>NC_134190.1:27636687-28236687 GCF_964188355.1 Buteo buteo | reverse complement strand
GGTTTAAATACATTGTTTTATGTGCATTCATAGCATAGGAGCTCGATCAGCAACCCTTTCCATCCACAAACGGAGCTTGCCTACCTGAACACAGAAGCAACAGGTAACCTGAACTTGGGGTTGGAGACCAAAGCCCCGTACTCCTTTCTGTGCTAATAAGCTATCCTCAGGTAGTACACACACGCGCACACATGCGCACACACTGTTTAATCAAAAAAACCCACCCTGATATAAATTCTGTAGCAGCACAGTTCTGCTGGGTACATTTGCAGCTGGAAATTTCCTCAGCCAGAGTCTCTGCCATCTCCATGTTATGTAGTGATGTCACGTTAGTCATCCTGGTTAAAAAGAAACTGACAATAAAAGCACTTTACAAGCAGAGAAGTGTAAAATACCTTACTGGATACTGTGGCAAGGAGACTGTTTTAGAAGAGCTGTGTGAATCTCCAGTGAGTAAATAAGAGGAGTAAGAAAAACTCTGAGTAAGAAAAAGGATGCAAGTAAAAAGACTTTTGATGATGAAGAATAAGTGGAATGGAGAAAAGAAGCCTTAAACAACCAAATGCTGAGAAAATGTGCGTTACAGCATCAATCTGAAAGCCAGTGGGGCACAGTACAGCAATTCTGCCATGTTTAAGACTGTCAGTTTAATACCTGAAAATTAAGCATAATCTGAGCATGAGTCAGTTCAGTACAGCTGCCTCATCCAAGTGCTGCCCCTCAGTCCTTAGAGAAAGACTAAGCAGGAGATCGTTCATTTTAAGAGCCATTAAACAAACACATAGGGAGGAAAGCAGGGTTCAGAAAGTCCAGGCTTATGTGTTGGTTTAGACCCCGAATCCCAGTGTGGGAACGGCGTCCCCAGCTTTGCACAGATGGTGCTGACACCAGACCGAGCAGCGTGCGTCAGTGGAAGAGCGGTGCGCGCAGCTGCCGGCAGCCACATCACCGATGCGCACGACCCGTGCTGGGTATGAGAAGCCATCTTCTGGAAAGGAACTGAGTCTCATTAGGCATCTTTTTCTGCTTTACCCTCATAACTGCACTATGCAGTTTACCAAGAGTTTGCATGGCGAATAAGTATAGGCTGATACAGTATCTAAAGTTCAAACTTGAATGCAGAAGACAGTTCTGTGAAGGGCTGTGGAAAGGCAGGTGTTTCCCTGCAGCCCATGGAGACCTCACGCCGGAGCAGGGAAAAGCGTGAGGAGGAAGGAGCGGCAGAAAGGAGCTGGTATGGACTGGCTGCAGCCCCCATTCCCCATCCCCTGCGTTGCTCAGGGGCAAGGAGTCAGGGAGTCGGGAGTGAAGGGCTGGAGCTGAGCCTGGGAAGAAGGCAGGGGGGTAGGGGGAAGGGGTCTTAGTTTTGTCTTTGTTTCTCACCATCCTACTCTGTTTTTAATTGGCAATAAACTACATTTAGTTTAGGCCCGTGTTGAGTCTGTTTTGCCTGTGACAGTAATTGGTCAGCGCTCACCCTTGTCTTTGTCTGAAGCCATGAGCTTTTCCATCTTACCGTCTCCTGTGGGCTGTTGAGGAGGGGGAGTGAGAGAGCGGCTGGGTGGGGGTCTGGCAGCCAGCCAAGGTCAACCCACCAGAGTAATATTAAATTAAACCCATGTTTAGCATGGCTGGGTTTATCACATCTATCTCAGTTGAGCGTCACTCAGAATTTGTTGAAGGGAAGCTTGAGGAAGCTTTTTCTTTATTGAACTCGCTCTCATTGCTGCGCTGTCACCTAAAAGATCTGCAGCAGCAACTTTTACCTTTTGGCTAGTTAAGTAAAACCCTGCCCCATGTGCCTTTCCAGCACTGTAAAGAAAACCAGTAAGTGCTTAGTAGAACAGCATTTAGGAGTCTGTCTGTTGAAAAATTCACTGGGGTACTGAAAGCTGCTTTACTGACAGAAGACAGGGTTGTTTAACCTTAGTATGGTGCATAACAGAGTATGTCACACGGCACGTAGACGTGGCACTGCCTGGCAGAAATTCTAGGCATGTATTACCAGGCAGAAGTGTTATGATACTTATCCTGCTTCATCCACACTTTTAGTTTCTTTGCTTTTAAGCTTATTTATGGCAATACAAAGTTAGCTCACCCCTACCTGCAATCAGAACAGGAAACAGTTTCCTGAGTAGAAGTATGTTAATTTAAATAAGCTTTTCATATTTTCCTTTTCTGGCTCAATCTCGTTGCTCACTCACCCACTGAATGAGTCACGAAAACCAGTTAGAATCAAGAGTTAATGTTAAAATGCTTTGGCATTTCCACTTCCACATGTCATACATTTGCAAACGAAATGATATGTTGCCCATCCCTTTTTCTCAAGTTACTTAAAAATCTATACTCTGTGAGATCAGGTTGCTCATGGGCACTGGTCTGACATGCAAGGAAACAGGCTGCTGGTTGATACAGAGGAAGTAAATTTCAGGGAGTAGCTTGCTTGGATTTTTTTTTTTTTTTTTTAGTTTAATTTGCCAGTGATGACAGAGAAATTATTCCTGCTCGGGAAACAATCAGATAATGAGGAAAGGCCTGAGGCTTTTAAATACAGCACCTCTACTTCCCTCAGTGGGATTGGTGGTAATGGCCAGTAACTTTCTGGCAAGTTGCCTCTTGCAGGAATGCCATTTACTTGCTTTAGAAAGGAATATTTCTGAGTCTGGAGGTGGCTTATTCCATTTTTAAGGTAGTTTTAAATAATTAATAAAGAACCAGTATTTCTATGGGCATCAAGTTCTGTTTCCATCACTGATTCCTGCTACAGACGAAGAACCCACATCTGCCTGACAACAGCATCAGCAGCATCTTGCTGACGTCCCACTGGCAAGCTAAGGAGTGTCTTTGCAAGGCTGGCTGCAAGCAGTCCTGAGCTTGCTCTGTGTGCTATCAAAAAGCCCTCTCTGTTGGTATCACTCTGGGCTAGGGCACTAAATCAAGCCCAGTCAATCCTGTTAGGACTGTATAGCATCCAGACACAAGCTGTTTCACATCTGAACTGCTTCAGGAAAAGATGTATTAGGACCTGCTCATAATGACTATCTTCAAATATCTGAGGGAGCTGGAAAAAGGGAAAAGAAGGGAAGGGAAAGGAAAGGAAGGGAAAGGAAGGGATCACTGATACTGGAAAAAATGAAATCCCTACTTGATGGATGAGGCTTTGAGCAACCTGGTCTAGTGGAAGGTGTCCCTGCCCATGGCAGGGGGGTTGGAACTAGATGATCTGTAAGGTCCCTTCCAACCCAAACCATTCTGTGATTCTGTGATATTTACAGATGTTTACAGATATTTACTATCAGTTTTTAATACTGTTACAGTCAAATGGAGAACAACTTCAAGAATTAATGAAGCAGGACAAGGATCTAAAGGGTTTTTAGAAAAGTATTTAACTCTTCACTGTACGTCACTGTCCTGTATTTGAAGAGCCCTGTACCATGTCACAAAGACCATCTTCCTGCCATCTCATAGCAAGGTTTCTCAAAATACCATCTAAGCAAGAATATTTCTGTACTGTGCCTGTTTCGAACTTGAAATATGGGATATTTATGCACCCCAAATAAATATTTTTCCACTGGGCTTCTGCATCTGGCCAATTTGTCAATATGATAAAATCCAAATTCTAAATTTTGTCATTAAACTGAGCAGACAAGTTCAAATTAGATTTCTACATAAGTCTTTATGACTTTGCCATCAAATACTCAAAGATTATAGAAATGCTATAGAACATCTCTAAGGAAAGAAAAAGGTGTGATTTTTGTTTCCTTTGGGAAGCAGGATTAGTTTGTTGTAAAGTTTAAATGTGTGTCAGATCTGGAAACACAGCTGAAACAGTAAAAACTTCATATAATTTAAAGTGTTCTACACTGATGTCATATTAGGCAGCAAGAATATGAATTATGGCAAATGCATTCGTCTTGTTTAAAAAAATAGCGTAAAGCTATGTTAACTACAAAAAAACATTACCCTGAGCTTCTTTAGTCATGAAACACCTTCCATATAATAATATAATGTCTGGTATACTCTTGAATAGCTCGACAAGTTGCAATTTCAGTCAATTTTGGCTTTTAATACTTTCTGTCATGGAAAGAAGAGCTGTTTCAAATAAAAGACATGAGATGAAAGGAGTGAATCTGGAGCAAGGTTCCTTAGATAAATGACCTTTTTACTTAGGACAGACATGATTATTATTTAATTGGCAAAAAAGGGTAGATTATGAATATTTAATTAACAAGACTCCAGTGCAAACCAGAGGCTGAAACAGAGACAGACAGTTCTTAGTCTGTGATTATACTGCTCTTTCTCCTATTAATTAGAACCCTACGCCATGCTCTTTTGTTGTGTTTGTACTGTCTTTTATGCTAATTGTAGTTTTAGCCTTCCTTATGGAATTGTAATTTACATTTTATAACATGGTATGCTTTAGCCATTCATCCTCTTGTAGCTCCCAGCCCATATGTTTTGAATTAGATTCATCTGTAACTGGGTATATTAAGTCTGTTGGAGTGTCTATAGCTGGAGTTATATCCCTGTATGCTTGATTATGTTATCAAGTCTCTCTTGATAAAATTAGTAATTAAGTACAAGTTTCTTTAAAAAAGGTGGAAGAAGAAGGGGGATTGATTTGGAAGATGGAGAACCCTTATGCAGGTAATACTTCTTCCCTACCTATTCTGCTATAGTAAACTAGTCTCTGACTCAACATAAGGCTTCGTGCTATTCTGCTATCAACAACAATTAAAATTTCTCTGGAGTTATCTCACTAACCAATAGCAAAAAAATTGGTATTGTTGTGTAGATTCCTCTAACATGTAAACTAGCCAGCCATTTCAACAGTTAAACATGAAAGACAGCACAACAAGGAACATAACTTAGCTCTATCAGTGGCTTCAAAATTTGGCTTCAGTTCAGACCAGATATGTTAAGCTTCAGAAAATTGACATCATGCTCCTTGCCGATTCCTCTACCCAATGCCATCTTTCAAGGTATTAGGCTACTGCTGTTCTCTTCTGTGGTGAATATCTGTCAGCTGCTTGTCCCTTATAATGTTTCAACAGATGCTGAAGCCTTCTGACTGTTTTCCTGGGATTTTTATAAGAAGGTCAGTGCTTAGCACTGTATTGTTCCAGAAGTCTCACATGTAGGATGCAATAATCAATGATCTTTCATTGCTATTTCCTTCAAATCTAAAGTATAAGCACAGATTTTTAACAAACTTGGCTGTGGTGATAGGTTATGAATAAGCCCTGCTCATGAAAATAGCTAGAACCTAGAGGTTCCTGTGCCTTTAGATATGTGAAGGTAGAGGTAGAGAAAAAAACCCAGAAAACCCAAATGAGGGCCTTGAGGACACTATTTTATGGGCAACCTGTGCTCAAAACATTGAGACAGGCTGCTGAGGAGACCACAGAATTTCACATTAGTTGACTGCAATATTTAAATACTCTAACAGTTACTTAGGAGGGACTTGAAGCCATAAATTTTGCTGGAGAGAGAGAAGAGAATGCATGTCTTGGTAATTGTAATTCACAGGAAGAAAGTCAAAAAAAGCAAAGATACAATGCTTGGTTTTCTAAGCATTAGAAAAAACCACATAACCCTGTTTGAGGATAGAAAACTGAGGAAAAAGCAAGAAAAAAGAATGTGTCATGGTAAAAAGCTGACACAGACAACAGCAAAAGATATTTGTAAATTCTGAGCCTGCCTGAACTGATTTGGATATTGAAAGCATAGACAGGAGGGAGAAAAAGCTAAGGTGGTGCAGAAATACAGGATGACTGAAAAGAAATTCAGTGATTTAATCCAGAACCATTTATTTAAAAAATGAGAATGTTTTTTAATACTGTAATCCAGACAACTATGCCCATGATCTTACTAATATGTCCCTTAATGGAAAACTCTAGGTATGAGCTCAGAATGTCTTAAGGGTTTTGGGAAGAATGAGAAGTAGTTAGTAAAGACAATTAATTACTGCACTGTGTCCAAAAAGGGGTAAGGGATTACAGCGAGTGACAATTTGTTTAATTGATTTGTTGGGTGAACTACTTGCCTATATTCTAATTGCTCCTTCTTTTTTCTTCCCTGAGCTCGGCCTTTCTCAGTCATAGTCACACAATAAAGTGTCTGTTCCTCCAGCTGAGAAAAATGTTCCCCTACTTTTCTGAGGGACCTTCTGAGGCTGAGTGATGCCCCATTCCTGAACTGTGTATGGTCTTTGGCTATAAATTAGTCTTTAGCAAACACACCAAAGGCATAGCCTGCTTGAGATGGCACTCAGCTCTGTTGCTCAAGTACCCAAAGAGAGATTTTGAGTGGCAGAGAGGGAAGTTCAGGAGACAGGTGGTAGCAGTCAGCTCGTGCTTGAGGCTGCAGAGGTTGGCCATAAGTCTGCCTGATCTCAAAAGATTGGCCTGTCATGGAGTGGGACATTTGAAAGTAGGATGAGGGTCAAAATACATACCCTTCATGGCTGCAGCAGCTTTAACAGAACATACTAAGATATAAAACATGGAAGAAAACAGTATTTAACAGCGAAGCATTACCAGAGCAAACCCAGGAAATACTATAAGTAATATTGCTGTCGTAAGTATTAGTTCATGCTGCTTACGTCACCATTTAATTGCTTGTATAATGAATGCAATCTTTACTATTACTATTAACATTATTTTATTACAGTTGTAAGTTTATATTTTAACTGCAATATAATGATTATGTCTTTTACGATTATATTACAGGTCTAAAGCTCTTATAATAAAAAGTGATAGTATTATTAACATAGGTTTACTTGTATCTATGTCAATAATATTTCATACATAGTTATTCTTTCAAACGTTTTTATTAATGGTCTGAAATGCCAGACAGGGGGACTGTGATGGCTAGGATGAAGCCTGAACTGCCAGTGACACAACATGACTCAGAGCAGGCTGAGCCAGAGCGGCATGATAAACGCTCAGAGCATTTTTAAACGAAACCAGAGCCAAATTGCAAGGTACAAACTGTAGCTGCCTACAGTTACTTTAAACATTCCCAGCAAAGAGGCCACTAAAGCAAAATTAGTGAATTGTTAGACAGTGAAGCAGTTAAGAAGTCCTCTGGAAAAATAAAAGTTAGAGGGAGACATTGACAACTTACTGCAAACTTGTTTGAACATTTTCCACAGAGACCTGAAAATTTCCGAGTGAGAGCCAGACTGTGAAAAGACTAAAGTGAAACACAGGCTGCTTTTGCATGAGTGAAGGGGCACCAGCATTGGAAAGACAACAAAACATAAGAAAAGGCAGTTTAAAATGTGGAAAGATTTTATTATGTCTCAGAACAAGAGGAACAAAAGCTAGATATACTTCTCTCAGAGCACTTGTTTGAGCATTTGAAAGATATAATAGAAAAATCCAGTCAGTGATGATCTTGTATGCACTTTATCAGCTGCTATTGCGCATTTCACAAAGAAGATTTGTCTTCTATGGCAGACGAATGAGGTTGTGACAACAGTGTCTGGTTTATTTGCTAGCACTTGGTGTGTGCATCTTTAACAAGAGGCAGCTGGCTGAGGAGAGCCCGCTGGAGATTGTCCTGAGCTGGGAGAGCCTTGGTCTGCTCCAGAGGGATCCCAGAGCTGCTGGGGCTGGGAGAGAGGCGGCAAGGAGCTGGGAGTCGGTGACTCCCGCAGCCTGCACGTTGGTAGAGACCTGTAGGTGCGGCAGGTTTATTCAGAGCTGAAGGTTGCATACTTTCTTCATAAGCCTATACCGCTTTCCACTCCTATTCCTCTTTCATCCTTGCTTCACGACTTTCCTTTGGGGTAGTCAGCTTAAACAAGCATCAGTTTTGCAGCTGCCCATATATCACTTAAACTGTGTCTGTTGGAGCCAGTGTCAGCAGCAAGAGTCTCCCATGGTTTCAGCAGTTTTCTGCAAAATGTTAGTAATGTTTGGGAAATGGACAGCATATGTTCCCAGAGCTCCTTCTGAAGACAATGGGACTCTGTGTTGTTCAACTGTAGGAGATCATCCAAGCCCATTTGATTATTGACTCTTTCTTAGTCTTGAATACATCTTGAATATATCTGTGGAAAGCTCAGGGAGGGGTGTGATTCTGTCCAAACTAGCAGAAGGAAATGAATGAAAATAGCCATGGGAATGAAATCCCAGCACAGTCACAATTCAGTTACCTCCTTTCTCATGGTTTGCAGACAACGTGCTTCTACTGTTCTGATTCACCAATTATGAGATATTTCACTTCTGCTTTTCCAGAGTGTTGTGATAGGAAAGGGAATGTTCACTGCTCCTTATGACACTTGAGTTTTGTTCATTACAAATCAGTTCTAGATGAGATAGAAAGCAATACAAGAACTTTTGGAAAGAGGGAATGGCACAGCTCATATTATTTCCTCTTCTACTTCGTACAGTTTACTAACTGCATAATGAGGACTGTTAAGAATTAGACAATACTACCTATATACAAAGTCTTTATACTATGATGCATGTGATGTTAAATGTTTTTATCTAGAAATAGCCGAAATTTTAAAAAAAAATTAATGTTTGAATAGTCTTTGATAACTTAGCCATACAGCTACATCCCCAAAATGTTAAGTAAACAAAACCAGAACGTTGCCTTGTACACAGACTGCAGGCACTACTAGGATTAACTTATGACTGAATGCTTAACATGCATTAAGGTCTTTCGTCAAAATACATTCATAACCATAGCACACACATTCAGATTCTGAGTAAGCATTCTGCTTTTAATTTTCGTGCTGATAAAGTTCATTTACAAGGAAGAAGGAAAAGGTATAAAATACCTGTTTGGAAGCTTCAATATTCTGATCAAAGTATTATATGGTATTCTGTAGATTACCAGAAACAGTGATGCTGTCTTGAATTTGACAGCTATTTCAGCATGTGTGACAAAAGAACAAGTTTTTTCTTCCCCTGAAGAGAGGAAAACACAAAAGAAAAACTAGCAAAATTTGTCAGCCATCCTAGTAGTCTTTGAGAGGTTTTAGGAGAACCTTCTTAATCTCTTCAGTAGATAAATATATGCTATTCTTTTTAAACACTCCCACCTATGAAACATGAAACTCAAAGATTGCATAAAAAAATCAATATTCTACTGTCATGTTGTTTCCCAATGTGGTGAAATTTATTGGCAAAAGTCCTTAATTTCTATTTGAAAGTGTTCCCATATTCACTCAACCTGTATGTAAGGAAGAAAATAATGAATCAAAGCAATAAACTTCTGAAATTTGTACAGAAAGAAAAATATTACTTTCTTCCCCATACCTCATCACGCTTCAAAGATTAATGAAGCAAATGGAGTTGAAAATGATAGTGCGTAATGAGCATCTTTATTTTTCATGTGTGACTTTTTTAGGTACTTGCAGACGGGAAAAAATGGGAGGGGAGGAAGGGACCAGAATAGGGAACTCCATTTTTCTGAATTTAAAATTCTGCTAGAATAAGAGGAGACGATACAAACTGTGGTGTTTTCCTTTCTCCTCTGAGCCCTTCTGAAATCATGACTTCTAGCTTCTAAGTTTTTTTGTCTCCGTAAGCGTACAGCTCTACAGAGGAATTTTGGTTATCATGCCTGAAAACATGGAACTTCACAGCTGATGAAGTTGTGGCAAACGATATGTCCTTTTAGAAACCTTTAAGGGAAAATAAAGTTGGTTTTGGTTTGAATCTTACCTGGGACACAGACCCAAACTTTTATTAGTATTAAGAAATGTATCAGTGGCTGAAACAGAAGCTGATGGTGTCTAATAGGTGTAAAAATTTCTCTCTTTTCTGACAATATTTAAAGAGAAACAGGTGACAAAGTGATGTTGTGCCACAAAGCTAGGACACTAGGAAAAATCTGGATGCAGAATGAAGAAGTGTGATACACCACTCCACAGAACGTAATGCAGTGACAGGGCTCTGCCCAGTAAGAATACAGGCCTTTAGTCTGCAATTAGTAAGAACCTCTTATTTAAAGACTTCTACTCTGTATTTTCCTTAAGTACCTTTTTTTGACATTTGAGAAAATGGTTGGTGTAGAACAGCTCTGTGTAGTATTTTGGTATTTAATATTTGTAGTAATTCTGCAACTTTTAATTGACCTTGGTTTATGCGTGTGTTACAACTCAGTACAACATTTTTAGAGAGGCATGTATTTTCCCAACTTCTTATTTATTCCTAACTGAATAAAGCAATAGTTTCTCTAAAGATGAGGAAAATAAATGCTCTACTTATGCTGCCTCTTCACAGTTCTAACAGATCTTCATCATTCACTGCCCTAAACAACCCCCCTTCCCAAATCCATTAAAACAACCCCCCTTTCCAAATCCATTAAAACAACCCCTTCATGGTGCTGCATACCATTCAGTCATTTATTAGGCTGCCCTTATTTGTTCAGCATTATCTCATCTGTTTGTCCTATGGGGTGTCAACTACTTAACTGTAGCCAGTCCAGGTTGTTGATTTCAGCTCTTGAATGTAAAGGCTTAAGATAATTTCTTTTCACCGTGCAACAAGGCTCTGCTGCTTCCAGTATCTGATGCCTATTTCATCTAAGGCAGATGCTTGGAGCCTGTGAGTAATAATTCCTTTTACCTGAACACATTTAATTTAGCAGTCTTTCACAGTTGTTTAATTCATGCCACCTAGTTAATGAACATTCATACTACCAGTATAGATATATTTTTCCTCTAAAAATCAGTGAAATGAATGTATTAAAAATGGTTCCACCAACCCTTGCTGCTAAGATTCTTCAATGGAATTCAAAAATTAGTTTGGGAGAGAGCACATGTTCAGAAACAATATAAAAAAGACAGTACTTTATAGCAAAACATACCAGCCAGCAATATCTGAAACAAAAGAAGTCTACAGACTAGAGGAACCTCTAAATAGTAGACTAGTATTTCTTCTAATATATACTGCTCAGTCTATGTGTGACAGTCTCACTTACGTTGTCCTCCAACAAAATTTTGAGATTTTGTATCCATAGTGCTTACTAGCCAAACATTGATGTTTGCCATATTTTTTTCCAGCAATACAGCACAGCTCAATTAAAGACTGAATTTACTGAAGTATGGGTTATGCAAACAGCTTTTGGGGAAATATATTTTTTGAGCAGGGATGGGGTTCTCAGGGATCCCAGGGATGGATGTTCTCCCTCAGGGACATCTGTGACACCAGCTCCCCACCTGACAGCACAGCTTCTGCTGGCAAATGCTTGTTGGATTTCAGAAAGAAGGATTTTGCAGTGTCCAGATCTGTATCATCACCACACCCTTCTGTGAGGAATACCTTACTATTACACAGCTAAAATCATTCTTCTGCCAAAGTACAGTAAGGCAAACAAAGAAAAGTTATTCACAACGTCCAGAGCGCTCTGATTTCTACATCCATCAAAGTAAACATCATAGCTGGAAAGGTCTTACGTTATCGGTGAAGAAAAGGGAGACGAAAACAAAAAGAAGCTACTTACAATGAGATTAGATAGGAGAATTTTTCTCATTCTGTGCAGTTAGCTAGCTGTTGGCTTTTCTACCTTTCACACTTCAGGGATTTCCAATCTGCCCTGTGCTCTGCTAGGAAGAGATTCTCTCTAATAAGTAAAACATGTTAGCTTTTTATAGCCAATGTCTGTTCTGCTGCAGCATCCAGACAGATTTAATCTTTCATTATGAAGCTAGTTGTTCTGCCTTGTCTATGAGATGGTTTAGCCATCTTAAGTCAAGATTTTTCAGGTATGACTTCTGTATTTTCTACAAGAGCTGTGGGGGAGGAACAGGCAAGCAAAAGACGAAGGATGAATCTGGAGCAAGACACATGCCTATGCTCTCACATATTAGCTTATTCAATATCTATTTCTAGGTTAAAAAATGGTCTTGGTAGAAACATCTCACCTTTGTGGTCCAATACCTGCAGCTAGCTGCAGTTAAGATCATCAGTAATCATCTGTCTTGAAATAATGGTGTGATTAGAATAGAATAGAATAGACTATTTCAGTTGGAAGGGACCTGTAATGATAATTTAGGCCAACTGCCTGACCAATTCAGGGCTGACCAAAAGTTAAAGCATGTTATTAAGGGCATTGTCCAAATGCTTCTTGAACACTGATGGACTTGGGACATCAACCACCTCTCTAGGAAGCCTGTTCCAGTGTTTGACCACTCTCTCGGTAAATAAATGCTCCTAACATCCAGTCTAACCCCACCCCCCCCCGGTGCAGCTTTGCACCATTCCCATGCATCCTATCACTGGATCCCAGGGTGAAGAGCTCAGCACCTCCCTCTTCACATCCCCTCCTCAGGAAGCTGTGGAAAGCAATGAGGTCCCCCTTAGCCTCCTTTTCTCCAAACTAGACAAACACAAAGTCCTCAGCGCTCCTCACAGGACATGCCTTCCAGCCCTGTCACCAGCTTTGTTCCCTCCTCTGAATGCATTCAAGGACCTTCACATCCTTCTTAAATGGTGAGGCCCAGAACAAGTACTCAAGGTTCTGCTGTATTTGATGCCTCCAGGGTGGGGTTTGCCCTCCTGGCTGCCAGGGCACACACTGCTGACTTGTACTGAGCCTGCTGTCGACCAGCACCCCCAGATGCCTTTCTGCAGAGCTGCTCTCCAGCCACTCCTCCCCCAATTTATACTTGTGCCCAGCGTTACTCTGTCCTAGGTGCAGAATCCAGCATTTTGTCTTGTTATATTTCATCCTATTCATCTTCTCACAATGCTCCAATCTATCCAGATCCCTCTGCAAGGCTTCTTGTCCCTCAAGAGAGTCAACAGCACCTCCCAGTTTAGTATCATCAGCAAACTTGCTAATGGTGCATTCAATTTCTGCATCCAGATCATTGATAAATGTATTGAACAGGATTGGCCCTAGAATTGAACCCTAAGGAACACTGCTGGTGACCAGTCACCAGCCAGATGCAGCCCCGTTCACCACAACCCTTTGAGCTCTGCCCTTCAGCCAGTTCTTCACCCAGCACACTGTGAACCCACTCATCCCACACATCCCACAGTTGGACAACCTGTCCAGAAGGATGCTGTGAGGGACTGTCCTGGTTTCAGCTGGGGTAGAGTTAACTGTCTTCCCAGTAGGTGGTACAGTGCTATGTTTTGAGTTCAGTATGCAAAGAATGTTGATAACACTGATGTTTTCAGCTGTTGCTAAGTAGTGTTTAGTCTAAAGTCAAGGATTTTTTCAGCTTCTCATGCCCAGCCAGCGAGAAAGCTGGAGGGGCACAAGAAGCTGGCACAGGACACAGCCAGGGCAGCTGACCCAAACTGGTCAAGAGGGTATTCCATACCATGGGACGTCACATCTCGTATAGGAACTGGGAGGTGGGGGCAGGGAATCGCTGCTCAGGGACTAGTGTCAAAAGCCTTACTAAAATCCAGAAAAGCTACATCCAGAGCCTTCCCTTCATCCACTGAGCAAGTGACTATCCCAGAAGGATATCAAATTAGTTAAACAGGGCTTTCCCTTATTGAACCCATGTTGACTGTGTCTGATTGCTGGTGGCTGGCTCACTATCCCTTTTCTCAGCATTCTATAGCGTATTCTTTGGAGTTGATGATCTGGTGAGCCTAGACTTGTGCTCAGGATTCCAGTGGTGATATTTTTTCAAACTGGCAGCAAGAGCAAGTTGATAAGTTATGCAGGTTTTTTTCTAACTCAGTTCACAAGACTAAATGGTGTTCTCTAACATATGCTTACCTGTGATTATCTAAAAAAAAAGGGGGGGGAGGAGGGCATACAGCTGCTGTCTGTTGCAGCTAATCAAAAGAAGAACCATGCAGCAGGAAGCCGGTGAACATACTGGAATGCAAAAGTTACCCACAAGGACGAATGCAATGTCATGCACACACCACATTTCTGAAAATTCAGTAAAAGTTACACATCCCACTCTATGTGATGTTGGAGCCAGAAGCAAAGTGCTATTAATTTAAAGGGAAACATTAGCTTTCTTGATAGATCCAACGTAGGGAATATGTACTGGAGGAGCGTGACTGGTTCACAGGTAAGATCTAACGTAAAGGAAATGCAAGGGGAGAAATAGATTGTGTCAAAACAAAACAGTGCCCAGAAGCGTTACAGGGCAACAAATTCTGTGATGATTCTTGCTGTTCAAATGAGAAGTTGCTCCTTGGCTCTGTTTTCAAGCGCTGCAACTGGGTCCCTTTGAAAAGAAATGGGAAACTGGTTTGGACAGGATGCTCTGGGTGCATGGTATGGGTGAGACGGCGTTAGAGCTGTCATGTTCCACCCAGCACAGTCTGCCAACAATAAAATGCTGCTCTTGTGGAGCCCTCTACTCCCAAATGTCACTACGCAGACAAATGCAAAGAGGTGCCAGAATTGCATGTGGTCTTCAGAGTAACTTCATTTTTTGTTTGTTTCCTTTCTGTTCTGGAGCAGAAGAAACTACAAATAGCAAAGCTCCCCTGAAACACAGATCCTAGTTCTCATTTGTCCTTAAGGGTATCATTGACTTGTGACTATGTACTCTTAAGTTTGTTTTTCTAGTCAAATAAACTAGATCAAATTAAATGAAATTTTATACTCATTACTCATTTTCTTTTACCTCATGAAACTTCTAGAGTGGGCATCAATTACAAGAAGAATTTAATGGTGATATGACCTTAGTTCTAATCTCTTGTTTTTCAAGCCTAACCTATTTATTTGCTGGAGTTTTAATTCCTTCTTTTGCTGGATTAACGCTGTCTTATAAAAACAGATACTCTATTATTTTAAGATAACTGAGCTTTTTTTTTTTTTTTTTTGATTCATATTCCTGTATGGTACTTTCACTAACAGTTGTCATGTGCCAGCTGTTAATCTTTTGATGTTGTGTAATGACATAGATATTTGGAGGATTTAGAAGTTAAAGTTGTGAGAAGTTTTAATAACCGTATTTGCCACTCACGCAGGTTACAAATTCAACGTATTTCTTACATCGGCTGTATTGCATTCCTTGTACCTCCCAACCCTCTTTTACGCAGCAGACACTCCTCTGCTGCAAAGTCATTTTGCTTACTTACGTTTCCTTGACCATGTCTAATATGTCATTTATTGTACACCATTGCTCTCCTGTTAGATCTCCTTGTGGCAGTTTTATCTTCTTGTTTTTAGGCTAACCTCTCACATGTAAGATAACAGCTGAGCTGAGCCTATCTCTGTAAGGCTGTCTGCCCCTGCAGCTGCTTCGTAAGCAGAATATCAGTGGGGCTGGAGAAGGGAAAGAGGAGCATGATTTTTTGTGGTTGTTGCTGGTACATAAAACCATTTGTTCAGTTCAGCTTAACAGTGGTCCCTGAAACTTGCCACAGCAGATCACATACATGCACGGCAGCACTCCATTTAATTGGGAAGAGTGGCTTTTAGGGCACAACTTGCAAATACTATCTGCAATTGGAAAAAGCAGCATTCAAGCTTGTTTAGATTTTAGCTTCAGACCTAAAATAAGCATTCTTGGGTTGTATACTAAATTGCTCATACAAATGTACATGTATTTGTAATGTATGTTATGTAACAACATTACACCACTATTAGGAAAATGGCCTAAGGATTTCAATACAGCTAGGGTAGTTGCACTGAGATCTCCAGTAACCTGCGAAGAAACTAATTTCAAAACTGTTAGGTTCACTTCAGAAGCTTGCATCCCTCTGTGCGTTAATCTGTTTCCAGTCCAGTTTTTACAGTCTTGCAGTTCGGCTTTTCCATAGCAACGCTGCACAACTCTTCTGGCTGATCTCAATCATATGTTTGGGGATCAATTATTTTTAAGGAAAAGGAAACTACCTTTAAATAGAAATTTTAAGATGTAAAAGATCCCATTTTGTACCTACTATTTCAGGTTTGAGTATTGTATTTTACTTTACTTACAGTAGTTGCTAGAGAAAGCTGCAGTTTTGAAATAAACATGCTTCCCCAAAGCTTTATGAATTTGCATCCGATATTCCTTTGGTCAATGGTATACTTCCTTTGCTCCAGAGCTTAGAGGGAAGAATCTCTGTACATGTGAGGTCCCAGGAAAAAGAAGCAAAGAATGCAATTTATTTCTGCATAGGTATTTACAATAATTTCAGTAATAATTTTAGTTGTTATTATATCATGACCAAAATAGCTAAAACATAGTATTCTTTTACTTACTCTTACAACATGTCTTGCTCTCAATTGCACATTTCATATTGTTGCAAGAACTAACCTTGTTAAAGGATCCTTTTTGCTAGAATACGAGGAGGACTGCAGGAGAAACAAGTGACTGTGAAATACAGGTTGACTTCTTGATCCCATGGGGGAACTTCGCTTGCTTTAGGTTGGCAAGTTCTGAATTACTGTTTTCAAAAGCGCAAGGCTATTTCGCAGAAACCAGAGAATAATAATGAGGTCCAGCACTTGAAGCATTACCAACTGTAGAAGACAGACCGCTCTCCCCTTCCACCCAACCTGCTGAATTTGATTCACATCTTAGTTGCTGCATGGTAGTTACCATGTGAAGTGTTATGCTTATTTTACTCTTGTTCCCCAAAGAATATCACAATGAAAACTTATGATTGTACTAACAGGCCTTGAAACTTTCTGTCACTTCTGCTCAAATGCAAACTTAGACTCTAAAGTGACGTTTGAAAGAGAAAACACATGCAAAGAGGTGTGTAATGCCTTTCTTCAGAAGTGGAAGCAAACTTCTGAATGTCACTTAAATTAGTCTAAATATCAAATTAAAATTAATCAACAACATGTCTTGTGGAAAAAAAAGATCACCTTTAATGAAAGATCATTTCTGATGCCTTGCCTTTGTATAAAAATGCTTTAAAGCAATTCAAACAATAGCTTCTATCTACATACATGTACATTTCCAAACACCTGATGCCTCAGATTCCTTGGAAATTCTTAGGAATTACTTTTGAAGGCCCCACATAGACAAATGTGATTAAAATGTAGCTTTGTTCTTTAATCAAGACTTCTTTCACTTGTTCCATGGTAAAATTACTCTGCAGCCTCGTGCAGTTGAAAACAATTCTTGGTTTTCTCTGTGCAGAGAATCATTGGAAGGAGCCTCATCTATTCCATTAACGGAATAAAGTACTTTTGTACTTGTACTTATGTCACTCCTGACAGATGCCTGTCGATCCTGATCTGAAAGACCTTTAGCAATGAAGATTTCACACCCACTCTATCCCACTCTTCTGCTGTTCTTAGCAGTTGAAATCTTTCCTGAATATCTAATCAGAATCTCCTCTGTAAAAGTCCACTACTTCTTGGTCTATTTGGACAGAGGAAAAGCTACAATTTTTGTTTACTTTGACTTCAGTGAGCTTTTGAAAGGAAAAAAACCTACAAAATTACTTAGAGAAAGATATGAAAGAGATTAAATTCAGCAGAAGGTGGTGAAAAGTAATCTTATGCAGGAATAATAAACAGCATGAAGATTGGATGGGATCAGTGGAAGTGGCTCTTTAGCAGTTATGCAGAAAAACATATAAGAGACTACGGAGGATGATGAGATGACTGTGACACAACAATGTCAGGATACTGTGAAAAGAGGTAAACATCACTCTGGGAAGTATAAACAGACATATTAAGTAACTATTAAGTAACTGCTATGTAGTACAAAGTAAAGTAAGGCTTCAGTACTTATCCTATTAGGAAAGCTTCATTTTCAAGAAAGATGTAAAACAATTAATGGAAGCCTAGATGATAAAAATGGAAAGACGCTAAGGTGTAGTACATATGGTCTGAAAAGGTTGAACATGTTGGCACTTCCTAGCTTAAAGAAGAGAATGCTTAAGAGGAAGATGACAGCCTTCACCAAATAGGTGAAATAGTTACAAGGAGAAAAACATATGATCATTTGAAGAGTTTGCAGTTGTTCTCTTAGCTTTTTCTAGCATAATTTGCATGAGGCTGTAATCATTAAAGGGTTTTCCGGGCATTGGTCACATGTCAGGAGTGTTAGGACAGAGTTTGAGAATGACTTGTTGTCCTTGACATGTGCATTGACCTGCTTTAAGGGTATCCTCAGAGTTGGCAAGACTTGGGTGAGTCCATCTTCACTTGGGCATCCACAGACTTGGTCCCCTTGTGCCCCCAGGTATTTCCCATGATCTCCCCTGAGTTTTGAAACCAGGATTCTTAAGTAGGTTGCTATCAGTGGCACTGGGTTGCTGACTGGATCATGCTGACGTGAATTATTCCATTATTCGTTGATTTGTTGTGTGCATAGTTTCATGCTCTCAGAAACTGTGACTCTGGCCTCGCTAGGCTGAACCGCTTTTAATAACACTTAAGACCAAATAGAGCCACTGGGGCAAAGCTTCATCAGCTTCAACACAGACAAGTGAAGTAGGTGTGCATTCTCACTCTATTACTATGAAAATCAGAGTGTCCAGATTACACACTGATCATTGCAACACTAGAAGTAACTACACAAGTGTATGAAGATAAATTAAAATTGATTTGTTTGGAATTAATATTGATAAACTCTTTGAGACTTTCTATAATGTCAAATTGTGACCAGATTTATATCACCTGCATTGCGTGCACTCAGTGAAATGTCTTATATGTGGGACCTGGTATATGATAGTTTTTCATTCTTTGTCTGTGGATGGCATGTTGTAGGAGAAAAAGGCTCTTTATATGAGTTAGAAATGTAATTTCATACTTAGCTTTTCTTAATTAGTTACATTTACTTGTTCTTTATATTATTTCCGTTTCTAGAGCAGCTGCAACTGAAATAAGGAAAAAAATCTCTAATGTTGTAGAAGAAACACCATGGAGATGTATTAAGGATTAATTTCAGCAATTAATTTTCATACTTAAGAGTTAATGACGGCTAACTAAAGGTTCAGCTAATTGAAGATAAACATTGTAATAAAAAAAAGTCTGTTGGCCCTTCTTCATTTTAAAGTAATGATACAATTCCCAACAAGTAAGATTTGTCTCCTTTATATATCCAGCAAGGTGCTGAATGAGGATACTAGAAGTGTCAGAGATTTAAAAGAAACCTTAGAAAATAGAACTGGAAGGGGACTAGAGAGATCATACTATTCATCCCCATGTGCCTGTTTACATCGCTGTGAGCAATCCTGATAAATTAAGTGGAGTAGCTCACATGAGTAAATAAAAGGATACATGTCTGCAGGTCTGAGACCACATTTTTTAGTTATTAAATTGCAATTTTCAGTTTTTCTTAAGTACATTATGTTAAGTTGTTGATTTAAGGAACTCTGAACTCATCAACCCTTTAAAAGCAAGAAGTTCCACATATTTACCAGAAAAAAGGATACTAGAAAATGAAAAAAAGGTCTTTCAAATAGTATTGTTGTGCATTTAAATAATAAGCATTAAGACAACTACATGTGTAGTATAGGAGCACTAGATGCTGACATTGTTGGGTTTTTTTGTTCTTTCATAACCTTACAGTTTTATTTGGTTTATACCAATTTGTTCATGCTATCTTTATTTCTGAAAGGAGTAAATAATATTACTTCTGAAAGGGAAGTACAACTATTTTAAAAGCATTATTTTAGGCATTAACAAAGCTATACTTGTTAAACAGAGCATTTATAAGCTCAGCAGATGCTAGATAATTTCCAGCTTCAGAAGAAATGCTGTCTCAAGCACAGAAATTATCTCTTCCTCTTTCAGAAAGAGCACTTGGGAGAGGTATTGCAATCAACAGAATGAATTGCAATTACAGAGTGTCCCCTCCCCAGGAAAGCATGATGTCCGCCTTGAACCAATCTGAAAGTGCAAACGAGCAGCATGATGACACAATATTTGGATCCTGGAAGTTGCAGTCATAGCTTGGACCAAGAGAGGTCAAGGAAGAACAAAAGAGTTGTCACAATTTGATACATGACTGCCTTTCACAAGCAATGTGATAATAAAAGTAGTACAACAAATCAAGAGCAGTGTGTTTTTTAGGACAAGATTCATCTGCCTGGAAGTTTGCAAATATTTCCCAATTGCTCAGCTGGATAATTATTCCCACAAGTTTACTGCTGGATCTAAGTTTACTGCTGGATCTAGCTGTTATGGCAAAGGCAGCTCTCAACCAAATGAGAATTGCCATCATGGATTCCTCCAATGTTATGTTTTCATCTAACAGATCTAAGTTTGAGCTATCATTAACCCAAGCCTCTGTGTAAAAAGCTATGTATTTTTAGAATGCTTTCAGTTATAGATATGACATTTGCCTTACTCAAATGCTTGAAATAGAGTAGATAGTTCATATCTACTGTTTCTGTTCTATGGCATGCTTAATACCAGGGTTAGATTGTGAATTCCTCACTCATTCTGGTTAACAATAATCTACAAAAGCAAGTCTACTAAAAGCAGTAACAGTTTTTGTGAAACTTCCTTAGGGGTCTTGTAACCCGTGCATCAATCTGTGCAAAGAAAATGTGGTACTGGATCTGCAGCACTCTCTAAGTTGCCTTAACATTTGTCAAAACATCTGACAAATAATCAGTCAAAATAAACCAATTAACATGTTTAAAAACCCCAAACTCTAGGTTATTCTGGTGACATTGACCATCATAGGAACAAACTACTTCCTGTTTTGAGTAACAGGACACTGCCCAGAAACAGCAGGTGCCTTTGGGTCAGGATTTCCAGGATTTGGATGACGTACAAATTTCTTCCATCTTCCAAACTGCATAAAACCATTCAACAGCCCTTTCATTTCAACCCTGAAACTTAGGATCTTTTTTTTTTTTAATGAGGATATATATTCTCTCTCTTCTCTCCATCAACTGATCCTTAACCTACTCAACCTATTGAATTCTTGATGAAAACTATTTGACAGCTTGCATTACCTTATCGGTTGTTCTTCCACCCTGCTTTGTATGTGAGTACAAACTTGGCTTGTTGCATATCCCCAAATACTTCTTTCTCTACATATATATGTATTTTAGAGGTAAATATACAAGAGTTCAGACAAAAGACATTGTAATACATGATCATGCTCAATCAAAAATAGTTGAACAATTCACAAAACCTACCAATTAGGAAAAAAAATCCTAACCCATGCAGGAAAATAGTTCCACTCATTTCTAGTGTTGCTAAAAGTGTCTGGAGACAATTTAGAAGTCCTTAGTCATACAGCTCACATAAATTAACAAATCTGTGAAACTCATCCCTGAGATAAAAGATGGCTCAAAAATCTGTATTATTTATATCCCACTTAAGCAATATCATGAGAAATTAGTTTTTAAACCATTTAATAGGCTTCAATCACTGCAGTCATGAACTACAGTCATGGCCATTTAAATACAATATATATTTTTTTACTTTCCCTGTATCCAAAGTAATAAGATAACATTTCCTTATTGTGATGAAATACAACATCAGGTAGTTATAATGCCACCATGTATATTACTTTTGACATAGTTGGATACAGTAGGGGAAAAAATTCCCAGGGGGAGGAATGGTTAATGAACAGGCACATACATATGTATAAGAAGAAAATACTGAATCTATCCTACGGCCAAATTGTAAACAGCTGGAATTGCTAGAGCTATTCAGAAATCAACAAATATGTTAGGTGTTAGCTGGACACAGTTATCTCTGAGTGGAAGTTTTCTTTACAAGGAGATGATACCTCTGATACTATT
Source organism: Buteo buteo (assembly GCF_964188355.1). NCBI lineage: Eukaryota > Metazoa > Chordata > Aves > Accipitriformes > Accipitridae > Buteo > Buteo buteo. The sequence continues at coordinate 28,215,079 of NC_134190.1, read as the reverse complement.
AATGCCTTTAATGTCTACCTTGTATCTTCAGGAAATTAAGAAGCTTGTCTACACAGTTTAAGTTGATAAAAGACACAAAGCCTTTAAAAATTTTACTGTATTTACTGTTTTATGAGGATGCCTTCCCTAAAGTTCTTAGGTCTTTATCTCTGAAAGTCTTGCTAGGGTACTCTGCTTCTTTGCCTTCCCCGCCCCCCCCCCCCCCCCCCCGCCCTTCCATTCCAAAGATGAAATACATCAGCTTAGGTTCCCATAGGGGTTTTAGGCATTGCCACATTCATCAGTGCAATGCCTGAGTCCCAGGTGGTCTGTTACCAACGTAGGATTTCCAACCTCTAAGTAGGTTCTAAAGGTTCCCTAAACGACACATGAGGAGAGCTTGGTCCTGATGTCACAGAATGCTGCAAACTGACTTGGAAATGGTAAACTTGCTGGCATAAAAAGTTGAGAAAGCATATGCCATATGAGAGGCTGAGGAAATGGGGCTTGTTCAGCCTGGAGAAGAGAAAGCTTTGGAGGACCCTAACAGCTGTCTACTGGTACCCATCAGGAAGTTGTCAAGAAGATGGAGCCAAGCTATTCACAGGGGTGAGAGGATGAGAAACAACAGGCATAAGCTGAACCAAGATAGGCCCAGACTAGGTATAAGAAAAAACATTTTCACTATTAGGCCAGTCAAGCTGTGGATCTGATCACCTAAAGAAGTTGTATGCAGTTGCCATGCATGGAAGTTTTCAAGACCAGACTGGATAAAGCCCTCAGTAACAGGGTCTGACCTCATAGCTCACCCTGTTTTGAGGTCAGCAACTTCTGACCCTGCAGAAGATGTCCTCCTGAGGTTCTCTCCAACTTGAGTTATCCTATTATCCTATGATCCTTTTTATTTCAGTCTTGAACAGAGAAACAGAGCGAATATTTATTGAGTTGTCTGTTTATTTACTGTCTGTAATTTAAAGGTTAATACGTTTTTAACAAGGAATTAAGGAAAAGAAAAAAAAGCAGCTCCATCCTAGACAGAGGTTAGAATATAGATCTAACCCAGGTGATCAATGAATCAACCAGGGCAGGTGCTCTGTATAACTTTTTACTCACAAACAAGGAAGAATTTGCTGGGGGGGTGAAGGCTGAGGTCAGCTTTGTCTGCATTGATCGTGAGATTTTGGCATTTAAAATCCTGAGAAAACTGAGCAAAACAATAGAATGATCAGAACCATGGACTTCTAGGAGACAGAATTCAGCTTGTTCAGGGATCTGTTTGGCAAAATCCCATGGAAAACTGCTCTAAAAGGCAAAGGAACCCAGGAGAGCTGGTAGATCTTCAAGGATATCCTCCTCAAAGAACAACAGGCCATTCCGATGCACAGGCAGAAGGTCAGCATCAACAAGGACCTCCTGACTGAGCTCAGTCTCCAGAAGGAACCCCATAACAGGCAGATGTGTGGATAGACTACCCAGGAGGAACATAGAGATGTTACCTAAGCATGCAGTGTTGCACTTAGGAAAGCCAAAGCTCAGCTGTAGTCAAAACTAATAAGGGATGGAAAGAATGGCAACAAGAACTTCCTTATGTACATCAACATACAGGGACATACAAAGGGACAAAGTTCCCAATGCTATGGACTATCCCAAATTATATTTTTAGTGTCTTTGCTAATAATTTGATAGGACAGAAAGCACCTTCATCAAGTTAATGGATGACACCAAATTGGACATGGGGATCAATACACTGAAGGACAGGGCTGCTATTCAGAGGGTCCTCAATGAGCTGGAGAAATAATTTGACAGGAGGCTTGTGAATTTCAACAAACACAGATCTGTGGTCCCATGTTTTTATGTGGAATAACTCTGTGCAGCAATACAGGCTTGGCACCAACTGGCTAGAAAGCAGCTTTGCAGGAAAGGGCTGGGGAACCCTGGTGTACAAGAACGATGTAAAATAAAGATGTCAGCAGCGTGTCCCTACAGCAAGGATGGCCAACAACATATGAGGTTGTGTTAGCAGGACTATAGCCAGCGAGTCAAGGGAGGTGATAGTTCCCCTCTGGGATATTCACAGCCGGACTGCTGTGTCTGCTTGTGGGCTTCCCAGCACAAGTCAGACATTGCCATCCTGGTGCAAGGCCAATGGAGGCTCGTCAAAACGCTTAGGGAACTGCAGCACAAGGTGTATGAGGAGAGGCTGAGAGAACTGCGTTTGTTCACCCTTAAGAGAAGAGAAGGCTGAGGACACATCTTATTGTTTTGAACTGTCTAATAAGAGTGCATAGAGAAAGCAGAGCCAGATTCTTTTCAGAGATAGATGGGGATGGGACAAGCAGCAGAAGCAGCAGCAGCACAGATTCCATCTGAATGATGTTGCCATACTGGAGTGAGTCCAGTGGAGCTCATTAGGGGCTGGAGTGCATGCAGTATTAGGAGAGACTGAGAGAACTGGGTTTGTTTAGCCTTAAGATGAGAAGTCAGGAGGATTTCTTACTGCTTTTATAAAGTTCTTAACAGAATGGCATGGAAAAAGGAGAGCCAGGCTCCTCTCAAAGGTGCAGAGCGCATTGCACAGGGGGCAATGGACCTAAGTTGCAACACAGAAAATTCTGAAAAGTTGCCCAAAGAGGTTGTGGCATCTCCATCCATTCACCTGGACAAGGCCCTGAGCAACCTGATCTGGCTGAGCCTGCTGGGAGCAGGAACCTGCTTGGATTAGATGACTGTCGGAAGTTGCTTCTAGCCTAGACTTATAGATTCTATAATTTATTTTTTCATAGTTTTAGTATTCTGTATTTTTAAGTTAATATAAAAAGGTTGAATGTATTATTTTAACTTTCTCATTTTATAAAAATGAGCATTCAGAAGACAATATAAACATTTTCTATGTTTAGAATGCAGAATTATAGAGTCTCCCAACGTTTGTTTGGTTTAATGTAAATATAAGGCTTATCTTTGCTGTCCATGTACTACAGAAGGCTTGTTTTATTATGCTGTGTAATAAAAATAGTCCCTAAATGAATTCATCTTAATTATACTTTCCATAATACACTCGCAGAGCATGTGTTTATACATTACAGCTGTATATGCACCAGTCATGGACAGCAGAGTTCTGCTCTGAGGCTGTGTGGTCCTTCTGTTAAGTCATATCCAGGACTTTGAAAGAAGGAGAAATCAGTAAAGCAGATATATTTACAAAATATAAACACACACACACACACACACATCTATGTACATAAACATACAAAACTTATATTACACTTAACACTTACACATATCGCTTATGCAATCTGGAATTAAGTCTGCCAAGCAGCCTTCTAGACAATTCCTCTTTCCACAACTTTTACAGGTATATCAAAGACTAAAAGTAATTCTGCCTGTACAGACACCTTTGCATAACCCCCAGATGATTTCCCAGGACCACCATGTGCTCAGGAGGGAAGGTAAGTCTTGGCAGGGCCATGTGTAACAGCACCACCTGCTGAAGTATTTCTGAAGTCTACATAAGGCAGTACTAGTAGCCAGGCTAGGAGTCTGTGAAAATCAAGACGATGTTGAACCAAGCTTTTCTCAAAATAGTTTTTCTAATTTATTGCATATCTCAGAGTTGCTTTGACGGTCTCAAGTATTAAAACCAGTCATTTAGCATGGAACTTGCAATTATCTGAACTTCATGGTCACACCATTGCAGCAGTCATCGTAGGATGGGAAGAGAAGCTTTAAGAGGTCGCTTCATACATCCTGTGGCCCAGAAAAGCATCACTGACCATTCTGTACATCCTGCCAGCTGCTCTCTAACTTGTTCCAGTGAGGTAAGAAACCTTCTAGACAAAAAAAAATCCTACAGACTCACTAAAATCTTCCCTGTTAAACCTACAGTCCATTACTTGTCTCCTTTTTTATCATATGAACGTATTATTCCCTTCCTTTTCAGAGGTTTTCTTTCTCTTTCCCCCAACTGCCCTGAGTGTTTTCCAGTCTTTTACACACTCTCATTTTTCTGTTATAGTTTAGCTTTACTCTGGTCTAGCTCCTCCTTGAACAGCAGTGCCAGACTCTGAACCTAGTGCTCTAGCTGCTGCCTTAGCAGTGCCGTGGAGCAGCAGAATCACTCAGGATGAATTAGAGTCTATATTTCTGCTTATAAACTCCAGCTGGACATGGAGCTTTTTGAGGGAACATATAATGATTTCTGTTCTGCAACAACCTTTAGATCCCTTTTTGCAGGTCCGTACCAGACCAGCTGGTTTTTGTTCTCTGTATGAAGTGGATTTCTCCTGCCTACAGATAGCACCATGTGTTTGGCCCTGGGCAGCAGAATCCTTCTTTATATCATATCCCCAGCTTCTTAAGTTTCTTTTTCACTTCAGATATACTTGGGTCCTCTTCCACCTTGTTCTCACTTGCAGATTTAATAAACCTGTCCTCTTATCTCATCCCCAGGCTATGCATGAAAATACAGTACAGAACCAGACTTAGGACAGACTCACACAGCATCTTCCTAGATTGTTCCATTCATTCAGACACTGAGGCAGAAATAGCTGCTCTCTTGGTCCAGATTTTCTGACCTCTGGCATCCACTCTATAACTATTTAACTTGTGGATTGTTTCCCTGGTTTGCATATGGGAATACCATCTGAGATGGTATTAAAAACCTTACTCAACCATCTTCTTTCTCTGAAGTCTGTTATCCTGTCACAGACAGAAATCAGTTATCACTGACCAGTGCCCAGGCCGAAATTAAATCAGGTCTAGCTGATTTGAAACCATCTGTTCTATCCAGTTCTTCCATCTCTACTAGAAGGTGGGGGTCTTAATTTTTTCTTAATTATGTTTACTTTGATAGCCATCTGATTGCAACAGACCCTGAAAATATTATACCTAACCATCAGGCATCTCCACAGAGCCTGTCATAACATCCCCTGATATTCAGTAAGGTTTTGGTTTTGATTTCACAACTCAAGTCATTAAAAAAATCATTTCTCACTACAGGTCTTACTGTTACATTTCTTATACATCATTTCATGCTGTAGTCTTTTTTATTTTGTTCCTTCCTATTAATGTTTTTCTACTTTTTAATCTGGACCAGATTTTTCTTGTACATACTTGTTTCCTTTTTTTTTTTCAAAGGGGAAAGTACTTTTTCTAAGAATTCATCAAGGTTGTTCAACAGGAAAAGTATAAAAACTCTTATTAATTTTAGACTTCCTGGTCACTTGTTCCATGGACTTAAACATTTATTTTCTAACATGCATAGCATAGCCAGAACAACAACAACAACCCCAACAAAAAAAAGCCCAGGAAACAAAACCCAAACAAACAAAAAAAGTGAAACCAAACAGAAAACAAGGAAAGCAGGAGCATAGAAGGACCCTTATGATTAGCCTCTTTGCCTGCTCTTAAACCCATGAAAGAAATCCTGGCCAAAAATGCAGCACTTTTGAGGATTTTATGTGGGGGTTCTTATGCCTCTGATATAGAGACAGGTGTGGAAAGAGAGTGCAGTGGATGTTCTGCAAGACAGGCACAGTGTTAAAGCAAAATTATGGAAAAACCAGAAACGCAGTAGCCCAAGAATGAGAAACCATGACCACCCTTCCGAGGCGAGGTGCCTGAGACTGACACTTGGCAATCTGCTGCCACTGCCGGACGTCTGTCCCCACACTCACAGCCAGCCCTGCACAGCTGATCCTGCTTGCCCTCTATCTCTTCCAGACCATAAAGGTGTGCATAACTTTTCCTGGGACTGTTTAAAAATTATAAAGCTATTGCTTTCTACACTGCTCTTAGTAATAGGGCCATCAGCACACAAGGGGGATTCCAATATTAAATTAATCTCTGTATTTTCAGGACAGTTTTGGAAAGCTGGGAAATCACATCCCTGAAATACAATTCTAGAACTCTATAGCAAATCCAGAATTGCACCATTTTTTCTTGGCTCCAGCTAAAGCTGTTAACCACAAACATCACGATTCTTCTTCCAAAAAATGTTGTGTGTCTTTTGTTGGGTTTTCTTCCGCTGAAAGGAGCTGTACTGATCCCAGGAATACTCAAATTTGCTACCTTTTCCTATAAGCAGTAGCCGTATTGAGACACCAGGAAAACAGAATCTTTGCATTATCTATGATTTGTGCAATATGCAACTCTCAACAGTTGTAAATCTGCTGTTGTTGCAAAATGAATTTACTCTTTCTGTCAACATGTTTACAACAATGCACGAAGTTGTGGGCTTTACTCTTGCACAGTCCAGTTGACTGTATGACACTTAATCTATAATTCACACTGCTGTGTATTTTGATACCAATTTTACTTTTTTCCTGATGCTTTGCACAATTTTGTTGCATGCCGCCTTCTTATGTAACTATTTGGCACTAGTCTACAGCTTCATTTTTCTCCATTCTAAGTTAGCAATCCATTCACATAATAAATGTTTCTCACTTTTTTTTTTGACAGAATAAAAGCTCCAAGCATAAGAAGTTTCTCTTCTAAAATTTAACTATTCCTTCCCTACTATGCTAATATCCAATTTTTCTTAAACATGGCATGCCTTGTAGATCACACAAATCTATAAAGCAAACACATTGAGGAAGAATGTATGCTCCAAATACAGGTTTGTTATGCTAGATAAGACATTTCACATTGTTTTATAGTATGTTATGGTTTCATGAGGATACAAATAAATACCTGAGGCATGCTTAAAGCTTTCAGCCTTTGCTCTGGCATTTTCAGCACTTGATTTTTCATCTTTGTGATTGCATTAATGCTATTGTCTTGCTTATAATAACAGTAACAATGTTATGATAATCATATCCCCTGTTTAAGCAAAGTGAAGCAATATTTTCAGTAAAGCAGTTATTTATAGATGAGGGAAGAAGAAAAGGCTACCTCTGGCAAATATGGCCGTGAATATTTCATATTAGGAATGACTGTCTTATCAGGAGAATATATTTACCCAAAAGGGATTTCAGTGAGGATAAATATTTGTTCTGAGCTAAACTCTCTGGTTTCAATCCTCACGTATCCTGGTAACTCAAAATAAGTTTTATTCTCTGGCTGAAGACCTCACATACTTTATTTTTAATTTGTGCCCATGCAAAGCCAGGACTCAGTGTCAACATTCAAAGGGTCTGAAGACCTTCGAACTCAGTCATACTTGTCATGGTTCCTTCCTTTCCATGCGTGATTTCCTCGGACAATAAGGAGGCCCTCTGTGTTACAGGAAGACCTTTATTCTTTGTCCGTTGGCACCATATAATATATTAATTATACATTTACTCACTCTTACAGCTTCTCCGCTACTGATCCTTCACCCTAGTTTGCAACATCAGAAAGCATGCAGCATTAACGAAAACAATTTTTTTGGCATTCTCATATGTTCCAGGCTCACTTAGCACAGTTTCTATTACAATACCAGCTAAATCATAAAGCATAGTTAATATTATGAGCATGTTCTGGGGAGGGGGTGGTGAGTTAATGCAAATCCTCTATGATCTCTCACAGCTAATGTTTTTTAAGACACAGATACTTTTTTCAAAACATGTCCTTACCAGAGAGGGAGGGAGAGTGAGGACTGTCAGAGTGTTATCAAGGAGTGATTATATCGCTTGCTCTGTGTTTCTGTTTTTCCATCAATACAATGGTGATGTCTTTTCCCCCAGAAATTTCGTGCATTTTTAATTAATCTATTTAAGGAATTTTGACATAAACAGAAGAATGGATTTACTTACCTCTTCCACTTTAATTTCTGTGATTCTCTAATTTATATGGCATTTGCATCTCACAAATGTTCTTTTTTTACAATTCTCTTTTGAACTGTCATCCTACCTGTTGAAAAATTCTCAGACTATGCCCTTGCCATTGGAAATTCCAGATTTCCACTCTGTAATGAATGCAGTGATCACCAAGAGCATATTCTCAGACATTCACCAGAATAGCCTTATGCCTCATCTGCATGTGTAAAATGTTCCAATATTTTGCAGTAATTCAAATGAGGGAAGTTGTTTGCCAAGGAATGCTTTAAGGGTTTATAAATTGAGTGATACTTAATATAGAAGTGACTTAAGTCCATTTGTAGCATTCATACAAAAAGCTTTTTACTTTTTTGGAAATCGGTATGGCTGAAAGAAAACATAAAGCCAAAGTAGAGTCAGTTTTCTTTGGATGGGAGGGGTGCTATAAATCACACCCCTAGGAATGCTGAGCATCCCCACAGAAACAGTTTGTATCAAGGTGTTGATGTTTGGCACCTTTGAGGACTGTGAGACTTATTTCAGTGGGATTTATCAGTATTTAGACAGCCTCAGGAATTGGCCCAACAATAATAAAAGAATGACCTTATTTTAAAATTACGGTTTCTAGCAGTAATTATGTAATTTCAATTGTTTTGCCTTTAACTAGTTTTTCACATTTAGAAGCTGCTGGCATAATGCTAAGACTAATATTTCTTGTGCTTTTTTATCATTGTTATGGATGTCTGTCTTTTTTAAGAGAAGCGAGACTGTTCCTGTTGTGTTGTAACTGTGCTTATGCCATTTCTGTACAGGAATCAGTGGGGAGAAGGATGAAAGGAATTTTTGATCTAAAATTTTCTTGGACAACATAGTCCCTTCTTCACTGGTGAGAAGTCATCTGGTCAGTTTTGAAGGCAGATCTTTTTCAGCTTGTGGATGGGTTGACCTTCACTGAAGAAGGGCTGGGTTTTTTTTGATTCACCAGTTAATTTACTGATAATTCTCTAGATAAAGTAAAAGAGGGAAAGGGAATGGCTTCGCAGCTCAATTCTGAGTGATGCTTATGTAGTATTGAATTTAACTACTGTTTTTATACAGTTGGAGGTTTGGGTGAGAGTACAGTGTGGGTAAGAACTTAAATTGAATCCCTTGATCTGTTTGTTGGAAAGATATCTGTTTTCTATTACCAGTCCTAATGACTATCCTCCAAGATTTCTGAAACACTCCAGAAACTGAAATTACAATAGCAGGAGCATTACAATGTGTGCAGATTGCTGCTGTCTAAGATGAGAAAACTTTGGAACAGTTCTAGGGGAATAGTTTGGGCACTCCATTGAGATAATTCCCTCAAATCCTCCTCTTAATAAAGGTCCCACTGAGTGGGATCAGTAGTACATCCATCCTGGGAACCTCTCTCCACCGGTGGCCAGTAGTGTTATGCACAGAGGTTCACGACAAGCAACAGAGAGACCACACCTTATGTGAAGATCCATGACTGGACTTTACTGCTAGTCTAATGCTGTAAGAGACCTACCAAATATAACAACCTCTTCTTTTTAGTCCAGTTACAACAATGCTACCACTTATAATCCAAATTTCTTAATTCTATAAAGGTCATTAGTAGTATAATAAAATCAACAGTATCTATCTGTCCTTTAAGCTCTCACCCTTCCAGTGGATTTTTACAGCAAGTTGTCAGTGTCCTGTGTTTTCAGAAAGAGGAATACAGTGTTGAAGGTTCATTCCTTGGGTTTGCTTAGAGTTATTTTTTCATGTTTACTGATTTCATCAGGGTTAGTTATACTATGGTTACTTAGCTTTGGTACATTTTACTGCCATGATTCCTTTAGAAGCAGAAGAACTACACAGCTGAACAAAGCTAAGCAAAAATTAAACCAAGTTAGGTAACATCATATATAAAACAAGCTTAAAACTACAGGACAGGCAGCAGACACCTGGAAGCTGAGTGGTTTTGCTGTTACAGCCGTGACAACTTGAGCAATAGTCACTTGATCAGAGAGCAACAGAAACTTTTCACATATTTTTCTTTGTAGCTACACTCAAAACCAACTTAAAATACCAGATCGGCTGGGCCATAAGGCTACAGCAGGAAGGTGTATAAAAATTGGACAAAATGTGTAGTGAGACCTCCTCTGACTCCCCTTTCAGCCTTCAGTCATTTGTGGCTGTGAAAAATAATTGTTCAGGAACTTTCTGAAGTGAAGGTTGTTTCTGAGCCTAATAGCCACTAGTAGATTCCCCAACAACTTTCTCAAGTTGCTATTTGAACCCTTGGAAAGATTTAGCATTCACAGCATCCTTCAGCAGAGTTCCACACCTGGCTTATGCACAATATAAGGAAATACCTCATTTAAACCACAACAACTTCTCCAATCTATATGTAATATAAATTCTACAGCTTTTGATTCAGACCTGAAAACTGATGTAAATGAAACACATACACCAGAAAGGTTTTCCAGTTCTCCCTACAAAACCCTGTTAGTCTAATGAAATAAATGAGGTTAAGATCAAACAGGGTCTGTGGAAGAATAGTATCTTTAAGTCCTGATTTCTGTTATACTGTATCCTCTGTCTTTTTCTATAGCACCAAAGATCATTAGCCTTATAAAAAAAATCTGGTGCAAGTCATTATTTCCTACCAGACCTGTGAATTTGGTGATGAAAGGGACACATGCATGGCTACGTCAGAGAAAGTGGCAGAAAAACAGTTCCCTTGCTTAATTAGGTGTTCCCAGCAGACAAAACACGTACTGCTCTCCCTACAACCTCATAATGTATTACTGTGACCTTTCTTAATCAAAATACTTGTGCAGCTTTTATGGATTTTAATTTTTTTCCTGAGCAGTCAATGAATGGAACATGTTTAATTTTAAAAGGATCAGCTTTTCACAGATCCAGAAAACTACTGTATTTCTCTTCTGTTTAAAATGTAAAACTACAGTGCAATAGCAAAAACAGGCTTTCATAGCCTCTGAGCTAGGAATCATTGCAGAAGTTTTTTTCTTTTTTTTTTTTTTTAAAATTAGTCAAGTTATCATTCTCTGTTCCTTTGGATATTTTAAAATTTGCAGACCAACACAATCAGTTTATGAATTAGATAAGATTGCATTAGATTTTTTTCCTCTTGCTTTTAGTATTTCAGCATGACAATTATGAACACTTCATGCTTTGCTCCTGGGAATTCTGATTGCCTTTTGAAATGTGTACTTGTACTTAAACTTACACTTACAAATTTTACTCTTTTCTAAATGTCTCAGCTGCCTAGAAAATGGCCAGTTTTGGTGGGGTTTTTTTTGTTTTGTTTTGTTTTGTTTTTTTAATCTGCCTCACTATGAAGGACCTCTTTAAAGTACTCTCTTAATTGTTTTATAATTGATATTTTTTGTAACCAGAAGATTTTATCCTAATTTTATACTTTATTAGATTACCTTATAATTCTTATCCTTTCCTCTAAAGTTAATAACTTTCCAAAATACTCCTACACCGCTGTCACAGCTGTCTTTGAGTATTTTCTATCAAGTCATGTAAGTATTCTCTTGTATTTCTTCAGCAGTCTATTGTTCTCTTTTGACTTTACCTCTCAGCAGGAGACCAATGCTGGGCTTTGGACAAATGTTCCAAGTTTCATATTGATCCTTAACTGGTTTTCTGTAGCTGTCATCAAGCTGTTGCTTGTTCTTTATTCCTGAGTCTACTTTAGTTCTTTATTCTGCGACTTCTACCCTACCTTTAAAAGTACTGACTTGCTCTATAAATTGTACTTCCTTTCCAAAGTCCCAAATTCCTTTTTAACTAGTACTTGATATAGCCCTATCTATATATTTTGCACTCTTAAAATATTTCTCTATTACATTTCTTTTGTTTATCTTCTGCCTTTTGCACTCTTAAAGTATTTCTCTATTACATTTGTTTTGTTTATTTTGCTGCCTTTAGCTGTATATGAATTTTAGAGCCTACATTGTTTTGAATCAGTAAGTATATAGCCAGTCTGACTATACACAACCCCACTACTGGGTGATCACACACTTATGAATGCACACGTAACAAAACACATTGCTAGTGAAAAATCATGTTGATAGCTAAATTACTGGCATCACAAAGAATTTACACATTCATGATCAAAAGAAAAGGTGGGAGTTCTTTTGCAGTCAGAGACCTACATGGAAATTTAATATAACCCCATATAACAGATATGAAGTTAGGAGCTTATAATGAAACAGGACTTTATAATAAAATACAAGAATGACATAATTTTGATGAGAACTGCCATAATTAGATATGACCAACTCTTACCCCTTTCCCACAAGGATAAAAATCATAAGACTGTCCATACTGTCTTGCACCAGTTCCTACCTATTGGTAGTGAAGATTAGAGAAGGCACATAAGAACAGGACATGTATAGGGCAATACTCCCTCTGGTTTAACTCCTTAGTTTCCATTGATCAACCTGTTTGGGTCTTCCCTAGCAAGCTCTTCTACCCTGATTATAATTTTTAATAGCCCTTGATTAACTAATTCCTTGATTTTTTTTCTAGTCCATTTTTAATGAATTTATACTTGGTTTCCGTAACAGTGACTAGCAATGAATACAATTTAATTATGTTGTGCAATTCTTTTGTTCTGAAAAGAAATGCTTCTTTGCTTTAAGCCTGCCATATAACAGTTGTACCAGGTGTGTGTTAGTTTTTGCATTACAGAAATAATGAATGGCCATTCTCTATTCATTGCCCTTACAGCTTTCATATTTCATAAGTTTCAATCAGATTGGGAGAATATGTCCTCTTTTGAGCAGAGTCCTGTTCCATTAAGTCTCTCCTCCAACTGGGATGATCATCCTTTTCCATACCTTCTCATGTTCAATACTTTTTTTTTTTGATAGGAACTGCGTGGAGTAATCAAGGTGTGGGGTATTGGTACATGAATGTATACATTAACATAATTGCTAGGGTTTTTTTTTCCTCTGTGTATTATTTTGAATTATTTCATACATAAAAGACTGTAATTTCTTCGTTCAAGAATCATTGGTTGTGCCCTAAAAGTGAAAATGAGGTGGTGTAGAAGTGTTCTATCATACTAGTGTAGTGACAGTTCTTACATATAATTTACTGTACTAAGCATAATGTAATCACAATATTCTAATGTTCACCTAATCAGCATGGCTTCAAGAGCAGTTCATTATGGGGTTGTTTCAAACTAGCATGGGTGGTTTCCCAGTAACAATGTGAATAATTCATATGTCCAATAAACATGCATCTGAGAAGCATGAGACTGACAGTATTGGTATAAATTGTATGATCAAGGTTATTCTGTTTTTAACCTAAAAAACTCATTTACTGGATGCTTTCTTATGGCTGGTGAGATTGACCACTGTATTTTAACATAGCATAGAAAACACTTAGTACAGTCATGTAAGTTCTAAATGGTTGCCTATTAAAACAAGAGTCTTTGCTCATTATAACTGAGACCTATATTGAATAAAAATATGCACAACACTGAAATCAGTTACTAATTGATCAGTATGTGTATCTTAAAAAAAATAAAAATTAATGCTGGTCAGATGAACCTTATGCCTTTTATGTACTGGATACTGACAAGGAACAGAAAAGCCCTGTGTTATGCTAAGTGTTTGCTGAAAAACCCTGTGGAAAATGTTTCAACTTTATGTAAGTAGGAAAGAATGTCTTTATTTTTCTGCTACTTTTTCTCCTAGAGATCACAAAGTACTTTAGAAACTTGGGAATTTTTTCATAGCTATTTGAGGTAAAACATACATGAAATTTAGTAAACGTACCTAATGAAGGCTCAAAGAAAAACTCGAAGGAAAAAAAAAAAATACATTGGAAAAATTTGGATTAGCAAACCAATTGTTTTTAATCCTACCATACTACCAGCCATCAATAAGGATACATACAAGGGTGCAATAGGATTTAAGAATATTAAGGTCTTTACCTGATATCTGATACTATGAGCTGTCTGGAAAGCAGCTGGGTAGAAAAGGACAGTGTCGGTCCTGGTGCACAAGTTGAACACAAGACATCAGTGTGCCCTTGTGGCAAAGGCGGCCAACAGCGTACTGGGCTGCATTAGGAAAAGCGTTGCCAGCAGGTTGAGGGAGATGATTTTTCCTCTCTTCTCAGCACTGGTGAGACACATCTGAGTGCTAGGTCCATTTCTGGGCTTCTCAGTACAATAGAGACATGGACATGCTGGAGTGAGTCCAACGTAGGGTCATGAAGTTGATTAAGCAATTGGAGGATCTATCTGATGAGGAAGGGTCGAGACTGTTTATCCTGGAGAAGAGAAGGTTCAAGGGGGATCTTAGCAGTGTGTATAAATACCTGTTGGGGGCGGGGAACAGAGAAGACGGAGACAGACTCTTCTCAGTGCTGCTCAGTGAAAGGACAAGAGGCAATGGGCACAAAATGTAAGACAACAAATTCTGTTTAGAAAAACCTTTTTTACTGTAGGGGTGATCAAACATCAGAACAGGTTGCCCAGAGCAGCTGTGGAGTCTCCATCCTTGGGGGTATTCAAAACTCAACGGGACATGGTCCTCAGCAACCTGCTCTATTCGACCCTCCTTTGAGCAGGGCAGTTGGACTAGGCAATCTTCTGAAGTCCCTTCCAGCCTCAACTCTTCTGTGATTCTATGAATTTTCTTTCAGTCTTAAGGAGACAGAAAGCCCCTGTGAAATGGATAGGTCTCTGGTACTTCAGTTTTTGAGGTCTTGGTCTCAAGAAAATGGAAAAATTTACACAAAGACTCTTAGTGATAAGATGGTGCTCAAATACCTGAGAGATTGCTATAGCAGCCATTTATAAGCTTCTGTTCCAAATACACATCAGCGGCACCCAGTCGTATATCAATCAACTGGTTTGAAGACAACTTCTGAAGTTGGAATATTTTGTTGGTTCATACCAATACCTTTTCTCCAAACAACAAGACTGGGTAATCCTCACATGCTCTAGAGGAGCTTTCCCAATGTGAAGCAGGCCTCACTAGCGAGGCAAAGGGCTGGGCTGCACTTGCCAACACCATTTACTCTGCATCTCCCCATTCCCTAGCGGCAGGCACAGTAGGATGAAGCTGTGCTTTCAGCCCACAGTCGCGATGTTTGAGGTGTGACGCCGTGCCAGGACCTGACTCAGCCCCCACATCCAAAGCCTCCCCTCAGAAAATCACTCCCGCCTCCCGAACCCTGGCATCCTGGTTTATCGCTCTGTCATGCTACCTAGTACCACTGGGTTTCATGGCCAGAGTGGCCTCTTGTCCACAGTAGCAGTTCAGTCCCTCCTGCCTCGCTTTGGAAATCACATTTTCTCCAAAATCTCGGGATCCATTGCTGCTGGCAGAACGTCCCAAACTTGGGTCCTGGAACATTACCAATTCTTACAACTTTCTGCTGTCAGCTGGGCGCTCTTATCAAATATGCAGCTGAAACCATTACCTCGTACTGCTTCAAGTGATTCCAGAAGCCATCTGTGGTTACCATGCTTTTATTGAGGTCGCCGAGTAGCTCCGCAGAGGTCTGTTTGAAAGCAGGCAGTGCCAGCTCCACCTCTGAAGGGAGCGTGCGGCATTTGTCTGTCGGAGCGTGCTGAAGCAGTGGAGAAGGAGAGGGAGAAATGCAGGACCTCTGCAGGAATGGGAGACACAGCGTAGCTCTGGCAAGCGGGGAAATTATGGACAAAATTTACCTGAGATCTAAATCTGAGTGATGTTCAACTCTTCTGTAGTTTTGTGCTTATGTCCAACCCAATTTAAATATTAGCTTGTTGGTAACATTTCCTAGAGTATTCCTTTTTCGGTCTAAGCAAAATAGTAACTGATGGCCATTAAATAAATAATAGCACAATAATTATAAAAACATGAGCCCAGATTGACTTTCATGGAGCCAAGAAGATGATAAAAATAGCAGCTGGAAATGTTTCATTTAGGAAAAATACTGGTCATTTGGTCTTGCAAAACCTTATTTCACTGACTAATTCTGAGTTTTCAAAAAGTCTCACAAAGTCCTGGAGGTACCATGTATAGACTTTTGTCTCCTTTTAAGTATTTTCAGAACTGGGATTATATCTTAAATTTTGCAGGACTGTACCATTAATTTGCACTGTCACTTGCAGCCCCTGTTAGGAGGAAGCTTCCTTTAAAATAACTATGACAGCTACTGAGGGAAAAACTGAAACAATGACAGAGGTTTTGCAAAAATGGCTTTTTAGATACATATGAATATGGTTTTCTTTGATATTAATGTAGCTACATGTATTTATTTATTTTAACTGCTCATTTTATGTTTAGCTTTATATGTTTCTGTTCCGTAGTATGGGTTAACCTGATTAAGCTGTGTAGGTCAGCAAGTGCCACGTATCAGATTTGATCATTGCAATAATTTTGAAGGGTTGCATAGTTACAGTTTTGCTTTAGGTGCATTTTGTTTTACTTTCAGTGGATTGTGCAGATGGAGTAAAGATCACAATAAAATGTGTACAAACAAAATAATTTTACCATATATATACCTTCCTTTTTGCAGGGAGAATATGTAGATTGTGTTGTGTGAGTCAGTGGTCTTTGAATCAATGGTCTTGCGCTGTATTCAGGAAATCAGTATCTTCTCTAATCAATTAAAATGATAGGAACACCATTTGCCCCAACTGAATTAAAATAAAGAATAATCCAGTCCAATAACCTGCCTCTGAGAAAAAAAAAAAAAAAAGCAGCTGCATTGCGATTCAGTGGAAGATGCAAGAAACCCATTGTGACATATCTGCCTTTCATATTTTTCTCTCATCTCTGTATCTGCTGCCTTGCGCTGACATTACTCATGAAACAATAGGATTGATATTCCTTGTAACTTACGTTATTATTGGTGATTATCAGACTTATTTTGACAACCATGTAAAACCAGATCTGTTTTGTCACCCTAATAAACTCTTGTTCTTAAAGCCTCCCGTGGCAGAGTTACACAGATTAACTACAGGCTGTGTGAAATAATGTATCCCACTAATTAATTTTGCACTTCATTCCTTAAATTTTCAGTCTACCTTTTTTCTTAAAAAAACAAGATAAAGAAAACATAAGATTCCAAGCAGCCTTTTCTAAAGTTTTCATGTTATGTGCATTCACTATGCTCCCTCGTATGTTTTCATTTCTGTGGATAACAGTGCTATACACTTGCTAAATAGAAGAAACTCTTCCTTGTTATTTTTGATTACTTGTGTTCTGAAGAATCCGTCTCTAGTTCTGCAATATTTTTTATGAGATCTGGTAAGTAGGGTAATATGACTCAAGATGAAGCTGTATGACTGATCAATATAGAGGCATTATTTTATGATCTGAATTATTCATCATCCTATTCTTTATGTATTCTAATGCCGTAAAAGTGTTTTGACTGTAGTTGTATGTTGAACAGGTCTTTCCTGAGCTGCCTGAGCTACTGGTCTTGAGTTTGTCCAGGTAATTTGGAATTTTATAAAACTGCCTGAGCAGTTTTACATTTCTGAAGAGTTTTATTCCTTTCCTCCCACCTTCCCTAGATGTCCTACCTGAAAGCAGGTTATCTGGAAGAGTAGATGGTTCCCTAAGTAATACTACTAAGCTTGCACAAGTGCAATCTGTCCCACGGCAGGGGTGGCTCAGAGGCTGGTGTCCCCCAAGAGCAGTGCTAAGCAGAGCTTGTTGACCTGTCTTTGGCCGTGCTGCCACAGCCAAGCTGTGGAAGTGCAGCTCAGCCGGTGGCCGTCTGTAATCTTACTGGCAGGGCAACTTGCCCTGCGACTGCAGCACAGCGTAAGGTAGCCTCGTGTCCGTGGGTGGCGGCAGTGCAGCGTCAAGACTATCGCGATAGGTTTGCTCTTCTGGGCAACTTTGGTGGCCAGCTGCTGAGGAGGGGAGTCTGGCTACCAGTGGACTTGTGGGCAGCGTATTCTGCTCAGGCCAATGGCTAGAGCTCTTTTGAGTGCTTGCTATGTTGCAGGACTGTGGGACACAGCATCTCTTCCTTGCAATTTTTTCCTGTGGCTAGGGATGTCCCAGTGCTGAGTAGAGTAGCTGAGAGCAAAGGATCTGTCTCTGTTCTCCCTCTGTGGAGTGCTAGTCTGCCTCCCTGACCAGAACGCCCATGCAGGAGAAGACAATAGGGAAGAGAAAATAAAAGAAAGGGGTTATGGAGATTGATCGAGCCCAAGGGGTGAAGAGAGTGATGTGGGGAACGGGAGCTTCTCCTGTATCTCCTGTTCCTACTTAGCTCTCTCCCTAGGACCTATCACAGATCCCTTGACACTAGCAGTAAGGTGTGGTATCGCAGAATCACAGAACAGTTGAGGCTGGAAGGGACCTCTGGAGATGGTCCAGACAGAAGTTCTCCAGGTTAATCAATCTGCTACTGGAAAGTGTAATGCCTCTGGCACATGGTTGCTTTGACAAGCAGCTGTGGACCTCAACCTTTTGTTCTGTGTTGGTTTGCTTCTCCAGAGGGGTACGGCAGATGCTTAGAGACCAGCTGCTCAAGGAACAAATTCTTTGACGTTGTTGGAGTCCCAAGGGTACACAGTGGATAGTTTCTGACAATCTTAAGTGCTAGCTTTGCTTTTTTTCCCCCTTTTAGGAATACATGGAGAGCTTTTTTTCTGAAAGTCCTTTGCTTTTCAACCCCAGTTGAAAATCCACTGCTCCTTCCTTTTCCCCGAGGCACAGCAAACTTTCAGGTTGGGCCGAGTAAGGATATATATTTTAGGCTGCCTAGGGAAATAGGTCTCTAAAAACATATGGCATTTCAACTTTAGTAATGACATAATTGTCGTTTGACTGTAATAACGTTCATTTAATTAAATGCATCCTGGGAAATAAGAAGTGTTAATATGTTAGTTAAAAAGTAGAGCATGCAAATTCAGATTTAGGTACTGTGCAGTCTTAATTACCTTGTCCATGTATAGAATTGCGCAGTCATTAATTACATGACAGTATGGTATTTTTTTTCGCTGGACCTTTGCCTCTAACTATAGACCTCCTCTAAGGACTGATGGGGGTTCTAGACATTAAGGTGTGGGATGTTCCCAGCTGGAGTTTGAAGAATGAATTGAAAGATGCAGGTTTCTAGTTTGGAGAGGGAAAGTAGAGAAGGTGAGTCCATCAGGTAGGCATGAAAACCCAAAGTCAAATGGAAATGTAACTTGGTACTTCCTCTTGCTCAGCTTTTGAAGCACCTTACATCTGGTCTTTCAGAAGACAGAGTTACACTGAACTCATTGTTCTGGAAAGGCATGAGATACCACTGGGCAACCCTTGGGTTAATTAAGTTTTTGCTGTGGAATTATAATTTTATTTCCTGAGAAATTGCATGAGAGTAATATAATGAGGCATTAGTTCTTACAGGCGTAACATCTTACTGAAATAACAAACAAATGACATGATTGTCATCGTAAACTCTTTGAAATGGCCTTTTCTGTTCAAGTCCAGAGAGGCGGAAAGTAGTGGAAAGCCATTGAAGCAGAATCAGCTGGGGGAAGAAAGACAGCCTGTACCATCATCTGTATTAACATACTGTGTAAGCTTCCAGTACTTTTTGGGGGATGGTTGTTGTATACAGGGAACAGAGAACATGCTTCATTTTGCCTATTCTGATCTTTTACACTTTTGTGAGTCTGTACAGAATCATGTAATTATTCTTGTATTGTAAATAAGTGCATATGTGATATTGGTCTTCCCACCCTTGAGAGATCAAAACTCAGATGCCTTCAAATCCCAAACATTGCGATCTGCTTTTAAAAGAAGTTTTATACTGTAATTCTGGTTTGCCTCTTGATTTTTTTTAAACTCCCCTTGCTTATCCCACTATATATGTGTGTGTGACAGTGAGGGTGGCCAACTCCACAATTTTTGAAGTGACTGCAAGCAAAGCCTTTTCATGTTGCAAAAATTCTCACACCCACCTCTACTAACTCCTTCCCGGCAATTAATTCTGCCAGAATGTTCTCCCCACATAGATTTGTGTTCATCCTTCAATCTTACCGTTGCTGCTTCTGAGAGTTTTTCACCCTCTCTCTCCCAGAACAGTGGGCGCAGTTGTAACTTTCCACTTCTTCCTCATCTGTTCCTTCTGCCCCAGCAAGCAGTTCAGGGGAAGGAAGAGTGAAAGCCAAGGAGCTTTCCTTCCTTCCAGCCGGCTGAGAGGAACAGGGGGCAGGGACGCTCAGGCCTCATCCTTGCTTCAAACCTGAGGAATCCAGGAAGTGCAAGTGGACGGACAGGGCTTCCCAGCTGGGTGTACTGCTGGTTTCTCTGCCCTGTTACACTGGTGGCTGATGCACCTCTTCTGCTTCTGGATGAAAAGGTGGACAGTGCCAGGCAAAGAAGGCAGCATCAGGCGTTAAAGGGACGGTTTCGGTCCATGGCATCCTAGTTACGTGCCTTCTCTTCCACCTGGCTCATGGTCAGCCCTCCGCTCTGAATCTCTCACTTAGGACCACTTACGGTAGCCCCAGTTTTTCCCCTTTTGCAGTAGGGTAGTACCCCCGAGTCCCTCTTGCTCCTGGCATTACTCCAGTCACCAGGAGCCACCCTTGGGACATTTACGCCCAGTAGCATCCGTGTGGCTTTGGCCTCTTCCTCGCCATGGAGCGCTTAGGCAGCCCTGCATCCCCTGGGAGGCAGAGGACGTGGCAAAGCACCAGCAGAGGCTGGAGAGCGGGTCAGAGAGGGCAGAGAGGGATCCGTCCCGCGCGGAGGGCCGTTCAGTGAGGCAGCGGGCTGGGAAGAGGAACCGCGTGCACGCGCTTACAAAAATGGCAAATGCGGCGCGCGGCGGCTGGGTCAGCTCGGTGAGTTGCGCGTCCAGTTTGGTTCAGGCGCCCGCTTTGTCAGGGCCGAGCCCTTCAGGGGAAGGAGAGCTGCGGGTGACGCGCGTTGCGCCGCTTCCTAACTCGCATGTCTGTTTTCTGGCAAGCACGGAGGTACGGCTTCTCAAAAGGAGGGAAGGGCACCCAGCGAAACCGACCGGCCGAGCCCTCCGCCCCCGGCAGCCGTTTCTAAGCGACTTTCGGACCCAGGTGCTGCCGCGCTCCCGCGGCACGGCGCGGCGACGCGGGGCAGGCGGCCGGGGCCGGCGGAGGGCGCGCTTCCCGCCTCACCGCCGCCCTGAGGAGAGGCGCGCGCCCCTCGGCGGGCGCAGGCAGGCAGGGGCCGCGGCGGGTGGCCCGGCCCCTCGGGCACCCCGCCGGGCACTCCCCCGGGCACTCCCCCGGGCACCCCCTCGGGCACCCCGCCGGGCACCCCGCCGGGCACTCCCCCGGGCACCCCCCCGGGCCCCGGGGCGGAGGGCGGGGGGCCGGGGCTGCGCGCACGGTGGCCCGCCGAGGCGCCTCCCGCCGCCGCCTTCGGGCGCTCGCCCGCTCCGCTCCGCTCCGCTCCCCTCCCCGGCGAGGAGGAGCCGGGCAGGGCATGTGCGGGCGGGGTGGCGCCTTCCGGAGGCGCACCGAGCCCCGGGCTGGCTGCGCGGCGGCCGCGGCCGGCCGGCGCACCATGCCGCTGCCGCGGCGGCGGCTCCTCCTCTCCGCCTCCCGCGCGGGAGCGCGCCCCGCTCCACTCGCCGGCCGCCTCCTGCAGCAGCGGCGGCGGCGGCGGCGCTGAGGGAGTTGCGCGGGCTCTGCCCGATGTGGCAAGAGGCGATGATGAGGAGGAGGAGACGCCGCTACCTGCTGGAGCGGGCAGAGCAGGCGGGCGGCGGCTGCGGGGCGAGCGGCGAGCAGTCCCGCTCCCGGGACTGGCTCTACGAGTCCTACTACTGCATGAGCCAGCAGCACCCGCTCATCGTCTTCCTGCTCCTCATCGTGATGGGCGCTTGCCTGGCCTTGCTCGCCGTCTTCTTCGCCTCTGGGCTGGTAAGAGACGCTCTCCCGGTCCGGGACCCCGGCACCCCCGCCGCCCGGCTGGTAGCTCCGCTCCCGGCGCCCTCCGTCGAGCCGAGCCGAGCCGGGCGGGACAGGGCGGGCGAGGGCCGGTGCC
The DNA here is from genome assembly GCF_964188355.1 of Buteo buteo. Classification (NCBI taxonomy): domain Eukaryota; kingdom Metazoa; phylum Chordata; class Aves; order Accipitriformes; family Accipitridae; genus Buteo; species Buteo buteo. The sequence continues at coordinate 28,193,346 of NC_134190.1, read as the reverse complement.
GCTGCTCCTGCCGAGGGAAGTTGGGGGGCGGCTGCGGGGCCCGGGCAACCCCCCCCCCCCCCAAACTTTGCAGCCTGACGGTGCGAGGGGATGCCGGGGCAGCGGCAGGGCGGCTGGTGGGGCGAAAACGGAGTCAACGAGCGCATCGAGTTTAATTCACTTAATTCCTTGGCGCTGCTCCCTCCCCGCTGGCAGCTTCGCCGCGTTGGCCTCTTCGGTTCTTGAAATCGCCGCACAAAAATGCGGTCCGTACCAGGACCTGAGGTCACGTTTTGACGGCAAGGAGGCAGGGGCCGCTCCCTCCTTGTGTCGCCCCCCCCCCATTTCCTAGCGTTTGACCCGTTTTCTTAAGGAAGCTTTCGGGGCAGAGCCGCCGTCGTTTTTAGGGAAGGTGAAGTTTGGTCGGTCGGATACCTTTCCTGCGTGCTTCCAGCCTTTGGGACGAAAAATATGTCACAGCGGCAGATGACAGGCGGTACCAGTTTACCTCACCCAGAAATTTGGGGGGTTTTGCCCTTGCGTTGAAGGCAAAGGAGAAGCTGCAGAGGGCAGTAAAATTCTTGCTCCTTACAGAGTTTTCCTGCTGCTAATGGTTAGAGGCAGGCTGTTTGCGTTACTGTATACTTCTGAAGTAAAGAATGGGGATTTTGAGGGTCTCAGACTTTTTTTTTTTTTAATAATCTTCTAATGGTTTTCTGGAAAGCTTAATGCGTATTGAATAGAGCTAGTGTTCTCTAAGAGCAAGGTTGAATAGGTTAGCATAATCTAACGAATTCTCTTCTAGAGGCACTGCCCATAACAGTGTTTGCTTAAACAGACAGAGAATCCAGTTTTCTTGCTTGTTATGACCAAACTTTTATCTTAAAAACTGCGGGAACTGCTTGCAGGATTAGTTCATCTTAGGTTATATTGATGGTTTATTTCCTTTTGGTATTTGTATTAATTGGTTTTTGAGCTTTGCCGTTCCTACTAAACACAGAACAGTTGTAAAAGAGCTAATGTGAAGCCAGTAATGGTGATGCCTCATAATTCAGTTGTTTAATGCCTAAATGTTTCCATTTTGGAGCTCTGTGTACAGAATACAGGTTCGACGCCTTATCTCATTCTGGTGTGTTAACGTGGGTGCTTGTCTGTCAGGGCTGAAGGGACCAATGATGGAAATGCAAGTCCATCAGATACCAAGGCTGAGGCATAGTTTAGGTGTGGAGATGGACATGATACTCGCCTACGGTCAAGGCAGCAGAACTTGGGCTTTTAGCACTAAATTTCTTGCCTTTCAGTCATGGTGCAATCTACAGCTTGTTTACAAGTTGCACATGCTTATTTTTGTAATTCCATTTCTTGAGGTAAATCATTCGTGATAGCAACGGTGGCATAACACTGGGCCCAGACTGAAGGACTGCTGAAAGTTACAGAAACAAAACTGTGAGCTGGACAAATCTTGCCAGGTCTTGCTACTTCAGAAAGAGTGAATTTTATAGTTCAGTCTGCATTTGGAATTCCAGACATACCGGAAGAGGGAAAAAACTGCTTTTAAAACCTTTTTCCTGAGCTTTTATCTTCCTGTGGCTAACAACTAGACGGGTGAGTGGAGAGAGAGGTGGGGTTCATCCTTAAAGTTTCCAGTAGATGGATAAAGGTAACTTCAGGCGGAGAGAAAGCTTGCCTATATGGACTTCCAGCCACAGGATGTTGGACAAAATCATTTGGAGCCCTGCCCAGAGTTTCACCTAAAAGCGTTTTATTACAGTCTAGCTCTTGTTGCGTTTGTGATTAAAATATTCCTGAAGGTTTAGAACTGTTTCTCCCTCATCTGTATAAAGAATACTCTTTTTATATAGTTGTGGAATCTTAGTCATTTTTTTTGTGCCTGGTGATATAACAAGGGGCATGCAATTAGGAGTGTCTGAGCCACAATAGCCAATATTAATATCCTTGTCTTTATTTTGCACATCTAGTATGTATGTGATTGTTTTGACAGAAGATTTAATTCTGTAGAGGAGGCGCAATGGAAGTGAAGTGGGATAGTTCTGTTTAGGTCTGTGCTGTGCATTTGAAGGTAAAGGAAATCTTTCTTAACAGTTGTTTCCTTTAGATTTCGTACAAAGCAGTTAAGATTTTACTGAAAATTAGTTAAGCCTGTTGTGAAAACAAAACTCCAAAAATGACTCACCAGAACACTTGATTTGTGTTTCTCGCCTGTACTTCAAAGAACAGCTTAGAACGTGGAACGTGGGATTGGACATTGTTAAGAAAAGATGGATATTGGTGAAGCATGAACTGTCTTTATGTTCTAGGCTTTCTTAAAAAAAAACCTGTAACCAATGGAAGTGAGAGGCTTTCCTTCTATTTTAATTTTTTATTTGGTTGTTAAAATACATCACTGTGGTGTCTGAGTTGCCTTTTTTTTTTTTTTTGGCAGTGTGTTCTTAAGTGTTCACAAACACAGCCAACCACACTGGGATGTATTCCACTTACTCAGCTATTTCAACCTGTCAGAATACGAGCTGTAGCCTTCCTGATTTCAGATGAAAAATTTATAAAAGCTGTTGCAAAATTACAGTAAACAAGATTACTTACAAAGTGTGCCTGGAAGTCTGATTACTTTTCTTTCAGGCAGTGTACTGCTGTTGTTACTGAGAGAGGTTTCTTGGGAGATTTTGATTTTGTATGTTTCAGAAAACTATTATGATTTTGACCTTTGGAATTAAATGCTCTATCTCCTCAAACACTAGATATAAGACACCCAGAGTCAGTCTGAAAGATGACCATTCACACTTGGAGTTTTAAATAATGTAGTGATGGTATCAACCTTTGAATTTCCTGTGTCAAAGCATCCTCTGTTTTTCTCTGTACCTGGCGGGAACTGAAAGCTGGCAAAATGAGATCAGTCATCCATGTTTAGCTGCTGCTTTAATCGATAAAGAGTAAATTATTTTCCCAAACCTGTGAAAGCCTTCCAGTGCTTAGAAATGCCAGAGGTCAGCTTCATTTTTTGTCTGGTTATTGTCTTGTTCTTTCAATAGAATATGTAGGACAAACTCATTATTTGCCCCCCTCTCCCTTTTAGTACTAAAAACTTATGATCTTTTTTAGTGGTATCTAGAACAGTTTTGTCTCTGGCCAGAGCATGTCTGTTGTCACTGCAGTTTGTAGGAGGAAAAAAAAAATGCCATTTTTAAATTCATGATGTAAAATGTGAGTGCATCTGAAATATCTGCAGTTGTGATGTTTTGTTTCTTAGGTGGTTAAAAAACCCCTGTGACTAAAACCGGGGATGATGCCCAAATTGTACAGTTTATTGGAAGGCCATACCTTTCCTTTTATCTATGTATTTTCTAGACATAAAGAGTGCCCAGCCCATAGATACAGGCTTCAATAAAAACCTATGGTTCAGGGATATCAGAATCTTTTAGCGCTTGTGGAGTAAGTGGGAGAAGACCTATGTCTGGCAAGGTCTTCTTTTTGTCCCTTTTCCCAAAACTTGAGGTCCACCAGTCTGCTGCCAGATAGACGTGTGGTTGCTTTAGACTGGCCCGTGCCCCTTGCTCGAAGAGTGCAAGCCTGCTGTGCGGTGTTTAACACAAGCCCTTATCTGTCTCCCAAATCCTTGCTGCTACACGTGACCTTGTAAAGCTCTTGTGGTTGTCAGTGTGTCGATGTTGATGTGGAGCTGCATGCTTCTTGATGGTATCATCGGCCAAGTGGAGCATGTGCTGTGTGAAAAGTGCTTCTACAATGTGGTGTTCTGCTGCCTTCCCTCTTCTAAAGCACCAGGAGATGGCTTTGGGTTAGCTGCCTAATGATTGTCTGTGAAGCAGAGGTATTACTTACCCCCTCAACCACTTCTTTGAAGTTCCTGGAAGGTTCATGATCATGCTGGTAGGCTCAGTTATGATTCCTGAGCCTTTTTACTGATTCATAAATCCAAGAAACTAAAGGTTGGCTGCACACTACATCACTGATGTGCCCAAACACCTTCTGTAGCAAAAGTGGGAGTAGGCAATCCTTGAAGGGGGAGTACCGTTAACTAGGGAGGTGTGCCTGCAACATGGCAGATGCACATTCTGCAGGAACTGGTTTTCTGGTATCAGACTGACTGAATTTAGCTTCAGCTGATCCTGCATGGAAGCAGAGGTAGCTGCCTCGTTCTGAAGGAACACATTAAAACTTCTTAGCTGCCAGCCTGGCTGGCAGGGAGCTGTCTTTGTGCAAAGAGAAGAGGATCAGAATAGTCCTGTAAGCCTCCTGGGGCTTGAACTGGGGTGTGCCATTTCTTTGGGCCCTTGGTCAGAATGACAGCAAACCCTCCCTCCCTCTAATTGGTCTTGCTCTAAAAGAAATCGTTGCTGCTTCTGGTAAAAACTGGGCATCACCCAAATTTCCAGCCTTCCAGATTTCCATGATCAGAATCTCATCCTGAAATGGAGGGGGAAAAGTCTTCAAGTCCATGTGGAAAAAAGTAGCTTTGGAAGACATGTTCTGTCATTCTCATCGTAGTGTCTCACGTGATTAGGTGTCTGCATAAGGGCATCTACTGCATGCCTTTGGTAATGTTCTTTCTCATCAGTACTCTGGATCTGAAAAATTCATCTGTCCCCACCAAAAGGTCACCACACTGACGTTGTGGTGATGTTATATCCCTATTCATGAGATGCTCTGTTATAATCTAATTGCATAGAATAATACAGCTGTATTGTAAGTTCACTTGTACTCTCAATTTTAGGAAATCTTTTGAGATCAGCCCTGTGTAATTTAAAGCTTTTTTGGTTCAAGAGCACCAGCTGTCTTCCCAAAGTCCAAGAATACCCAAGGTCTGAAAGCATTCCTTGGAATCCTTGCTTTGCCTTACTTTTGGTCTGCATCTGCTGTACTGTTTTGAAACTCCAGCATATCCATTTGCCCCAAAAGAAAGCTAAGTCACGGCAAAGGTAATGAAGTAGGACAATCCTCCCTAATTGAAGGACAGGCAGAGACAGGGTTGTTTGCATGCTTGATGCCGTGGTGGTTGTGCCCAGGAGGTATCCTTCCTCCTCTTAAACTCATTGTGCCAGATTATTGCCACTACCGAGATGAGGAAGAATGCAAAACAAACATTAGTGTGTTTATAATGCCTTTTCTTTCCATAATTCCAGCTATAATTGAGCATACAGTTCTGCTTTCAAGTCCCCTGTTAAAATGTTCCATGAGGAAATCCTACATTTCTAATTTTTTTTTTTCTTGTCTCTAGGCACCATATTAAAATATATTCTTCCAGCTACAGTTGCTGGCTATTTGGCAGCTATAATTGCTGGTTATTTGATACAGTCTTAGGATATTGCTGTTCCTGTAAAATGTTCCTTCCAGTAGTATCTTTGGTTGTCTGAGCATGACTTTGTTAGCCAGTATTACCTCTATAGTTGGGCCTGTAAAGGTTGCTGCATCTTCCTGTCTGAAGCAGGAATTGCCTAGCTTTGTGTCTGGTTTCGTTAGTCTGGGCCTTTTCTTGTTTCATTTGCTAGTGACGCTCCCAGTAGGTCTGTGGTTACTTTTAATGCTGCTAAGAGCTTGTTGCATTTGCCAGTCCCTAGCAAGCCTGGAGACAGAGAGCCATCCAATGAGGTGCTGGTGGCAACCTTACTTTGCATACCTCTGTTTCATCCTTCATATTGAATAACCTGGATGCTGAATAAACTGGATAAAACCATAGGTACGGCTATGTTGGAAAAGTACTTAGCCTTGAACTGTACTTTTAATAAATTAAAGTTTTGTGGATACCCTGGCAGTGGAAAGCTTATTTAATGTCACAAGTCGTGACTCAAAATGGTGGATCCACAACTCCTAATCATTACTGCAGCTGACAAAAATGACAAATAACATACCGACTAGAGCTGTTGTTTACTGAGGTGCAATGGGAATAAGACAGATGATGGATTGGGCTACGATTGTCTGCTGTCTTTATCAGCATCAAACCAGCTCTGCGGATTCACAAATCATGTATTGGCAACTTTACAGTGGATCTCCATGGACCTGTGAATACCTGTCTGCTTATCTTGCTCAAAATTTTTTAAATTGGTTTCAAGCACCTTGTTGTGGACAAAGATATCTTAAAACTCCTATAAAAATGGTGAATAGGTTTCCTTGGCTCAGCCTTCAAGAGGTCTCCTAGATTAAAGACATTAACCAGAGATCACAGTCCCTACATTTATGCTGTAAGAAAACTTCTCCTCATTATAATGGTAGCAGTCACTGGAATCTTCCAGACTGCACTGTGCGTCACTCCAAGCTGATGGTGGCATGGACATTGAGCACAGGTAGAAGTGATCTGCAGATCTCTTGAGCCACAGGGTGTGCCAGCATCATGGGAACAAGGTGCAGCTGAACACCTGTAGGGTTTCATCCTGTGCCTACACCCCAATCGTAGCCAAGCTGTGCGTTTTGGGGTTGTGTGGTGGGGTTTAGGTAGTGGGGAGGGGGCCACAGGGCCGGCTCCTGTGAGAAGCTGCTGGAAGCTCCCCCGACTCCAAGCCGGACCTGCCTCTGGCCCAGGCTGAGCCCATCAGTGACAGTGGAAACACCTGTGGGAGAACAGATTTAAGAGGGGAAACCTGCAAGGAGCTGGGGGATTGGGATGTGAGAGGAACCCCTCTGTGGATACTGAGGTCAGTGAGGGAGGAGGGGATGCCCCCCAGCCCATGGAGGGGAGCAGATGCCCACCTGCAGCCCAGGGAGGAGCCCATCCCAGAGCAGTGGGTGCCCCCCAAGATGGCCATGACTCCATGGGAAAGCCTGCGCTGGAGCGGTCTGTGACGGAAAGACTGCAGCCCACGTGAAGGACTCATGTTGGAGCAGGGGCTGAGCGCGGAGTCCTCCTCCCCCTGAGGAGGAAGGAGTGGCAGAGACAAGGGGTGAGGAACCCACCCCAGCCCCCGTCCCCTGGGGGGAGAGAACCGGGAGTGGGGCTGAGGCGGGAAGGTGTTCCAAGGTTTGGTTTTACTTCCTAATATCCTTGTTTTGATTTGATTGGTAGCAGATTAAATTGATTTTGTTTCTTCCCCAAGTTGAGCCTGTCTTTTGGCCGTGACCGTAAGTGGGGAGTGATCCCTCCTTGTCCTTGTCTCGACCCACGAGCGTTTCTTTATATTTTCTCCTCATCCCACCGTGGCTGGGGAGGGAGGAGTGAGTGAGCAACTGTGTGGTGCTTTATTGCCAGCTGGGCTTAATCTATGAGAACTGTGACCCCAAACAAGCAAAGTGCTGCCACAGTGGCTTCTGCATCAAAAAGAACTGAGTCAGCTGAAGCCCTATTGATATGCAATGATGAGATGATGCCAACAGATTAAAATTTTTGGGATCTGGACCCCAAAATAAGTGAATTAGCACAGTTCTGCCCCTTTTCCCCGCCTTCTTTTTTTCTTTGAGCATCACCCCTGATCCTATTGAAAAAAAAACAGCTCCACACATTTTCTTCTCCAGATCTTTTATTTTTATATCTTGAACAAGCAAGCTCCAGACCCTGAACCTTATTCAGATGCTGAAAATTCAAGGGATTATTGCACCATCTGTGCAGAGGAGTGTGAGGTGGTCTCTACACTTATCCTCCCAATTGTCTGTTTCTCCAACCTGTATAGAAACATTTTCTTTATCTCCTGTCTCTAAACAGAACTCTCGTTCTTAGTAGCACCTATGTGATACAAAAGTCCCTTGCTGTTCCTGGTGAGAACCTGTTCCAGGCTTGTGTCTGGGAGAAGCAGAGGAAGCAGCATCCATCACCACTGGCCTCTCAGCCTTGCCCTCAGGTCTGTTGTCTGAGCATCCATTTCTTCCACCACCCATGGTTCTGGTTTTGAATTTTTTTCTAACCTGGAAGATGTGCTCCAGAGCACAGGAGCAATGACTTTCAGTTGCGTGCTCAGAGAGTGCTCCAGAGGGCAGCTGGGGTAAGGTGTAGTCTGGCCCAGATGTGTTTCCCTTACAGCTTCAGGTGCAACCAGTCTGGTGTTTGATCATTGGATAGTCCCATGAGATCCCACGTGGACTGATGGCTTTTCAGAGCCACTCCTTGGGGTTTGCAAAAGTAGTTTGAACTTGCTTTTTCCACCTGCCTCCTCAGGCAGCTGAACTGTTAGCTGTGGGACCTCTTACAGACCCTAAATGCTATGGCATGCACAGTGGACCTGCTCACTGACTGGATAAGTGGAATTGCTGTCCTTCCATTCCAGGTAAAATTTCCCCATCCGTGTCTCCAATTTGCTAGTACTTTGGTCAGCCCTGCAGGAAAATCCTGGGAAGACTAGGTTCCCCCAGCTCCTCTTTCAGCAAGACTGAATTCAGGTTGAAGACTTGTCACCTTATTTCTCTGAGAGGTGTGTTAGAAAAGCAGATGCTCTTTGAACTTGGCTCAGCATCTGCTTGCTAGTGCTCCCGCTCTTAGAGAATCATGGAATCATTTAGGTTGGAAAAGACCTTTAGGATCATCGAGTCCAACCATTAACCTAACACTGTCAAGTCCACCACTAAACCATGTCCCTAAATGCCACATCTACACATCTTTTAAATCCCTCCATGGGTGGTGACTCAACCATTTCCCTAAGCAGTGCCTGTTCCAGTGCTTGACAACCCTTCTGGTGAAGGAATTTTTCCTAATATCCAACCTAAACCTCCTCTGGTGCGACTTGAGGCTGTTTCCTCTTGTCCTATTGCTTCTTACTTGGGAGAAGAGACTGACCCGCACCTCACTACAACCTCCTTTCAGGTGGTTGCAGAGAGTGATAATGTCTCCCCTCAGCCTCCTTTTCTCCAGGTTAAACAACCCCAGGTCCCTCAGCTGCTCCTCCTAAGTCATTCCTCTTGCTTTATATACCCTGGCAGGTGGATGGATTTCCTTTCTTTGATGCAGCCATTGTGGTGGTCCTTTCTGCTGGCAAGGTGGTCTGAGCACAGTCTACTCTGGTCAAGACCCAGGAGATGGTAGGTTGTCCAGACCAGTAGCTGGTCCTGTAATCCCCAGTGGCACCCTGGAGCTTGTGCCAGAAAGGGGCCATAGTCTCTCACTTGGGCTTGTTTTCTGCCCTGGTGAGTCCTAGCAATTTCCAAACCCTACTGGTAGGTGGTGGGATTTTAGACACTTCTCCAAGTGACGTGATGTCTGTTTGACCCTGAAACAATTTACCAGGTTGTTTTTGGTGTCTTCAATTTTTAGTATTTTCTTACTTGTGCCTTAATGAAGTGGGGTAACAGTACTGGTTAAATAAACCCTTAAATAACACTAAATAGAAATGCCTGGATTTGCAGGATCTCTTTTGCTCTGTTTCCTATGAATGTGTCTGAAGTTTTGCTCCTTTATAGAGCTGTTATTTGGCATAGTTACATTTCAAATGTAAGTTGGCATGTTGATGACCTTTATTTGAAATGTTATCGTTATAGCAGTAATACCCTATTAAAATTGCAGAACGTGGGCCTGATCCAGGAGTCAAAAACAAAATAAGAGATCTCTTTGGTTTGAAGTAGTTGGACTGAGAGACATATGAGAGTGTGGAAAGTGTCCTTAGGGGAGTAAACTTTAAGAACATTTTCTGCAGTAATAATAACTGTGTTTAGTAAGTAATTGCAAAACCTTAGGAAAAAGTTGAAAAGTAATTACACAATGACAGTAGTGACTTTTCAATATTAAAACTATTTTTCATGTTACCTTATTATGCCAATATGTTGAATCTGTGGAATATTCTTGCAAAATGTATTTTTAAAAGACCTGTTAGAGAAAGAAGCTTATCTTTTTCTTCATTAAACAGACCTTTAAAATGAACATTGTTTCCTCATGTGCTGAAATTCATGTGCTCCCTGGTTCAGATTTTGTGATCCTTAATTTTAAGCAAGTTCTGTCTTGACATTTTTTCTTGATTACAGCTAGATTTTCAAGTTATGATGTCAGGAGTAAAGTGGTGAGGGAAGGCCACCTTTTAGCTTTGGTTTAAAAGGGACAGCCAAAATATGTAACTGTCAGTATTAAATAGCTCAAAGAATCGAACGAGTACTTCAGTTTTTCTGATTTCCACAGGTCTATATGGGTACAAGGAAGGCCATAATTTCACTTTTAATACATGTTGCCATGCAGTTAATCTGAAAAACATGTATTTGAGTCCTGTGAAGTAATGTAATATCCATCACGTTTAACTGATGGAACTCTTTCAACAATGACATATTTTGAATATATTTAACTGCAAGGCATACATTTTTCATAAGTCTTTTACTCAATTTATCTTCATGTATCCACATTTTGGGATGTTGCATAAATAGTAGTTGTATTTACTGGAGAGTTTCTTCAAGATTATTTTGATAATACGAGGAGGAAGGATTTTGAGAACATCTGAAAAACAAGCTAAACTAAGTTTTAAGCCACATTTTTGGAGAGGAATTCAGAAGCAATACATGTAGAATAAAGCATGCAGGAAGGATATGTTGGTCACTACATTTACATTAAAAATAATCTAAATGATACGAGTAGGTGCTAATTAGCTCTGGAGCATGAAATAATTAGTTTCATCAAAGTATAAAATTCTCCTCGCTTTGCTGCATACTGTCTCAGCCCTCTTCTGAAGGGAATGCTTCAAGGAGCAGAATGTAATTAACTGTGGTTGCTCTCTGGGACATGGTTTATCTTCTGTGGCTGCCAGTTAGTGTCTTCGGGTAGGACAAGTGCACCAGCTGAGTGTTGTAGCCGCTAGTAACTGGGTTGGACCATCTTGTTTTTCATAGGCTGTTAAATGTCTTAAAGTGGAGCTACTTTTGATAATTGCCAGCCTGAGAGAAGATTGAGATGGTGCTGGATGACCAAAAGGCATGACAGTCCCATCCCCGACCCCTGTGGTCCCTCTGAACCCCAGCTTATTAAATAAATGGTTGTATGCACTGATGGATTTTATATGACATGTGGTTAACAAGATGAGAGGATACTAATCGCTGGAAAATAAATCAAGAGAGAGAAAACTGCCGATATGGCAAATGAGGATGTATAAAGAAATAGGAAAAGCTGCTCCCATTCTGGTTGGGTGCATGGGCTTTTCACAGGGCATATTTATGCATATAAAATATCAAGCATGCACATCCTGATTCTGCTAATTATGTTTTTGGCAGGGATAGGTGTCTGTCTTCTGTCCCATGGCATATGATACAGTAGGAATGGTCACAGGCTCAGAGGGTTCCCTGGCTACACATTTGCATGCAGGCAGCTCAAGTGGAGGTTGTTGTTACCTGTTGCTCTGAGATGGACACTACCTTTAAAAATCAAAAAAGCTGTATCAAAGCACAGTTGTGCTCACTCCATGCAGGGAAGAGACACCTTAAAAACAAACGTTACTCCATCAGTATCTAGCCACTGTGTTGCAGCTTTGACCATCCTCGGAAACCTATCTTTTCCAGTTCTTTCGTATTCATTTGGAAGTGGTGGTGGTGGTAGGACCAGAATTGTTTACGGTGTTCATCATGCATTGAGGTAGCATCGTGATGTTCTCTCTTATTTATTCTTTTCATATGTTCTGCATTTTGGGTGTTTTTTTGACTGCTAGTGAGCAACAAAGTGATGTTTTCATGGGTCTACCTATGATGAACACTGAATACCTCCATTTCTCAGTGTTACTGGTCAACCAAGAGCCTGTTGTCATCTGTATAGAATTAGGATTATTTTGTGTGAGCTGCGACACTTGACATACATCTCCACTGAAATTCACCTGCCATTTTCTTGCTCAGTAGTGACTGTTATGAGATCCTTTTGTAATTCTTCATAGCTGGCCCTCATCTTTTTCAGATTGCTATTCACCCCTTTTCCTGAATTGTTTATGGATATGCTGAACAACATACACCCTAGGATTCCTGAGGACTTTTTTGGGCACTCTGGACCTTTGTTTTTAACAGTTTTTCCCAGAATAGATACCAGACCTACTCGTATTTCTCTTAGTCTTTGAGAGGGATCCCAGGAGAGACCGGTGTCACATCACATTCCTGTCTTTGGATACGGAAGCACTTTTGGGTGAAGGTTACGTGTTACTACAGTTTTAGCTCTTCTTCCTTTGAGTCCTGTTGGCCCTTTCTGGTGAACCCTATCTGCTTGTGGTGATTCTTTTTACATTTCACGTTCTTGCTTTTGTCTGTAATGCCTTATAGTGATAGTTCAATTCGAGACAGATCTTCTGATGTGTTCCCTCTGTATAATTATTCTGGAATAAGAATTATGCCACACTGAACACAGATAAATTAAAAAAAGCAACCTCCAAACCTTTCTGCTACAGTCTGCTCTTCTCTAACAGTTCTTTTCAATACCTGCATCATCTGTTTGCTTAGAAGTCCTTTAGTAGGCTGCTAACTCCTGCTTAAGTTTCAAAAAGAATATACTGCTTATTTTTATACTCTTAAAAATGATTTCTCAAGCTCTTTTCCTGGCCTGCATTACTGAGTCTTTATATTAATCCTGATAAATGTTATGATCCCTTTTATTTACCAGTTTTTTTTTTTTTTTTTTTTTTTGAAAGATGGGTTTTAGAAGCTTCACTGCTTGGCTGTTCAGGCATTCTAGTTGTGTTTTGGTCTTTCTCAAGTCTATTTTGGGAATTGATTAGCTTTTGGCCTGTGACTGTGAGTTTTATAGTGTCTTCAGGCCACCTACAAAGATTTTAATCTGTAAACTCCTAGCTCCCCCTTTCAATTTAAGTGTTTGGATTTTGTTTTTCATTTGCTTTCTTAACAAGCTTTGTTATTGTTATAAAGCTGCTCCTCAATAACAACATTTCATGGACCAGATTCTTTCCACTTCTTGAGATCAGATTGAGTGTTTTCTCTTCCTTTATATGGGTGGTCTTTTGTTTGTTTGCTTGTTTGTTTTGTTTTTCAGCTGTGTGTGAGACATGACAGTGGTCTCAGCTTCCAGCTGCTGTTGTGACCCTTAATCAGTCTAGCTGGGAGTCACTGAAGTGTCCCTTGACCTGCTGTGTTTTCTTCTTTGACAGCTTTTCTTACCTCTGCATTTCATAGAACCTCAAATAGTTTCTGTCCTGGTTGGATGACCAGTCCTCTAGGTCATTTATTTTGATAAGCCTTTGCTATTCAGTCTAGTTTTTTGGTTGATAGGAACTTTATGCTATTTGTTGATTCTCCTAGATTGTTAATACAAGCCATTCTTCAATCCCTGCTGAAGTGTGTAGCTTTCAGTCTTTTCTGCTTTTTCACTATTCTGCTGCTGGTCTTTTTTCCACCAAGTTTTCTGGAAGACTATTGTGTAAATAATGTTGTTTTAACAACAGGCATTTTAGTTCTTCCATCTAGCTTCTTAGGCTTTTAGTGTTTATGTAGAAGAGTGTATACTTTCACGTGAGTGCTTTATTTCTCTGCAAATTTTTTCAAAAGAGAGTCTGTCTGTTGTGGCTTTTCTTTGCCTTTTCCTTCTTGCTTGAGTTTAATCAACTTCTGTTCTTTCCTTTAGTTGAGAATTACAGGTCTCCATGATATTACTGCTTCTCTTAAACCACATACTGTATTTCTACCTTTGAAGTGCCAGCAAACTCATTCTTTTCTGGTTTAGATTAAGCTCAGCTACCTTCTAGAGGCTCCCTCCCTATTCCCAAAATTTCCTTGTTTCTTTGAATTAATTTTCCAACATATTTTCTTAGCTGCTTATTGAACTTCTGCTTGCCAACCTGTCTTGTTTTGGAAGCATTTCTGGGAATGCTACCATAGTTCTCTGCTTCTTCACTAGCAACCAATATTTTGCCTCCAGAACTTTTCTTTTAACCTTCCTTATGTTCTGTTGTTTGCACAGCAGCCATGGCTTTTGACTCTTCCTCAGCGCCTCCAAGGAGCCTTTCCAAACCCTCTGTGAGGTCTGATGTTTTTGCATTAAGCACAGAAGCCTCATCTCTGGTATGTCCGACTTTGTGTTCCTGATAATCATTGCTACAACACTGAGGCAGGCGAGGTTCACTCATAGTTATCAGGCAAACTTGGAAAAGTATGGATGCAGTTGTTTTCTACTGAGTAAGTGAGAAGATGAACAACATCTATATGTAGTTGGACTTGTCAAAAAGAATCCACTGGCTTGGCACTGTAGTCAAGTACATAGGTGGTGAGAAGGGTGTTCAGAATACCTACATGGTTGGTCATTGTGTTATCACTATTAGTCCTGTGTGCTAACTGGGACAGACCCTGTGAAGTCGAAGAAGAGTTCCTGTTGATTTCACTAGAATTACTGCACTGTTGCAAAATGCCACCTTCTTATACGGTGGGATCTTACAGCGGATGTTTTTCATGACTTTTAAGTTTGAGGAGAGGCTGCAGGTGACCAGAATGCCACCTGAAGGATTTGGCTGAAGTCTTACTGCTTTAATAGTGACACAACAGACTAACAAATACAAAATGATCTAGAATCTGGCCATGAATGCAGAACTGCTCTTGCTGGTTATATATGACATCATGCAGCAGCTTGGCAGTTGTGATGCTGGGCAGAATTGCCTCATAAATGCGATCTGCAAATCGCTGTACTGATTGCGGACTAGCGAGGAGTCAAATATCACCATGTGCTAACAGCAAGTGTAGACTGCACATCAGACTCATTAATAGAGAGAACTGAATTTCTCAGGACAACAGACATCATGAAACAACTGGATTTGAGCCTGATGCTGTTACCATTGATCTACCAAGCCAAACAGGGAACACTGCTGCATCAGAGGGAAAAAATCTCAGGCGTGCAATTACACAGGGCCTTAGTGAAAATCAAAAGCTTCATTGACACAAACTTCAGGACAGTTTGATTAAAAGGTACAGTTCAATTAATTTTCTGCTAGTGTCCTCGAACATGTTGCAAAAAGCTTAATAAAAGCTTAAAAAAAAAAAAAAAGACACGAGACGGCTTCTAACCAGGCAGCTAATCAAGAAAAACAAGCAAAGCTTTGTGTTATGAAAGATAAATGGTGGGCACGAAAGACAGAGGAGTTTTTCTAAGTTGTGGATCCAGAAAATACAATGTGGCCTTGGAAGCAGCGTCTGGCCTTGGAAACAGCATCTGGCCTTAAAGACACTGTGCCATTTCTAAAGTGAACGATGGAATTGATGGAAAAGAAATCTGAGATGGCGGGTCAAAACTTTTCAGTTGTCCTAAATGCTGAAGTCCTAGATGAAGCTGTATGGCTACTTGGCCAGGAGCAGGACGTGGAACCCCCTAATAAAATAGAGATTTTTCCAGCTGTCTAGTAGATTGCACACAGTGCAGTCAGCTGTAAGCAAATTCACTAAAATATAAAACCATGGGATAAGAGTCACAAGTAGCCAAAAGAATTTTGCAGCTCTTTGGCTTTGTAGAGAACTATTCCTTGAGATGTTAGAGAATTGAAAAGCTGTCCACTTTTACAAGGGAAGGGAGATATGTCTTCTGAAAATCGTTCTAATTCTCTCAAGTCCTGGAAAATGCTTTACAGGAAAAATGGGCAATTTTTGCTATAGATTCTTTCAGTCAGTCTGGTTAAAGGAAGATGTCATCCTGTTTTGATAGAGAGGTCAGTAAGTTAGTAATCCTTAAACCCTGTAACTTTTTTTTTTAACACTCAACATTTTTGAAAATACATGTATGAAATGGTACATAGTTTTAATGTCTGAAGAATGTTCTCACTTGTTCCTGTATTTACATTTAGAAAGTGTTTCACTGATCTCAGCAAAAGGTGATTTTTAGTAGGAATTTAATACAGTAAATGGTTTGAGTTAATTCAAAGCATGTGGTATTTCAGATCCCAGCAGGAGTCCTCTGTATAGAGGCTGCTGTCAAATTCCAGTAGACTAAAAGAATAAAGGAAAAAGTACCAAAAGAATGAGGGACCATGGTAAAAGATTTTAGGCTAAAACTGGTATTTTAAATGCTTGTTTGTTCATTTTTATAGAGTACTTTGTCAAGTTGTATGGTTTTATATAAAACAGTGAAGTGCTCTACAGCAGCTTTGCTGTTTAAAATTGAACTGAGGGCATGGCATTATCTGGAAAAGGGAAGAACAGGATGTAGAATGAGAGAAGGTTGTGGGCTTTGGAAAGAAGAGTGAAAGTGATTCTTCAGATTTTAGGGGTAAAATTATCACACACTTCTGAAGAATTTGTGGGAGTTGGAAAAATTTCTAACAGTAGACCTTTTAATTTCTTCAGTAATTAAAAGACAGCAAGATAGAAAACACTCGGGAAGATAGAGCTGTCAGGCAAGATCCATATATTGCAGGCTTAGCCATTATGTTCAAAAGTGTCATGCTGATATCTTAATTCCATTACCTCTGGTGTATTTTAATTGCTGAGACTAGCAACAAAAAAAGAAGGTGTTTTTGGTTTTTTTTTTTTTTTTTTTTTCCCATCTCCTTGTGAAACGGTTAGGGAAAGAGAACAGTTAGCCTTCAGGATTTGTCTTTGCATCCAACATCACCTTTTAACCTGCTAAACACACGGATGATTGCAAATATTGATCAGGAAGCTACAAGTTTTACATGTCCTGCTCTGGAAGTTACAATTTCATAAATATTTAGTTCCTCTGAAGTAATAGGAAAATATTGTTAAAAGCAGTTTCCAAAATAAACCCCTGCCTCACACAGCCTGCTTTTGTTGACCTGACAATAACGCGTATTTTACAGGCAGGGTTGTGAAAAATCCACCTGTACACATTCAGGCTTTCTGGAAAGGATTCAAATGGTAATAACAATGGTTTTCTCACGTATTTTTTAGTTGCTTAATGTGTATACTATTCTGTCTTTAAATTTCAGTTTGACCTCGGGATTCGCACAGCGTACAGTGCGATGCCTGCAGCTTGCGACATGGGAAGCAGGTTGTTTTGTGATAGGCTCGGAGCGGTGGCCTCCCGCTGCAGTCCACGAGGTTGCATTCAGTTACCTGTGATGAAGAGCTGACACGTTGTGGTCTTTTTTTCTTTTTTCCTGCATCTCTGTACCAAAACAAAATGCAAAATTGTGCAGTAGCCAACCAGAAAAGGGGAGAAAGCAGAAATAAAATTCTAGATTTAGTGATCAAAATGGCTTAGCTAAGTGTTGAGATCAGTGTATGCTTAAAAAGAGGAAATTGGCTGGTGAGCTGTTAATTTGGAACAAACATTGTGATGGATTGATCTAATGCTAGAATACATATAGAAGTATGTAGCGATGTGACCGTACATGTGCTCTAAACTGAAATCTAAATATTGTTCATTTGTTTTGAAGCACGATTGTCCTAGAAAGCACAATACTTTCATTTTTTTGACTGAAACGGAGAGGCCTGCTGTTGAAGTGCATGTGGATATTCTTGCTAGTATAGTTGTAGCATGACTGTTAGCACTGAAATAGCTGTTTGCCATCATTTAAATCTGTGGTTTTCCTGAGTCTCGGCTTCCTCCAGGAGCTTGCGGGGTGGGTTCCTTCAGTGCTGCGACCCTGACTGTGTGACAGATGGTGCAAGGAACTTACTGTTGTCCTGTTGCTGCTGAAGGGACTAGTTCCTCTGACCTTGGAACAAGAGTTTTGCAATCCTACCTGGAATTGCGGAAGTCAAAGGTGGAAGTTAAATGCTTTTGGTGTTATCTGGGCTGGCATTCATTGTGACATTACTAAATCAATTCACTGAAACAAATTTCAGCGATGGGAATGATCAAAAATCACAAAATTCAGAGACATGAATCAGTAGCTCTTACTACTACTGGTTAGGTTTTATATTTTGTCTCTATGCAAGATTGCATGTATCTTACTTCATAACAGCTCTGTACTCATGCGGACACTTACCTCTATACCTAACTTTAAGCCCATAAATTGTTTACGGTACAACTACCCCAGTGTTCGAAAGCCTTAATGTGTGTATTTAATATTTGGAAGATTAGTGTTTGCATTTCAAAGTTAGCACCATCACTTACAGTTTCTTGACTCTGCTTATATCCTGATCATCAGTGCTGCAGTAGTAATTGCTTCAATGCCTGATGCAGCAGGTGGGTGTTGCAATGTGCGGTACATGTGCAGTCAGGGCTGCAAGGAAAACAAAATATGAAGGGAGGAGGGGGAAGGAACCTTACAGCAAGTGTCTCCATAGATGTGTGGTTGTAAAACTTACTAGATCTGGGGAAAAAAAAACCCAAACCCCCAAAATGCTGACAGCATTTGTAAATTTACAAATTTACTTGTAAATTTTTAGTTTTGCTCTAACTGCAGCAAGTCTTATAAGAAAGAAAAAAAAATCACATCAAAAAGCTTTTAAGTAAAATGTTAAGTATTTAAGTTGAAAACCCACCAATAAACAAGATTTATCAGGGTACTAAGGAAGCAACTATAAAACAAAGGAAAAAGAAATGTTATTTCTTTGCGCTTGGATATCATACAAATCATCAAATAGGTACTTTCAGATTGTTCCCAAGATTTTACCAGCATGAAAAATGAATACAAGGCTTTTCTGCATGAAGTGTGTGGTTAGTGGAGGATTTTATGCTGTTGGAGCAGTAGCATTTGGGGCATGCTTTTGCAGTCCTTGTTGCTACAAATGAGGCTGTTGGAATTCGTAACAGCTGGGGGAATGAGTAAAGATCCTATGACCAGACTTTGATACAGTGCTGTTGTACTTCAACCAGAGATACTTTTGAACACATAGAGGAATATAACATCAAATATTTATTCTTTTTTAATGCATCCATCACTAGGTGATTTAAACATACTAGTGTAGTAACTTCTATGTAAGTTCTTTAAATAAATTTAAATATTGTTTAATCTGAACTCACTTCAAGTTATATTCTGGTCCTTGCTCTGGGTGTTGTTTGCACATTTTGAAGTAAGCAGTTGCTAGGAGAAAAAGTATATATGTAATCTAGAGCCCATCCTTCCAGATAAATACTTTAAACAGAAGCAGATGTATAGTACCTGGCAAATATCACTGTCAAAAAGGCTTTTATAGAGTGATGGACGCATGGTTGATTTGGAAGGCATTTTGACAGCTGCAGTCTTCAATAGGGATGCTTGAATTTCACCTGCAAACCACACTAATCGCAGAAATATCTTGAATTCTGGAGCAGAAAGGCAGATAGGGTTTGCCTTTTAATTTGCTCAGTCCTATGGGCCTGGCGCATAATTGCTGTGCGATTTACAGTTTTCTCAATCTGCTTCAATGAATATATTTTTCAATTTAGTTAAAGAAGTACCATGCAGTAGTGTGGTTAATAGTTGTTTATGAAGTTAATACTCCACATAACAGCTTCTTACAGTGAAAGAAATCCTGTTTTGATTCAACTCACTTTTGATATTCAGTCATGCCTTTCTGGGATCTCCCTGTGCAATCAGTTTAGAGTTTGTTATTGCTGTCTGACCTTTAGGTACCTTCATTTTAACTTCCTTTTCATTTTCCTCTGTTTCCAGGAAATTGAAGACCACGTGGCATTTGTAATAACTGTTCCAACGGCCCTAGCAATTTTTTTCGCTATATTTATCCTTGTCTGCGTAGAACCTGTATTTAAGAAGCTGCTTCGTGTATTTTCTCTGGTGGTCTGGGTATGTCTTGTTGCCATGGGATATCTCTTCATGTGTTTTGGAGGAATCATCTGTCCCTGGGACCAGGTAAGACTGTCACTAATTTTACTTCCACTGGGTACATTTCCAAGAACCATTCTATGCAAAAGCATTCACATTCATTTTTGTGGGACATCTCATAGAATGTTTTTGTGACTAAGTGCGTGCTGAGACTCCATGCATCTATTTTATAAATACCAAAGTGATGTCCATACTTAGGATATGGAAACATTTGAAGGATTTTGCTTTTACATTTTTAAGGTGCTTTGCATAATGAACATTTGATTCCAGTCACCAACTTCTTTGTAGGGTGAATATTTGATTCTAGTGACCAATTAGCATGGCAGAAATGCTAGTTTTGTTCAAGACCACTGATTTAAGCTTCTTCAGCTTAAAATGTTTGAGCTCTGAGTGTAGGCTTTCTGTGGTCTTCAAGATGCTCTCTAGTAACGCGTGAGAAAAAAGGACGGTGAGTTCCCTTATATTTCTAGGGAAATGAATGAGTGGGGAAGCAGGGAAGTACCCTTCACATTTTTTAAATTGCATCTTAATAGCAGCACTTTTAAAGTATCAATAAATGATGTGCAATAGCCAACGCTGTGCCTGATCGATTCTTCCATGTTCTGCTGTATCCTTTTCCTTTTCCCAAGCCTCTCTACATGGGGATACTCCTGATACAATAATTGTAAAACTCTTCAAAGGATGAAAAAAGCTTTTAAATACATAAATATGTCTTTTGTAAATTTCATGCTGATTCCATGAGTTTGGTATAACCTTTAAATGGTAGTACTGTATCCAGGGTGCCTTCAAGATAGATCTTCAAGATAGACTTGAAACAAATTCTCTGACTTGTTATTCAGATCTTGCAGTGACTTATGCAAATACTGAACTTTAAGTATGCAAGTAGTTCCTTTAAAATCTTTAATTCAAATGATTTAAATTACTGGTATATGTTGGTAATATTAGTTTTGGAGCCCTTACCTTTGTGGGTGACTTTTATTTTCGTTTTCTTGGAAGGTTCAGGGATTAATTGTCTTCTGAAACTGCCTTCCTGGTGTGGGGGGTTTTTTGGATTTTTTTTTTTTCCTTAAGTATTTGAAACGACCAAACCAGGCCACTCTTGCATGTAATAAAAGGCAAATCAGAATGTGTAATATTTTTCTCTAGATACAGATTTCACCATGGGAGTCCCTGTATTTTTGTGATATCAAGTCTAGATAATTGACATGGCCTTACTTTTTTGATTTATTTATTTTCATTGCCAGTTGTGGGATGGCACGCTAGAATATTTCAGGCTTTCAAGCCTAGATGAAAATATTTAATTAGCCAATTTATTTGTCTACTGCAAGTTCTACTGAGTTTAATTGTGTCCTTTGAAAGATAACGATAATGATTTTCAGAAGCGTGTGGCACAAAAGAGATCTATCTACGAGGGATGCTGACGCCTCGGTCCGGGGGTTCTATTTAGCGTGTGAAGATGGTTTGTCCTGCCCCGCTTTCCCCTTAGGAAAGACGTAGCGGTTCCTGCAGCGTCGGAGGGACATGGTAGGCCGTGTGAGGCAGGAGGGGCTGCGGAGCTCCGGGGAAGGGCACAGTCTTCCCTTGCCAGGACACAAGTTCTCTGACGTTTCAGTGCGCTCCTCGCTTCGCCTGCAAGTCTTGCTTGGAGAAGAGGACATCTGGGAGGGAGCTGCCTTGATGGCTCTGCCAGCACGGGCAGCTGCCGTGCCCAGTGCTGCACCGGATCCGGCCCAGAGCGGGCAGGGCATTTCCAGAAAGCCTGGAGCTGGCTGCGGGTACGTGGCTTGACCCCACCATGCCGGTGTCTTCAGCGTCTGGCGGGAGAGGGCCGGGGCTGGCCGGGCTGGCCCCTGGCCGCTGCGAGGAGTTGGAGGTCGGGTGGCTCCCTGGAGTGGGACCCTTCGCTTCCCCAAACCATTCCCCGGCCCCCCCCCCTTGAATAGCAGCGCTGTTTTGTTGATCACTTTTGTAGGTATACTTTAGCCTAGTGTCAGTTAAGAGTAAACTACAGAACTATGGGAACCTTTCTGGGAATTTGACACCTTAAACAATAGACTAATTGCAGGTTTGATGTCTTTGAATGCTTGTAAAATAGCCGTGAGTGGTTAAAATACTGCCAGGTATTCCTCTGATGCTTGTGTTTTGATTGCTCTGCATCAAGAATACGTAGGTCAATAATCGATGTTCTCTCCTATAATTACACATGAAAGCAAATCTGAACAATCTTTCCTCGGTGATCACTGACAGTTTCTTTGTTGAAGTTTTATATTTGGTGAATTTTAAAGCCATTTTGCTTGGCTTATTGGGGTGTTTTTGTTGTTCCTTTATGCTTTTTATGAAATAAGAGAAACATGATGTAAAATTTAAATTAGTTCTGTTTCAAATACGTCTTTGTCAACAGATCAAATTAGAAAATTATGAAAATTTTAAAAAGAGCCAGTTCATGCACACTTATTTACTAAACAAGTGCTTTATTTTATTTTTCTTCAAATTACAGCCTAACTTCTGTTCTGGTCCAGCAGAGTTTAAAAATAACTCTTTTCATCATCTTTCGTGTATCCTGAATCCTAAGCTTGTTAAGAAGATGGCATTTCTTAATTGTACTAGTAACAACTGAAGGATAAATTTTCTGCATACCATAGTTCATAGAAAGAACTTGTTATTCTCTAATTTGCGCACGAGCCTTCTCCCTTTAAAAGGGAGTCCTGCATCCTTTAAATTTTGGCTTAATGACTTTAATGTTCCTTTTGGCTGTTTGCAACTTCTAAATGCAGTTTTTCTCTGTTGTCTGGAGGAGCTGTAGGTGTGAACTTTGCTGCTTTTGTTTACGATAAAAATGCCACCTCGGAGAGACTATTTGGGTTATGGACTCAATATATATTTAATGCAGAGCAGGTCCTCCTGAGCCTGCAGGCCCATAGCTCAAGTAACTTTCACGAAGAGTAGAGGGCTGGAAATTAAGTGGCTGGTCAGGGCTGTTGTGGTTTTTTTTTTGTGTGTGTGTGTGAGAAACGTGTAGGCTGATGTGAAATAAGCGCAAATCGTAATTGGTTTCAGCTATCTTTTTGCTGTCCCTGCAGACTGCTTTTATCTGTCTGCATGTACTTGCCTCTCGTTGGACTGCAGCTCCAGCTTTGGAGGGAAAGCCATCATCAGGCAGGCGTCTGGCCGCTGTTTGAGGGGGAAGGCAAGGCAGCTGTGGATGGTTACTCTGTCCCTTGGGCCGGTCTGCAAGGCTCCGTAATTGCCCGCTGAGCCTGATCCGAAGGCTTTAATTGTCACTTGGCTGCGTGGGCATAGTCACAAACCCACCTACGAGAGGAGCCGGCCTATTTGTGCTGTCGAGCGTACCGACTGCCTTACCTCTTAAGTTAGCCCCAGCTCCCTTACTCCTCGGTGCGGACGACAAAGAGCAGCAAGAGCGCTGAGAGGGAGATGGAGGGTGCCTTGGTGAGGCAGTGGGCGTCTCGACACGAAACAACCGAGGAGAGTGACGGCAGATGTCTTTTGGTACCTGACAGACCTCTTGAAAGAAGCGTGGCAGCCCTCTCTGGTCGGCGCCAGCCCAGGTTTGTGTTGGTGCCAGCCGTGGCGGAGGAGCCCCCGGTTTCCCTGGGGCGCGGTGGTGGGACCTGCGCTGGCCGGGCTCCAGCCTGGCAGGGAGCCTGGGCTCTCTGGGAGGAGTTGAGGGATAGCGGGCCGGGGTCGGCAGGGAAGACGGAGAGCAAAGGGGGTCGCGCTGAGGCTGGGAGAGAGCCGTGGCGGGCTGGCAGTTCTTCCCAAACCTAAGGGGCGAGCAGTAACGCGTGGAGGTGGTGTCAGCGAGGACAGGCCCAAGGGCGATGCGTGGAGGTGGGTGGAGGGCCGGTGGTGCGAGGCAGGCGGGCTGAGAAAGCAGGGCAGGTGGAAGAAGGCGGTGTGTTGGTTTTGTCATGTTAGGACTTCTCCCTACTATAGGAAGGAGCACCTTTCCTTACGAAACGTAAATCCAGTACCTCTCTCTAGAGCTACCTGCCAGGGAATGAATTTAAATTGGTTGCCTCTTGTTTCACTGACAGTGTAGTTATTGTACAACAGTCGCCTTTCCATGTCATCCTCTGACATGTCTAATACTTCCTCAGCCTTTTATACAGGGTGTGTGTAAATATGTCATAGCACATTGATATCGGTGGGTAAAAAGAGCTCTTAAAGCATACAGTGGATGATATAAAAAAAGAGAGTAATTATACAGCATTATACTAGTCTAATGAATTCTATCATTGCTGGATTTTGGTATTCAATTGTACTTAATTATAAATACGTTTGCACAGCCCAGGCACCAGATGTGTTCCCCCTTGTCTATATTCAGTTACAGCACAGAAATTACTTCAAGCAGGATTTGACGCTTCTGGTTTCTGAAAAAGAATTATCCACAGAGTGATGTGTTTAGAATATATGTTTGGCTATTTTAGCCTAAATGCTACTTTTTGAGCTGAATCTAAAGCACTTTTTTTGTTTAATGTGTTGGTATGGAATTGTTCAATTCGGGCCTTGGAGCAGCCCTGGTTTACGACGTGCGAGCAAAATTTTCTGTATTAGTATTTATAATTCTCATTTTTTTGATACTCTCTTGGCACCTGAGGATATCGGTCTATCGTGTGCTGAGGCGTGAGGGCCCACACAGCGTTTCTGCGGTTGTGGCAGTTAGCTCCTCTGTTAGGCAACGGGGCAAGCTGATGGGTCCACAGAAATGGAAGTATTCTCTTGGTACAGAATTACATCGGGTTCAATTTCTGCCCCTTGCTTGGGACCTGCCTTATCTAAAGTCAGCCCTGCCATACGTGATTAATAACATGTTGTGTGGTCAAGCAGCACAAAAAAAGGAATTGGACGCTTGTGAAGGAGAACAGGGTGGGTGTCAGTGAAGTCCCTGCAGTGTGGGAAAGCGAGGGTGAGTTGCTGTCAGCTGCACTGCCAGCTCAGGATCTGGAGCATGGGGGAGACTTGACATTTTTTCAAGTTCAAGATTCATCAGACTGTCAGGCGTGAGTATCCTGAGCAGGGAGCTAAATCTTGTAGGAGCATTGTTCAGTACCTTGTAGGTGAATAGTCACCTGAAAAAGCATAAGGAGAACCAGGAGGCTTGTATGAAAGGGGAAGATGTTGCCCAGCAGATGACACTGTGCTTTAGGTGTAGGTGTGATAGAAAAGGAAGAAACCCACAGTCTGCAAGTATAAGCCATATTTGCAGTTATATTCGAGGAAGGAGAGGAACAGATGATTTTTACCTTCATATTCATTTTTTTATAGACATACGAAGTCACAGGCTTAATAGCAAGACATTTAAATGTGTTTATCAAGTCTGGTATGGCTATATCTGTATAGAAGACAGGAAAAATCTGAGCTATTAGAGACCTGCCAGTCATTAAAATTGGTAATATAGTATGATTAATATAGTAAAATAGTGTGTGTAGCCCTGAAACACCCTGTTAGCATAACTAATGTGCCATTGTTAACCTTTGGTATGTCATGGCAATGCATTGTGATAGCTGTTTGTGGAAAGAGAACTGATTTCTTTTTTAAATAGGGAAAGCAGTTTCCTTAAAAAAAAAAAAATTAAAAAAAAATCTGTTTTAGTGCCAAATGGAAGACTAGAAACACTGCTAGAGGAGATGAACATTATTAAAGTAACTGTACATATAGGCGAGGGGAGATGGCAGCTAGTATGACTTTAGAGGGCATCAGGTGGGAGAAAGATGGCTGGCTGAATTTCTCAGGGAGCTCTCTGGGGAATGTTTGCCTTTATTAGTGCTTTTTACTAGTGGTGGGGTGACAGAATGTCAACGCTATAATGAAATTTGTTGATGACCCAGTTAAAAGATTCCTAATACAGCAAAAGATCAGAATGTTATGGGGAAGAAAAGCACAACCTTGAGGACTGCGGTAATAGCAACTAGATGAAATTTAATAATAGGAAATATGAGGTGCCTGCATTTGGGAGCTAATAGAAATTTCAGCTATAGGCTGAGAGTTCATCAGTAGAAAATGAGCAGGGACGAGCAGAATGAAGAGGAGAAGCATTAGTTGGTCACTGGGTCATTAGGCTATGCATCCAGAAAAGACTCAGTTATGATGGCAAAGTATCCAGCTAAGGATGAGACCTCACCTGGATGACTATGTATGTTTCTGGTCACCTGCATTCAAACAGTGAAACTGGAACAAATGCAGAGAGTGCCAAGCAAGATCACCAGGAGAACAGGGAGTTTTGTGAGAGGAGATGAGAAGAGCTTGACTTGGGTATAGATCAGCAGAAGAGAAGAACGCTGAGAGTGGTGTGACTGCCATCTACAGATAATCCGTGGTTGCAAACATCAGATTTGAGGAGAGGCTACAGAAGATAAAGGATTATTGACACATACACACACTAAAAAAATAAATAAATCAGCCAGCCATTTATAAAATTTAAACTGGAAATTGGAATAAATCCCTTAGCCATTAGGGCACTGGGTTTGTGGAGTGGCTAATATCCTCAGGATAATAAGGATTAAAATAATGAGTTGGTTTTACAGTGGAATGCTGTCCTTAGCTGAGAGTCATTCAGTGTCTTCAATAGCAGAGACATGGACTTCAGTGGTCCAGGAGCATCTTTTTAGTTCTTTATTCCTATGCACTACTTACATCTGGGGACTACTGAACTAATTTAAATGACAATTTACTTTGACCTGTGCCTGAAGTTCATTTAAAAACTGAAGAGATGGATTTTCTGACTTATAAAAAAATTCACAGTTTTTCAGTATTTAAATGTCTTATCCTCCCAGCGTTCTTCTGGAGCAGTAGTCTCAAAAATTATAACATCAGGTGATAATAATCTTCCTATATTTCTGATCTCTTCAGGCATTCATTATAAGGCTTAGGAGAGAGGTTTAATGTAATATAGAGTAGAAGAGACTGGATGTGGCCTGCACCTTTATCAGAACAACCTTATGAAACCCTTGTTTCCCTGCTAGTTTATTTTTCTTTACTCCATTTCCTGTAGTGATTTTTCCATCTCTGAGTGTACAATTAAGTACAAAGGCTGAGCTGATAGTAGATTTCATCAAGATTATTGCATAGTTTGTGTGCAGTGTGATATTTGCTGTGCAAGTCATGTGAATGAATTTTGCTAAGGGAAGCGTTAAGGTAACTCCATCGAAGTACAATAAAAATGTGAGTCTCAGATAAACATGCAAAACTGCGTGTGGCAAGATTTTTCTCTCTAAAGGGAAATAAGACTTATCCATAAGAATATTAATGTTTCTGAGAGTACTGAAATTAAGCAATGCTAATTTCAAATATCATCATATTGTTTGGATGTTGCTGAAGTCAAGGGACCAGATGAAAAATGGAAATTTATAATTTAAGCCATTCATAAGGCTCCTTATGTGCTTAATAATTGATTTGACATTAGGAAAGAAACATTTAATAATTTCATAGTACATATTTGTTAACAATTACTTGTATGATGGTGCTACCAGAGAACCATTAAAGAAGCTATCCAGAATTTCTTGTTAGCAAGTATAATTTAGGGTAGCCATGCAAGACTTTACCTTTTGTTGGAATTGTTTTCCACCCAGAAATGTGACAGTCTACCTGACTTCCAGGAGGGAAGGTTTTGGTATGACACTGCACGAGTCTCTTGGTTTGAGCTTTTTGACTTTGCTTGCCTGCCTGCCATGGGAAAGCTTGTACCTTTACATAGCCATTGGATCTCATATTGTATGTTTTTATTTTTGTGAATTAGGTGATGAAGGGGTGTAACATCATACATTGTGTGACCTTTGGTCATTTTTCACCATTTGTCTCAAATCTGTTTCTGTTTACAGGTTTCTAGTTCTGTAATAATTCAGCTAGTGAGCTGTTACACAAAGAAAAAAGAAAACAGATGGTGAAAGTGTTTTCTTACAAGCTGTGTAAGAAGACCTCAGTTTACTTTTTTGAGGGTGTTCCCTGTTTCTGTAGCTTTTCTGAAGTTTTAGGCACATTGTTATGTGCGTGCAGTATACGGGCTTTTTGGTTGTGTGCAATTCTCTTGGCTTTTTGGTTGCTCTGAATGAAACCTCCAGTATTTCAGTTTGTTGGTTTGGCGGGGGGGGTTGGGGGGCGGGGTGGGGGGGGTTAAACATAACCCTTCCCCAAATCCTCCAGATCAGCAAAGCCGAGCCTGGGCTTTCGCTTACTTCCTTCATGTTGGCTGTTCTCACCCTGCAAGTTCAGCTGAACTGGGGCAACTGCGCCCCTTCCTAGTGTGAGGATGAGCAGTAACAACTACTGTGCTTGGATGAAGACAGCCCGATCAATGCTTCTTCTCAGCACTCAAGCACTTTTTATTTTTGCAGAAGCAGCCAAACTTTTAAAAGACAAACACAGTCCGAACTGGTATTTAAGTTCCTGTGATAGTGATGCAGGAGGCTTAGCTTTTCCACAGTGATGAAGCTGGGAGATGTGTCCTTCTCCCTGATTTGGATCTCCCAAGTAGTTACTGGTTCCTTTTTGAAAGATTGCTCCTTTTGAAACCTGCCAAAGTCCTCTTGCATTTCCTGTTCTCAGCTCTTCTCCTATCAACGTGCAAATCAGTCTCATACATTACCTAAAGAGGCAGCAAAATCATGAAAGATAAATACTTCTGGGATTGTCCCTCAGCAACACTGAAATGTTTTCTGAGAATTGACCCTTGGTCCATTATTTTTCTCCTTCCTGTTTTTCTAGACAGCCTTTTGCTGAATTAAGCCCATATAAACATAAAAGCTGTGTCCCAATAAACAAGAAACATAATAGTGCTTTGTATACAAAAAATTTTGTCATATAGTAAAATAAAACAAAACAGTCACTAAATGAACACAAATAATCTGTGAAAGCACATCTGTTTTCTAGTTCTTAATAAATTTACAATTTATAATGTATAATTGTTTGTAACTTACATTTTAAGTTCAGATTTTTAAGAATAATGTATACTAAACACATTTGAAATCATACAGTAACACAATTCTATGACATAATTATATTTTTGCATTTAAGATGCCTATAAAATTTATTCATAAAGATTTTACAAATTATATTTTTTCATATGCATATATAAAACTGACATACGTCTTCTACAACTCATATTGAGTGAGCCTGACTACATCAAATGTATTTCTGTTTCTGTCTCTTACTTTTGTAAAACTCTATCAACTTAGCACCTTGCTTGTCAACAAATTTATAACCAGCAGACCATATTGCTTTCTTACAAATATTAGTCAATTTAAGGTAAGCAATATTGCTGAATACCTGCATAGCACTGTAGGTTTGTATACTGGCAAGTGAAACTGAAAGGTATTTCGCAGCCAGCATACTGCAAACTGCAAGCACATGGGGGGAAATTGCATTATCTGCTTCCTAGACTAAAAGAGTAGTGATCCTGTGACAATCCAGATACTAGGATTCATTTATTTAGCACCACAGTTGTGCCTAAAACTTCAGGAAAGCTACAGAAGCAGGGAACACCCTCAAGAAAGTAAACTGGGGTTGTCTTATGCAGCTTGTAGGAAACATTTTCACCATCTGTTTTCTTTTTTCTTTGTGTAACAGCTCACTAGCTGAATTATTACAGCACTAGAAACCTGCAAACAGAAGGCTTGTGACAGCGGGAGAAAAATCTTTTTAGTCTATCAGGGAAAAAACCCACCCTCTGTCCCTCCACATATATGCATTCACAAGGCTTAAAAAAAAAATAAATCATGTTTTCATGCAACGCAGCATGCGCTGTTGTGCCAGTTAGGAAAAAGGTGCATTTCTGTTACTACTACAAAGCTTCATATTGATTTTATAGCTTAAAATAAACTTGCTGTGAAATAACACATTTACCAGTAGTGTGAATTTTGTGTAATACCTTAAGTTCTTGGATTATATTGTTCTGGCAGATTTAGTTTGAACAGTTTAGAACTTGACTACTTATTAATCATGTTGGATTCTAGATTGCATTTTTCTTATTTGCTTTTTGTACGTACCATTTTAGCTAATGTATATACGTATATAAATTCTCTATCTTGCTTTTCAGGGCATTATCTTTGCTTAAATTGGTAAACCTGAGTGTCGTCTTAGATGTTCTGATTTCTGTAACACTTGAATTTGCAAATATCTTTGTTTTGCAAGAATCGTATTCAAGGTGGCAGGGGGAGTGATGACTTAGTAACTACAGTCTCCCTGTCTCATGTCTTCATGTGTCATTGTAACATAATCCACATTTTGTACTCTGCACAGTCTCTTTCCACATTGGTGCTTTCCAGATTTCTTCCCTGTTGTAATATCCAAATTTGAGGTGCTTTCTGTAATTTATCAGTTTGTACACTTGTAGTATGAATGCCCTTTGCCTATTTTCTGTTTGTTTTGGTTATTTCACAATTCCTTTGTATTGCCTTTTCAGCTCTTCCTTTCATACATTTCCTCCTAAGTTTGCATCACCTTCTCATGTGTACCATTACAGTTGTCTCCTCTCACTTATTAATGATGAAAGCCTTTCTTTGGTTTAATACATTGTTATTTTCCATCACCCTGTATTTTTCTGTCTTGCAGCCAGCTGTAGTCTTCATTACAATATTTTTTGCCTCATTCAATACAGATGAGTTTACGTAAGTAACAATTTCTAGGTGTCATTAGTGACAGTGATAGTGTTGCAAGTTCAAAGATCTGAGGGCTCAATTAGAGTTCTGTCATATTTCCCCTGACCACCCTTGCAGTTCTGCCCCCCCAAAAAAAAGAAAAGAAAAAAAGCTGTGTGGCAAGATTTTTTTTCTCTTGGTAGTATAAGCAAGCAAAAGATTATGGCTTTATCTTCCAGGTTCTGTCATTTTTTGTTTTGTTTTGTTATTTTGGGATAGAATTGATCCTAACTAAATAGGATTGTACTACTTCTGTGACAGTACTGTATATGTTTTTCTTTATTGTACTGTTAGTCTTGATCATCACATTTTTTCCCAAATAATTTACTGTGATAAAGGAAATGGATTAAACAGTCTCTCATATAAAGAAGGTGAACATCTAAATAAATCATGTTAAACATATGTGTGCCTGAAAACATCTACTTCCCATAAAGAACTAAAAAAAAATTTCTTATCACAATTAAATGAGGTAGAGATTTGAGTCTTTTTTTCTCATGTCACGCCCTGATTACCCAGTATGACTGCCTTTTATCTGATGACAGTTCCTATCAGTGTGTACATATTACTTAGACACATCTATGAACAAGTATAATATGGCTTTTTAAATTACTTTCACATAGCGGAGATTACAGTCTTACTTAGATACACATGGATGCTTTTTGTTTTCTTCTTGCAATAACCTGAATTTACTCAGCATTTAGAAACTTACTTAAGAATATCAGATACAATTTTGGGTCTTTGTCAGGTCCAGTGTAGATAAATTGCCAGGTCTGCTGGATGACCCAGGCTATTGGCAAGGGAAGGAAAGTACATTGTCTGCATGATGTTAATTTGTATATTAAATTCCATTAAAAGGTCAGGTTGGTGTACAAGAAAAATTGAGAAAAATCATGCTTTTTTGGTCAGATGAAGACTGGGAAGTGAAATCCTGATTGATAACTGTGCTGGTTTTGGCTTGGATAGAGTTCAATTTCTTCATGGTATCTGGTGTGGGGCTGTGTTTTGGATTTGAGCTGGAAACAGTGTTGATGATAGTTCAGAGATGGTTTTGTTATTGCTGAGCAGCGCTCCCCCAGAGCCCAGGGCTGTTCTGCTTCTCCCCCCACCCCACCAGCGAGGAGGCTGGGGGGGCACAAGGAGTCGGGGGGGGACACAGCCGGGACAGCTGACCCCGACTGACCCCAGGGATATTCCAGACCGTAGGACGTCACGCTCAGCAGATAAAGCTGGGGAAGGAGAAGGAAGGGGGGGACGTTGGGAGTGATGGCGTTTGTCTCCCAAGCCACCGCTCCTCAGCGTGCTGGAGCCCGGCTTTCCTGGAGGTGGGTGAACACCTGCCTGCCGGTGGGGAGCGGGGAGTGGGGAATGGATTCCTGGGTTTGCTGTGCTTGTGTGCGCCGCTTTTCATTTCCCCATTAAACTGTCTTTGTCTCAACCCAGGAGTTTTCTCGCTTTTACCCTTCCTATTCTCTCCCTCATCCCGCTGGGGAGGAGCGAGCGAGCGGCTGCGTGGGGCTGAGCTGCCGGCTGGTCCAAAGGTAGCGGGTTATCTCAATCGATCGTTCACCATCAGTTAGATTGATCTCCTCGTTCGCTCTTCCCCCCCTTCCCACTACTGCACTTGATTAGCCTTTGAGCCCCACGTTGGGTGCCACAGAGGACTGTCGTGGTTTAAGCCCAGCCGGCAACTAAGCACCATGGGGCTGCTCGTTCACTCCCCCCGCCCTGGTGGGACGGGGAGGAGAATCGTGGGCGGTGTGTGTGTGTAAAACTTGTGGATTGAGATAAGGATAATTTAATAATTGGAGTAAAATAAAATATAATAATAATAACAGTGCCCCGAATGCAGAAAAAAGTCATATTTATTTCAATACTACCACATGATTTGCACTAGATGAGCATAAGAGTTTCATGCTCATTGGTGATGTAGGCAGATGGTTACAGGATATACTTCTCCAGAGGGGATAGCAAAAGAATCTGTACTTTAATATATCTTAATTCTTTTTCTTCTCATCTCTCTTTGTTTACTTTTAATCACATTTCAGAACGTACTACTTTTCTCAAGCCATGTGAATGCCCTGCAAATGGCATTTTACAGTATTGCAGGGACATATAGCGGCCACTGAAGTCCACTATAAATGGAAAATCTTTCTGGATCCATAGAATTTACATCATTTTTGTGACTTATTACTTAGCTAGCAGTAGCAATCACAGATTAGTGATTTCACATAAAGTAGAAATGCAGAAAAAAACAACTTTGCCTCTTGTGTTGTTGCAGGGTTTGTATTTTCCTTTACTTACCATGCTGAGCAACCACATATCGTAGGGATTAATAAATAAAATGGGCTTTATTTATTAAGATGTCAGGTTTCAGTATTCAGTACATTTGCAATTGCGTTGCAATTCTTACATGAGGATTTTTGGGGGGTTTGTTTGCCTTTTTTTTTTTTTTTTTTTTTTTTTTAAACCTGTTTTGTGAAAACAGAGTGAGATTGCCAGGCCAGATGTATCCCCCTATTCAGGATGGCTGCAGTCTCAGTGAGCGTGGGAGAGGACTGAAGCCAGGACAAAAGCCCACCACCGCTGGGTCTGGCTTCTGCCTCCTGCTGTTTCTGTGAGATGAGACCCGTCCCTATGGGCAGACGGCTGCTGTCCGGTGTGTGCAGGCTGAGCATCAGGCTGGAGAATCGCTGGAGCCGCTGCATAAGCTTGTTAGGGAGGACGGAGGAAGCAAGTTAGACTGGCCACCACCCTTGAGGGTTGTCCCTGGGTCCTGGCTGGGGTTTCAGCACTTGGAAAAAGCTGTCTAGAAGCGCGGTGGAAGCTGTGTACCTCCACTTCTGCAGCGGGGAGATCTGGGTATGCAGGCCAAGTAATGGCTTGTGCGAAAGTGGTGCCTGTTGTTTTTTTTAGCAGTCAGCTTTCCCTGTTGCTCTTGTGTTTTCCTTCCTTCTGGGAGCTGGGAAAGTTGGTCGCACAGTCCTGGAGAGCAGGTGATTCCTGGGCAGCAGCGTGGAGGGAGAATGGCTGAAGGGAAAGGTGAAGAAGAAGGGTTGCGTTATAACTGTAAAAAGAAATTATGGTCCTTAGTTAGGGATAAGTTAGTGTGACCCGATGGTAAATGAAATCCCCGGTTGAGTAGGCAAGGAGCAGTGCACATTTTGTGTGTACAGGAAATAGACTTTCAACTCTTGTTATTTGTATACTAGGTGGCAATGGATAGACATGGGATGGTAAACAACAGTGTGCAAAAATACTGCAGGAGTTACAAAAAATTGGAACAATTTTGAAGGTCAGCAATATCATGTATTTCAGGTTGCTGTGTCTTATTGTTGTGTGGCTATAGTAAGGTTTCTTGCTGTTAAGGAAATTGCTTCTTAAATATACCACATCATCAAGTACTGTATGTACTGAAATTTATCTTATATATTTTTAAATACAATTTAACACTTGGCACGCTAATATTAATATGACTATCCTGGCGTTTGAAAAAAAAATAATAATGCTAGCAAGAGGGGGTGTGTGTTTTGAATAGATTAATTTTAATGCAGAATATGCATAAGGAAGTCATTCTTTTTAGGCAAGGTCTGTTGAAGTCATGCAATATGAAGTAATATATTAAACTTGTCACAATTTTAGAATATATTTTAAAGCAAAGTAATTTCTGGGTGAAAAAAAATTGTCTAAAAATTTTCCTCTTATGAAATATAGCTGAAAATGTGATGGTTTCAGTGACTTACCAGTAATGAAAGTGAAGTTTTTGCTTTTCCCCCAGTCGACTTTTCCATATTTTGTTATACTTGGAATTAAAAAGAAAGTTTACAAACCCAATGTAATGTTTTTTTAGGAAGTTACCTTTTCAGTATCCCCTTAACTGGTAAAGTATCATCATCATTATTGAACCGTAGAGTAGCTAAATGATCTCCCAACACTTGTTTAAAACTGCAGTGCTCTAACCCCTCCTGTTGTCCACTTTGATATTTACATAGTTTTAATGTTGACAAACACTGAGAAGAGCTCAGTTGAGAACGTGTTGCAATCATTAAGCCGTTGTGCTCGGGCAAGCGTTTTACCATGACTATCAGAAGATATTTACGTGAATACAGGCAAAGGTGACATATGATCTAGCCTCCTCGTGCTCAGGGGGTAATGGCTTTTCGGCTTGCTGTAAGGGAAGGGAGAACAGCTGAGGAACCAGCTGGAACAATTCCAGTGTTCAGCAGGGCCTGAAGACAAGTAGATTTGCCCTGGAGCGGCATCTCTAGTGAACATTCAAGACTGGCAATAGTTTGAAGCCCTTCTGTGCAGCATCTCACACCCCTATTTTGTCCTTTTTTTGTTTCCTGAATCTTAGTATGTTATTTTTAGATGTAATGCAATACCCAGTCTTGCGTCACGTATGTTTATTTTTATTTTCAATATCTGACTTTCCTTGAATTTTGGAGGATGCATCGTGTCCCCATTTGTTTCACAGGTCATCATGAAAGTAATACTAAGCAGGGATCGTTAAAGGGGATATTGTGCGTGATGAGCGAGAAGTTATTTTTAACCACAAGACTGAAGAGCAGTCTCTTCTTTCCTAGTCCCCCAAAAGACAAGAATGACTCATTTACATTTCAAATGAGATACAGATACCGTCTGTTACCAACTTCATTCAGATTTGTGATAAAGCCTTCAATAGATTGCTTTTGGATGAATAAAAATGACAGGTTATTAAATAGATCAACAGTAATGTTTGTTCGTCTCCAATTACACTGGATTTCTAAGAGATAATGTAGTTGGCCAAATTGCATGCTACACTGCAGTTATATTTTAAAATGTTTTATAGATTTTTATTTTTATTTCAGCCCTTTCAAAACAGTAAGGGACACAGAAAAGCCTTGATCTCGGAAGCCAAGAACTCTTGAATTCTGTGCTTAGTGTCTCGGCTTCCCACTTGAGGTGTTTTGATATGATAAAGAATCAATTTACTGCTTGCAGAATATGAAGTTTAATAAAATATATTCTTTCTCCCCTGGAATAGTGCCCTCATCTGAGGTAACATGGAATAGTGAATTACTTTATCTGGCATCTTTTGTATGTGTCTGTGAAAGAAGCAGCTTTTATGGGTAAAAACTACTGTTTTGTCTATATTGATAGTGGAAAGTGAAGGTTTTACCTGTAGGGGAATAAATTCAGCTACTTGCAACAATAGCTATAATTTTGGTGGAAGTACTGGAAATTCCTCATCGGATCGTATTTGCGGATTAGTGGCCGTCACAAGCGTTTACCTCTCAGATTTTTCAGGGAGCCCTTGTGAAGCAGAATCGACTGCTTGTCACAGCGGTGTTTCGGCAGCGTCCTGCTTTATTGTGGTTCAATAGCAGTGTAAAACCTCCAAGGACCACTTTGAAATGGATCGAGCTAGTGCTGTAGAGACGGCATGCAAGGTGGCAAGCCTTGACAAAGGCAGAAGTGGCGAAGAGGGTGGAAAGCCTGCGCGGGCGGGCTGAGGAAGGAGCCTGTGGTGCTGCGGGAGCTTGGGCAGCAATGTCCTGCAACCGGTGCTGTTGCTGGTTGCCTGCCGGTCCAGCTGGACGAGCCTTTGTGGCAGCATCAGAGGTGTGCTCCTGGTGTCGGCTGGAATAATTAAATAGTGTAGGGGAAGAGGTAAGAAAGAAATCGGAGCGTTCCCATTGGGATGAGGTTATCAAAGACGTGACTGCTCACCTGCAGCGTGGTTCTGCCAGTAGCCAGGCATCTGAAGTGACAAACCGGGCAGCGGAGCGGTGTGGCTGATGCCCGCTGGTGCAGCCGGTTGGTTGGAGGACGGCTGTGACCCGTACGTGTGTGAGAGAGAGTGGGTTTGGGGAAGGTAGCAGTTTTGGGTCCAAGGACGCTCAGAATGAGCTTCCGTGCCATCGGTGCAAGGAGAAAAGGAAGAGTGTGTTTTATCCGCAGTGGTACTTGAATCGTTATCTGGACCAAGAAACGGGGTGCTTTTTGCTGAATCGGGACACGTAGGGATGGGGTCTGGCTGCAGACAGACCCGTTCTCCTCTTCTGTGCCCCCCGCGCAGTTGGCACCACCGGTGTGCTGCCCCAGCCCAGAGTGGCGTGGAGGAGCGTTGGGTGCTGCTGGTTTGCCCAGCGCCGGCTCGCGGGAGGGCTGAGGGTGGCCGGCAGCTCTGCGTGGTGGCCCAAGGACACGGTCTGGGGGCACGGTGGGGTAGGGGCCGCGGGGCGTGGGGGGTGGCAGGGAGCGTGGTGCTCGTGTTTTCTGGCAGAGGACATCTTACGTAGGGTTCATGTAAGGCAGCCGGCGCTTGGTCTGATGGTCTTACAGCGGGAGAGGAGCGCCCATTTCTGGAGCTGTCTTCTCTGCCTCTCTGTAAGCGTTACCAGCACTGATCGGTTCTCACTGCTGGCGGAGAGAGCACTGGGCTACGGAGAGTTGGTGAAGTGCTCTGAAGGTGGGCATTAACGTGTGTAGCAACCCATAGAAGGTAATTCTGCTTAGTTTTGGTTGAAGGTTTCCCTCACAGGATCCAGGCTATGATATTGATACCTAAAAAAGACACAAACGAATACTTCCAGTGTAGTCTCGATGAGTGTTAAGGATAATACCCAATCATTACACAGTATGAAAACACTGAATTTGTTTGTTTATCTGCCCTCATATGATACTGGATAGCGATGACGACGAACGCAGAAGTAATGACATGCATGGAATAATGCATAGAGATCTGCAGCACAGTCCGGACTCACTGCTTCCCTCAGGTGCATCAGAGCCTTAACTGAAAGCGTACCTTGTAAATATAATCTTCATGTAGATACACTTTCTGTTTTCAGCTCCAACAAAAGTCTAAATGAATATGCACATTATTTTGTGTTATGCGGTCCCCAGAACCGGGGCATAGATACGTGATTTATATATATATCTACCTATCTGTACGTGATTGGAGCTTCAGAATTGTAAATAGTAGCTAGAGATTTCTTTCCTCTGAAGGATGGTGAAGGGATTCAGACGGAAGCAAAATAATGAATTGCCAGTCAATGTACAGTTTTTCTGTCAGTGCTGTAAAGATAATACTTGCTTTGCTAGAGGTGACCTCTTTTTTTGAAGTAGAAAGGGTGGAGGAAATTAACATATATTTTATGTTTATTGTCACAGGTGTGTGATTACAAAGAACAAATTAAAGTAACAACAGAGAGAAAAGCTGCCTTTAAATGTGGAAAAACTGATTATGTAAATGGTATTTGGGTAATGCAGTTTCTTCCCCCATACCAGCACTTCAAAGACGTACACCAGCACTGCAGGATAAATGGGATGAAGCAGGCACATATTAAGATCTTCCTCCGCCCACTGTCCCCCGCTTTAGTGTTTCTAAATGTTCATTTGAGTACTTCTGAATTCTTGTTTTCGTCACTGAACAAATCTAAGTCCAATGCAGGAGCTATCAGCAAAATAACATATCAGAAATCAATCTGGAAACATCCTAATAGTTATGCTGCTGTGAAATCAATGTAATGAAGACTAGAATAATATTTTGCATGTCTTTCAGTTAACGTTTGCTAGTTCATTTACCCATGTGAAAGAACTAATGCTTAGCAGAAAGTCTTGCTATTTGTGCTGCCTTATGTAACGTTGGCTGAATTGCTATAGCATTGACAGTGTCTTATGCAGGAAGATAGCAGCTGATGTTCCAGATGCCAATTTGAGTGTGTATTTGTAGTTTATAGAACGATGTTTTTAAAGCTCTAGATCAGGGTTTTTAAACCATTCCTGCTTGAATGCTTCATCTGGCAACAGCAGCAGCCGCTCTAGGAACCTGAGAGTGTTTATGTGCCATTCGCTGTTTGGGAGCCCTTGTTCTGGATTTGTTAGGAGTTTAGCAGATGAAAAATTAAGATTGAACACTCATATTTTGATTTCATAGTCATATTCTCATTAGGGGAATACACCTGGCCTTTCTTATGTGCTACTTAAGAATAAAGTATATAGTATCTGTTTAAAAAAAAAATATTAAAAATAGTATCAGGAAAAAGAAACCTATTGGAGCTTTCAGTGATTCTAAAATAACTAGCCACCTGAAACACCAGGTAGCTGTATTCTGTGTAACACAGAATTTTCCACTGTGTGTTCCTAACTCCTGTGTCATTTAAAGTGTGGGATACTGCTTTTCCCATATTTCCCAGTTGTGATCGCTGCTCCCTCTGCCACTACAAGCATGATAGATTAGCATCAAATCTTCCCATCTGTCCCAATTCCTTACAGTCTTTGTCAGGTGGAACTGCATATTTTCAAATTCAAAATATCTTAACTATTTATATAGATACGTAATGTCTAGGTAGTTTCTAGATATCTGAATCTGAAGAGTTGACAAAAAGAGTCAAAGATATCCTCTGTCTAATGCCAGGTATCTTTAAAATTCCCAGGCTTCTTCCTCTGCCCTGGTGGGAAATTCCATTCTGCATTCTCCTCTTAGGAGGTATGAAAAAATTCCTGGTTCCCCTTATCGTAACCACTGTTGCTTAAGGTGATGTCAAAAGTTGAGGCTTTGCAATTGTCCTTTAGCTAGTGGATGGTATTGGAAGCCTTTCATGATGGGGAGACCTTTTTGCTTTCCAGTTTTTAAGTAAAAGCTGCATGCTGATGTCATAGAATTGATCAGAATTCCTAAGTCATACATAGGTTCTAAAGATCATCACAAATGAGCCATTAGATGCTAGCAAATCAACACAAATATGTGTTTAATTTAGGAAAAAACCCCCACAAAACCGACAGAAAATACAACACTGAATGAGGACCAGGTATGGTTGGTTTCTTCTCTTACTGTTTCTAGGTTTGTCCTCTGTAGCTGCCCCCTTGTACAGCCCAGTTATGTTTGTGTGAGCAGCACAAACACTTCATTATAACATAACATCTTTGTATGATAACTTCTATCTGCCCATCCATTTAATCATTTGACCTATTGATAAAAAATACTCAATCAAACCATTCAAAAAAATTCTTTATATTATGTGATGTATTTGATATTACTATTTTAGCAGGACAATTGACATTTTCTTGCACATAACTTGGTCAGTAATGAAAAACAGGACTGCCAAGAAATGATTCCTTCAAGAACCATGTTTTATTTTAAAAAGTACACCGAGAAAGCAAGCAAAACTGCTAAGAAGTCTGAAGGTTAAACAATAATTCTGTCTGAAATTTCTGACTGATTTTAAACATCAGATTTTAGAGGAAAACAGGACTGCAGATATCATTTGAAGCCGATTTTAGAAAGCCAGCCTTAAAATAGAGTTGTTCCTGGGCATTTCCATGAGGATTTTGTGCATTCAGAAAGTTGAATTTTTTAGAGAAATCATATGGGTCATTGCTTTACCTGAATTTATGTATGCTCTTTTGTAAAACTGAGACTAAATCTCTCCTAAGAGGGTAGCCTCCCTTTCTCCCAACCCCCAAACCACTAAGGGATGAATTCCTCTGTAACAAAAGACCAGTGTAAAATGTGACTGACTTTGAAGTAGATATTTTACCTTGTATTTAAATTCATGTTTCACGAGCACTGAAGGCCAGACACCAGGTGTGTTTAGACTGTGTGGTGGTTTAACCCCAGCCAGCAGCTAAGCCCCACGCAGCCGCTTACTCACCTCCCCCCACCCAGTGGGATGGGGGAGAGAATCAGGGAAAAAAGTAAAACTCGTGGGTTGAGATAATAACAATTTAATAAAACAGAAAGGAAGAAACTAATAAGGATGATGATAATAATAAAATGACAATAGTAATACTAAAAGGATTGGAATGTACAAAACAAGTGACGCACAATGAAATTGCTCATCACTTGCTGACCGATGCCCAGTTAGTTCCTGAGCAGCGATCCCCCTGGGCCAACTCCCCCCAGTTTATTTACTGGGCATGACGTCACACGGTATGGAATATCCCTTTGGCCAGTTGGGGTCAGCTGTCCTGTCCCCTCCCAACTTCTTGTGCCCCTCCAGCCTTCTTGCTGGCTGGGCGTGAGAAGCTGAAAAATCTTTTACTTAGCGTAAACACTATTTAACAAAAACTGAAAACATCAGTGTGTTATCAACATTCTTCTCATACTGAACCCAAACCATAACACTATACCAGGTACTAGAAAGAAAATTAACTCTATCCCAGCCAAAACCAGGACAGACTGGTACACTGCTGTAGCTTTGTTGAGTGACTACCATACCGAAAGATGCTCTATGAGAAATGAAAGTCATTGGTCTTGAAAACAGGGTCAGTGAAAGAAGTTAACACCAACAGCAAACATTTATGGGAGACAGGCATCTTTTCATTGACCATGGGCAGCTGCATTCCAGACAGCAAAATAAACAGTGAACTGTGTTAGTGCTCGGTGTGTTCCTGGATAAGACTGACTCTGTTGCTAGTACATATTGATTTAAATCTAGAGGGTGCTGAGGAAGGAAAAAACCAGCCAGGACTGATGAGAAGATTATTTTAGAACTTGTTATGAATAAATCAGTAACATAATTTTATTCCTACCTGAATGACTGATAATTGCTATTTTTTCCCCCAAACTCTCATACTATCAATATGCAGACATGTTATGCATATGCTCTTCTTCTGAATAAATATTACCATTTCTCAGCTTGTTCACGTTTCTGGGTAATCAGCATAGCCTTTAATCCCTGTTTAAAGAGTAGAAGATGACTTGTGCATAGGTCTTTTCAAAAACCAAAACTGGGCTGAGTAGATTTTAAAATTTTTAAATATGATCTCAATGTTATTTTCCCATATGTAAACAACTCCTGAAGTTGCTAGGGGTTGTTTCACAGTTGGGAATGAATTTGGTCTCTGCAATTGCCAATAGGTGAGTAATGGCTTCGTGACATAAACCATCCTTATAAATATGTTGCCTGTACGGTAAAGATGTCTGGAAGTCTTCTGCAAAGCACTACATATTCCTGTTCTCCTAGGAAAGCCTGTAAAAGAGGTTTCTCATTTCAAAACAATTAGTATCTTGCAAAATATGGCTTCTAAAGAGAACATCCTTATGAAATTTTATATATAAACTGTTTATTGATTCATTTGCAGGCTAGCATAAGGGATAAGAGAAAACCTGATTTTCCCTTCTGTTGAGCAAATCATCTCAAGGTGACATGGATTATTTAACAGAAAACAATCCTTTTTTGCCTGATTGTGTAAATGTGAACCAGGCAAAAAATTGAGCTTTGCTTTTCGTTTACTTAGAAGAAAGCTGATCATTGTGTTACAGATTTTTGTTACCTATTTTTTGTCAATGTTGAAAAATAAGTGCTGCCTGGCATCAGTCCTACTGAGAAATGATGTGATCACAGCTGGCGTTAGTAATGGAAGGGAAGCAGAAGTGTAGTGCATGTCAGTAGTGTATTGATCTTATGGTATCATTGCTTGAATTGTGTTGAAAGTAGGATTTTTAATATTTTCAGTGGATGCGGAGTTGATTTTTTTCCAGGTTTGGGTGGAATAAATGGGCACTCTGGATGGACAGCTGTCTTTCGTATGTGAGGGGAGGAATGGTTTATAACTGGTGCTTTTACTGCTGACGAGAACTTAAGTAGAAGGTTTCATATGATTAAACCTAGGCAAGTTGATGTCATATTTTCTATATGGTCTGCAGGTTACTTAAAAGTAATGTGCCGCATAATACTCCCTTTTTTTTATAACTCTAATTACTAGGTAAAAAATATCCATTGCTTAAAAGTTCGGTATGTTTTAGGTGTTTACATAGCATAACCGCATGAGTTTTTTATGAAATTTTGGCAGCCATTTTTTCTCCAAAATAAGTTTTTCTGAGTCTTGAATGTGTAGAAGTTTCTGTTTCTGAAGCTTATTTTAGTATATTTGGTGGTGGTTGAGAAGGTTTGTTCCCTGTTTTGTACACTCCTGTAGGCTGATGGTCTGAAGCTGCTCCTGGTGAGCTGAAACGGTACGGCTGGCAGCAGGTCTGTTACATGTGTTTGATCATCTGCTTGGAGACAAGCCATCACCTTTCTCCCTGTATGTTTCCTCAAACCCTTCCCCTCCTAGGCGGCCTCCTGGGCCCTCCCACGTTTGAATTATTTCATAAACTCTTCAGTCTCGTCTTTGAGAAGTCAAGAGTTTCATTTTGACGACAGGTTGAATGAACCTGTTAGGTTATTAGGTTAGCAGTATTACCTAGTTCAGATTGTTCAAAGATCTTTGAGGCTACTCTCCCTGTTTCCAACAAATGACTGGCCATTGCGACGTTGCCTACCAGTTTCTTAAATGGTCTTTGTTGTTGCTGTTCTTCAGCGAGAAGGCAGCCTCAGAGAAAGAGACAGAGAAAGCAAGCCAGGCTTTGTATCGTTTAGGCCTGAGAGGCTGTGTGTGATTTACTCTGTGGTATGCCTCGTAGACCTGATACCCGTAGGTATCAGGTCGGATCCTGCCTGAGCAGCATGTTTTGACGAGACCTGGGTGCGTATCGTTCTTTCCACGTTGCCGTTTCCTATGGAGGGAAATCCAGACACATGGGGAAGGAGGGAGCTGCAGTGTGCTCTACCAGGACCGATGGGTTTATCTCCCTCAGCAGGGTGCGAAGGCTCTGGGTGCACATCTTTTCCACCCAGCATGGCGACTTTCACATGGGTGTATGCTGTGTGTGCCCAGTAGCTGTTTTTCCAGATGGGCTGCTTGAGCTCTGTCTTCAGCGTTTGTATTGTAAACTGAGAAGTCCCTTTCAGAAGTAGGAAATATTGCTTTCCTTCAGTAGAAGAGAGCACTGGAATGGGGAAAAAACCTCATGTTTTGGAACATTCATAATGTTGGGGAGAAAGATGAAAGACAAGTAGAAAAAAGGTGTGGGGTTTTTTTGAAAAGTAAAAAAATAAAGTAAAAGGCAAATGTAGAAAGAGGAGAGAATATAAGTATTTTTAATTTTTGTGTCTTAGGATTCTCAGTAAAACAGCCACAGACTCTAGCCAGACAATCCTAGCTTTCACCTAAGAAGAATAAATTTCTGGCCTTGATGACTGCAGTCAGAAGAGCTAGGACAAAACAGGGTATAATCTGCATGCGAGTAAACCAGAAATCAGGGGGAAAGTAGTCTTTTTCTGTCTGAAGCAAAGCCAATCTGACAATTTCGTTGGCTTGATTTTTTTTTTCTGTTTTTTGTTTTGTTTTGTGGGGTTTTTTTTGACTGCTTAGAAAGCAGTACAGCAGTAAGAGATAAAGATTATCTTTGGTTTGGCAGCAGAAAGTTTTGTGTGAACAGTGCTGAGCCTGAAGATGCAAGGACACT
This sequence comes from Buteo buteo, assembly GCF_964188355.1. Classification (NCBI taxonomy): domain Eukaryota; kingdom Metazoa; phylum Chordata; class Aves; order Accipitriformes; family Accipitridae; genus Buteo; species Buteo buteo. Next base: position 28,149,877 of record NC_134190.1, on the reverse strand, counting down.
TCAGTAAACGTGCTTGGGAAGGGACAGTTTGGGAAGTAATCAGGATGTCCAAAAAGAGCCTGATCTTTTGGTAAGAAAAAACACCCATCAAAACCCCCAAAAGCTGGGACCATTTTCCCTTCTAACTCAAGTTTCATCCTCTTCCAGAGGTCTTTTTTCAAAGGACAGGCTTACTCAGCACACTAGTACAACTGCACTGCCACACAAAGAAAATTGTTAGTTGGATGGATGAAAGGCCCTGCTAAATTCCCTGCCCTGCGAACGAGCAACCATACTACGCCATTGGATTGTTCGTCCTTTTCCCACCTTTCATAAATCAGTACAAAACATAAAGCACTGCATCAAAAGGAGAAGATTGTGGCATGCAGCCTGTTTAACCAAACTCCACAGTAGTTGGTGATTTGTCTTAACTTCCCAAGTAAATCAACACACAATTTTTCTTGGTTGCCGTAAGCTGTAGGTAAGACGTTGTCTCAGGAGGGGAAGTAAGAGGAATGTTTGCATCGGAATGAATTTGTTCTTGGCAGAGATGAATAGGGAGCTTGCTGGCAGAATGAGTAACACTGGATGCTGCATCTTAGTTCCTCGGTCCTGGAAGACATATATGGAAGACAGCAATCTGAAAATGAAGCATCAATAGAATTTTGCATCGCATTAGCACTCTGATGAAAATTACAGTAACATTTCATTAACGTGGACATCATGAGTTAAAATTGCTGTTACAGAAGAGCATTTGTACTGGGATAGTAAGTGGAAGCGTATTTTAGTATAGGGCTACTACAATCCCGTGATAATTACGTCAAGAAAGCATTTCACCAGTCTTGCACAACTTGATTCTTCTTGCGTATCAGCGGTAGCAGGCAGCTACCCTAGTGTCAATAATACAAACATTCATGGAGTCAGTGTAAATAAAGAAAAGAATTGGATCATCCGGAGGATCCTTTTCACTCCAGTGAGCACTGTGTCTTCTTTGAACAATACAGATGCATGGTAATATTCTTGCTGCCGTCACAAGAGGATTTCCCTGAAAAGGCCATTCTTGGGAGGTTGTCCACGAGCTTTCCTTGCACATGTTAGCATGGGACCTGCTACGGAAGAGGACTGAGGGCTCGGGGCTGAGTTTTATACCGCTGCTGCTGAAATGTAAATATGCTGCTGAATTGGCAGCGTTTAGGAAGCTGATTTCCCCTGAGGAATGAGGATGGTCGCATTCAAGAAGGTGGAGTGGTGACCCTCAAGACCCTTTTGCTCCCCTCCTCCTGGCTCCTTCTCTGTTCATTCTTCAAGGCTCTTTAGCTCTCCAGGCATCTAGTCTTACAGTTTGTATGGAGGGGGTCTTTCTTCTGCACAGATCCAACCACAGGTTTTAGTAGTGCTTCTGTTGTTTTAATACTGCCGTTCTGTTACTTAGGCTTGCTAGCTTTTCTGAACAGGGAAGTGTGTCAGAGAGAGGACAAAGTAGACTAGAAATGCTGCAGCAGTGTCATCTTGTCACTGTTCTCATTTTTGTCTGGGAACAGCTGGTAGATGGGGTCCTACAGAAAGACAAGAAAGAGGAAAAGATGTTTGGATTTTGTTAAACAGTAAGCCCAGCCAGTTCAAGGCCAAATTTTTGACTGATAGGACACTATAACACCTGTCTTAAGTAAGCCTTTGAAGAAGTAAATTACTGTGAAACGATTTAAATGAGAACAGGAAAGAAACCTTATTATGTGCTGCTGGTAACTAAATCTTACGGTGATGTGACGTTTCTCTGGAAGTACTTTTAATTGTGCCAAATGAGATGGCATTCTGAGAGCAGTGTCTTTGTTTATCCTTGCTTCGCAAATCTAAAAATAAATAAATGAGAAGAGGATTGAGAATGGTGTAAGGGAGAGAATGTTGAAGAGCTGTATTACTGTTCCTAGGGAATTTTAGCTACCTTTCCAACATTACTGCCTTATGTTAATTCTTCAGAGATGAAAGCAAATTTTTCTTCAAGATTTCAAGGGTTGGAGTATAAAGTGAAAGTTCACCGATTAAAGCATGATTTGAAAGTTCTTGGAAAAGAAGATTTCATAGAGGAAAACAAAAAATAAAAGCAGAATCTATGTTTGAGGCTTTTGTTTGACATATATGGTAGCATTTCAAGCGACTGTTATTACTGAGCAGAGATGTGGGTCGAGATTTAAAGTTGGCAGTTTAAATCAAAAAGCTATTTACTATCCCCATTAAAAAATAGTGACCATTGATTTGCATATTTAATAAAAGGAGAATAACTAGCACATCAATTGGTAGCTAAGGAAACAGCCTTAAATCTGAGGCCATTTTCTGGCAGTACATTAATTATTATTTTTCCATAACCTCCCCAGAGGATGGAATTAATGACACATCAGGAGGTGTGAAGTGTTTTATGTCTAAGATCAGCAGACCTACTTGTTTGTCTAAGACAAACGCCTAAAGCAGGACATTTTAGTTTCTCCAAGGGAAGCCTTTAAAGGAACAATGCTGTTAAAAAAAAAACAACAAAGTTTTAAATTATGTTCTTAGTTTATTATTGATGTAATCAAACGGACTTAGTTTTGTAAACAATGGATTTTTTTATTTGGTATTTCATTTCCTTATTTACTAAGATCAGAAGGAAAATTTGAAAGTCAGTTTGACTTTTGCTTGGTTTAATGGCTCGTTTCAGAGTTTCTGGACAAACAAGGTCATATTGAAGAGTATTTCACCTTGAGAAGTCAAACAGATTTCTTTTAAGTTTGTTTCTATAGCATTAGTAGGCACTTGTCATAATTAACCTGTGGCTTTGCCACTGTGGATTATGTACTCAGCTATGCTTTGCATAGCTTAGCTTCACTTAAGTCTTTTCTTAATATTGATGTGCTAGTTGTATACATATCTGCTCTGTAAATCTGTAGCACGGGGTTTCCGATATGGAATTACTTATCTGGGAGTGAGACTAGCTCACACGATGGAGCAGGAGGAGCTTTTTGTTAGGAATGAGAAACAAATGCAGCCGGAGGCCAGGAACCTCCGTGGAGCTCAGCTTGGGTGCAGACTTCTGCTCGCCCGGCGCTTTTTCATTTTTAAGCTGTTCTGCAATACAAGTCACTGAAAAGTGAGGAAGTGAAACGTTCCAAAATATTGGGTTTTTAGTAATTTTTATTTCATTAAATAGTGCTATGAATATGTAGTGATATTTATTACCTTTTTCTAGCCTCATAATTGAATTATTATCACTCTTTGTTTTCTGTTTCTGGCCTTAATGGAAGGCTTTGTGTCCTGTTTAGTTTTCTTTTCCACTCTGCTAGTGCATGCGGAGGTATCTCTGTTGCAGCATATTTAAGAACAGGCATTTTTTGTGTGATAATTCTTCTGCCTGGTGCTGACAGCTGCATAGCTCTGATAGGTTTGTGAGGAAAGCACTCAAGAACTTTTAACTGGCTTACTTAGAAATGAGTTCAAACATTAGCAGAGCTATAGAGTCTTGTGTGTATTTGCACATTTAATTATTTATAAATGAGAACAATTACATATGAATGACGTCAGGTGCTTTTTTTTTTTTTTTTTTTTACAAGTGACAAGCTGACAGTAACCAAAACTCAGAAGATACACCGCGTAACGGAGCGGTCTGGGGAAGCGTACAGGGCATCCGTGGCAGGGGTTGGGAGTGGGGGCTGCAGAGTGCCCACTGCTGCTCACAGCGGGCTCCAGGCAGCTCTGACAGCAGCGTGAGCACCCCGTCGTGTGCCGGCCGAGCACCCCGTCATGTGCCGGCCGAGCACTCCGTCAGATGTGCATGTGCCAGCTGCTGGAGCGGCTGCTGCTGCCGGGGGGAGAGGTGGGCAGGGAGATGCTCCTGCGGAGACACAGGGAAGGGAGAGGCTGCTGCTGGGACACGCGGCTGGAGGCGTTCTCCTGGGACGAGGCACTCCATCCGAAATGGGCACCCTGCGGAAGAGACCACGGCCGTGAGTGACCCGCGCCGGGGCACGGACACTTCCGAGGGACAGTGGCCATGGGTGGCCCACACCGGAGCGGTGCTGGCTTGGTGGTTCGTGTTCTTTTTTCTCTCCAGTAATGAAAGCGGTGATCAGAAGTTGGTGTCACCTGGCAATGAATTAAGTAAAAATCTCACAAGTCGAGACCGTTTTGCCTGCAACAGTTAGAAAGAGGAACTTATAAGTAGCTCAGGTCCAGCACGCTGCCACTGAAAGCACATACATTTCTCTTTGTATTTACGATATGACGGTCTGGTAACATTACAGCTGTTTCCCAATTATCAGCTTCCTTCTTCCCTTTTCTGCAAATTATTTCACATTCTTGGCTTGGGTCTGTGGGTTTTCCCTTTGTTTTTAAGGCAGAGTTAACCATTTCTAGTATCCACCTTTGTGCTGCTGCCAGTCGGTCAAAACCCCCAATTCCCCCCCAAACCAAACAGTGGGTGGAAGAGGCAAAGACTCGATGTCATCACGAAGGAAGGGCAGCACCCGGGAAGAGGGGTGCCTGGTTGCTTTGGAGGCTTGGGATCTTGTCTGTCTGTGTAATTATTTTTTATGATGGTAGCAGGCATTTGGGAGTAGAGGGTAGTGCATTTGGGAACTGAGAGTAGTGTTTTTACACTGAACATCATATTCCTTCATACTCTCACACTGAAAATGCAGCGGCATTTTTTTTTTATACATAGAATAACATACCCAGGCTAAAAATAGTTATTTAGTACCCTTTGAAAAGGGAGATTCCTGTTTTTTTATTACAACTCAGAATCTGTGTCTATCCCTGGCAGGATCAAATGTGTTGAACCTTTGAACTGTGACAGTAGATGTTGATAACCCATCTTAGGCAGCTGCGTAAGAGCTGTAAAACCTACCAGTTCTTCTCCACTTAAAACTTCCACATTTGACAGCATATGCAGACCTCTGTCAAATATCTTTAAGATATTTTTCTACAGAGCACGTGGACTATTGCAAGACAGATTAAATTTTTTAACATTATTAGTTACCTGAGTAATGCAGAGGTTGTCTTGATCAAGGGGGAGCACTGGAGGCATTTACAGCTCTGCGGGCTGCCTGTCAGGCTTCACATAGAAATGGTACTGCTGCTCCTCAGTCTCTTGGCAGATCATCAGTGATTCTTTTGGTTAGGTGAAGCTTGAATGTTTGGTTCAGTAAGTGTTTCCAGACTGAAATGGGAAGGAGTGTGAGGAGAGAAGATAGAATATAAAGCATACTGAAGATGATCAGTTCTGCAGAAATCAATGTACTGTTTAATTTATTCCAGTGCCTAATCCTAAGTATATGAATAAGTCAGTGGGCCTAAGGTGAACGTATGGGAGAAAGGTAAGTGGATTTAAGAAGAAAACGCCACAATATATTGCAAAAGAAAAGCATTGTTGATAAAATTACACTCTAGCTAATGGATGCTGTGATTTCTGATTCATTTTAGACATATAACATTATTTTCTTCCATCTGATAACATTTTAACTTAAATGTTTTGACCTCCACTCCTCTACTTGTTTGCATTCTGAAGTTTTTTGGGGGTTGTGCCTCTCCTAGCTTCAATTTCACCTTATTCATGATTTCTCCAGAATTTTTTTTTAGCTATTGCTCAGCTACTGAAATGAGTTAAATGAGCATACTAAAATATGCAAAGTCAATAAAATATAAAAATGAACAAGTTTACCAATGTTAGTTTGACTGCCTGAATCCAAATCTGTTCCTAACTTACCAAACCTGATTCTGGTCTCATACTATTGCGTATCAAAAATAACTCCCCTGCTACCAACTTAGTATAAGCAGGTAAGCGAGAACAGAATTAAGCCTGTACTTTTTCTCTCTCCAACAAGATTTTCTGTTCTGCAGTTTGTGTAAAAGTAAATCATGGAATAAAAGGCATTATTATTTCATGAACAGTGACACGTATAGTATCTAAAATGTCTGACTGTCATTTTGAGATAAGTCAAGCTTGTAGAACAGCTTGACTATAAAGTTTCAAAGGGCATGAGAGATTTGACTTTTCATGCGTGAGGATGGAAGGGGACTTTGAACTCCTGTATTCTCAACATTTCCTAGTCTTATTCAATCCCACCTGCATTAAATTGTATCTTTTTTTCCCCATTATGTAGTATGGAAACATCTGTCAGAGTGTGGCAGCAACAGAAGAACGGTGCCTTTTTTCTCCCTTTCCGTGGGATGTGTGCTGTGATAAGAGTCAAGCTACTTTTTTCTTTATATTTGATAAAGTTACACTGACTCTGGAGGGCATAGTTTTGTATCTTTATAGAAAACAAACAAACAAACAAGCTGTCATGTTTATAACACTTAAAAAGAGGAATAAAATTACTGAGAAAGAAGTACATTGTTTCTGTAATTTTACATGACAGTGAGGGAAAGCTGACTTATTCCCGTAACATTGATAGGAGTGAAAGGAATCAGCAAATGTAATCCTTTAGGTCATGAATCTCCAGGATGCAATCTGAGGGAAAATCCTTGCGTACATCTGTAGTAGTATCACTGGACATTGTACTGTTAGGCTTTGGTGCCAGGGGCCGGAGGGTTTTCCTACTCTAAGAATTTGTGTGTTGCGTTTTAATAGACAACATATTCTGTCATATGAAGATGTAAATGAAAATGCCCTCATCCGGAAAAGAAGCATTTGCGTGGCTTTTATATACACTAGAGATGTCTCGGGAATAAAAATTATAATGTCTGTGGTAAAAAGAAAATTATAATTGGAATAATGATAATTTCACCTAGAAATAGATGAGGGGATACATAAATTCTCTTTTTATTCAACTTCAGTACAGTGATGACAAACATTGCCTGCCTTGCAAATGTAGTTAGCTGTCTCCTGTGAGAGCTGTTTTTTAGAGAAGCAATGATTATAAAAGGTGCCACTGAAAGCCCCGCTTTTTATAGTGGTCTGTTTTTCAGTTTTAATCCTGTCATCTTTAATTCATACTTCTTTCCATTTGTAGCTAAAGCTTTCACTAAACTGTTCCTTTAGGAAAAAGCTGCTTGCAGAGGTGGAGTGGATGCAGAATAATGCTGAGATTTGTCCATTAGTACCTCAGAGTGTAGAAAATTGCATCTCAGAGCTGTGGAGTTCTGTTTCAGATTTCTCCTGTCATATTGGTGAAATAATTACAGTGTCTGTAAGATGTGTATAATTAGATGTTGTAATGGGAGTTCAGAAGTACTTTTATGAATGTTTAGAAGTATGAGTATGGGAATGCTGGAGTCTTGTGATACCTGATTTTTGTCTCCCTTTCGCCTCCTTGGTAAGTACTGGCATACCGCTTTCAGATGCAGTTAGGGTGTACTGGCATACACTGACTTATTTCAGGCACCGACAATATTTATCTACCTGTCTGTGACTCCTCGGAGCTTACCAATTGCTAAATCATGTTCCTGACATAGTTACATTGCACCTTAAAATATAGTAGCATCTGTAAAATTCGAAGATATGTAACTAAAATATAGTAGCATCTGTAAAATTCGAAGATATGTAACTATCAACGGATTTGAACATCCAGTGTATTAGAATTAGTTGGTCTGTGTCACCCGCTTGGCATTTTGGTGCAGCTATATTGCTGTCATTGACATCCTGAGCGTGGATGGAAAAAAAGCAGATGTGAATTATGATTCCTGATGCAAGGGAATAGATTAAATCAACTGAATTATCTTCATAGGTGCTCCAAGCTTGCTGGAAGACCCTTGGAGGTAAAGCTGTTGCTCGTGTGTTTCTAAAGTCATTGGTCTGTGCTTATCATCAGAAGACATCTCTTCCATACAAACTCCTGCTGACCCAGTTTCCGAGCATTTTATCTAGCTTGACACTTATTTTTTACATTCTCTGGAACTGTACTGAGCACTGTGAAAAGGTGATTTCAGTATCTCATTTTTAAAGATTACTGCTTTGGCAGGGATAGTATTTGCCAGTTACCTACCAATCACCTGTAACACAATCCGGGTTAAAATAATTGGAAAATAAGCAATTGGTTTACAAAATAGGAACATAGAAAGCTAAACAGCTGCAAATGTTTTTGAGGTGGGATACAACAAGTAAAGGAAGATCACACTTAGGTTTAGATCAACTCCAAAGCTTCTCTCATTCTGTCTGGTTGTTTGCAGCATCCATCTAATCAGGTGGCTGAGCATCACGTTCTTACGTGCAGGAAACCTGTTCTTAGGCAAACTCTACATTTTTATTCATGGAACAGAAATTTGATTGGGACGTGTGTGTTTCCTTTACACCTGATCGGGCCTGTGGTTCTGTTCAGATTCACATCATCATCCGTTTCTCCTTTCTAGCCTGGATAAAGCCGTTCCCACCTGATGGCAGAGATAGTTATTTGAGTCCCCTCTCGCTGGGCTGTTGAAAGACTCAGTGCTGTGTTAAATTATTAACCTACAAACTGCCAGCCTAAAGTGAGGTGAAGCACTCTCCTACACCGGTCAGGGCAGTGTTTGTGCTCCGTGTATAGTCTTTTCAGTCTTTGAATCTTACGTTCTACGTTACAGCTGTAGCTTGTCGGTCTTGCTTTAGCCCGTCATTTAAGTGGCATTAATACCAGTGCATTACTGGTTTAGATCAGGCGCAGTGATAATGAATCACTCTGCTATGGCTGACTTTAACCTGCCAGCACAGTAGTGGGAGGCAGTTGGCACGTGTGAGAGACCGAGAGAGGGAATGTCTCAAACGTTGTGGAGGGGCAGGTTCTGCCCTGGGATGGAGGAGCCGCGGGAGTGAAGCAGCGGCTCAGCCCAGGCCATTAGCAGCGGGACACGCAGCTCCGTCTCCGGGTACGCTGAGCGGGGCAGCTCGCCATGCACGGCCGGAGATCAGGCAGCGGCCACGTCTGCAGGGAGGGAGAAGTGACTCCCCAAATGGCCCCCAAGCCCACCCGCCCGTTTCCCAAAGGTTCTGCAAGCACAAACTGCGTGTGATGCCTCGCTAGCCTCGTGAGTTCGAGCGCCCACCTGAAGGAGGGGCAAGGATGATAAAAGGGCACAAACCGAAGCCCCAGGTGCGCAAGCCCACTGGAACGGGACCCGTCGGCTGACTGGAGCAACGCTGGACCCAGCACCGGTGGCATCTTTCTCTTTTCCTCTGTCTCTCTCCTTTTCCGTAATCCCCACAGCTCATCCCTTTAGGCACAAACCGCTGACCAAGCCCGGGACCGGTATCGGATCCAGCCGCCCCCGGGCTCCTCTCTGAGGAGGATCCTAGAAAGTGAGGGGGTCTGCTCGGACCCTCCTGGTCCGGCAGGAGGGATCTCCTCGTTCCCCGAATTGATGTTTTTGGTTGCCGTGGGTTACACGGGTCACTGAGGTAGTTCCATCCCAATTCCTGTTGTGAGAAACCACGGCACCTGCTGTTACACCTCTCAAGTTCAGTTTGCTTCTGCCATGAATAAAATGTTGAACTGATCGTTTGGTGTCGGTTCACCTTAATTTAGCCCGAGGGAATTGTGTATTCAACACGACTCCCTGGTCTGTCCAGCCTGGGTCGTGACAGCATGCTAGTGGGTAGAAAAAAATATATCCTGCGGCTCCCAAGTAATTCCTTTTTTTTTTCCCGTCTGAGAAAACACAAAGAAAAACAGAGGAAGCATTTCTCCCTGACCTGAATTAAGCTTGCTTGCTTTGTGCTGGGTGTTGTAAGGTCCTTCTGTACCACTGATCAGGCAGCTGAATCCATTCAGGGAGAAGGAATGAGGCACCTTAGTTGGTGTAAGAATATATGCTGGCATAGATTTATTGGTGATAGAAGTGTTTTAGTCCTCTGGATAGGCTGCCTGGGAAAGAAATGCAAGATGCAGGACCTATGTTTCGTTTAAACTTCAGTTTATTTCTCTGGCTTATTTAAAAGCTCAGGCCTTTGAATTGACTGCAAGAATAGCTTTTTTCACTTCAGCTGTCAGGGAGGTGGTGTGAAGTCCAGCTGCTTCTGAAGTGCATGGCGTATTTTTTTCATTTATTTTGTTAGTACTAAATCAGGTCAGCAGTGACTTTGGATTTGACATAGAGCACTCATTTGCAGTTGGCCAGTCTTCTGAGAAATATATTGAGAATATCATCTTAGGACCGTATTCTTCTTCCACAAGCCATGCGTGGTCTCATTTGGTTTCTATAGTATGAACCATGAACACCTAGGAGGAGATAGCACTTAGCTGTATCTGTTGATGTGGATGTCTGTGTGTTTCCATCTATTTCTGCGCATGTGAACAATCAGATAGCAAAAAAAGAGAGAAGATCGCTACTGTATTGTTGTAATAACTGCGAGGAGCACATTTGTATTTCACGCTTCTTTTGAAGTGTCTCTTTTGTCATTGCACTCCCAACAGTATCTGGAAATTCTTGCCTTTATTTTCCAGCTATTTTTTCATGGGTGAAGTTGTGCAATTCCATTGAGTGAGACTGTGGCATAAATTACGCAGAATGTGACCATTTATTTTTTAACGTTCTGTGACTTCTAATTCTGGCAGTTATTTTCTTCCAGTTGTATCTATTGATCAGGAACTTGACTGGATTTGGGGGTGGCTTTGATAGTGATTTGGGATTGGGCATGTCAAAAAGAGATGAAAAGTATTCCTCTCATTTTGGGGGAGTTGCCTTGTTCTGTTCACTTGCAAAATTGAACATCGTTATTGATAATACAAATGTTATTTTTTTTACTATAAGAAAAAAAAATTAGAGAACCGTTCAGGTTTTTATGTTAAAAGCTGTTTAAAGCTTTTCTTTTAACTTATCACTGTATAAAAGCACATACAGTTTTGGTAGACAACAATAAATTAATTCAAGATTTATGCCAATTATATGAAGTAATTTGAACTTTATCTATCTTTGAAACCAGCCAGGAGGTTGGACTGGATGACCTCCAGAGGTCCCTTCCAACCTAAATTACTCTGTGATTCTATTAAATGGAGAAACATGCCAAACATTTCATTGTTTAATTCAGATAAATTTTCCTGTGATGTGTGTGGTATACACTGCCTAGACACATTTCACTGTAAAAAGGTGCTATCCTGATTCCTGGAAAGTTGTGACAGGTTTTCTGGGATGTTGAGTATACTGTGATTTCTTTTGGGGACCCAAACCTCCATACAAATTGTTCCACTGAAAACTTCTGAGGAGAAAAAGCTTTGTGGTGTGAAAGGTGTGAAAAGGAACGTGTGAAACAAAATAACACAATCTTTTCAGCAAGCAATGGCTGGAACCTTCTGCAAAATCACATGCAACTTAATTGTTGACTAATTTTAATATTTGCAATGCAGTGATACATGAAACCCCATGCTTGTTAAAACAGACTGGAGTAACTTTTTCTCTATTTATTCTGCTGGGATTAATTTAGTCTACCACATTTAACTAATCCTACAGCTACATAATGAATCTCTTTGTAATTGGAAGATAGCTACAATTAAGAGTTGCACATGAAATCAGATCACTCCATGAGTATCTGGGCCTACATTATTCATTGAATCAATAAACACTTTATAAAAATAATTACAATATTTAGAATGTGAAGGACTCTGCATTTAAAATCAGGATTATTAAGATCAACCAGCCTAAGGATATGCTCCACTGCTGCTCTCTATTGCAGAATTACTTTAAATTTTACATAATATTATTTTAAATACAGAAATTACATTAAAGTAATACCAGTTTATAATTATTTACTTATATACTGAAATGACTGGGATTATATTTTTTGTTTCCATAACAAAGTATGTGTGTGTGAGAAATTGATCTGAGAATTTCTCAGTAATAAAGACATTATCTGTACTGTCATTTTAAATTGATTTCCACATCGCTATACTCACAATTCCAAAAGGAATCCACAGAAATCTCTGGAGAACAAACCTCAGCTGCATTATGACAACCAGGTCTGGATTTAGGAGGAAAAGCAGCTCCTTGTGAAGAACCTGGGCTGAGAAAAGCATTTGACCTTGAACAGTACACAGGCAGGCGATGAGAGAAGTTTGGGATGACTGTGCAAATGGTGAATCTGCCTGGCTGTCAGGTTAAATTCAAGCCTTAATATAATTTCTGTGTAACTTCTCCCCAGTTCAGTCTTTCTTCTTTCAGTCTTTATGTAAAAAAAGCCAAACACCTGACAGACCTTCTCAAGTGAAGGCCTATCTATGTTACCAAAACAGGTTGAATTTCTATGAATTACCATGAAATTATTTTACCCACATCTTTTTCTTGAATTGCAATTGAAATTAAATCCCTATAAGAGAATGAACAGCTTTGAACTGTATCCATGACTCTAGCAGGGATTAGTGTTCCTAAAAAAGACTGTTTGAAAAATGACACGGTGAGAAATAAATGTATGAATGCCCTCTCCCTCTTTCTGGTTTGCTTGGGGGTGTGTTATGATAGAATAAATGCAATTTTTACATGTCAAAAATGGAAAAGAGATGATGATGATGATGATTACTAGGTTTGGTACACATGTCCATTCTTACATTAACGTTCAACCTTTGCATCTCACACTGGTGCCTTTTGCCTTGCCAAAAGCTTTGTCTGGAGTGAAAGGGGAAAGGAAGCCTGGACTGCCTCTTTCACGACAGCACGGCTTTCCTCCTAAGGAAGCAGCGTCCAGGTTGCTAGCAATGTTGCTCCCCAGTGTTCCTGTAAAGGCTGTAGTCCCAGTGACTGCCAAAACCTGACCACTTTCTGAAGTTGGAAGTCACTTTGTGCTTTTCAGAAGTTGAGGGGAAAGACAGTGCTGCGTAAAGGATGTTGGGACGAGATCCCGTGCACAAAGATCCATTGGCAGGGTTTGTAGTTGGTGGCGTGCATTGACTCTTGTGGTGAAGAAACACAAACAGAATAGGAGAGGGAGAGAAAAGGGGAAGGACAAACTCTCCCCAGTAGCCAGCTGGGAGGAGAAGGATCAGGCGGACCCCAGACGAGTATCCTTCCCTGTGCATCCTCTCTAGTGCGGTGGGTGGTTCTCCCAGGAATACTTTCCCATAGTGGCTATATGGTTTTCTTCAGGACCTGCTCAGACTCCCACATTGTGCCTGCATGTGATGCTGTTAGCCCTGACTGGAGCACGCTTATGTCAGGGGTGGGTGCTGTGTGCTGCTTGGCCGTTAACCTCTCTGCATGCTTATTATTTGGGTCCCCTAACGTAAACCAAACCCCACAGCTGAAGAGGGGAAAGGGGAAAAAAGAGGTGATACCATGCCAGTGGCAATCCTTTCCCCTGAGAACCCACCAGAGCAACACTGTTTGGGTTGGCGTGTGGAGGTCCATGGGCACAACAGCCAGGGTTGCGAATAGAAAGCTCTGAGCAATACGAAAGACTGAGGTCCCAAAGGCACTGTGCAACAACTAAAGTGGCAGTCTCACCCTGTATTAAAGTCTTTGGGAATGTATTAGCAGGTGATTGGAAGACCTTTGGGGAAGGCAAGTGTTGCAGGGGGATAACACAGATTTTTGAGTAAGTGCTACAAAACCTGTCTTAGCCTCATGACAATTAAATGCTATGAATTTTTACTTGTTTTTTTCCCTCAAAGTTTAGATTATCTTAACATGGTTTTGTCCACTCTTCTGACATCACACACTTCTAGGCATGTTGTTTCTGTGATTAATAAAATTTTCCAAGGAGGTGTTATGTCCTATTTTGGCAGCTCTCCTAAAGAAGAAATCTGTTTCCTTCCTTTCTATTAACATTATGCTATTACCACTCTGCACACAGTCACAGTATTTCATGGCAGTTGAGAGGCTCCTTTCCTTGGCAATTTCTTGTGTTTCTTCTCTGGTTTGCCCAAAAATACATGCTTAGGAAAAAACATTTGCAAAAAACCATCCATTCAGGTTATCAGCTTTCTCTAAGTGGAGTCATACTGCTCAGTCATTTCCATTTACCACGTCTTTCCTTTGCAGCAGATTCTGTCTTGAGCTGCTAAACGACACTATTGATCTGTGCACTATTGATCTGTGCAAAGGAAATCCAAGCTTCCTTTGTTCAAGCTCTTCACTGTTCTAATTTTTTCTACTAGATATACCCCGACCACGACCCTTTATCAGCCTTCTGGTTATTTTCCCCTCATTCTGACACCTGCCACAGCAACTGTCAGCTCACCAGGGCTGTCGTCCTTTGCTGACCCTTGCATGTCTCAAGGAAAGGAGGGCCCTGCTCTCTGGGGGCAGTGACTGCTCTTCTCAGTGTTACCCTCTGCATACTCCTGCTTGGTAGTAGATGAGGTCAGGAAGAGGCATGCCCTCCTGCCCTGGGAAGTTGCTGCATTACTGGGTGCCGTACCCTGGGTACTGGTTGCTCTGAAACATCTCGTGCACCTCAGCACACAGAGGTGCAGTTACTCTGCTGAGCTGTGCTGCTGTTTTGCTTCTCGCCGCGGCCCCTCCTTTTCCCTTCTTCACTTTCAGGCACTGCTTTTGGTAGATTCTCTGATAACTGCAGACACAGAAGATTTCCAGAGCTTCTCGATGTGTTGTTAAGGCTACTCTGATGGCTGCAAAGTTCCCGTGGGTCAGTGTGTCCGGGCATAGGTCTGTCAGGGCTTAGACCTCCTCAGGGTTTTGGGTGGTACTTCGCTGGACCTGGTCGTGCGATCATGCCCTGGGCTACATTAGGAAGAGCCATGCCAGCAGGTCGAGGGAGGTGATCCTTCCCCACTACTCAGCACTGGTGATGCCAAATCGGGAGTGCTGGGTCCAGTCCTGGGTTCCCCAGTACAAGAGAAATACAGATTTACTGGAGCGAGTCTGGTGAAGAGCCACAAAGATGACTGAGGGACTGGAACGTCTTTCATTTGAAGAAAGGCTGAGAGAGCTGGGACTGTTCAGCCTGGAGAAGAGAAAGCTGAGGGGGGGATGTTACCAACATGGGGGTTTGTTCTTTGGATTTTTTTTTAAGATGGGGAGAAAAGAATTGCATGAGCTATTCAAGAAATGTGCACTCCATGGATTCATACAATGTCAATGTGATGCTTGATTCTCTATTCTTTTCCTAATAATTGCTGCCCTTTTACTGCCTTTTCAACCACTGCTATCATTTGTTTTTTCAAAGAGCTGCTCACAGTGTCTTCTCTATCTTTTTCTGAGGTTGCAGTAACTTAAGCTGAAGCCTGCTTTTGTAAGTGTTCAGTTAAAGTTGTTTTTCCCATGCCTGCTATTTTGCATTTATCATGTTGGATCTCATCTGCTATTTTATGGCCCAGTCACAGTAGTGTGAGGCACTTCAACTTTTCCCATGTGTTGTTGCTTTTGAATACCCTGAATGATTTTAAAAACCCATCAAATATTGCCACATCACTATTCTGCTCCTTTTTACAAGACATTTAGGAAGACATTGAACAAATTCTCTGAGTCCTCCAATACAGTCCCTTCAGTGTCAAAGTTGACCATTTGTTTGCTGTTTTTCACTTCCTATTCTTATTACCAATCTAATTTGCCTCCAGTTCTCTGGAACTGTCCCAGTGTTTGGGAGGTACTGAAAATCAGCATAGATAATCCAGAACTCTTATAAGATGCTTGAGCATAGTTTATTGGACCTGCTGTTTCAAAAATCTCAACATTAGTGTCTGTGGCTTTATATACTCATGTATAAATGTTTTGGAACAGAAAACTGTACAGCAATTACTCTGTACCGTAATGTAAATATATTATTTAGCTTTTTCCTTAATAGAGAGCAGACATTTTTATTTGATGGTTCTGCTTTTCTATTATTATAATTAACAGATTTACATTCTGTTATAGTAGTTGATCAAATTCACTGTTAGACCTCTTTCATGCCTAACATGCAGAAAAACCTCCTTAGATCTCCTGAAATGTAGTGTATTCATCTTCTGCCCTTACTAACTTAAAATTCTAATTTAAACTAATTGCTGTCATTGCTTATATTTTCTGTGCATGTGCAAGCATGCATATTTTAACATGGACTTTCACCAGCTTAGGTTTTTATGAAATTTATGCTTCTTTCGCAGTTGTGTATGTTTCTTCATTTTTAGGGCAACTTTGAAAATGTTTTCAATGTATGTTCTTACTGGACTCCTCCTAAATTTGAGGCACAAGTGCTTGAGTGTTGCAAAATTACCTCCTTAATAGTCTGAGTGAAATTAATTTTTATTACTTTGGACTTAAGTCTGTTTACGTACGCTGTGTAATGATTTGGATCTCTTTTGATTTTCTGCTCTTAAAATGCATTAGTTTAATTGCAGTTCATTTTAGAATTGTGTGGTATTGTTCTGAAGAGGATGCAGCATGGTCTTAGTCAGAGTTAAATATGTCTGGTTTTACTTTTACGGTGGCATGAGAAGACAAGGCTTTGGTTTTTAGCAATGTGCTCTAATCCCTTTCTCACTGGCCTTAGATTAAAAAACAAACAAAAAACCAAGAAAAAAATATTAAGGTAGCATTAAAGAGGGTATTAGCTGTCCCTTTTAGAGAAAATGCTAGCTGTGATGATCAGGAATTATTACTGCTGTTGTAGGTTTCTGATCTTAATATTTAAGGGCAAAACACAGGAGGGAAGAATAACAAGGATAAATGATGTATTCTCTATCTCTGATGCTTTTCACTTGTCTCATCACTGAAAAAAACAAAGGTATAGCTTATTGTCATCTTGACCGGTTAGAGACTCAAATCAATGCAAACACATGCCATTGTTGGGCTATATAGTGCTTTATGAAGTTGCCTTTCTGCTTGCAGGGACCTATCAGCATTGTAACGGAACAAATCTGTCTTCTTGACTAATTGGACTATACTGTGGTTGAAACGAGGGCGACAAGATACAGGGGAAGGAGGAGAATTAAGTGAGGAAGAGAAGGATAGTACAAATGGGCATTAGAGAGTGAACCAAATTCTTTCTTTTCCGAGTGTGTTCAGGAATACTCTCAAAGCTGCTGGAGATGATGGTTGCTCAGTCCCCTCTTTCTGTAGCAGGAAGGACCAAAAATTGTTTTGGATTGTTGGATCACTGCTGATGGTCCTTGGGTCACTCCTAGGGTTAGATCCCATACCCCTCTTACTGATCCCATTCAGTGAAAGGAAAGGTTCTGTGACATAGAAAGCAATCACACAGTAGTCAGCATGCAATCAGATTATATCTTGATTATTCCAAATGTGAATTTTCCTTCCTTTTCTGGAGTTTTTCATCTTACTGTCATATTAATCTGTGACTTCAGCAGCACATTTGAAGGTCCCTTATTGCACAGTTATTTTAAAATACCTGTTTTCCTGCAGCCAACTTACTTTTATTCTATCCTATTTTGCTAATAGTTGTGGTTATTTTTTTGGCAGAGGCTGTAATGACTGTTTGTTTTCTGATGACATTTAAATGCAGACCTCTGCACGAAAGAAAGGTATTATTAATATGAGAGTTCTCCATGATGAAGAACAAGGCATGATTTACAGGGTTGTTTACTACCTGTATGATAATTATTGGAAAATAGAAGTTTATATTTGGTAAAAATGCATGAAATAATAATTTATTGTGGACATAATTTTGTGGAGTAAATCACAAGCAAAATCTTCATTATTGGTTTTGTTCTTGAGGTTTATGATATACCCAACAGTTGAGAAACATTGGTTTTATATGAATTAAAACTTAGCTTCTTATATATTTTATCCTGTTGCTGCTGAAAATTGAACTTCCCTCTCACAGTTCCCTTTCAGCTACTGGATGGTTCTACAGTGGTTTCTGTTCATAGTCTCCTTGGACTTTCAGTTCTTGTTCTGAATTCCCTTGCTTTATTTTAAAGGTAGGGAGGTTACTGTGTCATAACTCCTTTTCTCTTTTCTCTTTTTCTTTTTCTTTTTTGTATGTTTGACTCTTAGCAGAAGAACACAAGAAACTTCCTGCAGAATCACACCATGGTCCATCTAGCACAGTATTCTGTCCCCAAGAATGGAAAGAGAAGCTGCTATTAAAAGGCAGCACACAAGCTTGATCACTTTTTGTGGTCTGTTCCCTTCATACCTTGCCAGCCTCCACAGTTGTGGTAGCGATATCAGAGGGTACATCTCTTCCCTGTCTTTTTATTATTGGTTTATGGACAAGGTGTCCATGAATTTATTTAATCTGTTTTTGAACCTGCCGGTACATTATGACCTCCTGTGGCAGCAAGTTCAAGGAGGTCACTATCTGCTAGGTAAAAATGTACTTTCTTTTCATCTGTTTTAAATCAATCTTCTACTAGTTTCATTGAGTGCCCTTTTATTCTAGTGTTGCAGGGTTTGGTGAACAACAGTTCCACCTTCACCTTATCCAGTGGTTTCATAATTTAAGCCTTTTTATAGATGACTCAGAACAGAAGTTGATTTCAGTAGTCAATGAATTTTTTGGTTTATGTGAGTAGCTTATTTTGTTCTTTGAACATTGCCTGGCTTTTAGAAGTCTGAAGATTTGAGGTCTAGAATTCAGAAGTAGAATGGCAAAGACCTTTACATATTTGCAACCTTTACTCTGCCTACACAAAGTTTTAACATATTTATAGTTTGTATAAATATCCTTCTGATACCTTAATACATACATTTTATTAAAACATGAATATAGTATTTGTAACTATATTGTAAGATTAGTAGGTCCTGCCAATTATGTTATGAAACCTAGTTATTCATTTGGAAAAACTAGGGTGTTGTCTTTTGTGTGATTGTGTATACAGACTACAGTTGAAATCAGGAGCTGTAGTCCAAGTGTCTTTCCAAGGGAAAATTCTTTAAATACCTGATGAATTTTTACTCCCTATACACAGCAAGGAGGAGGCTGATCTTGAAAAACCTCTGAAAGTGATCCTATAGTGGGCTGGCCCACTTAGTGTGAATATTTGTAGTCTTAACAGTTTAATTATAGGAACAGGGTCTTTTCTGGTTATACAGTTAAAAGCTAGCACTATTTTCCCAAGCATTTTGCTGTCATTACACTTGTGTGTAAGAAGTTGTGCCAAAGAACTACAGAGATTTTGTTAGCTCTAGCCTCATTACTGTTGACTGTGTCCAAAGCGGTGCTTTCCCCTAACTCATACTGAAACAGTACATTTAGATTTGCATGCCTGCTTCCATGCCAAGATGTCATACTCCTCAAGGGGAAATTCTGGTCAGAGTAACATTAAGTTGAGTGAATTTTACATATGCCAAGCCACTTAACGATTAACCATTTAACACAATCTTAAAAACACTGTCTAGCTGGGAAATTGTGAGTCATTGCTGGAACGTAATTTGTAGAAAATGAATGATTAGTATCTTTTTGTACAGTTGTTCTCAGTGTCAAAAGCAACATCCCCTGTGGTACCCTATATGCTAGGAAAGACAATTTTATGTGTAAAATATCTTAAACTTTCTATTCCAGACACCCTTCATAGTTAAGGTGATGCCACTCTGAGTAGGAACTGGCGACACCAGGGAGATGAGGTTTCTGAGAACAGGTTGGGTCCATGGGCTCCAAAACCAGGTTGGGTCCACGGGTTGGGTCCACTGCAGTTTGTGCCATCACAGTCCAAACCAGTGACCTTTCCAACCGCAATGTCTGTGAACCACCAAGTATTACCAACTTCATACCAGTTCTCCTAGATCACAGTCACCAGTATAGGTCAGAGGCTGAAGTGGCTTACATACATCTGGAGATGCTGGGACAAAAATGCTATCATTAAAAATTTTCAGGATGGGCTTGATTTAAAGAAGGAACTGATACTCTATCCTGTATAGCCAAAATCTTTCCATTTTGCAAGATGCAGAAAGATGCTTATCTATAGTTTTATGTTGTGTTGTGTGACAATAATGAGTGTTTGTGAGTGTTTGTGATCATTGGTGATATCCCACGCCATGCTGTCATTATACCATTTGGTGTCCAAGTCTCTCTAATGGCATTGCTGCAGCAATCTGTATGAGAACTTTCACTGCCCTTCTGAAAGCAGCTGCACAACATCTGCAGAAAAATAATCTGTTACATACCCATCTAGGCAGCCGCACTATGGCAGCTCATCATCCTTTAAATTGCTATGGAAAAGAACTGCTTACATAGTAGTTGAAAATGTGGCACTACTGAAGTGTGGGAGAAGAGATATAGAGAGCAGCAAACTCAGAGTTTGCTAAACTCTGACAGTCAGGAATGATGGTAAAAAAGGAAAGCCACATGCTTCTCTGTAAGACGTTACACCAGTGTTAATCAAAAGCAAGTGCTGTGTGCTATGTATGATGCATGCCTTCAATGCCCAAATACTCCCCATCTCCAAGGTATGGATAACATAAGCTCATCAAAAAAGTCTCTGAGAATCAAATTCCTAAAGTAATTTAAGTTCAGATCAGGACAAAAAGCATGTTTCAACTAGGCAGTTGTAGTGATGACTCACATCAAAGATTGCTTCCAACACAGTTTCAAAACAGCGACAGGCTTTGTGGTTATGGCACGCTTTGGTGGAACAGGCTGCTTTTAGTAGTGTCAAAAATAGTGCACTGTAAATTAATACTGTGTTTACTGATGGGTACACACACCAAGTGCGGACACGCAGTGACGTGCATCAGCAACTCTTGCAACGTGATAGCGGGGTCCTTCAGAGCTTGGCATCACTGCTTTTTGATGTTTGTGTCAGCAATATTCTGCTAATTCTTACGAAAAGATCATGGAAAGGGTCGAGGGCCGCTGTCCATTCTGCAGACTGTGACTCAGTCCAGAAAGTCTGTCTCCTCTTTCTACCTGAAGAATCACCCTGCCCAGAAGCCTTGAGTATCGACTTCTACAGTATCAAACTTAAATACAGCGACATTTTGAAATATGGTGAAAGGTCCCAAGCCTTACATATCATGTATGTCTGCTATCAAGATGAAAGGTAGAAGCATGTTATTTCAGGGTACTTGGAGAGAATATTCTTGAGCCATGGTGAAATAAAAAAGGAACCTGTGTGATAAATGGAGCTCTCAACCTCTTGGGTCATTAGACCATTACTGGAAATAAGAGAAAAGGAGTGTGGCCAAGAATCAAGAACTATTGACAGGAGCCATTCCTATGTGCATTCTGGATGAGAGTTTCTATCTTAGCCCGACTGATACATCTCCTGCTTTGCAACAGCATTCTCAGACCCAAATTTGAGGATGCAAATACAAGAATTGACAGGTCAATTTGTTATCAAGTGTTCTTCAACACAGTTCCAGTCCAACTCAGCCTGTTTGATGCTGAGTAACAGGGAGTTTGAGGTCTGAACATGTAGTGTCAGGAGGGGTTGAAACTTCTAAAAGCTCTGTTTGTAGTTGTGGAAGGTTGAAATTATCCATTTATTTTGATCAAGGAAAGTAGTGGGGTAACTTAAAGAAAGGATACTTGTTTACAGCAGTATAACAAATTTGGAGCTGATACAGCTGATACCACTAGAAGCATTGCAATGTAACAAAATCTTTTTTATGTGCTTAGTAGTTTGTTTTATGTCAAAGTTGAAAAGCAACAGCATCATATTGTATCTCATATCCACTAATGAGTTTAGTAAGTACCTAGCATGTATCTCACAAGTGGGGTGGATCATTTAGTCAGGCTATAAAGTCAAAACATATTCAAGCACAGAAAATATGCAAGTTCTATTTTTTGGAGACAGAACGGTTAGAGAAGGATAACGTTTTATTTTCTAATCATAAAATTCTCACAAATATGTAAATGCCATCTTCACCCTAGTCAGTTAGAAAGCTAAACTTTAAACCAACAAAACCTTGTTTTCATGAAAAGTCACTGGGATTGGACGCATTTGAAATCCTTCCAGGACTAAGGTCCAGGATTCATCCTCAAACCATTTTTTTAACTGGAAACTCTTAGGCAGCTGGTCTTACGTGATGGTAAGGTATTTTGCCTCTGGCATCCATTTATCTTATGTGTATGTTAGAGGACCTTTCACATCCTTTGTTACTGCCAACTCATTATTCAGATTTTTCCCCTACCCTGATGCCTGTTACTGTGACAGAAGAAGATGAGATTGCTGTAATGTGATTTGTTCTCAGCAGAATCACATTGGCTGTTATTTACATTTGTCTTAACTTTCAGAACTCTTGATTATGAATTGTTTTATTATTTGGTCTGTTATTGCTCCAGGAATTGAAGCTAAGCTGACTAGTTCTTAATTCCTTAGGCTTTTTCCCAGCCTTTCAAAGACATGTGCTAGGTTTCCCTTTTCTAGCCTACCAGAACTTTCTACATTTTTCCCAAGTTTTGAGACTATCAGTTAGTTCTCTCAGTATCACTGATTTTTACCCGGCCAGGACAATTTGAAAACATCATACTTACATAACCCTTCTCTTTTCTAGACCAAGTTTGTACACCCTTTTCTTTGCTGTTGGTTTTACTAATATTTGTTCATAGTTAAAACTTTTAGGGAGGACTGAAACTAAACAGATATCAAACAGTTCTGTGACCTGGTGCTGTCAGCTGGTAGATTGGAAGAGTGGAGAGGCAAAGTTTTCCCTTTGCGTTTTTATTACTTTATTTTCTTATTATCCCTCACGTCCTTTGCAGTTCCATTTCATTTCATGCCAGTGAAATTCTTGACTCTTGAGCATATGGGATGGTTGGGCAGCATCAAGAAGAGTATGAGTGATCAGGAAGGAGTTGGATTAATCTTAATGGAGGAATTGGAGAAAGATGAGTGGAGAACAGAAGTGGACTTCCTTCTCCATCCAATTCTGCCTCCATGATGGAGAAGAATGCCTCCACTGTCTTGTAGGTACACATACATCAGGGTTCAGTTTTGACTATGGAATCATCACGTGCAGATGTGAAGAAAACAAACTGACAGTAAGAGAAGTGAGCAGCAAATTGTTATTGCTCATACCTGCTTGGGAGCTTTCAGAGTTAAATACTGTGTGCGTACAACTGTTAGAGGGTGAATAGGCTTGTAAGTCAACTAAAACTGATGGAAAGGCTTGCTTAGGGATATAATTATATGCAAGCTGGCACATTTTCAGAACTGCCTACTTACTTGAGTGTGCAAAATCTGAGTCCCAAATCTAGTTACATTTTCTCAAACATGTGGTGGAGTTTGGAACATATGCATACCATCAAATATATGATCTTTTTTATGTATAGCGAAGGAATCCCTTTTGCTGTTACAGGTTGGGTTGTGTGTTTTGGAGAGTTTGTTCCATAAAGTTACTGTGGATGCTAATATCCTTTAAAAGAAGCTAACAGTAAATTCTGCTTATGGGCTGTGATTGTCTGAAGTTGTTTTTAATGTCCAAATAAATATATTAGCTTAAAATGTAGTGTTTTAATGGAATGTGACATACATCGTGTAGATACACATGAAGTATAATCTTATTAAACCAAAATGCTTGGCTGAACTTGGGCTTTTTTGCATAATGTCATGTTATATTAATTGTGAATTTTTAGTGCATCGGGATGAATGAAATCCCTCTGCATTGAAATTTAGGCCCTCTGGAGTGGTTTTGCAATGCAGTTCACAATCAGAAACCACCAGTCCCAGGAGAACTATGCTCTAACTGTAAACAGTGTTAATGAAATTAAAATTTGAAAAGATAAATTTGAAGTTAAATTTGAAAAGTTTGGAGTATTGTGTAGTTCTCAAACCACGATGTAGTGTCTTGAAATTGCACTTCTTAAATCAAATATTATGTACCTTTTCCAATACTTTTTAAAATGAATTCTTCCTAAATCGATTTTCTGCAGTAGTTAGCAGTAACTTTCCTGTAAAAAACTGATGTGTAACTTTATGCTGAAGACAGTTCAAAATTAAATGCTACTTTTTTAATGTTATTCCAAACTGAATTTGACATGCTTCTTTTTTGTCTTGCTGTCTTGCACAGGTATCATTTTTCTTGTTCATTATTTTTGTGGTGTATACCATGCTGCCCTTCAACATGAGGGACGCTATAGTTGCCAGCGTCTTGACCTCTGCATCTCATACGATTGTGCTGAGCGTCTGTCTATCAGGTACAGCTGTTGTAAAGGAACACTTGGTTTGGCAGGTAGGTGCTTTGTGGAATTAATGATTAATTGTGCACTGAATAGCCTGGTAAATGAGCCAGGAGTGCCTCAGTGGGTGCTTGGGAGTATAAACTTATTTCCCTCTTCATTTCTGAATTGCTACAGACTTAATTCACAGGTAGTCACTTGTTGATAATGAGGGTGTCAGTAATGTTATGTCTTGCTGAATCACACGCTTAAGTGGTACAATCTACAGCCACATAGCGCTTACCAATGTAAAAACTAATATTGCTCAAAAAATTATGTGATGCAGACATATTGCGGTAGATGCATTACTACTCTGGCATGTAAACCACGTTGCTCCTCACCTCATCAAAGCCTAACTTCCAAGACCAAGGATTTTTTCCAGGTATCAGTGTTATCTTTGACTCAGAAAAGCATTGTTCCTTTGAATACCCTGAGGTCTGCTGGGTTAAAGATCTGTTGTGAAGACATTGCCTGCTCCAAGTGTGCTGTAGGGCTTGTCCTCCTCCTGTAATTCTCAGCCATTTATGGGAATTTTACAGCCTCCTCCTGGTTGGGCCCCCTGATTGAAGTGGACTGGCTCCAGACTCCATGACATTTAGGGAACCCATCTGTGTTTGCAGCTGGGTCTTGGCTTGTAACTCAGCTCTGATACTTTACTACATGATATACTGCAGATTAGTAATTTTTTAAAATCCAAATATTAGGAGTTGTTTTTCCTTACTGTTTTGCAGAAGATCTTTTAAATGGTGAAATACTACAGTTTTTGTTGTAGTACTGTGACAATCCCAGCTGTCATTGATAGAAATCTGTACTTTTTAAAATTTAGATTTCATTTTGAAAAACAAATACTTTTTTTTTTTTAATATAGTTATGTCATTTTAGGAAAACAGAATTATTTTAACTTTTGTATCAAAATGACACTGAAGCTTAAAAGTAAGTACATTTTTATAAACATACCAGTAGAACAAGGAAGATAGACATCATGCTATTTATTGTGAATAGCATGAAGAATGAAGCAAACACTTTCTTCTTACCTTTTAAGTTACTTGAGCCTTATTTTGAAAAACATTGTGCCTCAAAGGATAACTTCAAATTGCAGTGATTTTACACAAGTCGAGCCTTGTAAGTTGTTGTTCAGGAAAATACATTTTATTTCCAGATATGGCTGCAGATCTATGTTACATGGAATATTGAAATTGAAGTCCTATAAACAAAATATGTTCTAAAATGTAGTTCTCTGTAGAAGTTTTAAATGGTGAGATAAATGGGTTTGCTTTTCTCTTGCTGATTTGGGTTAGGTGTGTGGTTTTTTCAGAGGTTGCCAAGTTGTGCTGTATGTTAAGCAAGGACTGTGGTCATCTGCAGTCAATGTAGCATTTTAAAAATTCAGTACTACAGTTATTGATAATTCTAGTGGAATAAATCAGGGAGAATGTTATTCTTAGTTTTATGTCAACCTATGGCTTTTATTCTGGGCATAGATAAGCTGCTAAACCAGTATTAATGTTTGCCATTCCTTCCCTAAAAGCATTTTTAGGTTAAAGTTGTTGTTTGCAGAATTTATTTATTTTTCCTGCATATTTTTCTAGACCATTAAAATTTGGTATATCTAAACCAGTACTTTCAGAAGATGTTATATTTTTAGACACATCATGTGCCAGAATCAAAAGAAATCAATCATGGGCTGTGATGTACAATTAGTGTCTTTCATCTTTTCTGTAACTTCCTGTTTCATTCAGAAAGAGTGGAAGTCTTTGAGCAATTTGTAAATTTGTTGAGAGTATTTAATTTCCAGGATGTTATTAATTTTCTGTTCTCTCTTCGTAAAATATATTAAGTGTTCTGAATAGTTTGGTAGTTACTGAAAGTACTGAGTGCCCTGTGTTCTTACTAATGTGTGGACGGGACTAAATGCCACTATCGCAGTTCATTTGCCCTCTGTACACTTTTAGATTACTATTGTTTATACTTCGGAGTGTAAGCAAACAAATGTTTGTTTTGCGTTCTTTGCTTTTGAAAATTGAGGCCGCAAATAAAGGATTAGATTAGTGATACTGATTACACTAAAAAGAGAAATAACATTTGTCGATTATATACCTCCAGCTGGTATAGGACGAGTGTGTGTAACTAATAACAACAACAACAAAGAGCTGGGGTATAGGTGTTTAAATGGACCATGCTGTTGAATGATTTTTTTTTGGAAGGGGGGGGGGGATAAAAAAAAAGTGTGAGAGGCCTGGACTGAACTGGACTGAAGCTACTTTTTAGAGTTCGGTCACTAAAACCCAGAGATGAAGAACTACTAGTAGACTGAAATTCAGAAGCTTAGAGAAACATGTTCAGGGCTAAGGAGAGTAAATCTGGCTTGTGAATCTACCCTTAGCTTTGACAAAAAGAAATTATTTTGATTTCAGGGCTACTGACTTATCTCAACAAACCAGGAAAAAATACATGACAATGTTAGCAATGAATAGTGCATTTTCCTTCTGGCATCCTTTTTTTTTTCTAGAGGACAGATAGGGAACCAGTAGTATGCACTTAAGAAGCAGAAAGACAGTGGTATAACAAATCCAACCGTAGGTACACATCAGATATTATAGCATATGTATCCTGTATATATAGCAAGTATCCTTCTGTAGAGAGTACCTGCATCTCCTTTACAACTATTTCCTATGTATTGGAAGACTTTGATTAAATCTTCTCTGAGCTTTCTGTTCTCTTGGCTGAACAAACCACATTCTATCAGTCTTTCTTCTTATGTCAAGTTCTCCTGCCTTATAATGCTTTTGGTAGCGCTCTGCTGGAGCCCCTCCAATTTTTCAGCATCTCCCAGGGACTCTTGTTGGCATCCTGTAGCATTCTGGAAGTTAATCATACCTTCAGTCTATCAGTAGAGAAAAATTGATGTTCAGAAGCATTTGCTTATTTTGAGATTTGGCAGAGCCTATATTACTGGTTTTGTTATTCCTTTTGTTGTCCTCTGTAAAGTTTTACACCCCAAGTTGGCTTCAGTAAAGCTGAAAGGCTTTAGCATGCTCTTGATTATCCAGTGTTGGCTGCAGTCAGAGATACTGAGATAAAAGCCTCTTGCTAGGATAAAGAATCCTTCAACACACTCTGCTGGTTACATGAACTAGTTTCTGTTTGACCTATGCATGTCTTTTGCGGGGTGGGAGTCCACCTCAGTTTAAAAATTGGCAATGATGGAGACGATCTGCCACAAGCTTTCATATTTTTTCCATGGCCGTTGGCCATCAGTGTTAAAATTTTGTTCCTCTTTCTGAGTAGGAATTTGTCTGGCCTTGTCATCCGGCTTCTGGATCCCGTTTTTTTGGCCTGTAGACTGATGGACCCAATAGTATCCAATTTCTGTTTCTCCCATGAGAGTACTACTAGACTATCATGAATTTGCCTCATAACCTTTTTGTCAGTAAAATAAATGAGTTGCCTGCTTCTGCACTAGCTAAGCCTTTCATCACTTTCGCAGTTCTTTTTTGAGTCCTTACTTGTGCTTCATCAACATCTTTCTTGCAACGCGGACATTAGCCTTAGAGTGACATGCCAGGAGCAGCTGCAGCAGTGTCCGATGCTAATGGGGGGCTCGGTCTACAAAGGGGTCAGTGTGCTGCAGTGCTCAGCGCGGAGACACAGACGCTACAGTAAAATACCCAGTTAGTCTCCTCTTGCAGTTCTGTGGGGAGTTTAGTGCACAGCTATGGGATCTGTGACAGGGAGGAGGAAAAAGAGTCCTGTGTTCCAGTCTCAGTTTATGAAAAAGTAACAGTGTATGCATGGTTTGGCTTTTTTTCTGTTGAAAATTTTGATCCTAACACTTACAAGGCACACGGTCTGGAATCTGGGACTCTGGCCCCTCTTTCCAGGTGAGCATCCTACTGCCAAGCAGAGGATGTTGTTCTCTCTGCTCCTGGGAGCCCGGCAGTTAGGACTGCTGCAAGAGAACATGACTCTAATTATGGCATTAAGGCATTTGGCTCGGAAGACTTTCGCGACTTAACATCCCTTTCAGTTGTTGCTGGAATGGAAAGTATTTCACTGCCATCCCTTGCTATAAACACATAACCTGTTTCTTCCCAAACCAGAACAGATTCTAATCAAATACTTGTGTTTTTTCCTGCTCTGTTATCAACTGCTCAACCATTCTGATCTCATAATGGGTTGATACAATTGTTAGAGGTCATTGTGTTCTTAATTTGTTAAAAAAGAGCTGACCAAAATCATTAAACATCCTGTAAGCTTCCATTTTTCTTTTTCCTAATGTTATATATGAGGAGTGTGATTTTTTTATTTTAGTCTTTTAAAAAAGTATTGTTTTACTCTCCAAGCAAGCAATTTTGTTGCTCTTGCAATCTTTTTTCATTAGGTGTAGCTATATGTTTTCCAAACCTGGGCTAAATGACTACAAACTGTCATTCATGTTTTTTTCTTTTTCTTTAAACTAGTGTTCCTTACCTTTTGGGATTTTTTTTTTTTTGGAAGCTCCTTGCAGCACTGTAAAAGGGGCCCTTTTTAGAGGCACAAAATTGTAACTGGGCAGCATGCATGTGGACGTGTGTATATATATTTTTTTTTTTTTTTTTTTTTGGACTCTGTTCAAGAATGCATATAGCAAGACCAAACAATTTGTAACAACTTTTATGTAAGTAGTGTTTGGTCTTTGCTTGTGTGATCAGTTCCTTTCTGGTAGCCTGGATAAATCCTAAGATAATGTTCTGTCCTGGTGGACAAAACCAAATGCTAAATGAAAATTTTCGTGTTTTCAAGAAGGTTTTAATTGGGAAATTCCAAGGCTACATCCACAAGATCTTGTGCATTTACCATCAGGTAGGCTGAGGTCTCCCATTACAACACGAATTTTATCCTCTGTGCTATGGACAGCTAAAGATGAAGCTGCTACCTTATTCTTATGTGAACTGCTGGTGTATATGCACTAACTAGTGTTAGTGTACATCCAGATTATGGTTTCTGCTTGACTTCTGATTCATGAGCTTTTGGTATAATTTGTTTCAAGGTCTGTAGTGGCTGTACTGGTTTCAGCTGGGATAGAGTTAACTGTCTTCCTAGTAGCTGGTGCAGTGCTGTGTTTTGAGTTCAGTATGCGAAGAATGTTGATAACACTGATGTTTTCAGCTGTTGCTAAGTAGTGTTTAGACTAAAGTCAAGGATTTTTCAGCTTCTCATGCCCAGCCAGCTAGAAAGCTGGAGGGCGCAAGAAGTTGGCACAGGACACAGCCAGGGCAGCTGACCCAAACTGGCCAACGGTGTATTCCATACCATGGGACATCACATCTCGTATAGGAACTGGGAAGTGGGGGCAGGGAATCGCCGCTCGGGGACTGGCTGGATGTTGGTCGGCGGGTGGTGAGCAATTGCCCTGCGCATCATTTGTACATTCCAATCCTTTTATTACTACTGTTGCCATTTTATTAGTGTTATCATTATCATTATTAGTTTCTTCTTTTAATTCTTTCTGTTCTATTAAACTGTTCTTATCTCAACCCACGAGTTTTACTTCTTTTTCTCGATTTTCTCCCCCATCCCACTGGATGGGGGAGAAATTGGTAATTAATTTTTTTTTTTTAATAAAGCCACTTTCCCCTTTTCAACCCACTGTTGGCTGGTTGGTTTGTTTTTTCCTGAACAGGCCATAGCCATTGATTTGTAACTTAGCAATCGGGCAAATCTTCCTGCCCATTTGAATCTCTGACTTTCTTGCTACTAGAACCTCTTTGTTCCTGTGTAGAGGGGTCGGTGGCCCAGACTCCTCCTTTTGGGCCCTGATTCTGCAGGCTGCAATGGGACCCCACCTATTCTTTGAAAATGTTGATAGATTAAATTTTACAGACACTCTTCAAAATTAGGTAGAGAATTTCGATAGTATGTGGCAGGCCTTACTCTTTTTGGCTTCTCACAAGCCTGCAACTGGGGTCCTAGTGGTTGAGCAGTAAGTGTTTGAACCCTCAGAGCACTTTCAGCTGGTACCCCCGATGAACAAAAACCCCACTGGTATGGCTGACGTTGCCGTACTGGTCCTTCCAGACTGCCCCGGGCTCCCAACAGCAACGTGAGCCTTCTGACTTGCCTTGTACGTCTGCTTCCATGGATGGCAGCTGTACTCTTCCCTGTCTTTTCTGGAGTCACCAGTGGTTTTCTGCTGTGTGGGTTTTTTTATGAAGTTTAAAACGTAAGATCTGCCGTGTGTGTGTTTTCTGTCTGGAAAATTCATGTGTCTTGTCAAGGGGAACCGGTTAATCTGATGTGATCTGTATTTGGCAAAAGTGCGCTGCATTTGTACACACGTACGCAACACATACGTGTCTGTACAGCTGGCCGCACAACTGATACACGCAGCACTCGCACAAACAGAACCAGCGGCCTCATCCAGCTCCCCTCCTTGGCTGACCAGGATGAAGGTCTGTCAGCGGAGATGGTACCTTGCATGGATCGATGCACATGTACCGCGTGGCTCCCTCTGGCAGCTGCGCTCAGGCACCCAGTTCACCCAGTTCACCCCGTAGCTGCCCCTGGATCCCAGTCCCCCCGTTGCTGGCGCCTGGACGCGAGTCCCGCTGCAGCCGCTGGTACAGCCCGCCTCGCTCACCACCGTGCACACACACGGATGTCTCATCGCCCCGGCCACGTCACCCACCAGCGGGTCCAGCGTCATCGTTGCTAGTGCTCGCACACTCGCTTGCACACCTGCGCTTGCTGACACCGGGGCCCCTGGGGACTGTGCCCGCAGCCCGGTTGCTGCTCAGAGACCCCCATACGCACGCGTTTGCACGAACTGGAGCCCCTCACCGAAAAGAAGAGTGAGAAATGGGCTTTACTGAGAAGACAGGACAGACAGGCGCAGGGCACGGCCAGGCCAGCGTACCAACAAGTGACCTGTTTACATGTGACTGACTCCTTTTATCCCCTTGGTTTCCCTCTGTTTTGTTGTCCCTCCCCAAACCACCATGATCTCTCCCTTTCCCTACCTTCGGTTCCTGCCCTAAATATCCCATAACAAGTCTTGCATTGCCCTGTGTCCGTCCCGCGTCCCACGCCCCGGGGCAGTGACCTCCCTTAGACCCAGAGGTGATCTGGAGAGCCGCTCCTGGTGACCCACGGGGATGGGTGTCACTCCTGGACGCCGGGGCTGAGGCTCCCCCAGGACAGCCTGGAGAGGGGCCTGGATGGGGTGCCCCTTCTCTGGGTCCTTAATTGGGGTTCCTGCCTGCCTTTGTGCCTCTGCTCCCCTCTGGGCTCATGCGGGTGGGCTCATGGCTCCTGTGATGGGCCTGGGAGCAGCCGGGTGTTACTCGGGCTTCCCCCCGCCATCGTCTCTGTGCTCCTCGGTGTGTGGGCGCGTGTGCAGCTTTTGATCGCTTAACTCAACGGTAATTACATGCTTATTTCTATCAAGATTCATGAGATGGTGCTTAACATGTGTTTTGCAATTCATACTTAAGGGAAATCTCTAAAAGAATATACCATATCTAAATTACAAATATTTCCATAGCTCTAGTTAGCTTTTTCAGAGTTATTAGTGTTTCTTATGCCTCTATATCTTATCAGCTCCTATGTAGAAGAGTATGTAATTGGCAGTATCAGATGGCGGACCGGATTTGCAAAGGTGGGCAACTTTGATACGGCATCTATAATATACATTTAGATATTCTAATTTACATGCCGCATATAGGCATGTCCCTTTTGTTTAGACCACTCATTTAAACTCATCTGTAACTGAACACCTTGAATACGTTATGGTATTAACAAAAAAATATTTTATGTAACAGTTTGGCATAACAGCAAAATAAAAATAAAGATCATCAGTATTCACTGACTAATAAAAGAAGAAAATGCACAGCTCTAGGGCTCAAAAATAGAATAGAAGTTGGTTTATGCTGTTACCTTGCAGTACAAGAAGAAATCATGTTTATTAAAAAAAAGGCTGGGAAAAAAGACTGTGTCTTTAAGTACGTTCATTATTGTATAACCCCTGAGGCTGTATAGCTACACAGTGAAAGCTTGAAGCACATAGGAATTTTAGTAGTCTGAATGGCTAAAAGCTGTTGCTGTGGGTTGAATTTCTCCTTCTCCCTTGAATACCTTTTTTTGAAGGAGATGAGGAACGGTTATTCACGAAGGTAATGCAGCTTAAACAACTCTTGCTTTCTCCTGCACAGTTACATGGAATGAGTTGCTGTTGTCCCTGCTGAAGGGTGGAGGGCAGTGACTACTACTGAGGGAGGGAGACTGTATTTCTTGTAGCAGCAGCTATTGCTGTCCCGTCCCTCACCCCTTTTTCCCTTTGCTCTCCCCACCCAGGCAGCAGTCTGGCTCACCATGTTGTGCAGCAGCTGCAAACCAGTTTGAGAGAGGAATGCTATGTCCTGCATAGCACAATAAAGTAGGGATATTTTTTATTATTGCACATGTTTCTTTACTCTTGATTTTATGCTTAACTCTAGGCAGATATTGAAATGCCATCTGCTGTGTTTTTTTAATTAATTTTTACAATCTGCAGGTATATGTATGCTTCATTCATTCTTTAAGACAATCTGCACAGTTTGGATATGCTTATGAAGAGCTCACCTGCCTACAAGAGTATAGATGTGTAGGAGCATGTGTAATTGCATTTCATAGTATTCAAGTGTTAACATGGAGAATGTGAACATCTTCCAGGAAGTCCCTAAGGCTGTAAAGAGAAGACCTGCAATACTTAATATGATGGAAAATTCAGCAAAGGCTGAGAATTGCAGTGCCATGGTGAAATGAAATCATGTGTGCAGGTGGCCATGTGGGTTTTCAAAAGGAACATTTACCTGCAGCCCAAAATCAGCATCTAAGAAATGCAAAGGATAACACTTTGAAGGTCTTAAAAGAGCAGAAATGGTTGCAATGTAAAGAAAGAACATGCAGCAAAAAGGACAAGGGGAACAAGAAGAAACAGATGGAATTTATCTGTGCAAAAATGGTGACAAAAGCATGAATGCTAATAAGAGAAGTGGAATGCTGAAAAATTAAAAGGTGGATAATAAGGCACCTTTGATAATGCTCTGCATTATTTGCTCTAAGTTTTTGCTTGGTTTGCTGTTCAGTCATCAGTCATGACACCTTTTTTTTTCTGCTATCCAGCAGTTTAGGCAGTGAACGTTTTCCTTGGTTTTTGGGTAACTTTCTCACCTCTGTTCTGTTTATTGATGCTGCACCGATGATGTCTGAATGCAGAGATGATTCCCTTTCTACTGTTATTGGTATTTACCAAGTCACTTGAGAGTCTCTTGTACGTGCTACACACGTAGCCCCTGAAATCATTATCTAGTTATTTTCTCTCTGCTACATTATTTCAGCTTCCATTGAGCTGCATTAGCTAAAAATATTCTGGAGTCAAATCCCGGGGTTGCACACGAGCAGAGCTGGCCTGCCCAGGACAGCAGGGGAGCAAGCAGCAACCTTTCTAAACGTGTTCCGAGTCCTGCCTGGACCTACCTGTGTCGACAGTCCTGGGCTTCGTCAATAACCTTTAAGCTCCTGCTCAGTTAGAGCAGAGTGCAAATAAAGATCCCACTTTGCGACACCTCTTTCCTCAGCAGAGTCAGCGTTTAAACCCAGCTCTGCATTTGAATTGCCTGATGCAGGGCTCGGACGTGAGACTGATGCTGATGGGTCTGGAGTGGCAAAGCTCTGCTGCTTCCCCTCCTCCGAAGGAAGGAGACCACGGTTAGGCAGCAGCAGGCGTGCTGGAGAGTCACGGCCAGCTCTGCTGGGGCAGCCCCGGCAGTGGCTCCAGCCCTCCTCCCGCTCCTGCTGGGCTAAGAAACCACGGCAGCCGCACCGAGCCGGTCCTCGGGAAGAGACATGCCCCTCTTTCGCAAGAGATTTGGATGCCCTCCTTGTCACAGCCTTCCGCTGATGTCCGTGTCCATACTTCTGAACTCCACTGACTCTTCTCAGATTGGGTCAGCTGGATAGACCATTAGTTCTCTGTTAATTAAAAGCTAATCTGCAAAACCATGAAGGAGCAGGGAAACAGTGGCAGAGGAACCCCAATACCCCAGTCAGAGCAAATAGGACACCCTGGCCCAGCTCCTCACTGGGCTGTCACTGGACAGCCATTAGCCCCAGTGTCTGGGTGTGACAACCATCAACCGGGGGGTCGATGGGAATGGCTCCCCAGCTCACCCTGCAGAAGAAGGGGGGCACTGCCAGCAGGCTGGGGGTCTCATTATGGGACGCAGGGGTAGAATCATAGAATGGTTTGGGTTGGAAGGGACCTTCAACAGATTGGACTCATCAGGCTTCTGAAAAGGGATCTACAGTCATGAATGCTCTTCCCATCCCTAAAATGTCTGACACAGTTCCTTCCATTCTCATTAAAAATTGGTAAGGCCTGTCAGTTAATTGGTGAAAACAGTACCGGGAAGGTAGTGGTGTCCAGATTTCTTATTAATGCTGGGCACAATTTGGATGATTTGGTGTGAGGTGTAACGGGGTATCTTAGAGAACTGAGGAGCAAAGAGGTAGAGCAAGAGTTGGAAAATCTATGGTGGGTTGCCTTTGCACTTAACTGCTTCAGGGTGACGCTCCTCTGTATCTGTGATGCTCTTTTGCAGTTGCAGTGCGTGCAGTTAAATTGGCTTCTTTTGCACTGCGGAAAGAAAAAGAAATCCTCCCTTCTTAAAAACTAGGACTGTTGGCCTTCATGTTGATAGCTCTGAAAGTGGCACCCTCCGGTTCATACTGACTATAAACGAGCAAAAGTCAGAAGCCTGCCATTTTATTTTAGCCTTCCGAATTCAAAATTTTCCTTGCAAATTGCTGAAGGTTTTCTCCCATGATTTATTTCTTCTTTCTGCTTCCTTCATGCTCTGGTTTATAATCCATTTTTGCTTATTTCTTATTTCCTATTTCTTACAAACCTGTTTCTTCTTTTTCTGATCTAGCTGGGCCTTTTTAAAATTCTAATTTAGCGACTTTTTTTTTATCCCTCAGTATACTGCATCTTGCTTAACAGCCTCTTGTGAAGAAGAGTTCGGCAGCTTAACTTCATTGTAAGAAGAACCATCTTTTGTTTGTTTCCAACCTGTCATCTGTTTGAGTCCCCCAAATTCTTACCCTGGAAAAGGCCAAACAGTTGATCTCAGTTCCCCCTCTCCAGGCCATTTATGATTTTACAAACCTCTGTCACACCTCCCCTATCATCTCTTTCCCAGGCTGAAGAATTGTGAATTACTTATCTTTCCTCATTTAGAAACCGTTCTATACCTTTGATCTTCCTTATTTCCTTTCTCTGATCTGAAAGGAGTTTTCCCTTACACAATAACAAAGCACAGTCTGTAAGACAGAAAATCCATTAATACTTCATAGCATGCTTGTTTAGTAAGGAAGTAGGTCATTGTAAATTCTCATGACCGTGAATAAAGAGAAAAAAATGATAGGCCTGATCCTCAAGGCAAGCACAAATTAGCTGAAATGTTACTAGAGAAGGAAATGAAAAATCTGTGACCTGACCCATGCAAGTTTGAGGTGAAGATTTAGAATACTTTGTTTAACAAAATGCACAAGATTCTGTGGTTTGCGAAGAAGACTCAAAAGAATTGTTATGCATATATTAGAGTGAAGTAAGACAAATATGTTTGCTTTTCATGTCAGAAGTTAAAATGTTGAGTTCTGCTTCTACCAAAAATAATTCTAAAGGAGAAAAGAGTGTGATTATATTGCATTATGCTGAAACCTGAGCAGTTAGGATTGTTTCCACAGGGCTGTTGCTTATTGGTTTATTGTTGCTGTTGTTATTATCATTATTATTATTATTATTTGAACAATGCCAATTTAAGGGTTAGGAAGCTGAATCTTTTAAAAAAAAATTATGCTTCTATACCCAATTATTTGGGATGTGGGAAATGAAAATCTGTACTTAGGAACAGGCAAAGAATCCTTCCTAGACTAGGAGGAATAATTTGGTATTCTTGTTTTCTCTAAGATAACTGTATTCCTTTTTAAAAAAACTGTATACACAAAAAAGACATCTAAATGGGCATGAATTCAAAAAAAGAAAAATTGCAGTGTATCTGAATGATAATGCACTTACTGTCTCATTAAGTGGATGCCAAAAGACGGCAATGATAATTGTGTAGCTGCTGATAAGAGAATTTTCAGAATGCATTATGGATGTTGTGCCTCATCCTGACAAACGCAGTTCACAAAAGAACAACAAGCAGTGTCTCAAAGGGGTGTTATGTTTCAGATATTGGAGTCTTCCCTTAACAAGTGTCCAAGACATGGATCAAAGTAGAACTGCAGCATGTATGGCTTGTTCCTCATACATATTTCCTTGAACTCAGGCTTGCGGTTCTGTTCATATTATGGATACCAAATAATTCGCTATTTTTCATGGTATGTTCTGTGGTATTCAACATTTTAGCAGTAATGGAATGTTTCCCATTATATGAGTTCTTGACAGTATAAGTGTATGTATATGTGCAAAATTATGCACATATATATAAAAATATATATAATATATAGAGATATATATTTTTCCCTCTTCCTACACATGTAATTTTAGTAGCAAATCAAAAGCTCTGGACTATACTGTTGTGTTTCAGTTGTGGTTAGCGAGGTTTTTTGGTTAGGTTTGTTTGTAAGTACCTTTGATTTTAGTTCACTGAGTCCGTCTGGAATTAAGCACATCTGAATATCACAGGACCTTTTTAGAAGTTTGAACCCAAGTATCAAAGTCTTGTTTCCGTGCATTGTGTTTCTTCATCAACTTCATGCACTTTGCCATGAGGTGACCATCAGGTTTGATTTCTCAGCTTAAAACATAGACCACATGATGAATGCAGTGTTGCCTCTGAGAGTCAGACTGTCTGAAGGGGCAGGACAGGCTTAGACGAGCAAGTAATGTGTATACCTCCTACATAGATGGAGAGTGCTGATGTTCAGTTTTCTTTTATTGCCATTTACAGCATTTTAGGGCGGGGAGATCACAGAGGTAAGGGACAGGGATAAACCCTAGTGTACATGGAAAAATAATAATTTCTCTTTAAAACCCTAGATATTTTTAATAGTTGCTAAGTCTCCTGCACTCTTACATTTGCATAAGTAAGCTTTTGGAAAGAGAACAGCAAATGCGATTAATACTCTGCTGTGGCAGGCAGCTTTGCCTGTTCAGGTGTTTTGGGTGGTTTTGTTTTCCCCTTTCCTTATAGTGTTGTAGAGAGTCAGATTAAAAGACATTCAGCAGAAGTTAATTCTCTTCAACTTTTTAAGAAGTCTGTTGAGCTGGATTAAAAAAAAAAAATCCAAAGCTGTATTCAGTTACCTAACTATTTTAAACTTCTGTGTTTTCTAAAGATAGAGCAGTGATAATATTTCATCAGTGCCAAAGTACCACAGTACATTGTTTTGGGATTCAGAAAAGCTGACCTCTATCTCTGGCTTTGTCTCTTGAAGTCCTGTTGATTTATTTAAAGTCCTTTGAAGTATCATCTTTCTGCTGTATGCCTCCATTTCTTCCATTTCCTTATTGGTTAAATGCTGATTTTAATATTTACCTTCATACAGTTTGACCTCAAACATGCTATATAATGTTTGTAACATGCTCTAATATTTTATTTTGAGGAAGATTACTGCAAAGGAAAAGCTCAGATCTGGAGTGGAAAAGAACACTTTGTATTTGGCCATATTCTTGTCTACTCTCAACAGATCTGATGAATGTCATTATTACATATTATTTTAAGATCTTCCATATGGTACGTAAAAAATCATCCTGCTTTCTTAAAGTTTTCTAAAAATCAATACAACTTCAAGGGTTTCCTTATTGTGATTTTGTTTGTTGTCTCATTCTGCACTGTGGGGAATTTAATTACTTTTCACCTGAATCAGGAGGTGCATTGTATTGTCAGTGTGAGCCTGGAAATTATTATAAACCTTACTTGTCCAGGGCTGGAAAGTGCCTTAGGGTCTCAAGCATTCTGATGAAGCAGAAGTAAAGGCTCATGCGTAGATTACAAAGCCAGAAGGAGCTGCGAGGATCAGCTGGTGCCATAGGTTACAGTCTCTTATAGCTTAACTGAATCAGTTTTCATTTGCACTCTAGCGGTGCCTCCCCCACTCTGAATATTGGCCTGCCCTGGGCCCACCGTAGTTCTGTGGCCCACCATCCACCTTTGTTATTGAACTTCTAGTTTAAAATACCATAAAACCTGGTTGCACAGACTAACCCTGACCATCTTACTGTAACTCTGCAAGACCACCGTGACAAATGGAGAATAGTTGGGCAGCCCTCTTGCCACAGCTGTGAAAACAAGGAGCTCCCCCCCAAAACACCGTAGGAAGTCTGTCTTGTAGTCCCTGAGCCAGGGCTGGACCCAAAGGCGGACGGACCAGCGGTGGGTCTTGGAAGACCTGCGGGGGGCTGGGGCTTCTCTGCCCCCTGAGCTGCATCTCAGTGGCCTTAATGCGGAGAGGAGGAGTTGCTGTACTGGCTTCCTCAAAGGCAAGGCATGGGCTCCTGATGGTCGGGACCACTTCGTGGGATGCGTACAAACTCAAGGAGGTGGAAGTGATTGGCAGAAGGAAACGGGATGAGATGAGTCGGAATAGAAAGGTCTCCCGAGTTGCTCGCTGCCAGACGTGACTGAAGCGCAGATAGGCTATTTCAGTGTAAATGAGCTGCGACCATATTTGCAAAGATATTTGCGTGCCTAAAAGCCACTTAAGAGTATTTTATAAAGTGCTTTGATTTCCACGCAAGCTAGGTACAGATTTCCTGCTTGCCTTGCAATGACCTGTGAAGTTCTAGGAGCTAGTGCTACTGGAGAGGGGCACACAGCCAGCAGGTCACGGTGCTGGGTGGGCCTTTTGGTCTGAAGACTGACACGAGAAGAGGGTATTGGGGCTCTGAATAGAGACAGAGAAATGATTGATAACCAGGGGGAAAAAGAGTAAGAAATAATCTTAGGCAGCCACCCGCGAGTGTTGCTCAGATCAATATTATGTTCCTCACCTGACAATTCCCATAAATGTTTTTGGCTCCCCTGCTATGCAGTAAGTGTTGATGGTGATTGCCTTTGACAACCTTTGAAGCAGCACAGAAAGAAGAAAAGCAAAATCTGTTTCTGCTCGTCTGTGATGGAGCTTCTAAAGAGCCTTTCTGTATCCACTTTGACACTGCTATACCTGCGCTTTAAAATCCAGATTGATTTGTTTCTCTTAACATAGAGGAAACTTGATTCTATCTTGTGAATGGATTTTCCCATCAGAATTAAGGCTTGGGGATGTTTGCTGTGATCTAGGTCATGCTGACCTTAATTAAAGACCAAATCACCATGTGTCAGGTAACGTCACATGCTATTTTGATAGTCCCCTGGTGCAGTAGTTCCTCAAAAAAACTGGCAACTGAGCACAGCATAGGCAAGCTAAAAGACATGCAGTTAACTTGTTTCCAAAACATCTTTATTCAAATGTGATTTAAATTTCCTCAGTTATGGAAACATTTCCCATGATAGGGTACGAGTTCCTGTAACTACCATAAACACGCTAGATGGGAGACAAATCTGGAGTATTTAATTTGTTTGTTTATTTGTAACAGCAGTAACAGGCATGTCTCCTCTAAAATGCAGCACCTGAAACAGTCATTTGCCACCTACTCTCCCTTCTGTGCTTTTCCCCCGCAGTTGCTGTATTACGTGCTATGTTGTGCAGCCTGTGATCTCCCCCTTGCCTGGGGACCCACTCCGGCACTCGGGCTGTGGGCTGGCTGCCCGGGGCTCCCGGGAGCCGGAGGGGAAGGTGCTGTGCTGGGCAGCCGAGGAACGCGCTCTGTCCCCCCGAGGCACCCCCAGCTCCAGCTCCCGTGCCCTGCGAGCCGGCCGGCACCGCTACGCCCCGTCACGTGGAGCAGAGCAAGGTGGTTGCCAGCTCTGTACTTTGCTAATTTTATTCTACTTTTCCTGTCGTGGACGTAAGGTCATTAAGTTTCTTTGAAAAATAAGGACCTGGGGAGAAAAGAGGTTGTTTGACGGCAGGTGGGATATAGTATTTTTGGTATTTCCAATGCCAAGCTATTAAAGCAAGCTGACAATATCAAATGTGGAGAGCATAAAAATTATTTATGTGCCACAAAGTATTAGTCTGGGAGACGTTTAGAATCCAGGATTCATCTTGCAGCCATGTCTATAACTATGAGGCATTTTCTTAAACACGTCTGTGACAGTCTCGGTGTTTTTATAACCACCTTGGTCAGCATCATGTTTCAATCTGAGTCCTTACGGCAGTTGACTTGCTTTCAATATTTCTCCCAAGTATGAGTAATATAGAAGCTAATATAATGAATGAAATAATTTGTGTTTTAAAATTTCTTACGTTTTCTTCTACTGTGAGATAATTTCTCAGTAATTCTAACATTTTTTCATTGTCTTTGTTCTTTATATTTAATTGCACTGATCTTTGTATGCCCTTTGTACTTCAGTCCTTAATTATCTATCTGAAACTAGTCTCTAGTTGTGGTGGAAGACTAATCTTTTGTTTCGTCTATAACAGAAATTTTCAACAGACTTCCGACTACTGTGCTATAGTTTGTTTATTTTTAGATGTGTTTTTAACCATATGAAATTACAATGTGTTGGGTTGCGAGGTGGTTTATTATTTTTTTAATTTTTGTTTGAGTTGACTACTGGTAGTTGTTTGGATTTATCCACGAGCATTTTCAAACTGACTATAAGCATGTTGCATGTGATGAGCTGTGTACTGAATATCAAATTAATGTTGAAAGACTGGTAGAGGGGAGTGGTAATTGGGTTGAGAGTTACCTGCAGTGGAGCATGTGATGTGATTTGGGAAGGGTTGCTAGGACACTTAATGCTGTAGTGTGCTGGCAGTGATAAACGACCACTGCTCTACTGTTGAGTTTTGTGTCCTTGGTCAAGGCAGCTTATTTTCTAAGGCTTTAAACTGTGGGTTTTGGTCTTGCAGTGCTGTGGTTAGCCATTTGCCATACAGATCCACCTTTAAAGGATATGTAGCACAATTTGTAACACACCAGTGTCTTTCCGCTATCAGTTGTGTTCATTAGTTGCAGGCTGTGCAACTAATTTGTAGTTTGTGTTTTAGTATAGAGCAGCCCAGCTCGTTGTTTGCTAAAATGATATTTTGTTTAAGCTTTTACCAAACTAATAAAATAATGCTTTTTAAGCAGAGTATGTTTTGATTAAGATGAAGCAACCGTTACTCATAAATGAGTGTTTTATATGTGATTTGCTTCTTAGGATTTTAGGGTTTCTTCAAAGCAGTTTTAGCTGTTCGATCATTAAAAAATATTTAGGATTAGATAGGTATACTATTTTTTGGTAGATTTAGAATTTTATCTTTTTTTTTTATTTTAAATAGGTTGTTTTCCAAAACTCAATGTGGCATTTATAATGTCTAAATATATTTTTATACATAGTAACATTATCTCTGTTGTTTGCAAACATAAGTTACTGCAGTTACATGGAAATTAGTGAAAGATTTGATGACTGTATTACTTATTTTATGTCACTTTTAAAAAAAAAAAGTTTCAACACATTTTGTAATTTGGCCTTCCTAGGGAAATAAGTCTGAAGGTACAAAAATCAGCTTTCTTAGTAGTTAGCACTGTTAGTCAAAACTCCAGTGTGCTGAAGTTCCCAATCTTATATCATCTGTGCAGTTTAGAAGATAAGCTTATACTAAGTAGTACTTCATGTGACAGTTCATAAACTTTTAGATTTTCACCAACATACGGGTATGTAACGAAAATTATATTTTGCTTAGGTATGCTGAAGCTAATAGTTACACTTATATTTTAGTACAGTGAAATAATTTATTGTATAAATTGATACAAAGGTACGACTTGTTACTCATCAAAGCGTATATGAAAGCAATGATTGAAGCCCAAGTTTGGGGACATTGGTGAATTCTAGAAATGATGATATAGAGGTGGTGAATAATGAGGTAGCAGAGTTTGCTGATCAGATTGGGATATTCAAAGTAGAGATAATAAGTGCCCATTGTAGAGAGCTGAGAAACACTTCTGTGAATATGTTTAACTGGTGAGTCAAACAGAGCAGGGACTGTTCTCCAGCCCCAGTGGTGAGCATGGCTAGTGTCCATACACTGAAATTCATCTGAGGTAAACATTAAGTGAGGAAAAATAGAGAAGGAAAAATCAACTTAATGTGTATGTGGATTTACAGATTTGGGAAACTGTGTTTAAAAGATTGACTTACATTACTGAAAAGCAAACTAAACCTGCCATTGTATTTGGTGCTGAGAACTGCTTCCCTGAGATAGCACATTACTTTGCAACATGTGGATGTTCCAGCACCCTTCTCTGACTGAGAAGGGGTGGTGTGTGAGACATCCTGCTCCAGGTCTTTTTAGTGTAGTATTACTTCATATCTTCATGATGTATTGTCAAATCTCTCTGATGGCAGGCTGTACTATTAAAAGGGAAGCTGCAGGGTGCAACTTACTTTGCTGTAAAAGATAACTCGTATTAGCAACTGAAACTGGTGGGGTTTAAGTAGGAATTTTCTTTTTGTACGGGATTATTTTTCTCGTGGAGAATAAAAACTGTAGCCATTCCATACAGTAAAAAACCCCACAAGTCAAATGCACTTTCTGCATTGTTCATATTGCTGCTTAGAAGCACTATGATGTAATTTTTCTATTAGCTTAGAACATTCTAGGTTCAAAACAGGCATCTTTTATAAATACAGGCAGGATGTGAAAAACATTAGAGAAGGGAAATTGTTTCTTTATTTTTTGTTGCTACATATACATCAGAATTCATAAAAAGAAATTGTATGTTCATGTGGCTACTTCTACTTTATCCATAGTGTTTCAATACTATTTCAGTCAGATTTGGGAATGAAGTCAGAAATTAATAAATATAATGAAAATATGGCAGCAGTCACCTGGAAGTTGGAATATTCTTTCCTTCCTATTACTAGTAGCTTCTCTTTGTATGTAGGAAGGCTTTTCAGTTTTTGCAAAGCATCATGATGTATTTCAATAATAGACTCACAGCTTGTCTTTTCTATATAGAAATGTAGTATACAAACTGTAAACCAATCTGTAAGAAAAGTGTTAAATGCAGAATCTGCTAATAAGGTGGAGCTATAGGTAATAGTAGACAAGGTTATCATGGAAATGGCATTATTGCCAGTTTAGTGGACTTGTATTTTTCTTCATGTTCACAGTATTAAACCCATTTGATTTTTAAAATACATTCTTTAGAAGGGAAGACTTTGTCACGTTCACTGCCAGAATTTAATTTTCCTTCCATGCATTCCTGCTTCTTGTGTGGTACACAGAATTTATCAGTTCATCCCCAAAGCAAAACCTCTACAGAATATTTTGAACCCAGTAAAGAATAAGCTAAAATATGAGCAATAAAAATATTTCAAAATCTGTCAGAAAATGATAATATGGAAATTAATTTTTTTACTTTAAATATTACATAATCATAAAGAGTTTTAAATTGTAATTCACTTAAAATAACATTTGCTTTAGATGCACAGTAGTCTAACTATAAAAAAAGCTTATGGAGGTATCTCAGTTCACCTTGTGTCTTGTGCCTGTTGTAGTTGCAATTTTTACTGCTAGAAAAAGTCATTCTGCTAATTAGCTGTGATCTGGCATGCTTTATCAGCAATTTTAGAATCTGTTTGTTCCACTGAAGTTAATCAGCCAAAGTGAAAACATCATCTGTGCAAATGTTTTTTAAAGTGTTGCAAAATGCCTTTGTATACAGTTACACAGGTCAGATAGGAGCGTGAAGAACATGTTTCTAAAAGTAGGTAATTCGTACTAAATACAATCTAGAGCCATAGCAGTGAACCAAACCAATCTCTGTTCCTTGCATGGTCAATCCTTCTTTCTGCAGTTGAGTAACAAAAGGACTTCCAGAGAGTCTGTAAGGCTATTTGACATCCAGGTTATAAAAATATTCAGGGAGGACAAAGCCATCGCAGAGAAGGAATTCCTGTATCCCTGCTCGGTGAAGAAGAAACT
The DNA here is from genome assembly GCF_964188355.1 of Buteo buteo. Lineage (NCBI taxonomy): Eukaryota > Metazoa > Chordata > Aves > Accipitriformes > Accipitridae > Buteo > Buteo buteo. The sequence goes on along the minus strand of NC_134190.1, from coordinate 28,105,926 downwards.
GAAGAAATTCCCGCATTAAAATCCTTCTCAGAGGGTTGGAGGAAGGAGGGCATGTATAGATTGGTCTGAAACAGACCTTGGTTCCTGAAGACCACCAAGTAGCAAATGTGAAAATAAACTTTAAAAAAAGGTTCTAGAAAGGGTCAGGGAACTTGTAGGTCTGTAAACTCAATGTCTTCATGAGACAAAAGCTGAACCTGTAAGAATAGAGAATGGGAGAAACACATTCTGTTTTGAAAGAAGGGAAGTCTTTTCTTAAAAATGTCTTGAAGTTGTCTGAAGGCATCAACAAACGCATGGACGAGGCTGATTTAATTGATAGCTCTACCTGGATTTCCAAAAGGCCTTTAAAAGAGTCCTTTGGCCAGGCCTTTTCCGTTGTCGCGGTTTAAGCCCAGCCGGTAACAAAGCACCACGCAGCTGCTCGCTCACTCCTCCCCCCAGCCACAGTGGGATGAGGAGAAAATATAAAGAAACGCTCGTGGGTCGAGACAAGGACAGGGAGGGATGTCTCCCCACTTACGGTCACGGGCAAAAGACAGGCTCAACTTGGGGAAGAAACAAAATCAATTTAATCTGCTACCAGTCAAACCAAATCAAGGATATTGGGAAGTAAACTCCAACCTGAGAACAGCTTTCCCCCTGCCCTCCCGCCTCAGCCCCACTCCCGGTTCTCTCCCCCTAGGGGAACAGGGGACGGGGGCTGGGGTCGGTTCCTCACCCCTTGTCTCTGCCGCTCCTTCCTCCTCAGGGGGAGGAGGACTCGGCGCTCGGCCCCTGCTCCGCCGGGGGGTCCGTCCCTCCCGCGGGAGACAGCCCTTCACCAACTTCTCCAGCGTGGGTCCTTCCCGCGGGCTGCAGTTCCTCACAGACTCCTCCAGCGCGGGTCCCTTCCACAGGCAGGGTGCAGTCCTTCCGTCACAGACTGCTCCAGCGCGGGAGTCGCGGCCATTTTGGGGGACATCCGCTCCCCCGCTCCCCTCCACGGGCTGGGGGGGACAGCCTGCCGCCTCCCCGCGGGCTGCGGGGGCATCCCCTCCTCCTTCCCTGACCTCGGCATCCGCAGAGGGGTTCCTCTCACGTCCCACTCCCCCGACTCCCTCACGGGGCCTTCCCCTTCTGAAATCTCTTCTCCCCGAGGCGCTACCGCCATCGCTGAGGGGCTCGGCCTGGGCCAGAGGCGGGTCCAGCTCCGAGCCGGGGCAGCTTCCAGCAGCTTCTGACAGGAGCCGGCCCTGCGGCCTGCTCCCCACTACCCAAACCCCGCCACACAACCCCAAAACATCGGTGAACTGAGTAGCTGGGAGGGAAGATCCACGCATGGATAAATGGTTCTTTAAAAGTCAAGGAACAGAAGGTAGGAGTGAATGTAGATTCTTACATTCAGACTTAAAGAAATGAAAAAGTGTGCAAGCATGGAAAATATCTCTTCCCTGGACAAGTACCTCCCTTTGTTTAATCATTCCTCTCAGCTAGTTTAAGAGTAATAGCTTATTCCTAATAATGCTGTGTAGTATTTTAGGTATCTACAGTGTATAACCACATGCTGCTGTGTAGGGGTTGTCACTAATACTGGTATGAATGTGAGGTACTGTGCTAACTTCTGAGGTGTCAGTCAGAATATATCCCCCCACACCATGTGATTTAGAAAGAACTGCTTCAGGCTATCCAGTGTGCTCCACACTAAGGCTTTGGAATAGAAAGCCTGACCTAACAAATGACGTCTTGGCAGTTTTGAGGCATGAAGGAGAGAAAATGGCATCTTTTGTGTAAAGATGGAGTAAGTTGGCAGTAGAAGCATGGAGAGGTTTTAATATTTACTTCATTCCTTCCTGAATGTAAACCAAATTAAGCACTTTCTTTGTCCTGACGTGCTGAGTCTTGATAGCATTTGCCTGACACAGAAAATTGAACTTTAAGGTTTTCTGAGAGTAAATTTTCTTGTTAGATGCCTTCCAATTAAGAATTAACCCAAATGCTGGTTGGAGATCTCAATATAGTTCAAAATGGTAACCAAGGTCTAAAAATGTTACAAACATATATAAGAGTGTCATCATTAAAAACTTTGGCTCTGATTCTGCAATCAGTTTAATCCAGTTCTGTAGGTCATCACTTTCCTTGGTTATACACCACTATTGTTATTCTCCCTTCTGCTCTCTATCGTTCTTGGCGAAGTACATAGCCAAAGACCACTGTTTCCTAGCACAGGCTGCCAAATTATGAAAAATGAACTTGATAAAAGTTTGTCGTAGTCATCAGACAAGCAGAACAAATACTTGAGGAATATTTCCTATTAACAAGCTTATCTAGTTCATTATGAATACTGATAGAGAAAAATATTCTGTAAGAAAAACATTCTTCTATAAATCATAATTCCATTTAGTTAGAAATCATGAAAAATACTATTTCAAAATGTCTAATTACTGTTGTCTGTCCATTAGATTAAAACATGTTAATTACCAACAGTTTGCAATGCAATAGAAAAAATATATTGCGTAGATGTTCTTACTGTAATTTATTCAGGTAATACTAAACTGTTAATTGATTTTAATTTCATTATATATTGATAACTCTGAGTATGTAGCATATGTAATATGCAGTGCAGTTATGCACAATATAAACTGCAGTGATTGGGGAAGAAAGCTGAAATCAGCATTATGGTTTTGAGGGTAATCTCATTTCCAGTTAGGCATGCCAGAAGTTAGTACATTAATAAAGAGCACATATGTGATTATCAGTTCATTTATCTGTTTGTCCTGCCTTCTCCTGTTACATTTTGAACCTATTGATTAATTTCTGTAAAACTTGCCAGAAGTGGAGAAGTTTAGAGATATATATGAAGAAATTTCATGAAGGCTGGTAGATACTACTGTGAAATAAACTTCATGAAGACTGGTAGATGGTACAGGAAAGATAGCCTAGTAATACTTCTGCTGAGGGAAAGTAAGGAGAAATGTACTGTTATACATTTAACTCTGCAGTGTATTGCTGGTCTTGTAAGTAAATATATTTATATTACAGATTATAGTCTTTTTTTTAAAGAATGAACCAGATTAATTTAGTGGAAAAGATTGGGGGTATCTAAAAAATTGGACATGGGACTATTTCTGTAATATAACAAAGATTGATGTATTTCCCCATAGATTTATTTTTTTGAAGTAAACAGTTTAAATTTTATGGTATTAAATGTCTTTTTTTTTTTTTAATAGCATGCTAGTACTCATTCCTGTATCAGATCCAGGACCTAAAAATGAATCTCAGTCTTTTGGGGATAACATTTTAGTTTTTAAGATGGATGAGAGTATCAGTCGTTCACAGATTCTGCTTCCAAAATTCAAGCCAAATCCAAAGTTACTGTTAGTTTTACCTAAATATATATCTGAATACATTTGAATTTTTGTTTTGTTTGTTTCTTTCAATTATTTGTATATTCAAATGTGTTGAGCAGTTTTGGTAGTAAAGAAGTAAAATGATCCCAGAGGCGTATGTAAACACAAAAAGACTTCTCTGCAGGCAGGAATGGGAGTGCTGTGGCTGTCTGGTTCCTTCTGAACAAAGAGAGTGTGGTTCCCCTCTGGCAAAACATTTTTTTAGATTCAAAATATGAAGAGTCATTAATTAGAGTCAATGATATTGATTATGTGTATTACACAGAAGTGATCTAAACAGACCATAACTCTGATTCTTGTTTCTAGTGTATTTTTCCTGGTTTTGATTCAAGAGCTTACAGTTTATGATTTGTTTTCATCTACAGTGGCATATAGATAGGCTTTGTGTATGCTCAGAGCTGAATGAAATAAATCCAGTCATTCCACAGAATAGCCTGGAGTTATGAGAGACTTCAATCTGTAATAATGATAAAAAGAAAATCACATCAAATAACAGTTACTACAGAAAAGGAATATCCTCCTGGTGTCCACAATGCTATGATTGCAAAAGCTACAAAGAGAATTACACATACAAATTAGAATACCGCATCATAACTTCCTGGCTTGTAAAATGACATCAGTTCCCCTTCCACAAAGGGACTTTTTACCGAGTTTATTTTAGCACTGAAAATATGGAGCAGTTTGCTGATGTCTGGAATAATGAGTAATTCAAACTCTTATTTTTTTGTTGATTCTCAGTTATTTTGAGAAATCTTTAGGTGGTTGGGGTTTTTTGGCCTTTTTTTTTTTAATTGGGTTGTTTCTTGCAAAATTGCAATTTGTTTTTCTACTTATCTTTCTGAAAAACATTTGAGATTCCCCTTGATACAGATAAAGGGTCTGAGGATATTGGAGCTTCCTATTTCTTCTCTTCAGTGTGTTCTTATTATGGCCTTCATGAGTATTTAAGGATTTAAATTCCTTTTACCTTTCAGAGTACTAAATATAATGTTGCAGTCATTAAAGAAATTTATTTTTACTCTTAATTCCTGAGGAAGTAAGTCTGCAGTTGCCCATATTCTGTCTGTCCTTCAACCTGTCATGTTCTGTACTCAAATAACTTTAATTCCTGAACCTTTACCATCAGCTCTGAAACAGAAATAGAAATCCAAAAGATTGCTACATTCCTTTATGAAAGACAGGAGCTTTCATGATAGAGATCCCAACTTAGTGATCTCACTAAGACGAATATAGGAAAAGGCCAGTTGTTACACTGTGTACCAGCCACTGGTGGACCAGGCACCACTTGATCACTAATTTTACGTCAGCTATAACAATCTTTGGCCTGTTTGAGGAGTTGGAAGTATTGTATAAGGAGGGAAATAAACGGGCAAAAGGATACAAATCCATAGGAATCCAGACTTCCATTAATTTTGTCTACTCCCCAAACTGCTTGGTTTTGAAACAGTGCTTGCCATATGGGCAAACTGTCTCCTGTTTTCAATTCTGTCATCCTTCTGGTGAGCTATCACATAGCTATGGATACTGCTGACACTGAAATGTATTAAAATGTTGGAACTCTTGACTTTGGACCTCCGTAGGTCAGGAAATGTGAAAGAGAAAACGTCAACATCGTATGACTGGCCAGAGCTCCGTGGGCAGGAGTGTTGCATGGAATAGCTGGAGAACCTTCCAAACACATATACCTAAAATAATGGTATTTGGCATAGTACATGGTAACCATGTGACTGACTAATTTGCATGGTGGCCAAGCATTTCCTTTTTAAATGGTGCTTTTCAGTTTCTACCCAGTGTTGTTCTTCCTAGCTGAATTTTGTCTGAGTCTAAAACCGTACAGGTTCCAAAGAAGTGTAGACTTGTTCCCTAGCTTGGCTAGTCACACCACAAACCATCAAATGAAAGAGCAAATGAGGAGAGAGATGATTCAGCTTTGCAGACCTAAAGAATTTGCACTTTGGCAGTGACAGAAGGTTTCTTTTTTCTCCCATTAACTTCCATGAGGACAGTATAAATCATAGCCTTTCTTGCCCACCCCTCAGCTTCCATTTCCTCAGCTTTTTTATCCAGAAGAGAAGTGGGATCTAACTGTTAAAAAAAGGTATTAATTGTTTGTGTTGGGGGTTTTTGGTAAAAATTCTGTTCATGCAAGAATTGCGGGAAGGATCTGTACAATATCTAAGAAGAAAGAAATGCAACAAAATAACTCATAAACTGGAGGCTTTCCACGTGGGGGAACTCTGTTGAGAACTCTGGCAGTTACTAAAATATTTAACAAATTTAACAAATTATTTATGCCTCAGTTCAGAATCAGCAGCCTATATGTAAGTTTTTATTTTTATATAGCATAGTACTTCCTTGTATACATATACCTTTGTACATCGCTTTCATCAGTTGAACTTCTATATAATACACTACATTTTTCTGAGCAACTCAGTGAACTTTAGTGCTCTCTTGAGAAATTAGTCATAGCTACGTAACTTTGTCTTCATTTGCTTTTAAATACAGTCTATTTTGATAGTTAAGTACTAGACATCAGATTATTTTATATTCACTGATACTGAAAAATACATGTGCTTGAATGTAAAAATACAATTTAGAAAATGCCCCATTGCCTGGAAATGCATACAGTTTTCTATACATCAAAAGAGATGGAAGAGAGATCAGGCATGGTAATGTTGCTTAAGTGATTAGAGGTACCAGCTGGTACTTAGAGTATCTAGAGATGCTTCCCGGTGGTATCTTGGTGTCACTTGCATTAATTTTTGACTCATGTGGATCACCTTCTGTAGACATTGAATTTATTCATTGATTAAGCAGAAACCTCACCACAGTATACACTTAATGGATATATCTAAAGGGATGCAGGTGGCCCAGGAGATGGACTTGCCTCTCCACTGACTGTACTGGGAGATTAGAAGTGCTGTGTGACTCAGTGTTTCCATATGGTGAATTGAATGGGAGCTTACTAGAGTTTATGCATATTGTGTGGTGGTTTTTTTTATTTATACAGTGTCTGTAAAGGCGATGAACTAGGTTCATGCTACACTGTCTTTGAGGTCACCCTGCTCTTTTTCTGCTGTTGAGCTACCGTTGTTAGTTACACCCTTTTCCACAGCTCAGGCTTGTCCTCCTTGGCAGAAGCCCTAATCATGTTGCATAGTCTGTTCAGGTACTCCTTAATTCCCTTACAGAGGTTCTTGGCTACAGTTTTATCTGCACAGTTGATAAGAGCTCTCACAGCAAGATACAGAGTTTCTTACCAGAAGATCCACCACATCTTCTCTTATTATCCAGTATTCACCTGGGGGGAAGGGAGGCAGGGGTGGGGAGAAAAAAAATAGAGGAAAAGAGAAAGAGCTGCAGAGCCCTAGCTGAGAGAAACAACAAGGTAGAAGGCTGGACTGACTCAGGATTTCATTCCAAGTGCTTTGGTACAGGTAGGATTCACAGCATGGGGTCTACTCAGAGCAGGTGCCTGAAAAGGAGGAACTTTTTGTACGATTGCATACTGATTAGAGTGCTTGCTTAGGAAGGGGGAAGCTCACTTAATTTTTTTGGACTGAGGAAAACTTTGAACCTGTTCCTTCTGGGAAAATGCTTATGAGACCTTAGAGCAAACCTGGGATGGAGCTCGTCTCCAGCTCATATATTGAAACTGGACCACGGTTCAGAAGCAAATGCAAGATGTAGGAGAAGAGAGACACTCAGCAAGAAGTATATACATTGTTTATTTTGTTTAGCAATGTTAATTGCATTTTCCGTTGAACAGTCTATTGACAATCTGTATTTCACTCAATAGCTCTTCAGTGGCAAGTACAGAAATATTCACTCAAGCCAGACTACCTATGGGCAAAAAACCTGTTTGTCTGAGTTAGAAACCACTTCATCCATTTATTGGAATTTTTTTAATAAGCTTATACCCTTGTGACACATTTCTGAATGAACTTCATGCTAGCCAACAGAACTAATGATGTTTCAAACACAGTTTCTATCTACATATTCACTTACACACTTAAGTGTTACATCTACACTGAGTATGGCAATGGCTGAGATATCTGAGTTGTCTTTGAACAGCCTAATTCAGGTACTGGAAGCCAGCACAGAGCTTCATGTGGGCTGAATTACCCCATTGAGAATCTGAAAAGCCTGGTTAATTAGCTTCCTTGCCTGTCAGTCACTTGTTTCCATCTATTTTCTCACTTCAGCTAGTTCAGTCATAAAACTGTAATCTGTTTTTCTATGGCTGTGAAGATGATACTCATAATTTACTCCTCCATCTACCCATCACAGTTTTGTTTTTTTTTTTTTTGACTGGTTATATGCCTAAAGTTTTAAATAGTCTGTAACTTTATGAAGCTGGACAATACATTTAGAAGTTTGTGTGCGGCTTTTCAAAAATGATCTCTGCATAGAGATTATGGCAGCACACTGTTGATTTCAGTTCAGTTCAGTGTTCGTTTTGTTACTAAACCTTCCCACTGCCTATCTCAGAATCTTCTATGCCCAGCAGTCTTTATTTTCAGGCATTTGTTCTCGTTTCATAATTTCATTTAAAAAACCAGCCAGTTGGAACACCCTATCCCTGCACTGTAATCTGTCACACAAGATCCGTGTCTGCTGAGAGTATGTGATGATGCTGACATCAAAGTAGAATGAAGCAGTTGTGATTTACAAAGAAGTAGAAAAGTATTTTGAGTTCAAAATTTTTTCTGTACACCATCATCTCTTATGTTTTTTTAAATTATTGGCTGTTGTGAAATGTTTCATTTAAACTATTTCTTATCCCTCTGCTTCATAACAGAGGTTCTTTGGAGAAAGTGAAATATGTAGATTTTTCTCCTTGTTTTTACATTTATGTATTTTAGAAAATTTTAAGAACTTGGATGTTGCTTTTAGAAACATCATAATGCCATGATCTTAAAGTTTTAGGGAAAGAAAGAAAAGTTTTATCAAATTGAAAACATTGATCCTTTTTGTGGCAAGGGTATATAGTTCCCACTTTTAGCTTTGTGGAACCATGAGAGGTGAGATGTCAGACATGTCACAGATGGAGGAACAGGTATTGCCTGTAACGATGTTATAATTTGTGAGGAAAATAAAAGCATTTCTTTAAAACTTTAATTTTGAAGTGTGCATTTATAAAAGGAGCGTTAAAACTCCTTGTATTTTTTTGTGAATAAAATGTGTTCCTCAAGGAGATGGATTTCTGTTAATAACACAATTTATCTCTTTTCTCTGAACCAATGTAGCGTACCGTTGGACTTTTTTTCTGACATCTCTGGCTCTTTCACTACTAGCAATTCACAGATTGCCTGGTACATAGGTACACCAAAACCAACCAATGAATGATCACTGGGGAAATCTATCATAAACCTCATGATTAGATTAACTATGGAGAATTAATGAAATTTTAGCCTCCTTTCTGCCTCCTTTCTGCCTCCTTCCCTTCCAGACCATGAATACTAGGACATCATGTAGTACTTGTAACCCAGGCTATATCATACACTAGGGCCTTACAGATAGAGACCTTCTCTACAGATTGCAGCTGTATCTCAGCTTCAGTTCCCTGTTAGTATTACCTTTTTTTATTGAATTAGGAATTGGTTTCATTACTCGACTGTGTTTCTTCTGCTCCGAGTGAGCTAGGATGGGTAAATGTGTCTCTTTTTGCAGCAGTAAACTGGGGACAGTTGAAAATGCTCGCATCACCACACAGTATTCTGTTCTTTTCGAAGTTCAAGCACAGGAAAGGCCAGCCTCTCTCCTCTCTTTACTCTCTGAAATGTCCTGGACAATTACTAAATAAAACTGGATTCTTTAAATGAACTTACTTATCATGTTCATGTGTTGTTGTGTACACTGAGCATCTGATGCTGTAAGTTTGACCCTAAATAGATTAAGTTTTGTGTTTTAGGCAAATGCATTTTTTTTAGGTAGTAGTGAAAAGTATATTCTAGTAGAGAGATGTCAGATCTTGCTACTTAAACATAGCTTACCGTCACCAAGGTTAGTATCTAGAGGTCACTGACAGATAGCAGTGGGTCAGGCTGAAGTAAAATGCAGGGCAGGCTGTTGATATAGGTGAAACTTTTCACCCCTTAATTATATGGTACTGCAAAAGAAAATGTCTTGCCAAAAGACCATGGCAATAACATGGCTTCTGATGTTGCTATTAGGAGCCGTAGCTATTGTTTTACATCAGTAGATCATGATCCCACCTAATTAATACTCAGCAGTGGATGTAGAACATGAGCTGAATTTCAGAAAATGTATACCTCATCGAGTAGGCAAACATCTTGTTCATTATCATTCTTATTTAATCCTAAATTAAAATAGTATTATTGCTTGGGATTTTGCCACCAATTGTGAAGGCTTTTTGAAGAGTGAACCTTTGCTAAAAATCAAACAAAAGCAAAATACATAACTGCAGCAACTACAGCTATCTTTCATTGCAGGTTAGGATTATGTTCTGTTAATTTATTCATATAAATTCCCTGACACTTTTTTTTTTTTAACCCCCCTAGATATTGGCAAATGTAATCATTTTTATCTGCGGAAACTTGGCAGGAGCATACCACAAGCACCTCATGGAACTTGCGCTGCAGCAGACGTATCAGGACACATGCAACTGCATCAAATCCCGTATCAAGTTAGAATTTGAGAAGAGGCAACAGGTAAAGTCACACCTGTGTCTGGGTCTGGTTTGCTGTTTTCACACTATCTCCCCATTCATCACTATATAATCCAGTTTGCTAATGCAAGAACACTTAATGAATTACTTAAAGTTACTTAACGAAGTATGCAAGGTCTTTTGAACAAGGTTGTACACAATTTCCATTTGAATATAAGAAGGTATTGTAATTATTTATGTTGTCATATACATGTTTTCTTTCATTTGTTCTGTGAAAATATTTTATGATAAAGTTTAAAATGCTATATAGATTCTGTTTGCGCACCATCTCTTTTGTTGTTCTCATTGAACGCGGTGTGAGAGGTACATGTGCACTTTGGGAATCTTCAGTTCTCCATGCATAAGACCGATACTGCAAAATCACTGTGAGAAGATATTACTGCACTGTTTGAAAAATATTTGAAACTACAATACTGATGAATCATGTGATACAGTTCTAGGGGTCAGGTATGTTAAGAGGAGCTAGGGGAATTGCATAATGAGACTACCTGTCATTTATTGTAGCAGCTGAATAAAAGGCTTCTCTGATTGCTTTATATAGTTCTTTTTCTCTTTGCAAGTTCTGTACAGTGCCTATCATCCTGACAGATAGGTGCTTCATTTAAGGGAATTTGAAATACAAATTAGTTCATCAAGTAGTAAAGAAGATATGTGTATTTTGCTTTGAAGGTCGCCAGACTAAAACTTCTATGAACTGTTATGGGTCAGAGAATAGAGCCTTCACTGACACGTTTCTGTTGTCACAAAAAGTGCAGATGTACACCTTGTATGTCCCAGCTGACCTTAACTGTCATGTCTGTGTCACAAATACCTGTCACCATTTTAAATGAAGGTTTTCAAGATCCATCACCAATACTTTTTTTTGCAGAAAAAGCAAATGGAGGGTCCATACCAGGACCAACAGGTCCTGTGTGTCCAGAGGGCTAGCCTTACTCTGCTGGGCACTTGGTTTGCATGCTGGCCAAAGTTGCTGCAAAACTTCGAAGGTAGTCTTAAGGAGAACATTTTACAGTAAAGGCAGGCTTTGATGAGGAGATGCAAAATCTGCATGAGGTACTGTTGCAGGAAAGGTTGTGTAAGAGCAGTCATGTACAAGTTTCCACCTCTGCCTCCATGAGCTGTGTGCAGTGAATCAGTAGGCTTTATAACTGGTAGTACACAATGCACATTTTACTATCTGTTGAGAAAATGGGCAAGAGTATCTCCAAATTAGTTCCAGTGAGACAGCTTGTGAGTGCAGAACAACCAATGCCACGTATCTGGGAGCAGTACCACGCCAGATTGGGCAGTCTCCAGTGATGTAGGGCTGATGTGATGGCTTCTAGGCTCATGGTGGCTTTGTAGAAGATGGTTAACACTGTTCCCTGTGCTTAGGCCTCAGATGCCAGAAGGATGTATGCAGACCATAATCAAACAGCATAATTCATGGCAGGAATCAAGGTCTCCCTTATCCAGCAGAGACCTGAGCTCTTAGCTTGCTGAGCACAGTTGTAAGGGCCCAGGTTTCTACTATCGGTTCCTACAGGCATTGGAAATCCATTGGAGTATCTGCAAGAAGCAGGAGGGTGTGTTACTGGACACTGTCAGTAGGTGAGCTCAAAGGGGTAAGGATGCTGCTTGTAGAAGGCAGTAGTTAGACCAGACATATTGCTAGCTGGTGGTTTCTGTAAATGTGTATTATTTGCTAAACACTACTAATTTCTATGGAAAGACATAAGTAAGTCGTTTTGATTTCCTGGCATTTCTGAAGGTCTTGCAGAAATGGTTGAGAACCTGACAATGGAGAGAAGCAAAAATACCTGAAATTCTGTGCCAGGTGCTTCCTCTTTGTGGTTTGTAGCAGTTGTGTTTCTAATACACTGGAGCCCAGCAAGATGGAAAGCAGAAAGAGCTATCTTTCATTGTTAAATTGTGGTGGTGTTATAGAATAATGAAGGATATTGTATGTATTTTGTTATATATATATAAAAGTATGTGTTGTCATATTTGTGAACTGGTAGAAATAAATATATCAAATTAGTTAAGACATCTACAGAGCTCTAAGTAGTGTATTGCAGGTCTGCGTTAATAACAGGTGCATCAATGTCTCATTAAACAGAAGTAAGTGAACTGTTCTACGAATGCTAATGATCTTTTTGACCTCCGATGAACCATTAGCTCATCCGATCTTCTTATATAGATTTCTTTAGCCTTTATCCTCTCAAGCCCATAATATGTCCTTTATCTCATGCCAGTTTTTCCAGCCAAAAAGGCAAGGAGGTTCACCTCCTTATTATCACACTTATGAATGCTAGATATTTAAATGTGAAAAGGTAAATGAAGATTAATTTGTTAAGTTGTTGTGGGGTTTTTTTCCCAGGGTTAACATACTTCTTTGTTTGCAAACTTTAGTTCAGAAGTGGATGTACTTTAGTCTGTCTTTTAATACTGCTTGTTTTGCCAAGAAGATATGGAAGATCATCCACATTGTTAGTATTCAGGGAGCAAGTCAATTATATTGCTGACTATTTTTAGAGGATTGGGATACATTGAAAGAGTAGGAGCAGGTGCATTTTAAAAAATGTCGAGTTTGATCAAGGCCTTTATTAGTCTCTGAAAGGTTGTAGCATGACCCTTCATTCTACATCTCTTTAATGAGAAAAATCTAATTTACTGGAGTGAGAACTAACACAAGCTACTTTTATACCGCTGCAGAGCATAGAATGTGCTTCTAAATGCTTAGGGCTACAGATGAAATTTGCCGATTTTTCCAGATCATGGATATCATGTCTTTTATAATTGTTTTTGAAAGATGTGCAATTTACGTTCCAAATCATCCCATGGATTTCCTTTTGTTTTGTTGGAGATTAGGCTCATACAAACGTAGCCAGCTGTTGTTTTTCAGCGGGGTTTTTTTGTGTGTCTTTGAAGAGCCTTTTTTGAGAACACCAGTTTGGTCGTATCAATAGATAAGTATATTGAATTACCACTCAACAGTTACGCCAAAGAACTCAAGAGAAACGCCAAATTCATGGTTTCCGCGCGAGACCAGCGTACACCAGTGTCTGGCGAAATAGGGTTGTGCGTTTATACACCGAGGTACAAGTCAGGCATATTGTACCCCCCACAGCCCCCTGCGTGCTTCCCTCGGGGCGCAGCAAAGGCTGGCGGCTCCCGAGGGACGGGAAGCCGTGGCTGAGGACACCTCCCAGCAGGATAGGGCCCTCAACACCCAGGGCCCCGTCCCGCAGCACGGGCCGAGCCGGGCAAACCCACTTGCTGGCGGCCAGGGTGGAGCAAAGGACACCAGCCAGGTTTGCAGTGGTGGGGCGGGTCTGAGGTCCACCCACAGCTCAGGGTCAGGTCCAGCAATTGCTAGGCAGGTCTGGGGAAGCTGGGAGGTCTGTCTGTCCAGGGGCCAGGATCAACAGGCTCCGGAGCTAGCTCCTACGGCACAGTGCGGTGGGGAGGCTGAGGTACCGTGGGGCTCCTGGGCCCTGGGCAGAGGCTGAGGGTGGAGGCCGGGTGAGGTTGGTCAGGGCCGGTAAGGCCAGTCAGTGCCCCCAGGGCCTTTACAGCTTCATGTGGTTTATGGCATAGGGGTCATGCTTAGGCTTGGCTTGCGTTTGCACTATAGAGCGTGTGTTTGCCAGCCGGTGAAGATGCGTAGATGTTCAGGCGTGTTGCAAACCACACCTTCACGAACTGTGGTTTCGTAGGGCTGTGTTTGATGACACTGGACGCTCTGGACTTTATTTCCATTAGTGTGCTTTGTTGTGAGAGTCACTTTTAAACTCCTGGCAGTATTTTCAGTGGCCACTTCGGTGTTTCTCACATGGCTTTTCTGTCTTCTCAGTGTATATAAAAGTGAAACGTGAAACTATTCTGACCTCTGCTAATTACAGCCTTATTTCAAGATACATATTTAAAATAGCCTCTCATAATGTTACTTGTCTCACTGATACGGCCTGGCTGACAGTTTGTAGGGGTGATGACTCACTAACACTGAGTGCAAGATCTTAACATTGACAAGCATTTAGCATAATTGCTCTTCTCCCTCTCTCCTGGTGCATCATGAGACATAGGAATATACACCGAGAAATTCTTACAACATCTCAGGGAGGTGTTTGTAAGGTGTTGGTGTTCAGTAGGTTCTCTAAAACACTGTCTTTGCAAAGCAGGCAGTATGATGATGGTTTTAGAAACAACACTCGGGTAGCAGATGAAAATGAATGAGGTTTCAAGTTATTGAGTGGGATTTTAATTTTTTCACCAAAACATGGTGAAGCAATACCATTCATTACAGGAACTGAAATATTTCAAAATTGTTTTTAAATTAATCTAAAACAGAGAAGCCTCATACATTTCTGAGATTTGAGGCTGTTAGTAAAGAACAGAAACATCTGAAATATATTATTTGGAACTAATAAATAAAATGTGGATTCCTGTAAATTCAAGTAATGCATTTTAAAATATAAGCTATTAATATTTTCATGAACATAGAATAGTTTTTCTAGGAGCTTCCTCATTTTCCTTTTTTTTCCCCACATAGCTTCAAGGCTAGTAAGCAGGAAAAACAAAAACTAGTTTTGGTCTCTTAAATTTTAGAAGCCATTAGAATCCAGGCATGTTCATACACATATACATGGGTGAGGTGCCAATCCTTTCTATTAACCTACATGTCATTACCAGAATTAAAATTGGTAGTCTTTCTGCTGTGCATTTTAGTCTTCCTTTGGCCCCACCAACTCTGATTAAACTCCCTTTATTTCTATTGCTCAGAGAAAGTTGCTTCTCCAGAACTGTTTTGCATGCCTTTTAATGATTTTATGCTCTTCTCTGTTTCCTATGTTTGGAAAGAATGTCAGCTGTGGAAGACTGCCTTTCTCCAGTCGCATATGTGAACCTTGAGAAATGCTCTAGCCAGAATAGGTCCCGATACCTACCTTACACCCCAACTCCAAGGTATATTGGGTACTGTGATCTTTGAAATGTGAGAGGACTGAGAGAAAATAAGGATATAACTTGACTTTGTTAAATTCCCTTTGGTTTATAGGTCACGTCTGGTTTTATGCATGAGTCAGTCAGTCACAGATACCTTTAATAATGCCCTTTACAGCATTGAAGGGAACCCTCAGGCAGCCCAGGGCTGATGCGCTGCAACAACTGGGGCTACATTTTTTTTTTTTATTAATTAAAAAAAGGCCTAGTGCTCATAGGGATTATGTGCAGCTGTAATAGTCCACACTGACAACACTCTTTAAAAGCACAATTAAGTAAAGACGTTTGCTCCAGATGAGTAACTCCTCATTTCTGATTTTGCAATGTAAAGACTGCTGGACAAAATCTGTCTTGTGAAGAATGGAATTTTAAATAAATAACAACTCCATTTTCTCTCCATATTTAAAAAAAAAAATTTGCACAGGTAGTCTTCCTTCTTTTTAAGATATTCTTCCAGGTTATTTTAAAATACATCCTTGCATGGTCACCATACGTTAAGAATGAACATTTGTTTTCTGGTACTATAGGGAAAAAAATATGTTCAGCTTGTTACAGTAGTTATAAAAATAGAAGATGGAAGTGTTAGTGTGCCTGGGACTGTTATTGTGACATATAAATACTCTGCAAATCTGTCCAAGGATGTCTGGGGTTTTTTTATTGCTCTAACAAGAGAATTTAAATGAAATCACAAGCTTTTTTGTTTTTCTTCTTATACTAGCTTTTTATGTTAAATCTTTCTTTTATAAGTAATCTTTTGTTGCTCTATTAATATATGCCTTCTATGCCATTTTCCTCATTTTGTGTAAACTGTAGAGCTAATTTTTCTTCCCCATATGCATTTCTAGAGTTCTTGTAAATTAATGTATCCATCTGCAATGAGTTTGAGGAACAAACGATATGTCACAACCCAATTTAGAATCAGTAGCATGTGAATAACATATTGCTCTTAGCTGAAGTCCCATTAATTTTTGCATATAAAATGCAATTATGTATTATTGTTGTTGTTAGTGTTTTTGTCCAAGCTCTGTGCAAGGATTCTCAATTATGCCAACAGCCTATCATTAAAAGGCTGTGTAATGCTATAAATAGATGTACTATAACTTACTCACATAAATCATTGTACCGCAGTTTCTTCCTAAATTTTTTCATTCAGTTAAATTTATTATCCAGCCTGTAAAAGACATAAGTACGTTGTTGCATGGCATAGCATACATTAGCATTTAAAAGATATGACTGGCTGAAGGTGAATTGGTTGACAGGTGTCAACAGTGTTGTCGTGGTTTAACCCCAGCCAGCAACTAAGCCCCACGCAGCTGCTCACTCACTCCCTCCCCTCCCAGTGGGATGGGGGAGAGAATCGGAAGGAAAAAGGTAAAACTCGTGGGTTGAGATAAGAACAGTCTTAATGGAACAGAAAGGAAGAAACTAATAATGATGTTGATAATAATAATAATAAAATGACAATAACAATAATAACAGGATTGGAATGTACAAAACAAGTGATGCACAGTGCAGTTGCTCACCACTCGCCAACCGATGCCCAGTTAGTTCCCGAGCAGCAATCCCCCCAGGCCAACTCCCCCCAGTTTATATACTGGGCATGACGTCACATGGTATGGAATATCCCTTTGGCCAATTTGGGTCAGCTGTCCTGGCTGTGTCCCCTCCCAACGCCTTGTGCCCCTCCAGCCTTCTTGCTGGCTGGGCATGAGAAGCTGAAAAATCTTTTACTTAGCATAAACGCTATTTAAGAACAACTGAAAATATCAGTGTGTTATCAACATTCTTCTCATACTGAACCCAAACCATAACACTATACCAGGTACTAGAAAGAAAATTAACTCTATCCCAGCCGAAACCAGGACAACTGTGAGTGAAGATGCACCTAAGAGAAAAGGAAGTGGCAGCGCTGTAGTGTAGTGCGTGTAGAATGCAAACATGGATGCAGTGGGTGCATGTCAGGAAACTCTGATGACAGCTAAGTAGAACCGCATGTGTTTGGGATGCCTTAAAATGCAGGTGGGTGTAAGATCTGCAAAATTTGTGATGTACCGTCAGGGACATACTTAAAAAACCAATCAAGTCAGCTTGGTGCTTGTTAAAACTTTGGTAAAAATAGAAAGTGTATGTTATGAATATGTGTAGGAAAATAGCTATCCATTTTGAGGAAGAGAATGACTTTTCTGATTACGATAAAAATGTAGAAGCCATGTGATAAGTGTCTGTTAGTCATAGTGATGGTTTACAGTGATTTCCAGAAAAAACATGCTATTGTTTTCCATACTAGTAGGAGTAAACTATGTGATCAGAGTCTCAGTGACAAGATAAAAAAATCCAACGGTATGGAAGTGTGTCGGGAAAAACGGCCGTAGTCAAGTATCACACTCAATATGAGTTAACATCTTGCTCGTTTACTGCTCAGACATTCTGACATTTATACAAAACTGACTTGTCCACGCGCCTTATACAATACTCTAATTGGTACAATACCCCGTTTCACGCGACACTATCTTATTCTCTATTGGCTGTGCAAGCTTCTTCACGAGGCGTCCAGCAGTTACTTATCTCATTCTTCAGCATCCAGGTGTTGTTTGTCAGGCTCTTCTTATCTTCCTTTTTCCCAGCGTACAAGGACACAGCGTCCTTGTCTGCTCCAGTATTTTGTAAACTTATGCTTCATTCCCACATAACGGCTGGATTGCTCACATGCCTTTGCCCAGCCAAGAAATCCTCAACAGAAGTGGATAAGGACTTCAACCCTTTTGGGATCTTACATAAGCAATGGGGCTGGACAACTAAACTGTGGACTACGGAGAGCCATGAGAGATGAGGTGAACTTGTAAGAGTGGGAGCTGAAGGAGTGGCTGCAATGGTGCCACTACTCAAAGTAGAGCGAAAGTTTTCAGAAGAGATTCAATATCCTTTTAACCCCCAAAATCACATTAAAATGTGGTGCTGTTCACTGACATCACTGTTAAAATCAAGAAAGCCCTAACAGCGTGCACCAGGGGATTTTTATCCTCTACAGGTATCTCCAGATGCCCTGAAGGTGACTCGGATCCTGACAGAGCATTATAGGGGATCCCTCAAACCTTGTTTCAGAAAGCTTCGAGTTGATCATGTTCAGTGGTACTTCTCAGATTTAAAAACATGTTAATGTACGGAATCCTCACTGAAAATGATTATAAGACATTCAAAAAGCTCTCTTCAAATCATAATAAACAGCTGTGGTGCAGGGGCAAAGTGGAAAAAGGCATAATGTGCACACGCAGCAGACTCCAAAACCGCCTTACCCAGGCTGTGGGTTCAGGTCTGGAAAGGCTGTAGCTGGTATAGCCTGGGTACCTTTGCTAGGTGTAGGAAGGGCCAAGCATTTAGTCCATGAAAGTACTTGACCAGAGTTCTCCCAACTAGCCACTGATACTCATTTCTGCATCCTCCTCCTGTCAGCTTATGCAGCCTCTTTGTCCTCATATCCCCGTGTCAGAGGGCATTCTTCCACCTCCTCTTCTGGGAGTTGAAATCATTAAGAGATTTACCATGGAATAGTAATTTTCAAGCGAGTTTGGTTTCTTTAATGGTCATGAAAAATCTGATACAAGATCAGCATATGGTTCAGTCTCTGTCTTTGATATATCACATTTCTTACAGTTAGAAAAGAGCTGCATTGCTACTGGATTCAAAGAGAGAACCACTGCCAAAACTCTTCTGTCTCTTCTTGAGCATAAGCGTAGACTCTACGTGTACCAGTGTCGTGTTTTAAGTGACTCACTGCCTTCCTCCCTTTACAGAAGTAATATCTGAAATTCTCTTTCATAAATTAAACTGTTTCTCCTAAAAGTATCACAACAACTAGTCATTTACCTGCAATGAGACACATTTCACTGAGAGGAGGAAAGAGTGGGTAATGTAACTGAAAAATCTAGCATTAGCTGACAAGTCAACTTTGTTATTTCTGAAATGCACAAAGTCACTTGCAGTTCTGCAGTACAGTGGCTTATCTTAAATGATCCTGGAATTTCAAATTGTTAATATGGGTAGGTAGTAAGACACATTTTCAAGAAGTAGGAATGAAAATAAAATTACTGGTATGATACAATGTAGGGTTTTCATTCCATGGAAATGTGTGCTTGAGTTGGTTAGGTGCTTAGCCTAGCCTTAATGAATGAATCAGTTTCTCAGTCTGAAAAGCCCACGTATTAAAAAAAAATATTAAATTGCCCTCTAAAGAGGTTTTTATTTTGTGAGGTAGATTTGGCATTGGGAACATTCTGGCATCAGCTGCAGGGTGAGTGCAGCGACAACTACTTCTGAGTCACTGCCTGTGTTAGCAGGGACACAGGGCTGTTTGCCCCTCAGTGAAAGATGTGCTGTTGAGCAAATGAGCAAACGGCACTGCAAGGGCTGCTGTAACCGCACCATACCCGTCGCTTTGGGGTAGTTATAACTGGTGCCGTGTTGCTGTTCTGCCCCCATTGCTACAAGTTCCCGTCTGCCTTGTGCCTGATACCTCTGGGCAGGGTAATACCTGTGCAGGAGAATATGCTCCTAAGTTTTCTTCATTCAGAAAAGGAAGATTTTGGCCTTTCAGCTGTAGAGCTGTGGTGTTGGGTTAATTGCTTTTTTCAAAGGGACTAGACATGATGTAGGATAACTTATATTTGCATGTTCCATAGCATCCATTGTTGAATACACTGTATTATTGAAATGAAAGGATTTTTATATATACCGATATACACATAAGAGTATTGTTGTAACAAATTACAGCAGAATAAGAAGATGGCGTGCTAGGTTTAGTTAATTCGTGTTTTGGTTTAGTTTTAATTTCATGATGCTAGTCTCAGCTTTAAGAAGTTTGAAAAATACAAATTTATGGCATTCTGTCATACCTGCGCCCTTTGAACTTGCAAGCTGGTATACAGTACTTAATTTTATAAATCACAAATAGAAAAAAGTTAATGCACATTTTCAGAAAGGTATCTTCAGAAAGTCATGCCTTAAACACACTTAAGTTACCCACTCTTGTAAGTCATGTTGGGTGAATTCAAGTGCCTGTTGATACAGAATGTAAGTGCATATAAAAATAAATAGTAAAAGTTTTAAAGAGCTTAATGCTCAATACTTTGTTATCATGAATGCACATTGGTAATAGAGTAATTTTAAATAACTGCCAGGGCATCTAAAATTTTGCTTAGATGAAAGAGTATACTGAAAAATTTGAAAAATTTAAAAAAATGGATTTTTATCTTTTTGCCAAATTAAATTAACATTCAAAAGAGAAATGTTACTGTAAGTTTAACAACGATTAGAAAGAAGCATGAGGGAGTTTTTTTAACTGTACAGAAATGAACTGATTGATCTTTTTCAGAGTAAGTTCAGATTCAGGAACTATGTCATGTGATTCCCCATAGCAAATCTAGTAAATACTTTTTTTTTATGCATCTGCATTCATTGTGGGAGAAAGGAGTTTGCTATGTTTATGGAAGACTCATTACAGCATTTATCGCAAGGTGAAATCTTAGGAAGATGAAAAGAATACTGAAAGAGTAATTTTACTGGAATTCATAAGGTGCAGGTTTGCTGTTTCTTTCCTCGCTTTACTGCAGGCGGATGTATCTGTTTATGAAATAACATGGATATTGAGGGTAGGGCCAATTGTTACTGTAAAATTAACAGCAGGCATTTTCCTTGCTTCTTCTTCATAAAAATGTTTCTGGCTAGTGTTTGAAAATAAGAACTATGTTTACTGCTGCATCTTGCAGTGTAGCTTGGGCCGCAGCTTTTGGTGTAGCCCCACACCTTCTTGTTGACCATTTTAAAAAAAAGCAAACCCATCAGATTTAGGTAATTGAAGGTATTTTAAATCTGGCTAGCTGGCACAGCCATTTTTCCTTTCTGTCTCCTATATCACACTGAAGAAACACGATTTATTGCTAGTCTTCCAGTTCCTCCTGGGCCATATTTTGTTCCTTTCTGTTTACTCCCTTCCTCTGCACTGGAAGCAGAAACATGAAAATACGGTATTGCATATGCTGTTGGATTTCTGTACCACTTGAATGGAAAATGTACATCGGGGAGTCATCCTTTCAATGTGCTGCTGTTAGGTACTAGAAACAAGCATCTGAAGAGCACAAGTGTGAACCTATAGATGAGGAAAGTGAGCTGAAACCAGCAGAGGAAGTTGTTATCAAACTGTCACCTTCCCCTTAGTGTTGGGAGAAAAACAAACTTTGAAGAAGTTGCGCGAGCAAATGTGAGGTGACTGGTCTGGGTTGCTATTACTGTCTTGAATTCAATGAATTTTACCCTGCTGGAAGAGCTGTAGGTTTGCCAGAGAAAGATGGACTGGTTGCACTGAAACAGCTGTCAGTATTTCAGCATACAGTCTCAGACCAAAGCACCAGGCTTCTTTGGAGACTACATAAGGAAAAGGATACGGGAGGATAGCAGAGGAACTGATACCGCACAAGACAGCTAATATTCAGCCTTCTATCTGTCAAGCATTAAATCAGAGTTGCCTTGTGTATGTGCAGTGTCATTCTTTGAACAGCAGTTGTTATGAGCTAGGGGATGAGCTTCTGCAATGAAAGTTTCTCTTAACTTGCCCAAATATGAAAAAACCTTTTGCCCCCAAATAATTTATAGAATTTGCTCATTGCATGGGCTGCAGTCTATACAGGAGTAGGCATAGCTGCAAAGGCTTAACACTGCTGGATCACTGAGAAAGTTTATTCAAACTTTAAACCACACTTGGTATGACAGAGCATGACTCATATAGGTCCTTGGGTGGAATAGCTGCCAGTCTCAAAAAAATTGGGTTTTATTTACAGCACAGTTAACTTATTTAGAATTGAAGTTAACACTTCAACCAAGGAAAACTCAGAATTGCTGATGAAACGGAGGAAATACCAAGACTTGAAAATAACTCTCTCATTGACTCCTTGCAGGGCAGAGTGTCCTCCAGCTTTCCAGAAAGCCCTCTAGTTCAACAGCTTCCAGTGGCTTCCAGCTTTGAAGCAACCTCAGCATGTCCCTTCTGGGTCTCTAGGAAATCTTCCTGTCACCTTCATGCTTGGTTGACAGTCTGCTCTTCAGAAGTCAGTTGCACTGCAGCAGAGTAATATCCCTCTTCTTCCTGCTCTCTCCCTGCTTGCTCCATCCTGTCTTCTGAAAGGTTCCTTCTGCTGCACCTCCCAGTGGCTCTCGTTTAGATGGATGCACTTGACTCAGAGTGCAGCATTTGGAGAATAACATTTGGTTTTCCTTTCTTCCCTTCCAGTCGCACCCCTTGGAAAAAAACAATTATTTTTTCATACTGAGATTGCAAACTGCTAACAAGCAAGTTCTGTAGCAACCCGAACTGAATATATAGGGCACTTTTCTGTAGGAAGGCCCTGATTCATCAGAACACGACAGTGTATTTAGCACATGTTCTGTGGATTCTTGGCAGGACTTAGCATTTGCATGTTGCTAAACTGCGCTGGATGTGGCAGTGCAAGTGCTGCTGAATACAGCTATGAGGCTGTCATGAGGAGGACAACCATTTTAAGGTGTGCCTTGGAGGCTTTACCAAATCTGGACTGAAAAGGAAATTGGCTCCCTTTGTCTTAGGAATAATGATAGTGTGCTAATAAAAATGAAAAAGTATATTTTATAGCATTTCTTACTACAAATGGCTGAAAACATAGAGAAATATTTTTCTTTTCTTTTTCCATTTTCTTCAAAATTATATAGTGTAAATGGTGGGAACAGCAATGCTAGCGTGAAAAAGAAGTACATATTCTGTAACCTTTGCTGATACCATGCAGAAGGAGTTTTTAAGCAGTAAAAAAATTTCACCAAGAGGACTGGAACAGGAGCCAAATATGAAAACAAGCATCCTGATACACTAAAGATGTAAATTTTACGTTCTGCCTCCCTTTCCAGGAATTATGGTTCCTGTATGCTAAATAGTCAGTATTATGTGCCCGTATTGCTGAGTTTCCAGTGATAAATAATAAATTATGATCTTGTGAATTACGTGGTAAAATTTTATCAGTTATTCTATATACTCAGAAAAGGGTGTGTCTTCAAAATTACCTTCTGGTTTCCTTTAATTTTATCTCGTTGAATAGCAACACAATCTTCATTGTCAATATGTTTTTCTGATGGATAGATCTGTTAATCCATGTTTAAAATGTGGAGTTTCAAAATTCATCAAATTAAATAAAGGCATGGAGTATATTGATGATGTATGCTGGAAATTATCAAAAAGGATTTTGGGTAAAGAAGTCACAAGCTATTTCCAAATTTCTCAAAAGCTTGGAAGTTAGTTAGGTGTAGTAATCAAAGAGTAGATTTAATTAATCCATGGCATATTTGCCATTAGAAATAACACTACCAAAATCAATCAGCTGCAGCTTTGGTATTTGTTTTTACAGTATATTTAATTCATATTCATGTGTACAAATGTGCTGGCATCAGTATATAAACAGGAATTCCAAAACAATAGACATAAAACAGGGAATTGGTAAGAATTAGACCCATTTAGAACCCCTCAACATGTGAGGCTTTTAGATAGCTGTGAGTCTGGACCTAATCCCACAAGAGCACAAACTGGGACCCAGCTTTCCCTGTGTGGAAGGACATTCGCCAAATGTCTCCACTGGATTGTACATCCTGTGAGAGAGAAAGAGGGAGCGCGGCAGCCCTTGTGTAGACACCAGGGGACTGGGGAATTCACCCGGAGCGCTGCGGAGACAGGAAGTCTAGTACATGCTTCAGTGATTTTTAAATCGTTTCATTTTGGAGTGGATTAGCTTCACCTGGAAAGACTGCTGGGGTGCTGCCTCCAAAATAACCTTATACTCGCTGATAAGAATTTTTCCTTGGGGATAGGAAGAGAGAGGAGGTCTCTTTTGGCAGAGGACTGTTTTGAACATGGGTCGCTTACAGAGCGTGTTGTCTAAGCCCTGGATCTCCTGTGAAAACACGAACACTTCTGGAGCTGACACCCCGTCTCTGCAGCCCTGGTAGCTATGGCTCTGTGCTCAGCCTGTCTCAGCGCCTGCAGGTTGCAGGGGGCTGCTGTGGTGAGCTGTGAAGGGGGGGGTGAATCACCACGTGCCGGTCAAAGCTGCCACCAGCTTACCATGGGGCGCATGAAAACAACTATGGAAAAAGCTGCTTTGTGTACACAGACTTACCCACTGAGCACCAAAATGTTACCTGATCAGAGGTCCACGGTGCCCCTGCCCAAACACAGTTCAGGAAGAAACAGGCAGCTGCTGGAGGCTGGAGAGAAGCTGTTGCGTGTAGAGGACACCCTGCATCAAAAAAGGGTGCCTGCACCCCTGAGGGGCTGTGGCCCACGACCAACCCATGCTGGAGCTGGGACACACCTGAGGGCACTGCAGCCCATCAATGGCCCAGGCTGGAGCAGGGACGCTGAGGAAAAGGTCAGCAGAAACCATTAAGCAGGGAGCAGCAGAAGTGGTTAAGCACACAGTGGCAGAAAGAAACCATCACAGATACCACCTCAACTTCCTACACCGCCTGTCACCTCGTCACAGGAATCTTGATGGACTGAGTATAATCCACAGTAAAAATAAGGAAAATTGGGACTGGGAAGTACAGAGGATAGATGGTTGTTGTAAGCGTTTGTCTCAGTGTTTATTTTCTTCCTTTTTTTTCAAAACTGCAATCAGCAACAAGAGGTTTGTTTTTGTTTGCAAAAAATTAATTCAGTTAAAATTACCCAACTCTAGACTGTTTCACCCACAATAGAGTCCCAAGCAAATAAAGGTGCCTCCTTGCAGCCCTGAGCTACGCACCTGCTGGCTCTGGGTACAGAATCGTAAGCAACACCCTTTTCTGGGCATTTCCTACTTAGGTGGCCTCCCCTTTCAGCTCTAATTTTTCTCAGTTGCATTTTTAGGATTCTGATTTTCTCTGTGCATTGCAAACACAGTCTTAGTGCCTGTCCTCTTGGGATCGGCTTTCCCTAGGTGACAAGGCACTTGAAAGTCTGGTATTTACCATCCCAGTCTTTCTGTGGATTAAGCCTAAGTTTCTGTCTGCATCCTTATATGCCTAAATACCTCTGGAACCTACCATAGAAAATAATTTGGAAATTGTACACAGTAGCATGGAAAATATTGTTTAGGTGTTTTAGAAAATAAAACCAAGGTAATTCTGAACGCTTTAACCCTTGCTATGATTTATGCTAAATTTTGTTTTGCAGTTAGGCTTAGTAATAAGTATTCATGAATAGTTTAGCATGTACCTGCCATAAGTAAGTTGTTCTTTTTTTTTCCTGATCAGGTTCCTCAAAATAAAGAGAATTGGTTTTCAAAACTCTGTTTTTCTTTTTTATTTTCCAGTGGGGCAAAGTTTTTCATTTAAAGCTTTGTATATTTAGTAGCTACTGGATGTAATCCTTAAAGAGCAATTGGGAGATTTCTACAAGATACATATTCAGTGAATAAGCAGAAGAGAAACTTTCATTCCTGAGAGACAGATACAATGCAAATCATTCTTGTTCCCTTTATTTAGACCATTGTAAGGAAACAAAAGGTCTGCTTTATGAATGCAGTAACAGTGTATACCCTCCAGACATCTGCCTGTTCTTTCATTTCTACCTAGGGTGAGTCAGCTTCCTCTGTCTTCAAGGCTAGGAAGTGAGCTGTCGAATGAATGGTGATGCTTACTGCTGCTCAGAAAAAAGGTGTTAAAACCTACAGCTTGCGTCATTAAAATTTATCATCACTATTTCACAAGAAGTAGGATCCTTACTGTAGGTTCACTTTTCATTTATATATGGATGAAATAAATTCATTGAATTAGCTTCTGCTTGAATAAAGTTCTCCCTCCATTTAAGCAGGCTGTTGTATGGGCCAAACCCATGGTTATCTACCTCTACTCTTGACTAATCTAATGCAGAGATTGAGAGTTTTGATTCACTTTTTTTGCTGTCTGGCTCTGCTTCTGACTGCTCGGTCTCTTGACGCACTTTGAAGGTTTATGAGCTCCTGACAGGCGTAGTTGGGTAACTGATCTTGGTTTTTATCCTTCTGTGTGGTGACTAACATTTGATCACACAGATGTATGGTATCTGAGAAAGCACTGGAAAATTACCGGTGAAACACAGGAAGAAACCCATTCTTGCATGCTTAGTTGGTATTCTGTAAGCAGATGGATTAAACATCAGCAGGCAAAGTCTGAGGTAAAACCAACCAGTTTCATGCTAACTAGAAGAGCATGGAGGAGCTATGCTGTCAGTGTGCTTCAGAAATGATCCTCTAACTTCATGTGCAATGCAGTGCCTTAGAAATGCATTTGGTTTTGCTTTGCATGTGATGCTTTCAGCTACAAGGTTTGACTCTCAACTGGACAGCTGAACAGGAAACCTCTGCCTTTGGGGAAAGGGCTGCACAGATACTTTTCAAGCGGTACTCTCAAATACCTTCCCTGACATGTCCCGTGGATGGTTGGGAAGAAGGAAAAGACGTGGAGAGAGAGCTGCGTATGGATTTGTTCATTTCTAGTGAAAAAAAATAATGTAAAACTCGTCTTGTCAAAATGGGAAACGAGATGTACTGGAGTTAAAGGGTTTACTGTTTAAAAGAATTGCATTGAGCAAATGCCAGCATTGTAATATTTCACCATTATTAAAGGCTGATAGAGTAGTAACCATGTTAATCTCATCAGACAGATTCTTTGCAAAATGCTGCTTTTGTCTGTTCAGCAGTGATCTTGAGCTATGTAAAACTTAAAGCAAGAGTTAACAGGATCGGACAGAAACAAACCTTGAAATTGTGTCGATTAATTAAGCAGCTCTGGCTTTGTATATCATTATGTTCTGTTTTTACTCTATTGTTTTGCTGTTGGGTGACTCGTCGCTTGCACAGCCGCAAGATAGGCCTGTATTCTGAAGGTGCAGCGAACATCATTTTCAAAATTAGTCATAGACAGCCTGCATATGCAAACTGTAGTCTATGCATAAACATTAAGCATCCCCTAAGTTCCTTGAAGGAATTTGTGTTTGCCAAACGTGTGGTGAGCCTGTGCATGTAAATGAGCTTTCTGGCCCATACGCTGAAACCGTTGCAGCGAAGCAGCACTTTCAGGTAGCTTTAGTGTTGCTTGGAGGTGAAGGTGACCAGCTGGATGTCGGCCGTACATTCGCAGAGTTACTCAGCAGCACACAAGCTGGGCATCCTGAGGGTGCGGAGTGGTGCGTGTTTAGCCTGAAAACCAGAGCATGTGTTCCCGTCGAAAGCCTGGGCGGGTGGTGCCGTTCTTGCTAAGTGAGCGAGTCGCGCCATAGATGCGTTTTGCCATTACAAAATGGTTTGAAGGGCTTTGGCTGGAGCTGGGGCCCGGCGCGGGGAGGGCAGCCCCCCTGCCCCGGGCAGAGGCTCCCGGGCAGCGCGGTGGCCGCCCGTCCTGTCCGGCCCCTCTGCTGGGAGCCGCTCTCCAGCCGCGGCCCTGCAGCTGGGCCTGGCCTCGTCTGCTGCCTCCTGAAACCGAAACCACCACCGCCATGCCTGCGCCTGGCCCCAAGCCTGGCTGGCGACCGACTGCCTGGGCCTGCCAGGGCCTCACCCTGGCCCTGGTCCAGTGCCGGCGCCAGGCTGGACGCGTCTCCTCGCCACGGTCTGGGCTGGCGACCTGGGCCAGCCCTGCTCGCCTGGCCGTGGGGCTGGGCCCTGCCCCACCGGCACCCCTCCACTCGGGGCTCCTGCTCTAACTGGAGCAGGTCCCGGATGCCTGCGGCTTGTCTTCTGCAAAGCGTCTTCACCAGGGAGTTCGCATCCCGCGGCTGGTGAAGTAGCGAGGATGGAGGGGATGGTGCTCTCAGTCGGCTCATGTGTGTCGGTTTTCTGGTTTCGATACTGGCTCCCAGGATTGCCAGCCTTGAAATTTCACCTGGAGGGTCACGAAGATGAACAGTCTTACGGTGCTGAACAGATACTGAACAGGTGAGAGAGTTCGTAATTCTGTCATCAGAAGAGACGTCAGCTGTGGCGTAAAGCCTGTACTAGCCACGAGCAAAAGCAAAAGCAGCAATTAGATACGTGAAAAATGGTCCAATGTGACAAAAGTTGTGATATGTAGGAGACTTCTGGATGTCAGGAAGAATTCTTGCCTGTTTTTGTCAAGGCTGATGACAGCGTTTTGGAAGTACTCCAGGAAAAAAGCCAAACAAAGGAAGGGGCTGCCACTAGATACAAAGGGTATAAACAATCAGTATGAAATAAAAGATGCTGCTATGATGGTTTTATATTTGGAAGCAAATAGAGTGATGTACTCAACAACTTTGTAGGAAACAGAGTCATATGAAAATGTTTTTCAGTTTTTAATGGGAACAGCTTTGGGCTAAGTAACTTTTCCAAAGCAGTAGATTTCAGTAAGGCGTTTGATGCAATGATGCTGGGCATCCTGATTAAAACTACTGACACTGCTCCCCATCAGAAGAGCAGTCTAGTGGATTTTGAGTGGGGGAGCTGGAAATAATGAGTGGAGATTTTCAATGAATTGGCATGTGTGTCGTGTTCTGCAAGAACTAGTTCTCATCCTTTATGCTATTACATATTTTTTATTAATGATCTAGGAGATATGTGAAGACAATCACAGACAATAATTTTTGCAGAAAAGGCAAATATTGGTCTGCTAGTAAATACCATAATATGGAATACTTTATAAACTCTATTCATCAATACAGTTTATAATAACTGTCTGGAAAGTCAAAATTCTAAAAGCAAAGAGTATGGGTGGGTCATAGCTAGAAAATTGGAAAGCTGCAACTTTGAAAAATATTTCGGAGACATAACAGACAGGGAACTCCAGAGGTGTTACAGCAGAAAGTTGCTCAGCGTAAGTTGTGGACATACTGAGGGGAATAAGGCAGGAGGGTATGTGTGTGTGTGTCTTTGTTTACTGGAGCACAATGTTAGGATTTGTGTCAGATGAACTTTCAAAAAACGTTTGAATGTTGTTGAGGGTTTAGAGAAGAGAGTGTAGAAAGTACTTAGGAACAGGACATTTATGAAGCTAAGTCTGTTTACCTGATGAAAAAGAAAATTAAGTTATCTGATCAGTGTTTAACTTTACAGGGAAAAAGAGTGTAGACATTAATCTTGAGCTGAGAAAGATATAACAGGCCCAAGACTTCAAAGTAAGAAATACAGAACACATTTTTAACAGTTTTTAACAGTTCAGCTGATTAACCACTACAACAAACAGCTAAGGACTTAATGAATTCTCCATCTCTTGATGTCTCTGTAATCAAGATTGAATACCTTTCTTGGTGTGTGTGAGTGAAATGCAATTTATTGGTCTCAGTACAAGTAATAAGGTTGATGGAGGTTACTAACATAGGCTAAATTTAAGAGGATAATAGCGCCTAATTTTTAAAAACCATCTCCCCTCCCAGTTAGGCGTCCAAGTTAGCTTTAAATAAAAACAATTTACAGCTGTTTATTCTAGTAGGTGTGTTTAAGAGAATGTGCATGAGGTCTGGGTAAAAAGTACTATAATTTGGCAAAAAACTACCCTGTTGATCACCATCTCTGTCAGCCACATGGCTGATTCATCATTGTGTGATCAGGAGTCACAAGATTCCTTTCTTATAGGTTAGTTCTTGATACATTTCAAGGGCAGCTGAAAATTTTATTTTATCCATGTTTATTTGTAAACTTTGTTGTGAAGCTGGATGCATGTATAGGCTAATTGCTTCTAGAGCTCTTAGTGCTGACTTATTGACCTGGTTTGTCAAACTTGCTAAATAGATGATTAAACATAGGCCACAGGAATCTGAAAACAAAACCCAACCCACATAAAAGTAGGATTCAATATTCAGTGCCCTAAATGACATTGTAAGGGACGAAAATACCTCTATATGGGATTAGAGGGACAAAAATGTCCCTATAATCCTTCACTGATCTACATATATGTAGTTTTTCTGCAGACTTTTTCAACATCAGCAGCTCAACAATGAAGATGGACATTTCTTCCAATAACACCAAAATTTGGATCTGCAGTTCCCTCCATAGACACAGGGGCGGGGGGAGAGAGGGAGAGAGAGACTTGACCCCTGCAGGAATTCAGTATTAGATTCGGTGAATTGCCTTGAAGGACGGTTTCTCTCCATTGAGAGTAAGGCGCTAAGCTAATTTTAATGTAGTAAGCCCTATCGGAATACCTTTGTTTCCCCATGATGACATTCCCTTGTCTATATTATTCAAGAGATCAGGCTAGATGGAAGAATATTTGGCCTTTAAATCTATAAATTCTTAGAATTTTTTATGCTTCGGTAAAGAGTTGATAGTCATGTAATCTTGTACAAATGAGTGAATCAGAATTGGTAGTTTACATAACAAAACAGGAAGGAGCAAAGAAATAAAGCATTATTGCCTCAGGCCAACAAGAATTTGATCTGTGAAATACGCACTTAAGAAAATGTACTGTACTGAGCATTTGAGGGTATTTTGCTTGCTTACTGCGTAACAACAGCATGACCTCGATTGTGAAAGATACTGCAAATGCAATTGCCACCTTGCAAAAACAAACACAGTGCTATGATCTTAACTGAGATATGCTAACTTACTCTAGCTAAAAAAACATCTAGAGTTTATCAAGCTTTAGGGGAGTGATGAGTAACTGGGAATGACTGCTACAGTCATCTGTATAATTCAGGGAAAATTCTGACAAGGAAGTCAACTTGGATGTGAGAGTCTGAGAGAACAGGAACTCAAGTAACAGTTTGACAGGTACCACTGAAAATCCTCAGTTAGAGAATCCAGGAAGGATGACTACTTGCTAGCCATCTACTGGGATCCAGATGGACTTGTTCAGAGAAGAAAGGAGTACCTAACCCTACAGTACTAAAAGACGCTGTAATGGTGTATTCAGCATGGATTGTGCGCTCTGTCTTTTATCCCTAGGACTTAAAGGTCTCAGCTACCAGTGATTTGAGTGCTGAGGGAAAAGCGTAGCCCCAGAGAACATGGGCAGCCTGGAAATAGTCTTGTGTGCATAAATCACGTGTACTGGCTGTAAGGTCATGTTGGTAATATTTCAGGGAAAGACATTTGTGAGGGGATTTTCATTATTGCCATAGCACAGCAGTTTCTCTTTCACCAGAAGCAGGTAGTGTTACTTTTAGTCTGAAGACTTTTAAATGCTGCATCTTGACCTGCTTTCAGAATTACTTTGGCTTTTTTTCTTATAAAAACTTTGGCTTTTTTTCTTTACAGTGGCTTCTCTGTCTACTACAAATAGGCAAGTGTTTTGTCTTAAAGTCAGGGTCTTGTATGTTGGTTCACCTAGGTTTTGAAGTGCAGATTTTCTGTCTTTTTGGGAGAATAGTACAGAATGTATTATCAAATAAAAAGCCATCATTAGCAGCAGTCTTGATTTGCTATGTTCCTCACACTGTTCCAGTCTGCAGAAATTTCAGTGCACAACATCAGGCACTACAATCTGGTTAGTAATTGGTTTTAATTCTTCAACTATGCTCTTTTTAGCCACGAGAGATGACAAAACGTGAAGGAAGAGCTGTTCTTGAATGCTTTGCTTTCCTTAGGATCTCTTAGCAGAAAGAGAGAGAACACTGTATTTGTAACCATTTTGTATTTGGCTAGCTGACCAGCCCAGCCACCGTCTTCATTAATAGTTGAGATTCAGCTGCTTTCACAATTGTCTTTTAGTGAAAGAAACCAAAATTAACAATCTGCATGAAATGTAATATGTGACTTGATAACACATTATCACACAGGTGGTAACTTCAGGATTGAAATGTGAGCGCTCGCAGCCTGCGTGATGGAGAGGTCGGCTGCAGTGTTTGGGTGGAGCTGGGCATGGCAGGATATTTTGCAATGTGCTTCACCAATTGCAGTTCTCTAAAGTCACCTCTGGTTGTAACCTTCTCTTTTGTACACTGGAAATGGTGGAAGGAAAACATTCTTTGGAGGGAATTTTTGGTGTGGTGAACAGCTTCACCAGGACATTTGAGCAGAAGGGAATAGTGGTCTGGCCTCCTTTTTGGAGGGGAAATACCTTGTCTCTCCTGCTGTCCCCTACAAAACGAGGACATTCTGTTTTCCCTTTCCTCTTAGGATTCTTTAGCTTGTAGTTGACTTCATGCTGCTTCCTATGAAAACTTTTTCTATTGCTTTCTTGAAAACTTTTGTTGCTTTTCTCTTTGAGCTTTTGCCAGCCTCTGTGGGTTTCAAAGACATGAGCAGTAACCTGGATGTTGAGTGTCTGCCTCACTGCCTGTTTGGAATCGTAACAGTTGTAGGAAGATAGTGAACTAGCTTGCATTTACTAGCCACGGTACAACAGGAGCACAGTAATGTAAAATTGGAGCAAAGAGCACTTACCTCTTTGTTAACTATTTAATGATAATTAGTAACAAGTCCTGACCCATCCCGTACATCACAAAGCAGCAACTTTCTGTTAGATAAAGAGCAACTTGCAAAAGTAAGCTTTCATTATGGAGAAAATCCACTGGTTTTGCAGGCATTCTTTATAAGTTAGCAAAATACCTCCAACAAGGACCAGCGGACTACATTAGAAATGAAAATATATCAGCCTGTTGGATGTTTATTTGCTAAAATGCCTAAACTTACTAAATTAATCTTGCATTTAAGAAATAAAGCTGCATTAACATTTTGATGAAAAGTCAATTGTATATAGTCTTCTCAGTTATGATGTGTCAAATCTGAGATCCTAGCAGTAGGAAAACAGTACATTTTTTGTTTTATTCTTGCCTTCTTTAGTCAGACTAGAGACAGGTATGCTTCACCTTGAACATTACTTCATGACTTGTCTTACTGTTTATGTGATATGCCTTAGTATGCAAAATAAAGAGCAGTCCATACATACATGAATCAAAATTATTTTTAAATCTCACTAAAGTGAAAAGAAAAAAAAAGTGATTAGTTCAATAGTACTTAGCAACAAAGCAAGATTCTATCTTGATTCACTGAAATAGAGTTTTTTTACAAAGTGTGTGCAGAATCAGTTTCATAGGGCCTCCTGTAAGTTAATGCTATGCTCACAGGTACACAAATGCTATGAAGAATGGGAAGTCTTTATTATATGTGACAGAGATAGATAGCCAAGGTAGCTGCAAATACCAGAGAGTCTATAGCCCTCTTATTGCCGTGCTCTACTCAAGGTCATTAGACCTAAGCAGGAGTAATTATCCCAGGCTGAGCATTGGATTAATGGTTACACTTCTTCTGGTACCTTCACGAATAGAACTAAAAACTCTGCAAAAATGCATATTGTGAACCAAAGAGAACACATCCCTGTGAGGAGCACCGGCAAACCATGCACATTTTGAGGTCGTCATCTTTTATGGCCTAGCTGTTTGTTCCTCTGACTCTGTCATGGGCTTTTACAGCTGCCTTCCCCCTTGTCACTGGTTCAGGGTTCTGGATTTTGTGCTTAGCCAGAATTAGCTGCTCTGCTCTGCCTATGAGAAAATGGGAAATTCCTGTTCAGTTTTGAGGTGGAGTAGGAAGGTTGGGGTGGGTTTTTTTGCATTCTAGCTTTTCCCTTGTTGATCCAGTTTTCCAGAGAAGTAGGAACTCAGTGAAAAGCTGTCACAGGTGAAATGGGCAAAATTAAAATGTACTGATGTAAGAGACTTTCACCAGGAGAAGACCATGAGTATAATACCAACAAAAGATAAGGAAAAATATGTAGTTTTTTTAAAAAAAATACTCAATTTCCTTTTAGATTAATATTTTCAAAAAACTTTAGTTTATCAAATGCCTTGTTAAAGTAAGGGGAGAGTATGTATCAAACTAGTCTGCAAAAGTCCAACATTTTCAATATGTTCTGTGTCCTGATTTTATCTTTTCATTTTCAGTCTAACAACTGCTAAAACTATGACTAAACACTTAAAATACATAAAAAAAAAAAAGATTTAGCCTACTCTTCCCTGAACTGGACTGCATTTCCCTGAAGTCCTCTGAACAGTCCTTGCAGCTCTTGCTTTATTTGCTAATCCGTATTTCCTGCATTCTACTCACATATCAAATAGATTACTGTACATTGCTTCTTCAGACATTAAGTTTAGCTTAAGCTTTTTCTAATACACATAAAACCTTGAAGAAGTTGGATATTACTTGGAAATGTGTATATCTCTTTCACATTCTTCAAGGAACTGATTAATTTTGGAGGCCATACCAGGCAAATGCCTGAGTGCAAGCCTCATTGACATGTTCTAGGGTATTGAAAGTAGTGTATGTGTTGCACAGTATTGCTTCCATGCTAATTTCGTTAAAGAAGTTGTGGACATTTCATTTTAAATTTTAGGAGCGTCTTCTACTTTCTTTACTGCCTGCTCACATTGCCATGGAAATGAAGGCAGAGATTATTCAGCGGTTACAAGGTCCCAAGGCAGGCCAGATGGAAAACACCAACAACTTCCACAATTTGTATGTCAAAAGGCACACCAATGTAAGGTATTGTACTGTAATAAACTGTATCAACAACATTCAGAAAAATTTTGAAAAGAAAGTGTTAAAAGAGCAATTAAGAAAATAATTGGTTTAATATGTTTTTCAGCAACTTAATGTTTAGTTTTCATTAATTTGATCAATTGCTAACAATTCCATGTTCCAATTTGTTGTTTAGAAAAAGCCACACATTAACAGGCTTTCTTTATAATGTCTTAATTTTTCAGGTTAAGGTACCAAATCCTGCTTTCATGTATACTAGTCAAAATTGTAATTCGTGTCAGTTATGTTATTCTAAATTTGTAATTCTCTTTAACTGGAGCAATTTCTCAGGTTTTATATAATGTAAATAGAGGCAGCTGTATCACATAGGTATTTTACACAGTATCTGAGATAAAATATTCTGCTAACAAATCTAATTATTTATTAATTAGAAATTTGTCAACGTTAGAAAAATAATTCACCATGTATTTCAAATATTCTTTCATCTTTACACGTTGTTTTGCCTGGTTTTTTTTTATTAGACAAGTTAATTTGAATGACACTCTTAGAAATTACTTTTTTAAAGCAAGTATTGCAGGACTTTGAGGAAGTTCATTGTCCCTTGTGAGCACAAATACTTTTTCCTTAGCCTGATTCTATGAATTGGTCAAGTTTTCTTGGTAAATAGAAACATAGTGTATGGCTTGAATATCTTAGCAGTCAAGCTTGAATTTAATAGAGTAACAAGTGAACAAAGACTTCCATGCTGCATATCACTGACAGGTAATTCTAGACAGAAAATGTCTACAATGATAAAAAGTTATTAAGCAATTTCTGACAATAAACATTTTTATTGAAATAATTGGCATTATTATTATATTGCCGATTTGTGAGTAGGAAAAAGATTTCTGTTTTTTTTACTCCACTGTAACAAATACAGGTATAGAATGCCTATAAATACCTATAAATATAGGTATACCTATAAAGGTAATACCTGTGAAGGTAATACCTATAAAGGTAAATATAGGTATATATTACCTCTAAATGTAATGCCTGTAAAGGTAAATGTAGGTTTACCTATAAATACAGTTATACTTATTGCTCCACATTTAATAGTGGCTGTTTTGGGTACAGGCATAGCTCTGTGAAGTCCAGAATGCCTAGTTTCAGGTTTTGCTGTTGATTCATAAATCTGAGTTCTGCAGAAGGAAACTGTGACCCAGTTTCTGTTCATTTCTGTTGTAGCATCTTGTATGCTGATATCGTGGGGTTCACTCGCCTGGCCAGTGACTGCTCGCCAGGGGAATTGGTGCACATGCTAAACGAGCTGTTTGGCAAGTTTGATCAGATTGCAAAGGTGGGTTCCTACTGGGCTGCTATTGTTAGCTTGAATAAGTAAGTAATTTTTGAAATATTTTTTCTTCTTGGGGACTCTTCTACCTTCAGGCAGCATTTCTGAGGCTTTGGCAGGAAGGTTAGACTTGAAACGTGTGAAGAAAAAATCTGGCTCTGGTCTGAGTGCAACAGTGTGTTTCTGCCAGTGTGACAGTCTGTGAAACCCAAGATAGCTCTCTCTGATAGGACCAATAGAGACAGCTCATGGAGCCTGATAAAGCTTAATGGCAGATGAACAACTCTTTTAAATAGATTTTTTACAATAACAAGAATTAAGAAACTCGAGATAGAAGAGTGATACAGTCAGTTTTCTGATTTCTGAAAAAGCATTTAAGAGACTGGAGGACAAGAGAGACAATATTGATTGAAGCACTTTTAATTACTGACCACAGCTTTTTGATTACTCAAGAAAAGATTCAAATACAGTCAGAAGATTTTCTTCTGTTTATTTAGGTGTCATTTTTATAAAAATCACATCAAACTTCATGCTGTGTGTGAAAGTAAAATCAGAAACACTAAAACAGGTAAAAATTTTCTGTGTTTTTTATTAGTTCCAAAACTATTCTCCAGTATTGGTTAAAAAAAAAAAAAATCTTTGCATTGCCTTAGAGTTCAAAAGATAGAAATAAGATTATGGTGGCTAGTTTCAGGAAGTATTGCATAGTACTTTGACAAAGATGTAAATGTGGTCTTTTGATTTCATATTTCAAACAAAAAGACTTTATTTAGATTGAGTACATGATACTTTGACTCAGTACTTTACACTGTGAACCACGCTGCGGGTAATGGTTTGCAGTGACCTTGCTTCCTGGTTTTGCCCATTAAGGACCATAACAGATGGAGGAATCATCCCTAAAAAACTGACAGCACTTCTTTTTTAGCAAGCCAAATCCTTCTCTACTGAAACAAGCTTTAGTAGAATGATTTTGCTAATATCATTTAAGTCAGTCTTTGTAACAGTAACCCTTCATTTATGTAATTCAAATTGAAAGTGACCATCTCACCTTGCTTTTTCCTGCAGGAAAATGAATGTATGAGAATTAAAATCCTAGGTGACTGCTATTACTGTGTTTCTGGACTACCTATATCTCTTCAAAATCATGCCAAGAATTGTGTGAAAATGGGACTGGACATGTGTGAAGCCATTAAGTAAGTGCTGAACTTTTTGTTAAATATTCCATAATAAAAAGGTTGTTGCTGGTCTATCTGTTGCTGTGCTTCTGGTTGAAACATTCAGACCTGCAGTAGTTGCTGTGTTTTACTACAAGGTCCAGCATGGTAATCTTGATCTCAGCCTTAGCAAAGAAATGTTTTAAGATGTTGGGTTGTGCCAGGCTATCTCGTCACTACACCATAAAGATGATTAAGGGCCTGGAACATTGCTCATATGAGGAAAGACTGAGAGAGCTGGGACTGTTCAACCTGGAGAAGAGAAAGCTGAGGGAGAAAAATCTCAATGCATTTAAGTACCTGAAGGGAGAGCGCAAAGAGAATGGAGCCAGCCACTTTGGTGGTGACCAGTGACAGGACGAGAGATGATGGGCACAAACTGAAATGCAGGAGGGTGCCTCTGGACATCATCAGGAAACACTTTTTTCACTGTGAGGGCAACTGAGCACTGGCACAGGTTGCCCAGGGAGGTTGTGGAGTTTCCAGCCTTGGAGATACTAAAAATCCAACTGGTATGGCCCTAAGCAACCTGCTGTAGCTGGCCCTGTTTTGAGGAGGAGTTGGACTAGACAATCTCCAGACGTACCTTCTGACCTCAACTATTCTGTGATTCTGTGATTCCAAGATGGTAAATATCCCAATAGACATCACTTAGGACTTGGAAGCTTTGCTTGTTTCAGAGCCATGATGCTGCCACCTGCCTGTTAGTCAAATGGCTCTGTGAGAGGCCAGAGCTCCTGGCTTCTCCTGAGTTTGGAGTTCAGTGGTGGTCAGGAGCAGTTGCCCCTTCACAATTAAGATACCTTAAGCCCTGAGCCCGTGGAGTGATACTGAGCATGTCTACCAAAGACATTTCTAATGGCTTACAGATTCCTGGGCTGAGACACCTACTTCCCATGTTGTTAAAGAAGCAATTAAATATGCCTGTCTTACTCGACCCCAGGTTTAGGTTTAGTTTCAGCTTTTCTGTAATTAATTTTTTAGGTGAGGAGTTTCTAGAAAGTTTTGACAGTTAACACATATAAAACTAGAAGTAGTAATACTCTTGCTGTTGGAAGTGTGTCACTTAATATATGTTTCACTCACTCTGTGTAAAATATCTTTTTTGTCAGATATGAGGTTTCATTATATTCAGTCACTGAGGTGCAAACTGACCCCTCAGTGCCTAAGTTACTGAAATAAAGCAGTTTGCTATTTAGATTAACAGGAGAGAAGTAGTAAACCCTGATTTGGTCCAGAGTAATACTTCTAATTTAAAATCTTCTATGTTTTCTTTAATTTGTGAGATGGAAGAGAAGATTCAGTTCTGGAACATAGTCTACTTCCTCCCCTCCTTAAGTCTCGAGAACTTATTATAAGCAGACTTTATGGCTTGCTCTGCAGAATATAGCAGACAGCCTTTCGACAAGCACTCCTAGAGGTTAAATGTTCCTCTTCCACTTTGCCCAGTTTTGTAAAACACTTTTTTCCCCCCCCCCGAAGTGTTAAGCTTGGGTCATATTCCTTGTGCAAAGTGGCATTTGTCATGCAAAGATCATTTACAAGCTGCTCATTTTCAAGTATGTCAGCTACATGAGAGCAGTGTAAAATGGCAAAGTGAAAAGATACCAATAAACACTTGATAGGACTGAAGGAATTAAAAAACTTCTCCTCTCTTCTTTTTAATAACTTGAAAACACAGTTTAACAAAATACTTTCAGTCATGCTCCTGTTATTTTCATTTCCCAGAAAAAGAACACTTGAGAACTACTGCTTAAATGTAGGATTTACCATATCAAATTAAGCCTGTTAAGTTCTATGTTCCCTTTCAAAATAAAAGAAGAGAAACAGGCCAGTTTAATTCTGTAATTCAGAAGGTACAGAGCTCATGATTCTCATCATTGAGACTGAAGATGTTGCTACAACTATGAACCTGACTCATATACAGGAGCCATTTGAGTTTCTTACTCTATAGTTGTTCCTTCCATCAATGCTCTGAATTCTTCCAAGATAAATGTATGTACATGTTCCTTATTACTGGTTAGGCTTTGGTCCACATGAGCTGAGACTTAAATACACAAGTCCACTTAAGTTACAATCTTCCCATTTCTTAGAACTATATAAGCCTGTAGGCATCTGAATTAATTTTATAACTCTCTACATATGTAGTTAGGTACCTATATGACATATGTCTGAAAATGTTCTGGTTGTTTGACTTTAGTCATGCACCTGTGATTCAGAAGAGCTTCTTCTGGAAAAGTTGGTGTCTATTTTATGTGTAGGGCTCTTCTGAGATTTGGGTTGGGGTGAACAGATACTTCAGCTCTGTCTAAAGTCACTGGAAAGGTCAAGGTTTAGATGTGGTCTGGACAGTGAGTGTGGCCTCTCATTCTTTGTATAGCCATCTAGTGGGTGCAGCCTTCACCGAGCATGTGGAAGGCTGCTATGTTCTCCACAGCCTGAATGGCACTGAGCCCATATCCCCAAAAAGGGTGTGAGCCACCAGCCTGTAAAATATCCTGAGGTGCTGCGTTTTTCATCCTTTCTCTCAGATATGACAGACAGGAGAAGGTCTACAACGTAGATACTAGGGTCTTCAGGTAGAAGGGCACATAACAGTAGTTCCAGATTTCCAAAAGCTGCCAGTAGACCAAAAATAGTCCCTAGGTTCTACCATGAGACTGAACATTTCCACTACTTAGTTCAGCCCTCCCAAATAATTTCAGATGAGTATAAAAGAAGGGACTTCACACATAGACTTGAAAATTAATATTTACTACAAATAGTTACAAATATAGATAATAGGAAAGGTAATACATAAAAATAATCCTAGCATAAAAAGAATGGAGGCAATGCTGAAAGGAAATAAATGTTTTCTAATGCTAATTTGACTGGTAAATTAAAAGAAAACAAAGGCTCTATTATGTATATTAACACAGATTTTCCTCTCAACTACAGGAAAGTGAGAGATGCAACTGGAGTTGATATTAATATGCGCGTAGGAGTGCACTCTGGGAATGTGCTTTGTGGCGTTATTGGGCTACAGAAGTGGCAGTACG
The DNA here is from genome assembly GCF_964188355.1 of Buteo buteo. Classification (NCBI taxonomy): domain Eukaryota; kingdom Metazoa; phylum Chordata; class Aves; order Accipitriformes; family Accipitridae; genus Buteo; species Buteo buteo. The sequence continues at coordinate 28,065,824 of NC_134190.1, read as the reverse complement.
ATGTGTGGTCCCATGATGTTACTCTGGCAAATCACATGGAAGCTGGAGGAGTCCCAGGGTAAGAGGCTTTGCTGTTAACCTTAACCACATTAATGTAGATTTTTATATCATGGAGAAATGCATAGGTACCATGTCTTCAGCCATCAGCCCTCATGGAGAAACCTGAACTAATTCTTGGTGCTGTCTTTAGGAGAAAAAAACAAAATAGGCACTCAGTATTTCCTGCGATTTAAGGAGTAGATTTTGTGGATGGAAACCTTTAGATTTATGCCCGTTAGAACTTCTAAAAATGAGATTAGAAGGACTGTAAATGAAGTAAGTAGCAAATAAAAAATATATACAAAAGCTAATAAAAAAGGTTGATCAGGTTCAAATTATGCTTTTGATTGGTATTTGTGATTCTGTCATTCTTTTGAAATATAATTTCAGCCGTGTTCACATCACCTCAGTCACCCTGGCACATTTGAATGGAGCTTACAAAGTGGAAGATGGGGATGGAGATGTGAGGGACCCATATCTGAAAGAGCATAATGTTAAGACTTACTTTGTAATCAATCCTAAGGTTAGTAGTACTTTTATTTTGTGGCCAGTCAGAGTTATTTTTGAGCAGGACCACTAATGTCTTTATTGAATAATTTACTACCATAAGATATTGATCAGAGCTATTACTGATGCCTACAAATACATAATGTTTGCATTGCAAATCTTTCCCGCTCTTCAGAAATAAGTCTCTGATATTTCCCAGCAATATCATTAAGAATTGCAGGTTCTTAGCATCTCTCCATTTTTAAGTTCCTAAGCATGCAGATATGTGGTACCAGATGATGCATTACTGCTTCAAAAGGTAACGAACACCAAGGCTGATATCACCTTTTATCCTCTGTCAACCAGGGAGAGAAGCGAAGCCCTCAGCACCACATTAGACCTCGACACACTCTTGATGGAGCCAAAATGAGAGCTTCTGTCCGCATGACCCGGTACCTGGAATCTTGGGGAGCAGCCAAGCCATTTGCACACTTGCACCACAGGGACAGCATGACCACTGAAAACGGCAAGATTAGCACAACAGTAGGGGCCTACTTATGTCATTTCATACAATTTAGCAGTATTTGAAAGGGAAAAGGTGCTCACTGCTAAATACCTGATTATTTCTGATAGAAGATGACAGACATGTTTGTACAGGGCATAAACCCAGTGAAGTTGCTGGGAGCTTTTCCATTGGCATGTGAGCTTTGGATTAGAATCTAAGGAGCCATGTCTTGCTATAAGCGCATCTCTGAATTGTGAGCAGTCCAACGTACTTACTAAAATACACCATTTTACCCTTTGAGCTTAAGCCCCAGTCACAGCATGTAGAGTGGCTGCTGTTCACCTTGTGGAAAGACATTTTGAACCTAAAGCCAGGTTGCAGCACCTTTGGGAAGAAACACTTTTGATACAGAGACATTCCCTGAGATTTATTGGCTATTTAGCCACATTTTCCATTTGGAACATGGCCATCCTGGAGCAAAGGCTGTGAAGTTAGAATATCCCTGTGCTACCTGGAGTAGACTTCATTAGAAGAGTTCTCTGGGAACCATACTCACTGTAACATCTACCTTTTGAAGGTGCACTAACCACTCATCAGCTATGGCTGACGGCCTGAGTTTCGCAGTACTACAGTGCAATGTTACAACTCTTAAACTGAACAGAAAAGATTTCTTTTTAATTTTGGTAACACTATTTTACTACTGTCAGTAAGACACTGTCAGTCTACAGCTTGTACATTGCTTTATCTTCCACCTCTAAAAAGTACAAACATAAAGGTAAATTCTGATAGTTTTTAACATTCGCATTCAGTTTTGTTCCTGTTACATGGGAGAACATAGGACTGAGCCACCTAACCCATCTTGTTCAATAAATACAGTGCATCAGAATGCGGATTGTGATGTGTTCATTACAGAAGGTACCCAGCCATCACTATTAATCACAAAATAAATGTGGCTGTGATGGCTGCTATTGCTTATCAATAAAAATAATGACCATTGCCTGTATTTGGCCACTCAGGTCTGTTTTTTTCAAAAACACGTAACAGTGGTTTTTGCTGAAGCTGGCAGCAGTTTGGGCTACATTAAAACAGTGGTGACTTTGATGCAGTGACTTTCTAGTAAAGCAAAACATTCTTGGATTCAGACTGTTGTATTACTTATTTACAGTTTGTAATGATAGATCAGTTTGTCTCCAGGTCACTCCATCTTCACTCTTGGCTGGATTTTTCTTTTAGACAGTTTTAATCTAAAGCTAAAGGTATTTGTATTGGAAACTTTTCTCCTTACTTGACCCTGTTTTTAACACTATTTTTAAAGCAACTTAATGTTTTCAAAGTCTGTTAAAGTTCATAGGTATTTTCTTTTGGTTTTTAGGATGTTCCCATGGGGCAATATCATTTTCAGCGTTGCAGAGAGAGGTAAATTAATTTTAAAAAATCACTTATTCATATAAAGTCCATATAAATACATATACATTCATATGCATTCTTATATATATCTAAGGCATGCTTTCAAGTATTGAGGGCCATTTCTCACCCAAACTATTTTTTCAGCTGATAACTCTTACAAAGAGAAGGGCTATGGAACAGATTTGGCAGACATATTACTTAGGAACTGCAAATACACTTCCTGATAACAAATAGCATTATTCTGAATTAGTATAAGCATGTTGATGGGCTATGATTCATTTCTCCTAACAACCCAATTATTCTGTCAGTGGGGAGAAAATTATATGCAGGTAAACTGAGAGGAGTCACAGAGGGGTAAGAAAAGGGAAGATGGAAAGGGCTGTTAATATTATTTGTGTCACATCAGCTAATAATTTGTACAAAAAAAGACATTTATATATTTTGTTAATTGGTTTGTATTTGCATTGTGGTTTGTTATTTCAGAGTCTGTAGTACATTTGCAGTAGTAAACATTCAAAAGGTATTTTGTGGTCTTCCTGTAGTGCTCTTGCTACACAAAATGTTTGCATTATCACAATAGCTCTAAGTTTTCATTCTCCTGCTTGGTACTTCAATGACTAGGGCAAGATGGTGAGAAATGGAAACAGGGTTGAATGACATCTGTTTAAAAAACAATCTTAGCGCTGTCAGAAACCTGGAATGGTTATTTTTTATTTTAAACACTGGTAACACTTCAGATAAAGTCTTTCTTGCAAGATTATAAGTAATATCACAAATATCATAAAATTGTTTGAAAGAACCCTTAAAAAAATCTGTATTTTTATTGTCTTTGGTTATGCAAACAAGTGTGTCTGTCTGTTCCTTCCCCATCTCTCTGCTTGGTAACTGTCTCCTCAACAAATCACTGGAGAGCTATGCAATTACCTAAAATATTGCTAAATTCCAGAAGATGAACAAGTTTTGACTGAATATGCATGATATTAATAAAAACAGTTTCTGATTTTAAAACTGAGCATTTACATTTGGACAGTATGTCAAAAGGACTTCCATCAGCCTTATGGTGAAAAAAAAGATCATTGGACTGTGGTATTTGCAAATAATGCAATTCTTTAAGATTCTGAGATGTTCTCGCTTTTGTTTTCTAAAGTCCACTCCAAAATATATCCAAAAGGTACAGATGTTACCATGTGTCTTGGTACCGTATTATGGAAGGAGTTTCTAGAAACATTACTGGAGTCTAATGTCCATAGTGAGGCATAGAACTAGGATACTAGATTAGCTAGTTAGTCATTCCCACAGGAGACAGCTGAAATGATAATAAGCACTTTGAAAATCAGTATTTTATTAGAATATGAAAATGTGGGGTTTGAAGCCTGACTGTAGGCTTCTGTTTGTGGCAGGCTTAGCTCTTACCTAGTTACATGGTAGTCTTATGTTGTTAGAGATCTGCCAAGAGGATCAAGTGTGATTAGGTAATGTCTCCTCACCTGTCTAGTTATTTCTCCTAGGCAGATTGTTTCATATGTGAAAAATAAGTTGTAAACACTTTCTTACCCAAGTTTGGTAGCATTGAATAGGCATGAAATCAGTTGGGTTGTTTAAAGTTACTGTAAGTACACTAATACCATTTCTGTATGAATTTGAATCCTCCAACGGGTTATCAGTTTTGGGGACATAACCCAAAACTTGATGTTGAAGAAAGTCCGTGTTACCTTTGACAGGGTTCAATTTGTAGGTTAAGAAAATTTCAGTAAGCAAAGAGTCAAATTTCAGATCTGACTGTTGACTTCTTACAAAACACTGTTACTGAGTTAACACTGCATTTAAGTTTTCAAGAGGCAGAGACATAATCTGGCAATATTTGAAATATTCCATTTTTAAGCAAAGCACAACTGCTGAAAGGACTGATGATGCTTGCAGTAACATATGTTAGCAAAGACAAACCCATTCTGATGATCCTCTGTTGGGTTCATGCTGAGTCCAGTGAAAAGATCCTTTTTTCATTGCAGTTGTGTTATGAGTTATAAATAGAGAAACATGGCATATGTTTGAAACTAATTTCAGCCTTGGTACTGAGTTTTCTTATTAAAAATAATAAAATATTTCCAAGATAAGAAGTGTTAACAGGCTCTTGGTCGAGAATACTTATTATGCCTCAGTGCACTAGCACATTATTGCTCATCATACCATTCTGACAAGGATTTTTAAAAATAACTACAAGAAACAGGAATGTTTTATGAATTTGAGCATATTCCCATTCTTTTTCATGAATTCGTAACACTGTGGAAGATTTTCCTTCAACCAGAATTTCTTGAACTCTCTTGGTTTGTTTTTTTTTTTTTTTTTTTTACAAAATGTTTTCTTGTGTTTGTTTTTTCAGTGCTCCGTGACAGCTAAACTCTGGATTCTTTTTTGTGTGTGTGTGTCAGACTGTAGCTTATGCTGTCTTTGTTAAGAGCTTATTATGAGGCTCAGTGTGCCTGAAGCCTATAGCTGCTATTGCAGCATAAATGTTAAAAAATTGTGGTTATCCTCACAAGTTTATGCCAGCTATCACCCCATTGTTTTAAAGTTAATGTTTATTGACAGTGTAATGATTTTCCAAAGTAACTTCCCACATTTTTCATTTCAGAACAAAATCACAGAAAAGAAGGTTTGAGGAGGAGCTGAATGAGAGGATGATCCAGGCCATTGATGGAATCAATGCTCAAAAGTATGTTTTTATCCTCTGTTCTCTCCTTCCTTCAACTTTGACATAAATCTGCAACAGAGGGTACTATACTATTTAACAGAAGGTGTTTAATATTTGTCACTCCCACATGCACACAGAAGCCTGAAAACAGTAAAGGTGTCACTAGGAAGCTCTGCATGTTGTGAAGGTAGGCTGTACAGTAACATTTTCTACTATATAGGATAAGACAGTGCCTGTGAATCATGGTGTGACAGTTTTTGGCTTGTCTTGATCTTCATGGCAAAAGGATTTTTGCTCTGTAACTGTTTGTATCTGTGCACTCATAGCTGTAACTCTGCAGAATTATCTCATCTGAGAGCAGAGAAGTAAGACACAAGAAATAGCTGGCTCGGGAATCAGAATGACGTGAAAATTGGTGCTTCACAATTGTCACAGAAACATCTCAGAATTAGAAACTTTCCCTAAAATCTTAGTTTAATATCTCTTTGTTTCAACTGGTTGGTTGATTTCTTAGAGAAGGCTAAGCTTGATGGCATATTGAAATTGTTGGGGGAGGCAACGTGGCGTGTATTTTTTCTGTGTCCTAGGCAGAGCTGGAGGCGGTATTGATGTACTCTGTTTGCTGGTGAATAGATAAGACAGAGAAAAATCAATACCAGTCCAAAATAAGTGTTCAGGTTTCTTATATTTATCTGATGAAATAGGGGAATTGCCCTTCAAAAATGTGGACAGTAATTGTGATGAATTACATGTTTTCCCCCCTACTTCTGTTACTCAGAATCTTAATCAGCTGAGTATTACAGCTAATTATTAAATGCTTATATGTCACATTTGTTTTTTTGCATCTGATAGTAGTATTAAAAGGTACTTGGCTTTAGGAAAATAGTTTTTTAGTAATTATTTATAGAAAAGTGTTGATAGTTATAGGTCATACAAAGAATACAGTGAAAGAGGGTAGGTCATGTGATAGGCAAAGCATTTTGATTATACTAGACTTGCCTAAAACAGCTATATAAATTTTGCCAAGTTTTATGTGTCTTCAGGTACACTTGCTCTGATAAGTGGATTGCAACAATGATGGTTTGATGTCAAAAGTAAAGCATCTGTATAAATGTGTCAAAATAAAGTATTGGTGTGATCATACTGTATGTTCTTTTATCTCAGACAATCCCTGTCTTATCTAATTAGTGCATAAAATTCAGAGAAGCTTGGGGATAGAAGACATCTGTGTGATAAAAAAGCTTTCTGAAAAAGTTTCAGTGCATCTTGTGAATTACATGGGGAATTGCAGAAAGATAAGGAATGTTCTTATATATCAGAGAGACTGAATGCCACCTTCCAAAACTAGATTCTCTACCTATCCCTGTATTGATTTGCTGAATGAATCACTTAAATGATATCATTTCAGTCAGATACCTGAGAATAAGTTGTCAAAAGTGCTGATTCCCCAAATGGCAAGTTAATTCAATAATATTTTAACTATGTGAATGCTAAGCACTCGGAAAAATTAGATAAAAGATTTCCTACATTTAGGACACAAAACTAATCACAGTTCTGTTTTTATAATTGTGCAGGTTTTTTGTGCCTCAATTTTTGGCTGCAAAATGAAAATAACACTATCAATTAATCTAATGGAGTGGTTGTGAAGCTAAATCTTTTGCTTTTCTGAATCAAGAAGCAAACTTAGGACAATCTGGTATTTCTGAATGTTTTTAAGTGTAAAGTCTATGACTGAATCAAGAAAACTAAAAAAAAAAACCACATTATTGCACATAAAATGTGGTATTAAAATTACCATTCTTTTAACCTTTTGAATTAGAAAATTGCATGAAAATGATTCAAAAGCAAACATTCCTTGTACAGAGACGTTGTTTCTTCCACCCTGAGCTGTCAGCACGGTCTGACTTTCTCATCCCCATCATGTGTCATTCTGTGAAAAAAGTAACTGGTTGCAAGCAAATGGTCATAACATGTGGGTCTTTGGACATTACGTTCCCAGGTGTTTAACAGCCAGTAACTAGAAGATAAGGGAATGTAGAGTCTGGATCTTCTTAGTCCAAGACAAAGTTGTAGTCCAAGTGAATCACTGTTCTTACACAGTGTAAAATAGCGCAGTACCTATTGAAGTGGTGCCTTAGGTTTTTAAAGCAGCATAGTGTTTTCTCTGGGCTCCCTCCCTCCCTGCTCTCCTGCTACTTCACAAGCTAGCTTAGCTATCTTTCCACAAAACTGCCAAGTGCCACATGCACACACTGTCGGTAACTCGGGGCACCTGGGTTCAATTCCTTCTTCTGGAATGCAAATGAAACTGTGGCATCTAGAAAGCAGCCTGCTGGCCTTATAGCATGATTCAGAGCAGTACATTTAGTTGGCAGTGCTCCTTGCAAAGTTGCAGTGAGGAAAGTTATGACCTGCTTATTCATTATTATTCTGTTAGAGCACTACATTAAAAGATACGTAAATATAGATTTAAAAGAGCAAGCAAGAAACAAAATTGCTTCTGTCTGTCAGCAGAGTGCCTTAGCCGTGAGGGTGTAACATCATGCTTTCTCCGCGTTTCTTTTCCCTGTACCTTGAACAAAGTATTCCTGGCTGCAAAGTGCCCGTCCTGCTGAGGAGGAGGATGAGCAGCCCTAGCTATGGCACCCTGAACCTTGGTGGTTAGGGGACTTCTGTAGGACATGGGATGGATGGATAGCAATCTGCTACTTAAATGTATACCTACAGAGGGAGCTAAACTAAAGTTATCTGCTCTTTGGTAAGTAGGTTGCTATGTTCAAGAGACACACACTCTTTCCTCTCTTTTTTCTTTAAGTCATGGTGACTGCTCTGTTCTGTGCAAAATTCCTTGCTGTACATTGTCAGTCAGGACAAGCCCTATCAAACCCCGCATCTCTGTGGGTACAGGCAGAATTCAGCTGGCTGGCTCTGTTGTTCCTTAAATTTCAAAGGAACATAAACAGAAATTGGGTACCTAGCTTCCCAGGAGGCATATCCCCACATACTTGCAGATACTTTGGTAATTTTTAGGCTCATCAGGGACTCAGACTGTAGGCAGAATTTTTCAGCCCTTTTCTCTGTGCCAAAGGTATGTGGCTTTGTGCTCCTGCTTCTGTGCTTACTCTCCACTTCCATTTGTCTGTGTTACACTCTTTCCCTCATCTCAGACCTCCCGGCATCTGCTACCTAAAACCAGTATAGCTTTTTCTGGGCTTTAAAGTAGAACTAAAAGCTCCAGAAAATGCAAGCTTGTAATGTGGAGTATGAGGCAGCATTTGCTCTAACTGGCACTACTGACTTCACATGCGATCAAGTGTGTACAGACCAGATTAGGCCTTTGGGAGTAGGTCTGCAGACAGAACTTTTTAGCAGTGTGGTAATGGTAATTAAATTAATCTGCCTGTCAGGTACCATAAGAAAAAAATGGGAAATGAGTTAACAATTTGGAGAAGAGGGTTACTTTTTGTTCGATTTCTATAACTGAATGGAAAAAGACTTGCACTTAATTTTCACAGTTTGCCAGAAATATTCTACAAACTGAATGTTTTCTCCAGTAGGTTACAGCTGGACCCAAACAAAATCATGCTATATGTACAACAGCCTATCATATCTGTTTCTTCTCAGAATCCTGTGATCAGACATAGCCACTGCAGAGCAAACTGGGAAATATATTTTTAATTAAACATACCTAGAGCTGAATATGTTTTCAGCACCTTTTTATAATGAAACTGATTGCACAGGAACAGGGACAGTCTCACAGGCAAGGAAACAAATATTTCAGATTTCATAAATCAAAGCTAATAGCTTACACTCCACTCTGTCCAACCCTATTCTCCCAGGACCTTAATTTAGGATATATTCCACTGTGGTTTGTTGCTGCTACTTATTTGCATTGCAGCCTGTCAGTTGAGACAGATTCCCTTTTATTTAGAAGACATTAGCTACACTACTAGCTTAGAGCCTGATTTAAAGTTGTTGCTTGAAAGGTTGCAAAAAAGCCCTGCTATTATTGGTCAAGCTCAAATGTTGCATGTTCACAGAAGTAGTCTGCTGAAATATTTTCATCAAATTTGTCTAGTCCCCTTAAGGTGCAAACAACCTAACCCTCTTAAAATTTAAATACTCTGTTTCTTTCCAAGTGTCCATTAAAATAAATATAGAATTTCATATTAGAACATTTCATTTTGTAAAGGTTATGTCAAGGTTTTGTCAAGATTCACTTCTTTTAAAATAGTTTTGTCACTTCAGTGCAACTAGTTATTTTATTTAGTATTTCTCATCTTTAAGCAGACAAGAAGTTTTTATAATCAGTAAAAAGATCAAAATCTACCTCTAGAGTACAGGGTCATGGTCAAGAGACTAATACAGCTCAAAGACAAAATCACCCCACCTCTTTTAATAATGTTTTTTTACATTTTTGTTCAGAATAGAAGTTCGTAAAGTGTGATTTACCTGCCACTCTTGCATATTGTAACAGTGCGCTTCTTAAAGGTACCTTGTGAAGGACTGTTTTCATCTCAGGTTCTCTTTTGTGCACTGGATATAATAATAGTGTTTTGGACATGAGTGGAATATCAGTGTCAGAATTACATCATAGAAATCTCTCCCTTGATTGTTCTTAGGAATGATTCACAGAAAGAATGGCTCATCTGAGCTTTTGTTTCATGTGTACATTAGCAGTAGAAGCCAAAAGGGAGAGGGGATTTGTAGTTTCCGCTTTTACTGTCAGTGCAATTCACCATACACATTGCAATACACAAGAACTTGCTTTATTCAAAGTGATTTTCTTATTTTACTGCATTTCATAAAAAGACAGGACTACTTTATTCTTATGTCAATTATAATGTTCCTTTTCTCTTCTAGGCAGTGGCTTAAATCTGAAGACATTCAAAGAATATCACTTCTTTTCTATAATAAGACTCTGGAAAAAGAAGTAAGTTATTTTCACTGCAAATTCACAGTTGATTCCTTCTTTGCCTCATCCTAAGCGAGGCTCGTATCCCTTATTTTTGTGACACAGAGCCATTGCCACAGCACCTCATCTGCAGGGAGAAGTGCTCAAACCTTACAATAGTATTTTAGTTCATTTATGGAAGAAATTTTATGAATGTGATGTCTGAGACTGCTTTCCTGTTTGTAGGGCTCTGCAGTTCATTTGAATTTCTTGAAATTTTCATGGACTCGCAGAAGTGGGAGGAGGTTTGCTAGTCCAAATTTGATGTAACTGGAGCAAAGAATTCCTAAGTTCCATCACCTACATCCTCAAAAGGCATTTATCAAACTCCACTGGTTTTGGCTTTTTTTTTCCTTTAACCATGTCTCAAAGACTCCACCTGTAGTAATGATAGTCTTGTAATGATATCAGTTATTCATTAGTTTTCTCCATGTGCACTTGCTGTGCACAGTCATTCCAGGAAAACAACACTATAAATGTTTTAAGAAAAATGCCTAGCTGTCTTGGATGCAACACACTAAGTGTTCTTCTGGCTAATATGTTTGATAAACATGTTTGAGACATGTATGTACAGATGGAGTAAATGATATTGTTTCTAGTCCTTGGAGTAATGATCAGAATGAAAGATCCCTCCCTTCATGACCACTAGCCTGGAAAGTCAGGCCTTTTCTTTGATTTATGGCCTTGTAGAGCTTGAGTGTATTTCTACATACTGACACAGCTTCAGCAGGAAGACTGGAGGGTTGCCTCTTTCTGCTTTCTACCCTAAGCATAGGATAGCTGATAGCTGAACAGTTATGCTGTCCTTCAGGGAAGAGGTAGGGTTGACCACAACTGGCTGGATAAGTGAGTGAACCTGATGAGAATGGGGTAGAGGAAGTATTACCGTACTGTGTTCACACTGTACAGCATAGGTGCAAGTATCCTCTGGGTCCTGTGTGGTGGTCAAATACATATTTAATTATTTTTGTAGATATCTTTCAGTTCAAGGCATCTGAAATAATTTTCAGATTCTTTCACGGCTCAGCAGAATAGTATTCTTACGGCCAGTTGCCAAAGGCATGTGTTGTACACCCTTGGCAAGGCATTTGGGTGAAAGAGATTTCAAGGCTTGTTGAGGCTGTTTAGAAGATGGCATGAGAGAGAAGCAGCTACACCTGATGTGGTTGCATCTGTAGTGTTGAAAGGGTACACTGAGTGGATCAAAGGGTTGCCTGGGAGCACATTCAGATTTTAATGTGGGTGGTACTAACTGATAATTCTGAAAGAGAACTTGAGAGAAAACCATCATATGTGCGCTTTGGACAATCAGGGAATCAGGACTTGGGAGAAAATCAGGGAGCTAAGTTATTCGGCTGTGTTGATGCTCCCTGTAGGAGCCTAATCTCTTTTAGACTGTAGAATGCTATGGAACGGCAAAGAACTAATTGTTCTTTCAGATCTGGCTTTTTAATATCTTCCTTCAGTCTCTTTTAATGACTCACCAGTCCAGCCTTGACTTTAAAGAACTCAGTCAGAAGCCTGCTTTTGATTTAAACAGGAGCTTTTTAAGGCCTGTAGGACCTGAAAGTACAGCAAGGTAATAAAGCAAAATAATTATTTAACCTAAGGAGTGAGTTGCCTGACTTAATTGGGAAATGTCTGGAGAAGTGTGGAACACTGAAATGAATTTACAAGTGGGTTGGAATTTTTTGAGATTTCAACAGCAGCTCAAGGTCCAAAATTCCTAAAAATATTTTTTAAAATGCTTTCACTTTTTTTTTTTAAATTAAACTTTTTATGATGAATTTGGGATAGTCCTGTTCTGCAGAGGAACAAGGCAAAACCATTTGACGTGGCTACTTAAGCTGTTCTTCAGGAAGTAAAAGGATTCAATGCTATGCCTGACAATACCTAGCCCTATGTAAGTGGATGTGGAAGTCATTGAACAACAGGAAATTTACTGTTGCTAAAGACTACCTATACCTATCTGCAACTTTAAGCTGAAATTTCAGTTGGGTGATATTTTACCTGCTTTGGAAATTGTATTTTTTAACATTTGCTTTTTTTTCTTCTAGTATCGAGCAACTACTCTGCCTGCATTTAAGTATTATGTGACTTGTGCCTGTCTCATATTCTTCTGCATTTTTGTTGTGCAGATTCTGGTATTGCCAAAGTAAGTGGTATTTAACGTGTACTTATTCCGATGTATATTGGTTATTAATGTAAAAAATAAAAATTTATAAGTAAAAAATTTTTTAATTATCAGATTACAGAGGTCAATTCATGGAAATGAAATTGAACAGAGAAGATTCAGGATTTCAGCCCATTTTCAAAGTTAGGCTTGTTTCTAATTTTAAACACTGTCAATAGCGTGGTGCCAAGCGTTAGTATCAATTCTTCATTCATTTTAGTTTTTCTCTTTGCTTTTAAAAATGTGTGATGATGACAGGAATGAAATTCATATGTGTAAAAAAAAAAGTAATACAAGCTATAAGTTTGTGCAGCTAAATTTCCGTGTAAAATAAGTGTGACAATTGGATGTTGAAGTGGGATAAAATGGATTGCAGAATTGGGACTGTGATTAAATAAATGTATTTAACATATTACTCTGATGATACTGCTCTATTTAGCATGCAAACAGAGCATTACTATTCATAAAATGTGTCTTTTAAAAACTAATTTTAAAATATTATAATAAATTGCTGGAATAGTTATTTTTATCAGAATGTATATATTATGAACTAATTTATATTCATGCATATAAATCAGCTGTCTTTCTATCTATGCATATTCTGGAAAGGCTGAGAAAACTGGAATACAGTTCCAATAAAGAATATTTTATTAGACTTCTTATAATGGAATTTTTCTGTTCATTGTTTACATAGTGGAAAGTTGATATTTGTTTTATAGCAATTGTTTCCAAAGCCAACACTGTATATTCCCTGTGATACAGTATTTCTTCACTCATAGTCTTTTCTCCTGTGTAGCACTTTGAGGACTAGTATTTATAACCTCAGTTGATTGATTGGTCTTGTGCTATAGTACTTACTCACATTTTAATTCAAAGCCAGAAGGAACTGTTAGGTCATTATAAATTGACTTTCCATACTGCAGACTTGTTTTATAACATATATAAAGTTTTATGGACTTCTCTTCAGATCTTAACAGCATTCTCCTTGCAAAGGGTTTCCCAGCTAGTTTCTAACACAGAGGCACAAGCCACAAAGGGACACTCTATCAAGAGTTCAGCAGTATCCTGCACATGGTTCGGTCTGACTTTAGGCATTACTGTTGCAAAATATGAAATTAAGACTCATGACTAATTTTATTTGTCATTTTGCATGAATATAATTTACAAGCTCATACTATATTTTGATTAGTACAGGAATTAATTCAGGGAAATTCGTGGTTTGTGGTATACCAAAAACCAAACTTGGATCTAACTAGTCCCTTCCAGCAGTATGATTTATGAATCTGTTTTTGTTTTGATTTCAGTCATGAAAATGAATGTAGATTTATCACTTATCATACATGCAGTAAGATGTTCAATTTGCTATATCCTTATTATATCTCTTAAACCAATTGTGTAGCTCATTAAAATATATCATATACTTGAAATTGGTGAACTCTAGGGAGCTGTATTCAACTAAGGAAAGAGTCCTCCAACTTGTAAAAGCATGTGCTGATATCACATGATCTCTTTCTAACATCAGAGCAAAAGATACACAGGATTTACCATTTTCATTACCAAAATGTAAATTATCTTTTGGTCCTTTTATAGGGCCGCATATTAAATTGTAAAAGCAAGAGAATAAAATCAGGTATTACCAACATAAATGGTGTTCAGCTTCAGAGGGTCTGTGGATTAATTTGAGAGATGGAAGACAGAAAGGCAAGTTATTATACAGGCATCTGCATATTTGCTGGAAAACTGGGAGCATTGCAAGTTAAAAAAAAAAGTTGAAAAATCAGCAGTGTATGTAGTCATCACAAATGTAGCTGAAATTGAACATACTCCAGTGCCACAAATGTTATTTCCTTCCAGCAAAAAAATAAATAAATAATAAATAAATAAATTGTAGTTTAGTCTAAAATTCTATCTAGCCTTTTTGTTTTCTTCCAAAAATTCTACAGGATTTTTAAATGGTGATCTAATGAAGACAGGGAGATAAACGACATCTGTCATTGGGGTTTATTGATTCACTGTTCCAGTAATCTGGTTTTGCAGCAGTGTAATGTCATTGATTTCTGTGCAGGCACACCACCTGCTGCTTTAAAGTAGATTTGGAGATATTTCATAGTAAGTAACATCCAGCAAGTTGCAAGTAATATCTCCAAGATCACGAGATGTTTATTTCAAGGCTGAAACAATTTACTAATGTTTTAATTTTCCCAGTGTCAATAAACTGATGTGGTGTTTTCATAATAAACTTTACACAAAGTGGTAAATATAAATTTAATCAAGTAAACAATATCTTGGGGTGAAATGTAAGTCATTATTGTGACATTAAAATGCCAGCAAATCTTGATCACTACATTTCCTCGGAACAGGCCTTCAGTGGCTCTCTAGCATTCATGGTTTACCGAGTGACAGAAGTATCTCTAGTAATTCACGACAACCTTATGTTCTTTATTTAGGGAAACAGTCAACTAACATGGAATTGGTAGTGTTGTTTTTTGAAATGCAGACTGGTGAATTGATGAAAGTATATTCCCATTGAATAGGCGTTACTTCTTGTGCTGTTTGAGTAAGGGATTTATTTGGGGCTGCATTTAAGATTCTTCCCCAGCTTTTCCTCTCTGAGGCTGCTGTGTTCAAGAAAGCAGGTCCTTTTGTCCTGAGTCATGCCAAAATAACAACCATCTTGTTCTACCCATGGAAGGTGGTTAGGAGGCCTTAGCGTAGTATTTCCAGTCAGGCACAGCTGAATTTCTTTGTAGAAAAGGTAGTACTTAAAAACTTTGAAAGCAGGTGTGTCAATTTAATCTGTTACCAATCCAATCAAAACAAGGATATTAGGAAGATACTTGGAACACCTTCCCACCTCAGCCCCACTCCCGGTTCTCTCCCCCCAGGGGACAGGGGCTGGGGTGGGTTCCTCACCCCTTGTCTCTGCCACTCCTTCCTCCTCAGGGGGAGGAGGACTCCGCGCTCAGCCCCTGCTCCAACATGAGTCCTTCACGTGGGCTGCAGTCTTTCCGTCACAGACCGCTCCAGCGCAGGCTTTCCCATGGAGTCATGGCCATCTTGGGGGGCACCCACTGCTCTGGGATGGGCTCCTCCCTGGGCTGCAGGTGGGCATCTGCTCCCCTCCATGGGCTGGGGGGCATCCCCTCCTCCCTCACTGACCTCAGTATCCATAGAGGGGTTCCTCTCACATCCCAATCCCCCAGCTCCCTGCAGGTTTCCCCTCTTAAATCTGTTCTCCCACAGGTGTTTCCAGTGTCACTGATGGGCTCAGCCTGGGCCAGAGGCAGGTCCGGCTTGGAGTCGGGGGAGCTTCCAGCAGCTTCTCACAGGAGCCGGCCCTGTGGCCCCCTCCCCGCTACCAAAAAAACCCACGCCACACAAACCCATAACAGAGCAGTATGAAACTATTTCAGCTTAGCCTAACTGAAGCAGAAGTCCTGCTGTTCCCAGAAAAGAAGAGGGTGTGGGGACCAAAAACCTTACAACTTTTTTCTCTGTATTCACAGCTCAAATCTGGATTTTAAGATACCACTTTTCCTTATCGTCAGTCCTTTTCTCTTTGTCCTGATAATCAGAATCTTGTTCAACTTGCTATGTAATTCTTTTTCTTGTGCCACTTCAATAACATCATTGATAATGTAAAACAGCTACAAAGGCCTTTAGTTCTTGCCTGTTGCCCGCATGATTAAGTACTGTTTGCATAAGCTCTCCTTATGCCATGTTAATTTTATTTCCCTTGCTCTCCAGTTTCTGTTAAAAACATCTTCATTACTTCTTCTACCAGGATGCACTCCAAACTTGACTCATAAGGCTATTCTTGTGTTGAATCATTTCTTAAGGTGTGCAGGCTCCTTTTTTGTATCCTTCATATCAGAGAAAGAATAGCAATAGTTTGAAACGCAGGAATCGTTACTTGAATATGAAGGACATACATGATTGGATGTGTTTAGGCATATATAAAAAATAAGCCTGTTAATTATATTCCTTTTCCTTCATCTCTTCTGTTGCTTACTAGATTTTAAATTCTGAAGAGTAGAGACTATAGTTTTACATATTCTGATGTATAGTTTACTGTCTCAGTCTCGATGAGAAATTCTTGGAGAACATGTATTCATAAGCAATAATGATTTTCAAATAACTTCTAAACGAAACATTATTTCAAGATTAATATATGTTGTGAATTGCCAGCTGTTTGTTTTTCATCAGTTGTTCACATCAGCCCAAAATCTGATGAATAATTAGCATATAAGAGGTGCTCTGAATGATTGGCAGGGAAGCTCCTAAATTACTCTCCAAAATGCTTTTAATGGCAGCAATATGGCATCAAATTGGTTTGTGAAGTTAATGCTTTTTTTGTTCATTCCTGAAAATAGCTTCTCTAACACTGTTGTTAGATCAAAATATTTTCCAATATTTGTATGTAATCTAAGGAAATTGTTCCATAGAGTTCTATTCCTGAATTTTTAGTATTACAGTTTCTAAAATGTATATATTTGAATTTACATTGGCATCTCTCAAGAAGAGATGTAGGCTTTTATTAATAATGTTTTTTAATTCTGAATCATAGTTTATGGAGGAGCTAACTTAAAATGTAACATTTATTACAGTTTTGTGGAAAAAGCAAGGGATATAAAACTTATTTCTAGAATGTCATGCCAATATTTCTAGCATATAAGGTTTGATAAAGTAAGATATTTGCTAGTGCTCAAAGGAGTTGAGAGATATTTTTTAATGCTGTAAAAATTTCAAATCTGTGGTTAAAACTGAAAGCAGACGGTCAGGTGAGAGACTTCATGATGTCATCTAGTTCCCTTGCTTAAACAACTCAGTTTGTCCAGAGCTTCTGATCTCTTCTTGGCATTCATTAAACATAATTAGGTCCCACTGCATCCTTCCCTAGGAAGCTATGCTAAGTAGCTCTCATGTGGTGCCTGATGGAGCAATTACACTCAACTGTGGTATTCATATAGAGAGATTTCCACATTTGTGGAATGAATGCATGCACGGATTGTTACTGTATCCCTGCTTCTGTTTACTGAGTATCCACTGATGCTATTTTGGGTAGACTTTCCTCTTTATAACACACAAGAAAAGGATGAGCTAGAACATGTGAGTAAGGATGATTTCAGGGAGAGTATAGGTTACTCAATTTTTTTAATCCAAAGTCTGTTGTTGTTTTTCATTTTTCTTCATGGTGTTTAGTTTTCCTTCTATCCTGTCCTCTGATACTTCAGAATCTACTGGCCAGTCAGTCAAATTTGATACAAAATGGAGTTTTCAGAGGTGTTGAAACCTAATCCATTCATGAAATAGCAGTCACTGTATTAGGGCCCTTGCTGACTGAGAGGCTGCAGCATCACAGATACCACAGGTTCTAGCCACAAGACACTGAAAACTGGACATCACTGTCCCATGCTATTGCTTTTCTACCTTTGCAGGGGAATGTATACTACCAACAAGTTAATTTTGTGTATCTATTAGACTCTTAAATTATTATAAAATCAAGAGCATAAAAATAAAGCAATAAGAAGCTTCTTTAATACAGGCTTTCTAAAGTAAAAACAAAACATTGCTGCTGTTAATGCACTCTGTCATTTAAATTAGTTGTGTGGAAATTATTATCTTCTCATGGTAATAGTTTTACAAAGTCAGAGTTAAAGCCAATTCAAGCATTCCTGAGTTGACAAAATGGCAGGAAAAAGGCCTGTCATTCTGGTAAGGATTGGAATTGCTTTTCCACAGTGTTGAGGATTGCAAGTTGCAACTTGCACATGGTAATTTTTCGTATCATCAGTATTCTACACAAAGGAAGGTCATACTACAAATGTGTAACAGAGAAATTAATACATGTTTTCCTTTTCTTGTAGAACATCTCTTCTTGGAATTTCATTTGGAGCTGCATTTCTCTTGCTTTCCTTCATTTTGTTTATCTGCTTTGCTGGACAGCTTTTGGTAGGTATTCAAGGAAATGTAATCCAGTAGTTAATGGTTTCTTTTAAATAACATGTTCTGATTTTGCCAATTCACTCTGCCTTTGCAGAATACCAGTTAAATGAGAAAAGCTTGCATGCACAGGCTTCTGAGGACATTGTTTTGTCAGTGTTAACTTGCTGTAAAATGTCCTCATTTATCTGAAAAACAGAAGATGCCAGTGCAGTGACTGTCTGTACCTACACTGATATTCTTTTTCCCCCATGAAGCTGGATCCTCTGAGAGGTTTGCATTATTGTTTGATTGATTGTCTTTTCAAAAATTTTTGTTATTGTGCTTAGAGGGGTTGACTGAACTTATCAATGCTTTAATTTGGGGGAACTGTGTATTTGTTTAAATGTTTTATAAGACCATTTTCTGAGTTAAGAGACTATTTCACGATAACAATTTAATTTGATATGTAAAAACTTTATAGTAAAATTCTAATTTTGCCATTGAGTGGTCCAGGTGTTACTGATGCCTATTAGTGTACCAAATAATGTGCTGAATTTGAGAATTTCATTTAATTCAAGATTTGGGCAAACCTTTCAGCATTTCACAGTATAATTTACAAATATTATTGTCCTCCTTTCAGTTATTCTGAAATAGATCCAACATATAACTCCATCTAGAACAAGGTATTTCAGGATTTCTAAGAAAGTGAATGCAATTTGAATTCGGTGTGTGATCTGGAGTAAAACTATCTGTATACTTGTCACTTAATCCCCACTTCTCTATCTTTACATCTTTCCACAAGCTCCCATAGAGAAAGCTGAGAGAAATATCTTTTATAAAAAAGCAAAACATGCACATAGGAAAGACAATTAGATCACTATGCAGTAAAACAGTAAGGAAAGGTGGCCTGGCAGTTAAAGCAAGAAACAGAGGAAGCAGGATTTTATAATTTTTCCCTCTTCCCTTGAGAGGCTTGTAATTAACCAGGACATGGTTTTAAGAAAATGCAATTAATGTACATTTCAGTTGTCTTTCCAATAAGGTAGGGATGCTGCCACTGCTCAGGAATTTATCTGAGATATAATGCAACAGTATTTTTAAATATTTTAAATCCTTGGAGTGAGGTCCTAGAGGTATTGCTATTATGTAACAGCAAAGAATTAATTCTCATGTAATGTCATACTTGATTGCTGTTTGTTGTTGACATAAGAGTAAAATGATGGAGTCAGAGTACTGCTGTTGAATAAGCAAATTAAAAAAAAAAAAATTCTACAAGGAAAAGCGAGCCTTTTTCCTGTAGGAAAAAGAGGTGCCAATGAAATGGTATGAGGAAGTGCTGGGACATAAACTCTCCTGGGGCTTTTGTTTATAGTGTAGCTTAGGAGGAATACAAACATATTTTTCTGCATTTAAAGGGATGACTAAGGAAATATCCCAAGTCAGAGTTGAGTTGTACCGCTTGAATAGTATCTAACACCTACTTTCAATGCTGTTTTTCCTATGTCTTGTACGTGCTGTAAATACTTCCCAGAAATGGAGACCTATTATTGCATTTCTGTTGACTTGCAAGATGTCATGTTCTAACCTAAATAGCTTGAAGAGGGGCTATTTATGTCTAGGGGCTCTTATGTCTTGATGAGTTCAGCTGTTCTAACGCAGAAGCTATGCTGCTAAGAAGCCTTTCAGCAAGTAAGTTATGACCATAGTTGATGCAGTGCTCTTTCCTTCACGAGCGTGGCCATAGTTCTGTAAGGTGGTGGATGAGAGGCAGCTAACAAAGGAGGCAGTAGGTTTATCTTTCCCCTGTCCTCTCCCTGAGATTTCTTCCTTCATGTCAAAATCCGAGTATTGTTTTGCAGCTTTAACCACAGTGACACACTATGTTATGTTTCAGTAGCATGTCCATTGCAGTATCTGACCCATAATTGTAAATGCTTCCATTCCAGAAGAAAAAGCCTGAAATTCTCAAGTGAACAAGTATCAATATCTGGGTTTTAACGCTATAGTGTCAGTGTTAAGAGAAATCACACTTTATTGTCCTAATCCCAGTTGGGTTTGGGTTTGGGGTATTTTTTGCCAGTGTGGGTTTTTCCCACCTCTTTTTCTTAAGGGGTACATTTTGGATTCCCCTGCAGAATGCTTGTAGTAAATGTGGATGTGCTTGTGTGTACACACACCTGCATGTAATCACAGAGTTTAAAATCACCAAAGATCTCTTTTCTAAAAATGTACAAAAAAAGAAGAGCATTTTTTGGGGCCTGACTGACCCTGACAGATGAACTGTGGTGTGTTGGCTTTGACTATGGGCCAGACGCCCACCCAGCTGCTCACTCACTCTACCTCCTCAGTGCGACGGGGGAGGAAAATAGGATGAGAAAGCTCGTGGGTTGAGATAAAGGTAGGGAGATCACTTACCAATTACTGTCACAGACAAAGCAAACTTGACTTGGGGAAATTAATTTAATTTTTTGCCAATTAAAATAGATCTGGGTAGTAAGAAACAAAACCAAACATTAAAGCCACACCATTCCTCCCCCCTCTCCCAAACTCAGCTTCACTCCTTCGCTCCAGACTCCTCTACCTCTCCCCAGGCAGCACAAGGAGGGGTGGAGGGTGGTCAGTACCTAGACATTTCTCTCTGCTGCTCCTTCCCTTCACACTTTGCCCCTGCTCTGGCATGGGGTCTCCACAGGCTGCAGTTCCTTCAGGAACACCCACCTGCTCCAGCACGGGTCCTCCATGGACCGCAGTGTGGACATCTGCTCCAGCACGGAGCACCTTCTCCTCCTCTTTCTCCTTCTCCTCCTCCCTCGGTGTTCCCTCTGCTGTTTCTCACTCTTTTTGTTCCCTCCTCCTCTCTCTGCCTGACATTTTCTGCCCTTTCTTACTCGGGCTTTCCTCGAGGTGCCTGCTCATGGCTAAGGGGCTCAAAACAAAACAAAAATCCAGACTGCAATGCTAAAATTACTAGCGCTTACCGAATTTAATTACAATATTGTAAGAAGAGATTTATGCTCATTCTTTCACTCTGAGTTTATTATTAGTTGATTTTACTGTTTGGCAGCACTGCAGCGGGGTCCAACTCAATCTGTTGTGGAGTGATAACATCAGCCATTAAATAAGAATAGGAATAATTTCCATCAAATGATGCGACAGAGTGGTAGGACAAATAACGTGGTTACAGACTTCCAGCAGATCCTGCCTTTGTGGCGTGTCATCCCCTGCCGCTCTTGGGCAAACAGGCCGAGGGCAGGGAGGGCTGACCATTCTCATAGAAACAGTCGTTTCCCCATGGGCATTAAACCTTCATCAGTCCTAGCTAAAATTGGCATATGTCCTGAAACTTGAAGTGGATTTATAGCTTTTCTAGTCTAATTACTTCTTTGTCCCTATGCTTTTTTTCTTTTTTTACTTTTTTAGATAGTCACAGTATTCGGACTGAAATCTTAAGACTATGAGTATTTTTGGTCTTAAAGATCCTTTCTGGCTTACATTTTCATATTTTAAATGTTGGCTAATTCTTTTTTATTAGTTTTGAATATTTTCTTTTGATTTTCCTTGAGAGGTTTCCTTCCCAAATTACAGGCAGATAGAGAACAGTGATTGTCCTTTAGCTTATATATTTTCTGTGTCTGTTCTCTTTATCTTCTTGAAGTATAGATGAGTTCATAGAATGAGTGTGAATGCCTCAGACTTGGTATCTGTTAAATGTGTTTTGCCTCCTGATGCGAATGCAAGGAAGCAAGAGATCTGGTTACCTAAATGATACATTGGAAAATGTAATGCAAACACTAGGAAAAAAAAGCACAGTAAGAATGTAAAGGAAAGATCTCCATGGTAGCAGAGGTAGCCTGCTGAAGAAGTATTAGTCTCAAGCAGATGTTCTTTGTGCACTAATTCAAATACTGTCTCAAAAATTTCTTTACATTACCTGGGACACATGTGCACTTAATTGATACCACATGCTCTTTGTGCCATTTTTTTCCCATTAATATGAAATGTTTTTTTGTTGCATATATTCATACCTTGCAAACCTATTTAGCTACTTCAGCTAACAAGGAAGATTAGAAGTAATAACATTTCTTTCCTATCATCTCATCTGAACATGTTTATAGTCTCTCTTAAATACTCAATTGAATGGTAGACTTAGCAGAGCACAATACCAACAAAATAAACATCAGAAAATAATTGGCTCCACATCTGAGAAAGATATTCTGATTCAAGGTCACCAGAGCAGCTAGCAAAGTGCAGTCAATATGTAAGCAGTCCTGTCCCTGCTAGAAGAGAGCATGTTATTTATTAGTTGAATTACACCACACCACTGACAATCTTTACCTTTGTTTGCAGGGATTTGTATTTTACTTTAAAGCAATTGGCATTGGTACTTAACAGTCAGAAAGACTGTGTACACTTAAGATACTTAAAAGCTCTGCAAGGACAGGAATATCAGCACCAGCACTGCTGGAAATTATTTTTGACCTGGAATCTTACCTCTGATGTGAGTGTCTCTCTTAATGTAGATACGACTGAAAGATTGAGGCCCTTCAGTTTCTTCAATAATAAGCCTTTGCTTGTAAATTAAGATTAAAACAGGGATGGGGGAAGACAGGAAAAATGCAGAGAGGCACTTTGGCACCTACAACAGGGTCCATGAAAGAGGCTCACCAAACCTAAAAGTCTTCTGATGAGTCTCTTGCACAGGCACTGCAACGGCAAATCCATCATCACTCAGTAAAGTACTATGTTCAGACTTCAGGAACCATTAGAAATGTACTGATTTCAGTAACAAAAATCCTTCTCCTTACCCTTTCTTGAGTTACATGTTTATAACATGTTATGTGATTGTGAACAACGGAAGAAGTTGCCTAGCCTGGTGGAAACCACAAGTTTCTTATGTCTGTTGTGCCAATAACTTCTCTTTTAATATTTTTTGATGAGTGAGACTGTCTTGATTTTTTTTTAAATCTGGCAATGCTGCCTTTTAGTGTCTTTGCCCAAGATGATATTGTAAATTACCTCCAGATAAAGAGATAGCCATGTGTGCTTCCTACTACCAACACTCCAGTATGCAAACAATTTTCCCTACCGTTAATTAATGAGAAGGATGAAAGCAGAGAGTGTCCAGATTGTTTTGAAGGTTCTTTTACATATATTACCAGAGAGGTGATGTCCAGGATGTGTAAGTACTGCATCATGGTCACAAATGAGGGCTCCTGTTGCATGAGGCAGTTTTTGGGTGGTACCTTCTTACTTGGAGACCAAGACTTGGTCAACGTAGAACGTACCATTCAGAACTCCTTCCTCTAGCTTAGTGCCCTGAGCACTGTCTTTAAACAGGCCTTCAGATTTGCTCTTTCTCAAAACCACTGGCTCTTTAAATATTTCATGTGAAAGAAAAACTTGGATGGGAGGGACTGAAAACGTCTTGCCTTAAAATAGCATATAACACAGCAACTGTACATTTTCTTGAATGAGGAAGGCAGCACAGTAAGTACCAGGACTAAACTCTGAGTGCCTAAAGACATATTTATATGGCTCTCTGCCATGTTCTTTGAATGAGATAGTTGAAGTGAACCACATGGTCATTTTAACATGACCCTTTGTGAAGGATAACAAACCCTGCAAAGTATGGTGAAATTGAAAATGTGATACCAACTTCAGTTTTTCCTGTTATTTCTTTATTCAAGATTCTAGCTTTTGTCAAACCAGTTGTATCCAACATAAGTTGAGTAGACTCTTCACCTGGATGCATTTTGTATGATTCAAAATGCCTGGCTTAGATTTACAGGTGCCACCATGGAGTTCAAAAGCTTGATGTTACAGTACTCATTTTAGAAGTACTTTGGTCCTTTTTATCAACAATTTGACCATTAGAAAGTATGTGAAATATAAACTTGTGTCTCCATACAAAAATCAGCCTTCTTCAAGCTTAGGTCGCTGTAATCAGTGTCAACCAGTTTTTTGGATTTACACTTCGGTGTCTTCTTCAAGTCTGAGTGAAAACGAGCATGTGCAAAAAAACCCCGAATTTGGGGGCTTTTTGTTTCTCTTGATTCCATTTTTTGTAACATCAGTATTAGTAAAATGTTAAGTTGTATTTGAATGCAAAATGCAAAGAACAATAATAGAACTATAGAAAATGTGATTTACTGGCTTTCTGTAAATAAGAGGTCTTCAGTCAAGATGTTCCAGCCTCTGCTAGCATGTGAAGGAGAAGTGTGACAGCTCTTGTGACACTGTCTTTCATCTACAACACAGCTGTCACAATTAATTCTCGCACCAGTTCCTTGATCTCACTCAGAAAGACAGCATTCATTTTGTTAAATGCTGAAGTAGGTTTTTGTGTGTGGAAAGACAACACAGAATATATTTTAATAACCTGAATATTCAAAATAAGTTATTACTCACTATCATGCTGAGCTGTCATATCAGATTTAACGTGTTCAGATGAAAAGGTAATACATTAGTCACCTTTCATACTACAAATACCTATTATTTCTAGTTGGTAAATGATAAACACTGAACCATATTCTGCCAGCTCCACTTAGAATAAACACAGAAGCTTATGCTACTAAGATCTGATGTCTTATCCTTCTTGCATGCTTTCTAGAAATAATTACTTCCTTTCATGTCATTCTCTATTTTCTTAAGAAAATTGCAAATGAGACATAACATTTACAGGAAAAAGTGTTTGCCATAAGCTATTGAATCAGCAAAATCAACCTGCATAGTTCTGCCAGTGCTATTAAGTGTCTGAATTTAGTGATCACCCCACCACTCCAGTTCTGCTTCCAGGAGTTCTCTAAATTTTCAGCAGTACTGAACTGCTGCAGTTGTACTATGTATGGACTGGATTTAAACTGCTTAAAAGTGAAATGAAGTTCAGCAAATTGGTTAATTCACATAGAGAATTATTGATCAACAGTGTATTCTTTCATGTTTTCCGGGGAATTTCTACTCAATGGTTTAAAGATTTTTAGTGTGAATCAGGGTTTTGTCACAAATTTTCCTTTCAGGAGCCTCATTGCCTTAACCTATGTAGGCTGCTGTCTTTGCTATTAGAGAGACCTGTCATCTATTGAAAAACCAGGTGGGCATGACAGATTTACCAAATAAACAGTGGTCCTTTGTCTCCAGGACTCAGAGCTGTGCGTTAAACAGTCTGTCAAGAAATGCATCACTGAGTTCTGGTGTGCTTCTGTTTTACAAGTGGAAATAACTATCTACAACTTCATTTTTGAAGTTGCAGTTTAACAACACATTTTTCTTGAGGACAGAGCCAGCAGTATCTGTAATTTTAGCAATAGCAGCTGGAATAGTGGAATTTCTTTATTGATTAATCACACTGGCTGAATGATACATTGTTTCCTGAAATTTTTTTTATTCTCCTGAACTTTTCTTAGTGATAATGTTGCCCAGAGAACATAAAAATCTTCTTTTTTTTTAATGGAAGGAGAAAAAGAACTTGTTAAAGAAATGCAGAAAATCAGTCCAGTTAGTTCCTCCTTGCTAAAATACATTAGCAAAGTCAGGTGATACTGATAAAAATCTTGTAAACAAAGGAAATCTAGAATTATTGCAAGGAATTTTGGTCAGAAGTTACATAAGTCTGTTCAAAAGTGTACAAGTACTTGGAAAGTGATAAAGCAGTCCTCAGCAATAAATGCAGTTCTCAGCATGGACATTGCTAAGTAATCCTAGCAATTCTGTACTGTAACTTTTTCAATGATTACTTTAAAAAAATGAAGAAAGTTCAAATTTAACAATTGGAAGCATTGAAGTAGAAAAGTCTGAGAAGTCTTCGTCATTTGATGCCAACAGTTGGGTATTTATATACTGGGATTCAACAGAAATTTTCTGTGTGAAACTTAATTTTGTTGTTCATCTGTGCAGAGGGAACCATCAATTTACATTGCTTACCACTAGAAAAACTTGAAAGCATCTTTTTTTATGACATTGTTTTGCATCTGTTACTGACGCATGTTTTTTAAAGTTCTGAAATTGAAAATAAGAGCTGCTAGAGCCTGTTGGATCCAGTGGAGTTCATGAGCTGGGGGAGTGCTCCTTCCTGGTCTGCTGGAGCCCAGTTTGATGGAGTTGAAGACACAGGGGATCCTCCTGTCCCACTCCCATCAATGGGAGGCTGTCAGTACCGTGTCCCAGGTACAACCGGTAGTGAGACTGAGCACGTATTCCTAATGGGCACAGGCATAAACCATACGCACAGGACCAACCACACAGATCCATGGAGAGAGCAGCTCTCTTACAGCACCCACACAACGACAAGCAGCACTCACGTAAATATGATTGACACTGATAGTCTAGTGCCTCCTTTCTGGCTGATCAGGACTGATCTTTGCTCGTGGAGTGTACACACACCCTGACTGTGGTCACCCACAGGCATGCTCGCCTTTGTGGGTCACTCAGTATGGACTTCAAGTCAATACAATATCCATGCCCAGGCTCTGCCCCCGCTTAAGCAGTGACTGGCTCAAACCTTGGGTCTCTCCAAATGCAGATCTCCTACTTCTCAGCCAGGCCAGCTTGAAGTTTCCTAATGGTTACACACACACACTCCCCGCACACCCTGTGTGTCTCTCCAGGGACTGGTCTGAGACACTTCAGTAACTGGCACCCAGGCCTCCCGTTGCCTTAGATAGGTGATCTCTCTCTGCAGTGGCTGGCACCCATCCTGTGCTACTTGCCATCTAGGCCAGTATGAAGTTTGCTAGCATGTTCACACATGCAGGCTCAGAATAAGGACTGCACTTACACAGAAGATGGTTAGAGATAGGATTTAATAAGAATATGCAATAGACTCATTTAGACAAGTGTTTACATGCGGACATTTCCTTTCATCCCCTCTCTTCTCCATTTACCTGTGCTTGTTCCTCCCTGATCCACATTTATCCCTCCCTTTCCTCTCCTGTGTCCCATCCCCTAAACATCCTGTAAGTTTTCCACATACCCATGATGCCCTTAAAACATTCCATAATGTTTCACATGATCCCAAGTTTCTCTCTGCTCCATTGCAAAATTATCTGCCCCGTGCCAGCATACTATCGATTTAGGCAGTAATCGTCCTTAGTCTGCAGGGCATCCTGGAAAGGGAGTTTCTTTCGTTGAGGCTTCTTGCTAGGTTTCCCATCAGAAACCATGTCTGAAATATTCTCCTTCGATGGTCTTAGGAGCAGCAGGTTCAGTGGCTTCTGTTCTTCACTGATTAGGTTACTTTGGTTCTAGCATCTATCGTCCTTTTGATCATCGCCAGGTCTTTGTGTTTAATTTGATTATCCTTTAGTCCGATAACCTAAAACCAGTAAATTTTGTAATAAAATATATCTGGCTTAGGCCAGATAATTTATTTTCATCAACAGCTTCTTTTCTTGGAATTTCTTATCCTAAAGACTTTCCTTGAACAGTATAGCTCCTTGTAACATAATTCAGAAAGGAGAACACGATGTACTGCTTTATCTGTATAATTTCTTACCCACTTCATATTCCTCGTACTTTCCCACTTTTCCTGCCTAGCTTTGTCCCTAATCTAACTAATCCAGCTACTTCTAAGCTCCCAAGAAAATCACAGAATAATGTAGGTGAAGTTGTAGTAGAGCTCCAGGTGTGCTATGCCACAGGCAAAGAGTAATTTAAGGCATGATTTCGTGACTATTTTAATTTGCCATAAACCCATGCTCCCTGACTTACTAGGCTTTAGGCAGAGTAGACGGATGACTGAATAATTCATTTTCACACAAATCCATTCCCTGTATCTGGTTGAACACTCCGCTTCTCTAGCAACAGCAGCAATCTAGGCTTTGTGCTTTTTACTTTAATAAAGTGGGAAGGATGACAAAACTTTTCTCAAATCTACATGTGGATTCAAATTATCTTGATATTTGCTATGTATTTAGGGGTGAAGAACAAGGTTTGGAAGTTCAAAAAGGAATTTGAGCAGGAGTTTCTTGCTCAAAAATGCAGGTCCCTTGAGCCTATGTGTGGGGGTTTTTTAATATGGGGGAGGAGTAATATGTATATAAAGCTGCCTATTTTTTCCCTTTTCTTTGTCCATCCTTGAGATTCCAATTATTGTTTTGCCCTTCCTGAAAACTGACTTCATTCATTCAGAATCTGTCCAATCCAGTATGCAAAACTCCCCGTCCTAAAGGGAAACAATATGTAAAAAAGTTCTAGATATATAGTGGACTTGTCCAAATAGTGTGTAATTAGGAGGGAAATAGTTACATGCAGTATGGCAAAGACCTTCATGCAAACTACATCACACGTGTTGGCTAATAGTGTAATTTAGCATGATGTGCCGAAGCTATTGAACCTGAACTAAGAGATAAGTGCTGTAAATTAACTCCTGTATTTAGTAGTTTTTAGTGCTTGAGTTCTCATTTCAGAGACTTCCTGTGCTTGTATCTCTGATGATTGCTGTAGCTGGGGTGAAAACAATAGGTAAAGTGATCTCTGATAATAGAGTAAGTAAATAGAGAAAACGAGTTGATAAATGCGAATGCTTTTGTGGGACTGTTGTGTTCCTTAACTTTTCATTGCCTGTTTTACAGAGGTTTCAGTATAGATGAATTTGACATTTGGAAAGGGCACAAGATGCTTCTAGGCAATCTTATCTCCTCATTGCTGAAGTTTTGGGAAAATTAGTATTTATTGGATATGCCACAAATTGTTATTTATTTTGTGTGAGCATCTGGTGCCTCTGGGCACTATGCATGTATGAATGGAGGCTATTGCAATGTGTTCTTCGAAGCAGGTTAAATGAGTCAGAGCTTTTTATTGTTAATTTTTGCCACTACATAAGAAAAATTTTCTATTCACTAAATGCTCTTTGTATCAAATTGTAAGTCCAGTTGTTGTATGAAATGGTTGTTTGTTTTCTAGATAGTTTTAGGGAAGGTTGGTTTACCTTGCTGACTTACCTTTCACATAAACTGTCAAACAAGTCTCCAAACAAATGAAAGAAAAACACAGAAACCCCACTGTTTTGTAGACTGCCAGGGATATGAGTACAGCCTATATCCTGCATAAGGAGTCCTCTGTCTCTGTCAAAGACTTTGCAGAGTCACTATTTACATTTTGAAGTTTCCAGAGGCTACTAAATACTGCTCTTTCAATTGAGGCAGGGGAGGTCAGTTTGTTTGCTTGTTTTTTACTGATATTAGAGGTAATGACACTGCTGTAAACTCTGTATTTCCTATTATTAGTAATATATATTGAATATTTAATAAGGTACTTGCAAATTATAATTATTCAACAGAATTTATATTATGGCAGATATTTTAACTAAACTTGCATTTAGTTTCATGTATAATCATGATCTGTAACTCTTATGAGAATATAATAGTTGAATATTTCTGTACAATGTTTCAAGATTAATGCTGCCCTGAATCTTGAGCCTTCTTAATTCTACCCTTGTTTATAGTATTTAAATATACTAAGGCTATTTTTGTTTTCTCTTTTTTAAACTCTTTGCACTTAGCAATGTAGCAAGAAAGCATCAGCTTCATTGTTGTGGATCCTGAAATCATCTGGAATAATCGCAAACCGTCCTTGGCCACGGATCACTCTTACATTGACAACCACTGCTATAATATTAACTATGGCTGTATTCAACATGGTAAGGGAAGAAAGGGTAATTTTTCTTCGTTTTTTTTTCTCTTTTAATATCTTTTTTTGGTTCAGTATTTGTTTAGATGTCAACTTTATGGCCCATAGCTATGCCAGGAGCCTACATGTTAATGATTGCCAGAGACAGAAATGTAAAGCAGAGCAACAGAAAACATAGTGTATAATGGGGACCTCTGCAAATGGGCTGCTCAGCAAGAGCTCAGATCCTGGCTAAGTTTATTAAAGAAAAATGTAATTTATAAGGAATAGAAGATAGTTAAATCCCAGGTTTGAGTTGTTCAAATCCCTTGCTCATCTGCGCATTGCTTAGAAAAGCAGCATATTGCTCAAAGGATGAAGTATCTCCTTACAGGATGTGTGGAAGACTTTGTGCGAAACAAACTAAGCTTTATTCAGATTTGTGATGCTCCTCTGCTGATCACAAAATGATCATAATTTATACATTATTGAATTTCATTTGCTTGTCTCTTTTTGTAAAAGGAAAAAATTTCAAAAGTTACATCAAAACCTCAAAGGTACTGAACTACAAATTTGTTAGGCCTTACCTCTAATTTAGGCATTTCAACCTGTGCTTTTCTTTTCTCTCCTAATGGGGAAAATCCATGTAATTCTATTCTTTTATGACTATAGCAAATACAGAGTAGATCTGTCATTAGTCTGCCTAAAGACTGAATCTTAATGTCCTCATTTATTCTGAAGGATATGTTGTCTAATGGGATGAGCAGTATATGGGATCAAAAAACTTCCTTTGTTTTGCCCTGTTGGCTGAGCCTGATTCTGTCTGTAAACCTGTGAAAGTGTTCCAGCTCAGTTCTTTATCTGCAAAAAAGGAACCGTAATATTTATTTAAGTAATGTTTTCATTACAACGTGAATGCATAGATATTAGTCACATTTCAAGTGAGTGAGATTTGCACTTCAGTGCTTTTGAAATTGCAACTCTAGCGCTTCCTTGAGTTTCTGGTACTTTTGTTACTTGAGATTCATAAAGGACTTAAAAATTGATAATACCTACACTGTCTTATTTTGTTTTCCTACAACATTTCAGGAGACCCTTAGACAACCATTTGTTACAGTAAGTACTAAACTTGTCAGAATGATGTAATGTGGGATTTCAAATGTGAACACTTGAAATTTCTGGTAGAACCTTCTCTCCATTTTTTCTACCAAATGATCCTAATCTTGGTTTCTACCAAATGATCCTAATCCTTACTGAAAAGTAGATATCTTCCTTTCTTTCTCCTGCTTTTTTTAAGGAGAGGAGATAGACTCAAAAACAACTCCATGCTTGAGAATTTAAAATTCAGCTAATTGAATTTGGTGTTTAAGGCTGGTATGGAAAAAATTCAAAGAAGCAGTGGCTGGAAAATGAGAAAATAAGCTCACTTTTTAGCAGTGAAGGCAGTTAGCAGTGGGAACAAATTCTTCTGAAAAGTTGATTCTCCATCACTTCTTGTCCTTGTAGCTGAAGACTATATGCCCTTATGAATGATAACCTTTAGCCAAGCAAAAGTTACTTGGCATACTACAGGACAAAACCCAGAGATGGAGTAGCTTGTAAAATGTAGGTCAGATTAGACTTTGTCTTATTTTGAACTCTATAAATGTATAAGAAGAAATGAAATAACCTACTTGGGTTTAAAGTATACTTTGGGTTAGAGTTCATGCAACCATATGGTTATTTATTAAGTTAAAAAGTGTGAAAGAAGATATGGTCAGGAATTGTTTTTTCTTAGACTGAAGTTATACTATTGTGTACAGCCCACTTCAAATTTTGCCTTCAACTAGTAAAACACATTTTAGCAAAAAAGTTGTTCAGTACATCATTTTTAGAAAAAGTTTTTGATTTTATTGGTTCAAGTCCATTTTTGTGTGGACTGAATGTTACAGTAAAACTTAATAGGCTGTATTTTAAGCCTTTGTGCCTTATCGGTAATGACTGCAGTATTACAAATAATCATGTTCCATGATATTCATGAGATGATAATTTTAAGTACAATTCCCACCTTGAAAATAAACCTTAATAGTTTGACTAGCAAAAATGACTTTAAATGTGATTGTGAAATTTGCATTTCCTTAATATTAATAGCAAATTGTGGGAGAGACTCTGAAGTATCATTATTATATCTCCAAGCAACATGTACTTAATAGCAGAGGCCATTAACTGCATTTATTTCCATGAACTCTTTCAGAAGAAAAAGGCAAAATGTAGCCATTAAGAATTCATGGAGATAAAAAGCGTCTAACCATCCCACACCTAATAAATCATAATTAAGACCAAAATGTCAAATAAAGCTCAGTCTTTATGGTCAAGGGACATTAGAAAAGAGTGGGGGTGCAATTTTATTTCAAATTAGTTGTTTCAGCAGGCATCTGAATCTAGTCTTCACGTTTTAGATGTATATAGTCATGATCAGTGGAGGGAAGTTAAAAAACAGCTAATGTGACATAAGCATCAAATACTTCTTAGCTGAAGGGAGAGGGTGACTAATGCTGCTTCCATTGAGCATTAGATCTGCTATACAGAGTAGGGCAACAATCAATGGCTGAGGAAGACTTTTTTTCCAAGTTGACCTGCATTAAATAGAACATGAGAAAGTGTATTGCAGGGAACAATCCAGACATCTCGGAGAGACAGTGGGACTGCATGGCTGGACAGGGTTGACTCTTGGAAGCTAAATGAATGATGGTTTATGATACATCAAATGATTGTGCCTCACCATCCTCTGGGATTCATGTGATCTCAGTAAAAGGGGCACGATGAAAGAGTCCTGGAAGAGCTCTTTGCTTCAGTGGCTTCTGCATCAACTGCATGAATGGTTCTTGGCACAGCAACAGGTTCTCAGGGCTATACTGTCCCAGGAAGGTGCCCTGACTACCAGCTTTCAGAGTCAGGATGTTACTTGCTTTCCTGTCTGTTGTCCAGTGAATTTTGAACAACTGGACTATCTCCTTTGAAAGAACATGTCTTTAGAAATGTGAAGACTGACAGAGGTTTGAGTATTTCTGCTCCATTGTTTAATGTATGTCTATGAGCACGAGCTGCCATTGGCCCCATATTGTTATCCCTCTAGTCATGGCTGTTATCCCATGTTTTAATAATGACAAACATTTAAGCAAACCTGCTTCCAGTCTCATAGTAGAAAGTTGGTTTATTTAATTTACCTTCCTTTTAGTGTAGCTAACTCTGTTAATACAGTTGCTGACCTTGTTCAGTGCTGCATTTTTATATAGGCAAGCTCTTTGGCAGATACGCTGTAGTTATATGTCCCTACAGTGACTAGCACATTGAAGACCCTATTTTGGAGGGTGCCTAATGCATTTCTTTTAAGAAGAATAAACCAACACTGCCTAGAGCTTGACCTGGCTGAGGAGTTGGAAGGAGAAAGGGAAATGCACAGCTGCAGTCATGTCATTTAAGTGGCACATGCAGGACCCCATCACAAATCCATTCCAGATTACAGATAGAATTTAAGAAACTTACTAAAATCAGTATCAGTCTCGGTACACTGGACTAGAGGAGATGCACTAGCAGGTGAGATAGCAAGCACTTGGCTCAAACTGTCCTGAAATAATGTTTACAGCAATTCTGGTGTCATTCAAGTGCGTAGGGAGAGATAAGAGTCGTGCTGTCACACGATCGTTTGCTCCACAGTCCAGCAAAGATGAACCCACATAAGTGAACATCAGTCCATATGTGTCAAAGACCATGATGGTATGTGAGTCTGTAAAGGCCCAGCAGGCTCCTCATCTCCCTTACGAAATGCTGCTGGGAGCTTTGAACAAGGCAGTTGCTTGCCACTGCATATTGCCTCTGCAGGGAGGCTGGGACTTGGATACATGGGGACACATAGATAATTATGCATTTTCACTTAGCACACAAACTTTTATTAAAAATGAAATGAAATTATCAAACAACTTGAGTTTGATAAGTTTGACTGTTAACAAGAGACACACCACAGGACACCAAATAACGCAGATGCATGAGCACTTGGAAGCTAAGAAGTCTTGTACAAACCCAGAGACAAAATGCTCTAAAAATCATATTCAGTGCAGTGCAGTACTCTGGATCTTCATCATCCTTTTCCAACTTACCGATGTCTCAGCATCACCCTCTTATTTACTCAAAAAATCCTTAATAATCTAGATAAGTACTTAGCGTTCCAGGCTCTCCTTAAACTTCTGCTTATGAGTTTGTGAAGATGAGGAGTGATACCAGAATTTGCGATTCTCTATTATTCTTGGGGCATTCAGGTGAGGGTCTGGGGATAAATTCCTGACTCAGCTATCAGAACAACTACCATTCTTCAAATGAAGCAGTGATGCACATTTTGAGAAGAATGTTCTCCTCAGCCACACGGATATTTGGAGAGTTGGTAGAAAAATTTATAACTAACAAGATGAGTCCTGCATGTTTGACTTAGACGTTCAAACAAAAGAGCAATGCTGAACAAAAACATCATTACTTCATTTTTTTTGTTTTAAAAAAAATGCAAAACCTGTAGTTCAACCTGATAGCAGACCTGCATGCTTCTGCTATACTTAAAAGTATACTCTTCTCACTCTATCTTTTGCTGAACAAAAGAGTAGGGCACAAACATGAACAATTTTGTTTACAACACCACTATAAAAACTGTAGACCATTGTGTCTTGAGGAGATTGCATAGCTCTTCTGGAACGGTGGAAAATTAATTTAAAGTATAGTTGCGTGTTCATATCAGGCAAGGAGGTAGTAGGGAGAGAGAGGGACAGTGACAAAGATGGTTTTTATACTCGTCTTTGTAGTCCATTTCCAGTGTAATTTTGTATAATAAAGAAGAGAAAACAGTGAAGGGATCAAATTAAACGTAAGCTGTAAATTCGGTTGAGCTGCATTTTTTGGTAGCACGCCAGACCTTTGTTTTTGCTACTTAGGTGTTAAGCACAGCTCTGCTCTGGAACCGCTGTTCCTGGAGCACCTACTTCCTAAAGACCTTACCCCTGGTCTGCGGGGTTTCTCGCTCGTGTGCGAAAGCACACTTGTTAGTGTTCTGAGGGAAGCCTATGCCTTCTTTTTGCATAGAAGATGACAGTAGTATTTGTCTTTACAGATGGCTACTGCATGACATCATGCTACCACAGGCTGATGACCACAGTTGAACTATGTGTGGTACTTGAATCAATTAATTTTGCCTTTTACTCTATGATTCCGTAGTTCAATGGAGGGCTATTTCCCAGCTCTCTCCCTCCTGCCCACCTATCAAGGGGTCAACCCATTCACACAGTAACTATTGAAACTTTGCATGTTTTATTGTTTATTCCATAATTGTATAATTCAATGTGCATTTGATTAGTGCACTTAATATTAAATTTTGCCACCTTTCCTTCTTCTCAGTAGGATGCTATTTTATGCACATTAACATGGAAATCAGCAAGCCCACTTGCTTAGTAAGGTGAGATACCACCCATCCAACTTGGCCACGTTTACAGGCTGTCGGACCATGTTCATTGTGAAGCCTTAGTTCTGGTGCCTTGTGGATTGTACAGAAGGATTGAAAGTACCTTAGTGAGAAGGTTGGCTTTGTTCTTAGTAAGGTCTAACCTAGTGTATTACATAGTCTTGTGCAGATTCTTGGTCAGATAACAAGCGAAATGCACAAGCTTGCTTATCCCATGTTGGGGGGGAGGGTCTGTCACCACATGGTTCCTCTTGAAAGAAATAGCAGCACAGCAGGTATTGTCCTTGTGTGAGGCAAAAAACTCACAACTGAAGATTGCAGATTATATGAACACAAGAGAAGAAAAAGCTGTTAGAATATATGAAGTTAGAATTTAATGGTAGTGTGCTCAGATGTTCCGTGGCAAACATTGGTATTCATAAAAAATATTGCTTTCATTTGAGTCATTTGAGTAGGTGTGACTGCTTAGTAGGACTGAGCTGTCTCTTACAAAAAAATACTATGTTGAAGAACAATATATATCTCTGAAGCGTGATAGCAGATGTAGATAACTGATGAGAGACAAGAAAGACAAGTACAAACACATCATTCAGAAATAAGTGTTGTTTGGCTCATGGGAGATGACAACACTGCCATATCCTTTTTTTTTCCTTTCTGTGTTTATTTATGTATTCACAGATGTGCCACATTTCATATAGCATTCTGTGTATACAGGTAACTTTTATAGGTCAGAGATGCCCTGTACAAACCTCTAAAACAAAATTAAAACGCTTTAACAGAAAAGAAAGGGTCTAATATATATACATATATGTATATATATAATATAATTGTGTTTGAGTTCGTGGTACATAATCTTTTAGTCTGTGGATGTGTGTGGGATGGGATTCTGAAACTAAATACAGTTATTTCATGTTAGCAAAAAAAGTAAATGCACCATTAGTGGAATGTGGAGACTCTCTTTGCCCACCCTTGGCAAATGACCTGGTTAACAACACCTATTAAGATGAGAATGTCAGTGTAAATAGTTGGGGACAGGGAGGGGGATTAAATGCTTTAAAAAGCTGTCTGGAGGGCATTTGCCCCAAACAGTTCCTGTTAAAGAGGAAGTCTGACATCAGCTGGGTTAAACAAACCAAGGCACTTCAAAGGGAATTTGAAGCAAAGTAGGAAACAGCATGGAAAAAAGTATAAAAGCAGCATGGAGATCCGTAACAGGAGGCAGGGACCTACGAGTCCGGCAGTGCCCCCAGTCACCCCTCCGGCATCGCGCCTCGGCCTCGGGCAGTGGGAGCAGGCCCCCCACGGGACAGGAGGTGGTGGGACGATGGCGCGGAGCACCCGCAGGGACCCACGCCTCGGCTCTGTCCCCACGCAGCAGCTCGCCCGGCGCTTTCTCACCAGCTCGGGCGTCTACGGGTCGTGCGGAGCAGCGCAGGTACCCGTAAAGCTAGAGCACCTACCTCTCCTGCGCAAGTAGGGTAACCCCCACTCCCAGAAGTGGGAGAGTGCGTGTTTAACCCACACAGCCTTTAGAGTTCTGCGTCTGTGCCTGATTAGAGCTCTTCGGGATCAGTTACAGAAGGATGTTTCAAAATGTGTAGGTGTTTATTAACATTTTGTAGGGTCTGGTATTGTGATTTATCTGTCGTATTACTGATCCTGATCCTGAATGTATAGTTCACTGACTGTGGGTTAATTATGTGCAGTTGCACATAAACATTCAGAGCAGCGTGTTTGTAAAGGGAGACAACCTGAAAGTGCAAACAAACAAAGGTGAGCCCATTCTGCATGTTACTCCGCAGGTCGTGCCAACTTCTTATAAAGCAGTCTTGGTAACAGGTGGCATATTGATCACCTTCATGAGCGCGTAACCGGTCCTGCTTCTGCTGAAGGGGTGTTACGTTGATACTGGTTTCAAACTCTTCTCAGCAGCGCCACAAAACGTAGCCAGGGGCACTGACCATGGGTGGTAGCCTGGCAGGCTGGATAGTCTTTAAAAAAAAAAAAAAAGACACTGTGCAGGTAGTACAGTGTAGCGTTCGCTACATGTCAAGGTGCCACGATTAGACCACTGGTCGGCCCGGACCAGGGAAAGAGACAGATAACACACACAGTGTGAGCGCCAACTTCCGCCTTTTATTGCGCAGTTAATTCCCTTTATACTAACAAGGGTAGGCGGGATTACAGGTACGTCATAAGGCTGCGACTAACCCTCCAACTTTCCATGACATCACGAGATCTTCCAAACGCTGAACCCTACAGTACAGCACTGGGAAAAATTGCTGAGGGGGGTTGTGGGGCTCCATCCTTGGAAGTTTTCAGGACGTGGCTACAGAGAGCTATGGCTGACCAGATCTAGTGTTAGTAAGGAAATCAATAAACGATTTTGATTGGATTTGGTTACTCTGAGTGAACTGAGCAGTTTTTCTCTGGGGCAGTAGGTAAAGATGGCGATGGGAAAAGAACTTAGAGGTGGGTTACAAACTGGCTGCGTGCAGAGAACAGCGGGTGAGAAGGAGGCAACCTGTGGAGCTCTGCAACAGTCAGCCCACTGTGGATTTTCATATAGAGCATATGAGAGGGACTGTGAAATTCGCTGATGAAATTAAGGTGACAGGCAATGGCTGTGAGGGGAGGCTTGGGATTTTGGAAAGGAATAAGTCAGCTGAGGATTGGAGTAAAACAACTAGGATGAAATTTAGTACAGAGTGCGAGATTATGGTTGGCCTGAGAGACCAGTGACAAGAAATTCTGATAAAAGTTGGAAAATCATCAGGTAGAGATGCCATGATTTCAGGATTTTGATTAATTATGTGGGTTTAATGACAACTCAGCTGAATGACAATAACCACCCATGTGACTGCTCTTAACTCATGGTAAGTATAAACCACATTTAGCTAAGTGAGCCCCAGTGAAGGAAAACTACCTCACATTTGCTGAGCATGATGTTAGGGGTTGGGATTATGTCATTGTGCAGCAATGTGTTAAGCTGCTGTAACTTCATGATCTGTCTGAGCCCCACTTGCGTGAGGTATGGTGAGTTACTAAGGTTTTGTAGCTGTGAGCAAGGGAGCTGTCATTCTAGGATGTATGAAAACATATTTTCTGTAGAATTAGTATTAATGCTATTGCACAACTCACTGATAAAATCTGGGAAGTGTCTTTACAGTTTTAGTCACCCAGAAGGTTGAATTGAAAGAGGTATGTACAGAGGGTTACTAGAATGATCAGAGGAATGAAGAGCTTGTTTTCTGGGAAGAAACTAGAAAAACATAGATTGCTGAGCATAGCGAAGGCTGAGATGGCATTAAGTGTTGGCAACGTAAATATTAGGGAGAGAAAGGAGCTATCTGAAAGCTAAAGGATGAGATTAGCACAAGAAGGAAAAAAAACAGGGGAGCTGGCCATGAATACTGGTTAAACTCAGAAACAGTTTAAGTGGTGAGATTCAAAGCAGTGGAATTAATGTATTCAAATTGAAGTTATGAAGAAAGCACTGGGTCAGTACATCAAAGTGTACTGTATGGTGGTAGTTACCCGTGACATCGACTGGCTAAATTTGATGACCCAGGAGATACTGGTTCCATTCTTCCGTTTCAATAACATTAGTACCAATATTATTGTCATTGTTACTATAAGAAGGATTACATCTGTGTAAACTAACTTCAACAAAGACATCTTATTCTTTCTTTAATTCTTCCTGTGTTTAAATAGGAGGTTCAGTTGAGGTAAACCCAGGGATTATTCATATTGAATTTATTTCATCATCTCTCGTGTGTGAGCTTCTGATATGTGAAAGTAACATAACAAAGAGCCTTTGGTCTTTTATTCAAATGGAAAGTGTCAGATGGAGGTTAACAAAGTTGTTTTTGTCTCAGCATGCAGGAACAACTAATCAAGTGATGTCATTTTCCCTTTTCTATTTCAATTTGCAGTGAAATACCAAAGTTAAATGATTACTGGCAAGGCTTTCTCCACTTCTTCATTTCTCTTCTCTATTTTGACCTTAAACAGCTAACAAGGTAATGGATTATATGTTGTTTTTTCTCTAGTTTTTCCTGGATAATGCTGTGAAAGCTTTCCCCTCAGTTCTTAATTCATCAAATGCAAGTTTTCCTAATTCAAGTAATCAGACACGGTGGTGTATACAAAACAACTGTTTTTTCCTACCGGTAAGTTCATTTTACATTTCTTTGTTTGTTTACAACAATTACAGTAAATTGACTGTTGCTGTATCTGCTTGAAGTTAAACACCCACCAGTTTTTAGGACTGCAGCAAAAGCTTAATGTTTTTTCAGTCATCTGCAACTGCATTTGAAGGAAGTGGGAAGTTAGAGGAGGTTAGTACTTCTGAAAATAGAGGTTTTAATGAATGTCAGATTAAAAAGCAGGAAACAGTCTGATAACTAAGAAGCATAGCTCACCCAAGCCTTTTTGCATTAGTCTGAAAAGCTGAAAGGGTTAGAGAAGGATTGAAGCTACAATACTTTAAGCGTCTGCTAAACTCGCAAATTCTTTTGTTAAAAGCATGAAATTTCAGTTCCTTCAGTTCCATTCCAGGAACTGAAAAATCTATTTGCAGTGTTGAGCACTCAGAAACAATAGCCTTGAATATATTTAAGTTACAGTTGGAAGAAGTTTAAGGTGGCATCTTCAAAAAGAAGCTTCATAACCTGGTGTGGCTTTTCATGCAGGGTTGCCTACAGACTCATTTCCTGATCTGCTTGTTGCTTACTGGAATCTTGCATTGCAATACACAATATCGGAGTCTACATTCTTAAATGTGTGGCTGTGCCACTCTTCTCTAATCCATTCACCCTTGTCTGAAATTTTAGCTGAAATTTTCAATCTAGTCTTTGTATTCCTATGGAACACTAGCAGAGACTGTCTATTCCACTTGGAAGTTTCTTGGTCTTTGTCAAACTGCATCCAGTTGTGGATTCGAGACGGCCTTTTGTTTGCTTGTTTCTTTTTGGAAAACTAACTTCACGAGTAGAATGCCTTACAGAGTGAAAAATGGTTGCTGCTTCTTTTACATAACACTGAATTTGGAGTGTGACCTCCTGTGGAATGCAGCCGTCAGAGTTTTATTTTTGGTGACTCTGAACAGCCGTTATTTCTATTTCTTATTTCAAGCAGATCTGCAAGTAAATTACAGTAACGGCAGAGATTCAGATGGCAGGTCAATTCTGTCTGATGGGTACAGTGAAAAATATTCTTCTCAGTGATCCTCCAAAATTAATATACAGTGATTCAGGTCCTGTCAAAAGTACTGCCATCAACAAGTCAACCATAATCTGCAAATAGCATATGTAGAAATAGAATGCTTTGTAGTTTCAGAAAAGGTAACTTCTGTACAAGGTACAGGACTGTAATTTTCAGGAAGCATCTTTGGCAAAGGTGCTGTATCCTAAGGACCAAGATAATGTTTCTAGTGAGAATGTATTATTTCTGTTTTAGCATTAATTTTGATGCCCTAATCCATTTCCAGAAAGTATCCAGAGAAAATATTTTTCGAGGAATTTAACTTCAGCCATAGATATTTTTGCTGGTATATATGACATCGGAAAGAAAAAGGTTTTTTTAACAATTAAATGTATTCTTATGTAGTCATAAATCAAGATTTGACAGAAGGATGTTGATAATTTTATATTCTTCATGTCTTAGCCATATTTCTACAGTTTGTAAAATTACATATCTATGAGGTTCATAACAACTGTGTGTATTGCATCAGTTTATAAACACTGCAAATATAGACAATGAAATTACTGTTTTCAGATCTTTAGACATTTTACCTTGACCCGTATGCTACTAATATGTACTGGGTAGTTATTCAACTCCAGCATGAGTGAAAACCATACAGTGGCACAGGAATAAATCTTCTGTCAGTCTGCTGGCAGTAGGCTCTCACATTAGACTTCAACACCAGTAGCAGTATCCTGTGTATAGGCACTCCTCGCTACTGAAGACAAATAAGTCAAAAGTGACAAAGGATGAAAATTAGGCAGCATAAATTAGGTGCATAATCTGGATTCTACTGAGTTTTGGGTGAGTTGGAGCCTAGTAAGTAATAGGGTCTATTTTAGGAAATACCGACATCTCGTTGTTACTATCTGAAAGTCATAATGTTGCAGGTACTTTGATTCTTTACATGTTGTGATATATTCTGTGCTTAAGTGGTCAGTCAATAATTTGTTTTAAACTGGCCAGGGCATCTTATTATGTATGATTTCCTACTCAATAGCCAAATTCTAAATATTTTCCATTTGATTTTTCTTTTCCAGTATTTTATATACAGCTGCATATTAGGGCTCATTTCCTGTTCCGTTTTCCTGAGGATAAATTATGAGTTGAAAATGGTGATAATGTTGATTGCATTGGTGGGCTACAATGTTATCCTTCTGCACACTCACGGGCCTATGCTGGATGACTACAGCAAATTTATGTATGCAATGGCACCTCTCAGAAGGTAGGTGGATAATTCCAGTCCTTCTGAAATTAATAGAAATTAAATACTACCTATGGCAATTCTTAAGTCATGGAATGGATTTTTTTTTTTAATGTGTTTGGCTACATAATTTGTAAGTCACAGTTTATAATCATTGTCATGCTGCTGTTACATGATTTAATGTCACACCTAAGAGCATTAGGATAAAATAAACAAGTGTGGGCAAGGTGTTTAAATCACGTACTATAGCAAATAGAGTATGGTTTAATTTGCATTTTTGTAATAAAGAACATTAGGAAGAAGTCATCATTAAGGTTGTTAAGGCCTAAGGCTGAATATAATTATGGCTGTTAAAGCATATTTGCTGCAAGCCAAAGAAAATCAACTTTCTCAGAACTAGTATATTGTCTTAAAACTTTACAAATTCAGTCTTAGCTATTGAAAAAAATAGTAGACTTACACTTTGGATGTTTTTTTGCTGTGCTTGCAAATTTGTATGTTAAATTTTCAGTGAGACTGCTGAAGTCTTTGTTATAGGTGATATTACAAAAGACCAGAATTATTACTCTAAGTATTGCTGTGTAAAATGTTTTTTGTACACATGTAATTTCTACCTCATTTTCAAAAGAAAAAGGTGATTCTCTTCTATGTAGGCTGAGTGTGCAGTGCATATGCCACAACAGAAATACTGAATATTCAGAGTAGAGTTTCAGTATCCTTTTTCCTGTGCTCTAAACTGCTTGAGTTCTTTAGGACACAGAGACAACTGTGGAAAAGGATCTGAATTACAAAAAGTGCATGTTTTCTTTGCGCTTAAATCTAAAGATTAAATAAACAAGCCCAGGTCTTTGTGTTTCCATTACATTAGTGGAAAGGATATCTCTGTGATGATACCACATGACAGGTTAGAATTAGCATGTGCTTCTGGCAGCCTTGGTTTTGCCAGTCAAGCTGTGTGTTGGTATTTTCCTTCCTAAATTTCTCGTCAAGGTTCTTCTTTCAGTGGCATCAGTAGGAGAGTGCTAGTGTGAATTGTCTCCCATTACCTCTGGTGTCTTTTCCCAAAACAGAGATTTTAATACAATCTGTACAAGATCTAGTTTGTGCCTCCTGTAATTCTGAGATGAAAAGTCATCTTGGGAATTGGGTGCTTTAGTTTCCGTTTCTTCACATTCACTGGATATGGTCCAGCTCTCCATTATGGAGGTAGTGTTATTGCAGAAAAAATCTTTTTTTTTCTGTTTAGAATATACAGAATATATAGAATGTTCAGAATTCTGTATAGAGTAAGCACCAAATGCTCTCCATTTGTAAGCAAACAAAGATATTATTTTTGCTAAATCCTCATCTTAGTATTGGACTTCAAAGTGCAGGCACATTTGCACAGAATGTAGTAGAATTAATTAAAACTTCATTATGGAAATAATAATATTTCATCAAAAAATAAAGTATATCATATTTAAGTGGTCTTAGTTTACATACTGGAAAGTAGTATAAATTGCAGTTTTATTCTTGTCCTAAAGTAATTTTGTTTTAACTTTTAGGCAGCTTGCTTTACTTACGTTTTTATTTTATAGGCCAGGAATACTGAAAGACCTGAAGACAATGGGCTCAATTTCTTTGTTTATATTCTTTGTCACGTTACTGGTTTTGGGTAGACAGGTAAGATGCATACTTCCCTTCATCTGCATTAGTGGACACAATGCCAGCCTCCACATGCAACCTGCCACCCTCTCAAACATTTTTCAGGTTTTCTGACAAACACCTTTGTTCTATTCTGCCCCACACCCTTGCAAAGTATTGTCAGAAGCATCTAAAAAGCTATTTTCTGTATTACCTTCCAATATGCCCTTAAAACTCACCAATAACTGTCATTGAGACTGTAGACACTATGCTGATGGTGTGCTGTGACTATTGCTTGTCATGCTGACCAGTATTGTCTCATAGCTTCCTAGTGTGCTCCCATCTGTCTGCATCCATCTGCTGTCTCCCTAGTTGCTTAATTACAAGCTATTTTCTTCGCAGTTATTACAATTTGATGCAGACACAGAAACAGTGTAGCATGCACACAGAAGTGTACCCCATGCTGAGGCCACAGTTGCACTAAAACTATGACCCCACAGGAAGCTACTCTTTTTATTATCCAGTTGTGCTTTTTCAGGACAAACGTAATATCAATGGTCTTACTCTCTACAAAGGTGAGGGCAGGTGTAAGGGCAGTTCTTTCTCTAAATCCTCGGGTCTGTCCATGATCCATGGCTAAAAGCTGCAATTCCAGCTGGTCGTGCCAGAAACAATGCAGTGCGCAAG
This sequence comes from Buteo buteo, assembly GCF_964188355.1. Classification (NCBI taxonomy): domain Eukaryota; kingdom Metazoa; phylum Chordata; class Aves; order Accipitriformes; family Accipitridae; genus Buteo; species Buteo buteo. The sequence continues at coordinate 28,021,802 of NC_134190.1, read as the reverse complement.
GCAGGGCTCCGAGATGGAAGAGGCAATCCGTGTGAGATGTTATGAACAGCCTGTACCACCATCGCCTGCAGCCTTGGGAAGACTGTCTTTAAATCACTCATTTACATTACAATTCCCCAAAACATGACTGTCATTTCAATTGCCAAGCAGGCCCCGCAGGTTACTAGACAAAAAATTCTTATCTGGCAGCTTTTCCAGTATTTGCTGTAGTGGGGAACATCCTTCTTGAGTTAGAAATAGCAGTCTTCATCTGCCTTGCTGCCAGCACCGTATTAGAGTTTGCTCATTTGATGATGGTAGCAGAGTGAGGCTGGAGCACAGCTACTTCCACTCAGAAAGAGGGATAAGTACTTCAGCACGCCAGTTGAGAACCTTTAGTCCCTGTCAACCAAGGTGTCAGATGAAGGCAGGGGATGCAACAACAAGGAAAAAGGAGAGAAGGAATGTCATCTTCACTGGGCAAGGAGAGCATTTCTTTGGGGGTTCAGTCATGTCAACAAGAAAGTTGCTTTTGCATACAGTAACAGTGTGTGTGTTGTTCCCTGTCACACCAACTGAAAAATGATGCTGTAATGGAAAAAGTCTTTGTTTTCAGAACTGTAGTCTAGGATCTTTGTTGTGATGTCACTTGTTTGAGGCTCGTCAGTCTTTTGCCTTTGATTTTTCTGCTAATTTATTCTCCATTAAAGAAGGAGGAGAAAACCTCTGTGTTTTCAAACTGTCTAAATGATAACTAGAAAATGTTATGCACTAATTTTAATACATACCTGGCATAAGACCTGCCATTTTAAGTTACTGTTAGTGATACTGACTTGTAGCAAATGCTTGGGAAAAGAATAGGGGAGGAAGGGAACCTGCATAGATTGACGCTTCCAGGGACATAGGCTTCCCGCCTTCCGCCAGTCGGCATTTCTGTGGCAACGTTTAATAACTATTGGCTGCTCTGCTTCCTGTTACACTGTCTGATCCCTTTTTAACCCATTTGATCTTCCTGGTCTTCCCAACACTGTCTGAGAATGAATTTCACAATTTGAGAAAAAGTCACGTGGAAGTGTCCATCTTCTTGTTTTTAAGCTTTCTGCTTGCCACTTCCATTGAGTGGCACTTGCAGAATGCTGTCAAGCCATCTTGGCAGTGTAGGCAAAGTAAAATTCTTCCTTACCCTTCTTCCAGAGAGGGTAATATACAAGTAATTTCTCTGTTTGCTATTGCATTTTTCTACTTTGAAGATAACAACATGTCTTTTCTTTTCTCTTCTCTTAATATCTGATTATTTTAACAATGCTAAAGATAATAGCCACTGATGAAAAGGGTGCTCTTTCCATTTCCCTTAAGCTGGCATTGGTGCTTCTCTGTCCCCAGAGTGAGTAAATAGAAAGTTAATCTAAACAAAAAGTGAATGCTTTCCTACAAGCCTAGCTCTGTGAACCTGCTCACCACTGGTCAGAGATGCCTGTCCAGATGCAAAAGCAGGAGGGGGGATGTGCGTCTCTGGTTGAACGGGGATGAAGAGAGAGCAAGCTAGTATATCATTATGTGTTTTATGAGCCAACTTAATTCTTGGGTTCAACTAATACTTTCAGCTGCTCAACCAGCATCCCTACCGAAAGAAGTAGGCCTTCCTTCAGCTACTAATTCTTATCCTTGCATCTCTTCATTTGTACTGGCACAGCTGCCTGCGGAGCTGTATAGTAGCTGAAAATAGGGAAATGATCTGGCTTAAAAGTTAACCCTGGAAAAATGGTTGATTTTCAGCCAGATCTATTTCCTGATTTGGTTTTATGGTAGGGCTGCAGCAATGCTTGTGCCAAAAGAATGAGCATAGGATGGGAGTGAGCAGCTAGCAGTGAGCTGGAGAAAGTAGAACTGCTTTTTTTTGATGGTCATGCCAGTGTAGGCTACAACCATTCCCTGACACTGAGATCAAGTGACACATTTCACTCTGCATGCATGCCGTTAGAGTTATTGAAAATAGGCTGGCAGCAGGCAGACGGTATGTTGAGAATGGCGACTCTTGCACCCTGCCCAGGCATTGCCCAGGTGTCGTGGTTTAACCCCAGCCAGCAACTAAGCACCACGCAGCCGCTCACTCACTCCCCCCCATCCAGTGGGATGGGGGAGAAAATCGGGAAAAGAAGTAAAACTCCTGGGTTGAGATAAGAACAGTTTAATAGAACAGAAAAGAAGAAACTAATAATGATAATGATAACACTAGTAAAATGACAACAGTAGTAATAAAAGGATTGAAGTGTACAAATGATGCGCAGGGCAATTGCTCACCACCCGCCGACCGACACCCAGCCAGTCCCCCAGCGGCGAATCCCTGCCCCCCCCTTCCCAGTTCCTAAACTAGATGGGACGTCACATGGTATGGAATACACCGTGGGCCAGTTTGGGTCAGGTGCCCTGGCTGGGCATGAGAAGCTGAAAAATCCTTGACTATAGTCTAAACACTACTGAGCAACAACTGAAATCATCAGTGTTATCAAGGTTCTTCACATACTGAACTCAAAACACAGCACTGCACCAGCTACTAGGCAGACAGTTAACTCTATCCCAGCTGAAACCAGGACACCAGGAGAATGCAGATTGGTATGCGCTAGACTGTGTAAGGAGTGTGCTCACATGTAAACGCTGTTGAGAGTTAAATCTCTCTTACAGCCCAGTTTGTATTACCAGTATTGACATAAACTGTGAATTCCTTTCCCACCAGTACTTAAAATTACACTTATCCCGTTACTTTGTAGGCTAGGTGAATATTTTGTTTTTCCTACGATTGATTGTATTGTGTTTATCCACACTGAACTCCATTGGCTGTTTTACTGCCCAGATGTTTATGGCAACTTCCCTCAGCCGTGAAAACTGTTATCTGTAGTCTCTCTTCTGTTTTTTAGTGAGCTTTTGTTCTGTGAGAGAAACCTTCTCTTCTTAGATAATGTAGTATTTTCAAGAGCCTCTTCTGAAAGAATTAAATGAAAACTTATTTCAGACTTCACTCCTATTCACATGACCATTGACTTCTTCATAACAGATGGAGGCATGTTTACAGAAGAGGTGTCAACTCATCCCCATTATATCAACTTTAGCTAATATGTCTAAATAGTTCTTTTCCTTAGCATAGTTTTTTCTGAAGTACCTTGCTCTATTGTTCCCAGGGTCACCGCAGTTGTTTTCTAAAGATTTACGTTATACCTTTACTATTTGTCAGCTGTCTGATACTGTGGCTGTTTTGAATGCTCAGGCTATCCACCACAAGTTTCAGACCAGCAGCTTTTCATTTTGGTTACTTTAGAGCTGATGACTTCTTGTTGATCAACTTCTTAAGGTGCTGATGCAGTTTCTCAGACTTGCTGTCTGTAAGTAATGGCCGTGAGGGGGAATCTCCTTAGCTCCCTCACCTGAATGAAAGCCCATTAATTTCTAGTGATCTTACCTGCTTTAGTGCTGCCTTTGCTGCCCCTTTGCTGAATGCCATAGCATTCATCTCCCCGACTGCAGAAGCCTGTGGCATAGGCAGCTACTTTTGAGCTGTTTATCTTGACTTTCTATGTGACATTCTTTCAGTGAGGAGAATTAGTTCATTGCCTCACTCAGGCAAATATTGAAAATAGACCCAGGTGAGTGTCCCACTAGAATTTAAAAATATAGATAAACCTATCTCTGTGTAATCAATGAGACATGAATCAGTTCTTGTTGCACTTAACTACTTTTGCCTAAGAAATTACCGCTGATTTGAACCTCTGGGGTTGCGTTGCATTGCCTTGCACAGATGCATGGTAGTCTCTTGTCCTGGAGGAAGCCGGTTGCTCTGTGGTGCCTGGAGGAACACAGTGTCCTTCGTCCCTCCTTGGGTGTTCCACTATGCTCACCCACTGGGAAGTGCTGTTAAGTGAAGCAGCACAAGGTGAAGAAGGAAAATTTTGTATCTCAAGGATCTTGTGCCTGCAGATGTATAAGAGCCATACTGAGATATTTTAATTCTGATACGTTGAAAAGGTTCTGGAGATAACATGTAAAGTAGGAAACAATCTTGGTTTCCATATGACTGAAAGGCTACAAAGATTGAACAGGATCTTTAATGACATGTATACAAAATTGGCTAGATCATACAAACAAAAAAATCCATGTTTTAAAGTAAGTTTTAATAAGGTAGTGCTTTTTGTTTTTAAAAGTCTGACTAGGCATTTTGAAATATGATACATTGACTTTTTAATTTCAAAGCAAATTGTAGAATACATTTTGCTTTATTTTTTCTGATTTCTGAGTTCCCTTTGCCATTTTTTGTGGCAGCCTAAATTTCATTCAATAAATAATAAAGCAGTAAATAAATTATCTGTTTAAGATTAGCTCTTAAAGAAGAAACATATCTTTTTGAAGACTTCAGCTTATCTAGCACCTTTTCTTTTCAATATAAAGCTGGTACAATATATATGGATACCGAATTTCAGCTTTATGCCAGGCATCCAGTTTAGTTTTGTCAGTTTATGCAAATAATTTTGACATCCCAGGTTTTTATTGGATTTTTTTCTGCATGAATACAGTTGGTGCCATTTGAATTTATCATCTATGTGGGAAACTTAAATGTATAAATGTATAATATACATATTTAAAAGCTTGCCAAATCATTTTAATACCATCTCATTTCAAATTTCTACTCTAGCTTTGGCTGTGATCTCAACAAAATATCTATGAATCATTTTGAGCTGTGACAGCTACTGACCAATCAGAAGGACTACTCTCATTTTGGTGTGAATGCTTACTGGCTGCTAATAATACTAGCTAGCATTTTTAGGTTTTCTCTAAGAAGATTGTCATCATAATCATGTTCTCCTGGTTAATAGCATAGTCTTCACTGAGGCTGCATGATAGCGTTAAACCATTGGATTACTACTGTTGTACTGTCCCCTTTTTACCAGGCTGACTGCATAAGTTCAAGTTGGTAAAAGTTAGGGTCTTCCTGAAATGCCCGTTGTTGTAAGTGCAATCCTACACTTCAGATAAATAAGACATCATATTAAGTTGCAAAACTGTAAATTGTTTCCATAACAGTGTTTGATTTCTGGAATGAATTTCTACTAAAGCCTGAGAGTAAATAAATAAGTCTTCCATTGTTTAAGGCACCTTGCAACTTTATTTTTTTCCTGGGCCTTTTTATGGGCCTTTTTTTGTAGGGGGGCCTTATAAGTTTGATGAAATGTATGTCACATAGTGTGTGCTTGGGGTTTGATTTCTGTGGGATCTGGAATTGTACTTGAGTGGCCAAGTAATAGCCTTGCAGGGGTGGTGTACTGTGCTTATTTTGTCTCTTAAACCTGTACTCCAGCAGGACAAGATGCCTATTGTTTCTTTACCTCTGTGTCCTCTTGTAACAGAATGAATATTACTGTAGGTTAGACTTCCTGTGGAAGAACAAGTTCAAAAAAGAGCGGGAGGAGATTGAAACCATGGAGAACCTAAACCGGGTGCTTCTGGAGAATGTGCTTCCAGCCCACGTAGCTGAACACTTCTTGGCAAGAAACCTGAAGAATGAGGTCAGCCATCTCTGTATATCCTCTGCTCTGTAAGAAAGCAGCATATTCTCAAAATACCACTTAATGCTGATTTGAACAGTAGGTCCACACAGTGAGAGTATAGATTTACAGTCACTTTCATTCCCCCATACCTACCCGAAAGGCTTGCTTTACAGCACTGAATGCACCTTAGTACCTTGAAGTGAAAAATGTGAAATTATCTTAAGTGGCAATGCACTTTGCCTTTCGAAGGAGGGTAAAAAAGGGTAAGGAGGAGGAAGGAGATGGTTGAATCAACATGGGTTTAAATTTTAATCATATGCATTCAGATACTTTTTCCTTTGTGATCAGAGTGGGGCTGCATCCAGGTTATGAATTTTCTTCTGGTGACTGGAGACCTTGCTTACTGGAGTGACAATTAACATTTTCCCTGAAACAGTGGCTATGTTAATTCTGGAAAGAGGTGCTGAACACTGAATTACCTGTTTACTCACTGCTTATGGACCTAATTCAAGCACCAGAGAAGTCAACTAAAGACCCCTGTTGACTTTGGTGGAAATGAGATCTGCTCCTAATACTGCTTCCCAGTTTTAATAAAGCAAAAAAGGATGAAAAAATAAAAGCATTTGGAGAGAGTAGCAGTTCTAGAGATCTTAAATGGAATAGTTTTAATTACTTGTGCATACCAAACAATTGTTGCAAAACTGACAAAAGAGGCGAGAGGGCAGCTTTAGGGATTAATTTTTGATCTCCTGAGTCAAAAAGGACGATGTCTTCCCTTTCACTGTGGTTTGCATTAAGCAGTACTAATCAGTACTTTATTTCAGTACTTCAGGACTACCTGCAAATATTAATTTGGTAGCTAATGTCAAATGGAAACTGCCATGGGGTTCCTTTGAATCCTGTGAAGACCTTGGCTGGAAGCCACGTTGGCTCAGCTCCAGTTCTCAGTTCAGGCATTAAACACAGCAAACCATCAGGAGATTGCTTTCTCATTTATGTGCTATTCCATCTTGGCTCCCCAGCAGAGCAACACCATCTGCTTACCTTTGTATTGGCAACTGGATTTATATTGTCACCCCTCAAGATTCTTAGGTTGGAATGAGCTTTTGTAAATTTAGTGAAGAACAGAAATTGTAATGTGCTGAGCTGTCCAGTCTATCATGTCAGATGAAGTAAAAATGATTTGACATGATTTTAGTGGCATTGTTTAAAAAAAAAAAATAAAAAATCTTGAGTTGTTTCTTGTTTTATCTGTAAACACAGTTTTCAATGAGGGAAGAACCTTTCAAGTCCCTGGGAATGTTCAGGAATATAAGCATCTGTTGTATCTTCAGATTTGTTTCAGTGTCAGCAAGGATGTGTTGAGCCTTAAAGGACATTCTGTATGTCTGCATGTGTATACACCTAAGAATATGTTAGGAAAGATCAAGCCTTTGTTTTCTTTGTGTAGATATTTAGGTCAACAGATACTGAATTGAAATTTGTCCATGTTTTCCTTAGTTGCAAACATTCATGTTAATATGGTTTTATGTATATTCTTTTCTGTTTAAACCAGATTTTGAGATGAAAATTAATCTAATGGATGAATAGTCTGTTTCAGAATACCTACTTCTCTTAGAATTTTATGCATGCAGCTGTATGGAGAGAAGGGAAGACAAAGTGTGCTGCTGAAGAACAGGCAGCAGAAATGAAAGGGGGAAAGATGAGTGGATGAATGCTAACTGGGAGTAGTGAGAGTGTACTTTTAGGTGGTAACAGGATACACATTGACTAATGCTGATAAGATAAAAGCAAAGTTACTTCAGAGCAAACTGTAATAAAGGTTTGTTTGCTTTACCAGAACCTCCGGAACCGGATTTCTGCTTATAGTCTGCATGCTGGGTACCAAAAAGGGTACTTCCCAGTTGCGAGAGAGAACGATAGGAACAAATATAAAATGAAAAGCAGGAAATGGGCCAGGATTAAATGTATCTGCACCTGGCTTGTGCAGCCTTTTCCTTTGTGCCGTTAGCATCCAGATCCCCTATTAGTAATAAAGTGCCCAGGAGCTTTTGTGCTGCAAGCTAACTGGCAAGCACATTACTGAGCAAGAGGAATCCTGTTTCATTAGCTACAGGAGGGAGCCAGCACCCTACTTAGAGCAGAAATTCTGCCCCAGAGAACATGACCACCATACCCTTCCAAGAGGTAGGTAGAATGGGACCGGTTTGCCTCCTCCATCCCGAGAAGATCTCCAGGCACTGAAGAAGAAGGGGGGACAGTAAGGAGAGCCAACCAGCAGAAATTCACATGTTATCAAAGGGAGGAAAAAAAAAAAAAGGGGGGGGGGATTGACTGCAGGAGACAGGATGATTTTATTTTTGCTGAAAGAAGCAAAGCCGTTCCTTCCTGGAATGATGTTGCATTTAATTTTCTGATGAAACATTTTGGAGAGTACTGTTTCAAGAGAAGTACTTGTAGGAAAATTAAGACACCCAATTGCCACAGCCTTTATTATTATGAATGATCAAAATAAACAAGCCGGGAATGCCTCCTTAAAATTCTCTGACATTTATTATGACAGCCACAATTACTACTCATCTGGTTATAAACTGTGCCATTTGTTGTTGTTTTCATGTTGGCACTATGCTCTAGAGCATTAGTGGGGATGGCTGTTGCCCCAGTATTAGAGGGGAAGGAAGAGAAATGGGACATTGTTGCTGAGCTTCAGCATATGACAAGTGTTTACATACAATGTGTTCATTTATTTTTGAGGTGGAGGAGAGGAAGGAGTGATAAGTCTGGTTATAGAAAAAGAAGATTTGTGTCTGTCATTGTAACAGTCAGGCGTGCAACCTGTTCTTACAGGTTGGCTGTGCCCATACTGGGTGGACAACCAGCAGTGTAAGGCACACTGACCTTCCCGTGTCACAACAGCACTTCTATTTGAATGTCTGCTCCTGTCTTTGGCTCAGTCATTTTTCTCTTCCTGATGCTTGTGCATTGTGCAAGTTGCCATGACTTATTCTGGGAAACGCTTCTGCTTTCAGGGAAGACAGCAAAGGCACTTCCTAATAGCTAAGTAGGGCTCCATGTTTAGTGTCTGTAAGACAGACATTTTTTTCAGTGGCACTTGCAGTAAGACTGGAGTTACCACCCGTCAGCAGTCCAGTCAGCTGGAGGGCCCAGGCAGTATCCTGTGTCAGATACTTAAGCAAAAGTTCGAGGAACAGCTGAAGATTAATGTGCTATTCACCCTTCTGCTTTTTCCTGTAAATGTAAGGTCATATTTTGCTTCTGCAGATGCTTTTTATACACCTCCTAGTTAGGCCTTTTTCTAGTATTCACATAAGTATTCAGGTTTTTAACCCTCTAAGCTCTTGTCTTTCATGTTGTTGAATAGCAATGAAATACACATTTATATATCTCTTACATAAAATATTTTTCCTTTTTCTACTTTTAAATGTCTTACTTATCTTATGGTTCCTGTATTATGAGGTGGTAAAATGAAACCATCTCCTACCATCTCTGCCTCATATTATTCAGTAATATCATATGTGTGCAGCACTGCATAGTTGGTCTCCTTTTCCTGTAAGGGATCATTTATAGCTCCTAAGAGACCTGTATTCTTATGACGTGTAGTTACATTCTCAAATGCACCTTCACACAGCATTAGTTTCCATGTACTATTTAAGATACAGCACTGTCCCAGTATCACCTCTGTGCCTAGATTTTGTTTGTGTCACAAACTTTACATCAGTAGTGTAATTCTGGCATCTTTTACATTCTCAGGATGCAAAATCAGTAGGATTCAATAAGGCAAATAAAACAGCTGTGATCTAATGTTTATCTGGTAAATTAAACCAACTTTTTTCTACTAATTAACAGAATCCCTAGGACAATAGAATTGTGTATTAATATTAATTATTAACTGTACTACTAATTTGGCTGGATTTAACTTACTGGATTTTTCAAGTTCATAGGAATATGAACTTTTTTTTTTAAATATTTGTCTCAGATGTATACAACTTGTTTATTTTGTCAGGTCAAGTTTCAAAAGTATATGTAATAATCCATGTTTTGAGTATTAATTATTTACATTCTGCTATAAATACTTTTGTATCTCCCTGCAGTCTTTTCTAGAACACTGTGAATTTCCTCTTCTGTATTACCAAGGCCCTGTGTTTGTGATGCAGTCCTCTTAATAACCAGGACCATGTGTGTGGCCTGAATTCCTTCACCCAAAATTGAAATCAAGTTACAGGGAAGGTGACTTGAGGAAGTAGAAGGAAAGCTGAGTTAACCACAGAATGTAATCTCTGTACCTTTTCTGCTAACGTGCCTATGAAAAGGACTCAGCACTTCAGATCTTACCTTCTGGCTATATTTTTATGCAATACCACAATAGCTTCAGCGTAGACATGCCTGAGGGAAATTTGAAGTAGGCAGATGTGAAGCAAAATGCAGACTGCAAAACCTAAACATTTGAAGAATAAGCCTGTTAATCTTCTGCTGCTGCTCCACTTAACTGATTTCAAGCTAATCTGAGTATCTCTGCACTGAGTCTAGGTGCATAGTTGCTGGAGACAGCAGCAGTGTGTGTCACTGCGGTATTACAGAGTGGACCTGGTTTTAAGTGTGGGACACTGGAGTGACGAGAGGTCATGTGGGGCCTGAGCTTCTGAACTTCTTAGAGGCAGAGTAATCCTGTGTAGTTTCAGGAGTTCCTCTCAACTGCCTATGTTAGGAAAAATTACCTCTTTAGCCTTTTTTCCGTAACTAACTGAGAAATACTGAGGTGATTCTGCCCATCCGGCATTAAAATGACCTTCCAGATAGGCACATCTGCTGTACTGATGATATAGGACGCATAGGATGACTGTGCTTTCAAATTAACTACTTCAGTCAGGTGCTTAAATTGCCTAAATTCAGTTGATGTCACCCAGCCAGAGGGATTCCCTCTCCCCACCATTTGATTATTATTTGGATTAAATTTATTAACTAGGTGCTTATGGAGATGGATAAAACAGATGGCAGAAAAATATTATCACAATATTGGTTCTTCATTAAAAACTCTCTTGGCAAGAGGACACAGGAAATCCAGAACTCCTTTGAAGTTTAGTAGCTATCTGACAGTGAACTCATCGGCTTGGATGTTTTGTTTAGTTGCTTTTCATTTGCACAATCAGGTCACATTAAAGAGGTACTGATTTTGTATACATGGCTGTAAGCTGGATGTCAGGTGCAGATGGGTGATTTCAACCAGCTCAGCTTTAAGAATATAAATAATAATGGTGAACTGCAATGATATATTCCATCCCCACTGCACAGAGGCATGATGGAGCTTCAGCGATGCACTGGTTTTGGAATCCTTAGAAAATAAAGGAGCAGAAAAATCTAGTAATAAATCATCTACCACCTCCAGCTGCCCGTGTTCCTCCCTGTCTGCCATTATTTTTGTGTTTGCCCAGAAACTTCCCTCACACCTGTTCTGGGATGAGGTGGTCAACAGTTTTCCCATAGTTCTGCTATTTTTCAGTTATACATCACCAATAGAGATTCACTATGTCTACACGTCTGTCTACAGACACATCACATTCTTCCAAAAAGAAACGTATTGCCAGTGAAATTGAAAAAAAAAAAAAAAAAGCCTTGCTGGTAAAAAGGGAAATAATATCTGATGCTTCTTGAAATCACAGAACAAATCCTATTCACCTTATTCACAGGAGTATTGAAATCCTTGTTTTACTCAAATAAGAACTTGAACAGAATTTAGCGTTACAGCAGTTTACAGCATCTTTTATTGCTGTGGTTACGTTTGTGTATAAATACTAATTTTTTTTTTAAGTATTAGTTTAATAAATATTCTTTCTTTTTTTTTTTTTTTTTTAGGAAGTGAATCTGTCCTGAAAGAAGATATATTCTAACATTTAAGGGCAGTGGGGAGGAAACTGAAGGGTGGGGTGGGGATGGTGTGGTCATTTTTAGCAACAGAATCTTCCTGGGGAGCAGAGGTGCTCTCATTTTAGTGGTCACAGAAGGCAGTGGAGAATCTGACATAAATAGGTTTTAGTTCAGGTGACTTCTTTCCCTTTGCCTCAGGTCCTTGTTATGGAAAAAAATGACAATTATTTTATCTTATTACGCATCTTGTCATTTTAGTTTAGGAGCTATTAGGATTGTGTTGCATTATGCATTTGTAGTGCATTGGGTTTGTGATTTTGGTTCAGTTTTCTAGTTATTACAATAACACAAACAACTAATAATAAATTAGATTTTTTTTTGCAGAATATAGTTTCAGCCATGCAAGCCAGACCAAATTTTCTTCATTAGGAGCCTCAGAAATGGGCCCTATCTAATATATTAGTGAACATTTTATGTTCATGGAGTTAATGTTCAGGAGGAAAAAAGGTAACTTTAAATCACTAAATTATTTTCAGCTGTATATGTTGAGTCTCTTTAACAAACAGGTTTATATACCGCTTGAAATTAATAAATGCAAGTAAGTGCAAAAAATACCCAACTACCATCTTAAGGCATTCCAGCTACTGCAATGCCTCCCTTTTCAGAACCAGGACACTGCATATTAATGAGGAAACTTTTATTTAGAGCTGGGTATGACAGAGTTTTTTTCTCTGTTCTGCTTTATTTTGGACAGGATCTGTATCATCAGTCGTATGACTGCGTCTGTGTCATGTTTGCCTCTGTTCCGGATTTCAAGGAATTTTACACGGAATCTGATGTAAATAAGGAAGGCTTGGAATGTCTCAGGCTGCTAAATGAGATCATTGCTGACTTCGATGATGTATGTACTTCTAACAACAATCGACATATGGTTTCAGTCTTAGTAACTCAGGGTATGCAACAGTAAGCAAACATACTTGAAAGGGAGAGTGGAAGAGCTGTCAGAAAAGAACTTTTGTGTGCCTAGTCACATGGAAATTACTTACAGGGAGTATTAAACGAAAAAGAGATTTATGTGGGATAAATCAGGTATTGACTGACATCATACTCAGTTGCTTTTGATTCACTATAATGAGAACCCCATGTGTATTATCTGATGGAAAAATTTTTGCCCTTTAGCTGCAGTTCATGAGGCAGTTCTATTACATGTCATATATTAACTACAATTTCTAAGTACTAGTGCCTAAAGTCAGGTACGTAAATCTGTGTCCCCTAAAATGATGCAGCTTTGTGTTTTACCTGATCTGTGTTGGTCTCATTATACACAGCGTTGATCAGTTGATACATGAGTGACTCAAAGGATTGTATAAGTTTTAATATTCCATTCTCTGAAGTTTCAAGCAGGTACAGAGTATGACTACAGATGGATTGTGAAAAGGCAGCTGTAAAGGTCTCACTGAGAACAGTATTTGTCTTAAAGAAAGTTTAGTGATGAAGATACCAGAAAAAGGCATTAAGATCAGGTCATGACTCAGAGAGCACAGTCTGGATGTGCAGATCTGCAGCTATAGAGGGTATTTTAGCAGAAAACCCATTTGGAGAACATTGGAATGGCCAGAACAATCTGGGATATGAACTAAAATCCTTGGCTTTTAGTCCCATTGGCTTGGACCATCCCATTGGCATGGAATAGATGCTGACTTTCAGAAAGCTGCTTAAAGCTTAACTGTTGGCTTGCATGGTGACTCAGTTCCAGTATCAAATGAGTGCAAAGTCTACTGACTTTTATGAGCTGTATGTACAATAAGGTGTAATTTATTCTCATTACTGTAAATTTAGTCCCTTTGTAATAAAAAGGTATTTTAGCAGACAGAAATTGCCTTTCCTTGGAGGCTGTAACCATTGTTTTTTCCATCCTTAAGTCCTTCATCCTGTATATATTTGTGAAGCCATTTGGGGTCTATTAAGAGACTGTTCTAAGAATTGATGATCTGAATACTGTTAGAGTAACAATGCTGTTAAAGTAACAATGCTGCTAGAGTAACAAGGCTGCTGATCTGAATAATGAATAACCACCATTGTTTTACAGCTATTGTCAAAGCCAAAGTTCAGTGGAGTTGAAAAGATAAAGACCATTGGAAGCACTTATATGGCAGCAACAGGATTGAGTGCTACACCCAACCAAGAACAGTGTCAGGTACAGGAAAAGATTCCTGCTTAATAAAAAACATGCTCAAATGAAGGCTAAAATTCTGTTCATTAAGCTGCAGGTTATATATAATGTTGTGTCCTAGATTTTTCTTATTAACATCGATTGTATTGTACTGGGTAAGTGTATACTTTTGTTTAGTCATCTCTGTGAATTACTGTTCTTCACATAGCAGTTTGAAAATGCCACCTCTGTATTTGCTAAGTCTAAAACAGGCCTTCTACTCTAAATACAATACAACATTTTATTCCTACATGCTGCAGCAGAACTGGATTTATAGAGTACACAAAAGACTGCAAGAATGAGTATTTTCCATTGTAAGCTGGGAGGTCTGAGTAGCTGTATTAACCACATGCTTACAGAACCCTCAGACTCAGCACTGAGAACGTGTTCCTTTGTTTCTGGTTCACTTAATAGGGTAGGACTGGGAACTGCAGTCAGTAGAAATGAGGTTCAGAGAAGCAATTCGTAACTTCTAAGCAAAAACCTTGCTTTTGCCATGATCTTTAGAGTACTATAGGTTAGCAACAGAGACAGCAATTACAAATCAACACATTCTCTGCCAAGGATTAATGTGCTTTTGCCAAACTCATGTTCCTTCTAGACAGAAGCAATTAACACCTGAACTGTAGACCCTAAGGATCCTGAGGACAAAAAGAATGATTTTAAATTAGATCTGACATTTAATACAGGGAGGTGAAGGTGATGAAGGAAATGCGGAACTGTAGATTGGAGATGAGAAGACATAGAGGAGCTCTCAATCACAACTAAAACTAGTGTCTGCATAGGAAGAAATTGATGGTTTGAGTTATTTCCACAAACTGTGGATCAAGAGATCCAACTTTTAGTGTTCCTTTGGTGATGTAGTACACATTTTCAAAAGAAATCCACCAGAACTCAGCAGCCTTCAGTCCAGATGACCCAAGATGCACAGATCCTGCAGTACCTAGTGTGGCAGTGACTGACTGCTAGACATACTGCTGGGAACCGCCCCCAGCTGAAAACAAGCACCCGAGGAAGACTAAGTGCCTAAGGAGGGGGTCTGAATACATCAACTGAACAGGAGACCATCTGTCTTAGCTAGGAGTGAACTCCAGAGGAAACAGGCTTCTTTCATCTAAACAGCTGCTCTGGCAAGCACCTCTACTGTCCCACCTAGGCTGATGCCTACTCTATGAATCATCTCCTGAAGTTGTCATCTATCCATCCCTTCTGTCACTTTATTTCAAGAAATGAGGAAGATTCAGTCATTCCTCAGAGAGATCAGTGAGTCCATCTCCTATGAAACCATTCTCTTGTCGGGGTCCTACCCTGGGCTGTGGGAGCCTGAAAATCAATTTTCTCCTCAGCCTGAGGGGACTCAAACCAGTACTTAGAAATCAGGCTACACTGTTGATGTATGAGGAGCCATTAAGTCTATAGCCTTTTTAAGTGGTATAAGCTCTGAGCTAGTAAATTAGGTGACAGAGGATGGGTTGCCTTCTTCATCTCTACCTCTTGTATTTTATTCATTTTCAGGTCTATTAGATGTTCACACAGGTGCTTGCTTATCTACCAGATGAGATCAGTGGAGGAACTCTTAAAAATTGTGGATTTCACTGGATCTTAATTATTAACTAGGGTGTTGAGCTGTGCAACAGTGAGGGGGAGCTGAGTCTCTGTGGGGCTGTCCATGAGCATTACTTATTATTAAAGGGCATAAAATAGAAGCAGACACTTAAGAGAAAATTAATGAGCAAATCCTAGGCACACATAAACATTGAGTGCCTGTGGGGTTAGATAGCAGCTAATCAGTTGTTTGACAATCAGAACATGAGATTAGGCATGTTTTGGATCTATCATCTCCAGACTGCCTGACTGTGTAAGTAAAATGCATCCTGGTCTATTGTCCATTGTTTGAGCTAACCGATGTTGGACAGGGCACCATCTTCTACGTTACTTTTCTTCTGCTGCCTGCTGGCATTAGGACATCCCTAAGGGTTTAAGTGCTTTCAAGTGCCCAGCATATTTTGGTTGTATTCTCACAGCAACTAAGGCTAAGGAAAATGATTTTACTCTGGCTGTTTAAATTCAGGAACCGGAACGACAGTATATGCACATAGGAACCATGGTGGAGTTTGCATTTGCCTTGGTGGCAAAACTGGATGTCATAAACAAGCATTCATTCAATGACTTCAAGTTACGAGTAGGTATGTATCACGGGATTTTTATGAGAATATCATGGAGGAGGGGGACAATTCAGTGTGACGTACCAGCTGATTAAAGTGTTAGTAGAACTGACCAAAAGGGCCATGAAAGTAAATGGCACCGTCTTTACCCTGTTTAAAGGCAGCCTAGATGGTGTTGCCTGTTAACCATAGCTACTGTTGCCACAAGGAGTGTTTCAAGGCAGGACTCAGAAAAGGGCAGCATTCCTAAGTAAAGAGTGGTTGAAAAAATATGTTCCCATAGCTCTGAATGGTTTTATGATAACTCAATAATAATTATTCTAGAGATTGTTAACCGCATAAATTTTTTACCCTATTTCAATACCAAGAGACACAAGAAGACTCTAGAAAGGGCTTTACAAAACCACATAAATGGTTTTGGAGGACACGAGCTATAAGGGGCCAGTGAGGCTGGAGTTTGAAATACTTTAGATGTAGTAAACTCAAGCAAGCATACGCAAGGGTACCCTTTCCTTCTCAGTGTTGGACAAAGGAGGGTATTTCCTTCTTTATTATTCTGTGTTTATTGACAAATAAGAGCAAAGATGACTAGTTGTTTACATTTGAAAGGGTAATATAATATTATGTTATAATATATTTCAGCTTCTGATTGCTTCTACTTGTGCACCATGGTATTTTAAAAAAGAAATAGGCAGCTGCAGTAAGCCATGGAAAGGATGATGAAATAAATTAATTCAGAGCTGGTCAAGAACCATATGTTCCAAAATGTTTATTTCCCGATAGCAGTACACAGCAGTTTTACAATGCAATATGTAACTTGTAAAGTGTGAAATGAAAGCAGTAAATAAATATTGGAAACCCATAAATCCCGTAAACATGTCAGAAGTATTTGATTTCCAACAGTTATTCTCCTGTCTTGTCTTTTTCTTGCTGTGCTGCTTGCTCTGCCTGTCGGCTGCTCCTCTCCCGCTGATTTTACAGTGCCACCCACTGGCAAAACTTGCCATCTTCTGCCCTGAAGTACCTGTTCCTTAGAGCACTCCTTTGCCAGTATGTTTTGTATTCCTTGCTAGGGTTAAAACATGACAAAGCAAATCTGAAGTATGCTTCCTCCTCAACGTGTTACAGAACTTAATGGGTTTAAAGGAAATCTGTAGAGATACCATATTTCCGTACAGAATAAAAGTTCTCTTCTTGCCATAGATGACATGCCACATACTTGCAAACATACTTCTATCAGCTGTGTCAGTACAGATAAAGAGCTGCTGAGTGTTGGGGCTAAATCTGCAAACTGATTAAAGCAATACTGACTCCTTTAAAGCTGGGATCATGAAGCAAACTTTCTAGGGGAAAAAAAGATAGGTGCTTGTGATTTTTAAAGTGTTTGCTATAGGTTCCAGAGAAGTCAGACTCCTTTGCTTCATGAAATGAGGAATGATTAAATCTACAAAGGGACGCAGGCCCCAAACTGGCACTTCTGCCACCTTAACCCAATATAGGCCCCACTGAGATCTTCACCTCCCATCTTCACTTCACTTCTCCACCTGACCATGAAAGCACCTGATACCCATAGCAATTAGAGCCACAAAAACATTTGAACTTCTACCTCTGACATAATCCCCACTGCAAGGATTTAAACCCAAACTGCCATTTGTAAAAGCCTTCCTCGGCCAGCATCTAACCCCAGAACTGCTGCAACTCATTGGAGGTCTCAGCTTTCGACCTCCACTTTCTGTGAGTGCCTGAAATGCTAGCTGTGTGTCAGGAGGTACCCAGCCTACTCTGACATTGTCAGGCGAGGGAGGGGAGTGCCTCGGTTATATTTCGGGCGCTCCTCCCTTTCTGTTAGCTCAGGTGATTGATGTATTAGACAAGCTTAGATACACTTTTGCAGCAGGTGTTGCACAGGTACTGCTTTTTTTTCAGAAGAGAATAGAGGCTGACATGTTTGCCATACAGCTTCATGGTTGGAACATTTTTGTTTGTGTTGTAGGTGAACTTAGTTTGGTTCTTGCTTTTGGCTGAGGCTGCTCAAGCATGGGGAGGGATCCCTGTTCCCAGGAGAATGCTATGAGCCCAGGCTGTAGGATACTTCGGAATGAGATATTCTCTGTCTGTCCTGCTGAACAGTATTTGCTGAACAGTAGTTGCCTTTTCTCGGAATAATTAAATGTCGCTTTGGATACGAGAGAAAAAGACAGACCATATCACCCTCTGTTAGAGCATTCACGTAGACCGACAGTATTACTTCTTCCAGCCTTGCCCCAACAAACATTCATGTGTGTGATGCGAAGGAGGCCCACACTAGCAGGAATGACATAGAGCAGCACGTCCCAGAATGCCTGGGTGGCCAAAACACATTCCTAAGAGATATGGGTAGAAGTCTCCTCGAAGGAGGAGGGATCTGAAGCTGGCTCTCTAGCCCCTGAGGTATGACTCGAACCATCAGCAGTGGTGGTTCAAGAAGGAGGTAAAAAAATAAAACCCGCCTCCTGTCCATTGTATCCTGTAGAAAAGTCCCACCGCACTGCCCTAACGTCTGGACCATGGCAGAGCATTTGCCACACACATCTCTTCAGTGTTCCCTACTAGCCAGCTTGGGCTACTCAGCAGATTGCTTTTGTGGATTCCACTTTTAGGTCCCTAGTGCTTTCTATACCTTGGGATGTCATGAGGCAGAAAGGCACACTCATGGCTTGGTTGTGAATGCAGGCTGTTGCAAGGCCCAAGTCCCTTTGTGCATTTAATCCCAAGCACTTAGACAAATATTTATCAGGTCCTATCTGATATCCTTTAGGGTTTGCATATTTCCCCAATTTTCTGAATTTAACTGCTACAGTCACTTTTTGCAGGGTTTCCAAGTGGGCTTACAGCTAGCCCATGCTGCCATGTTACATATGATCCATACTAGATGAGCCAGCTCTGAGATGCCTCCCCATGCTACAATCACACTTTCATTTTGCTGCATACTTATATCCCTAGTGATGGTTTCTGTCAAGGAATTGACAGAAGTCAGTTATGATCCACTGACATGGAGACAATTTTAGAAATCCAAACTACTCACTTGTCCAGGGTTTATTTCTCACTAGGTCTAACTTGGCTTTCCTGCTCATTGGTATGTATAGTTACAATTATAGTATATTTGATGCTGGTTAATGACAGTGCTTTTGATTTTGCCTCCTGGTTTCCTTCCCTACTAGCAGAGTACAGCTCATTCCCTTTACAAATATAACACAGAATACAAACTGACTGCAAGATATAAAATGCCCAGAGTCTAATGAGGGACTATACTATGTTGTTCTTCACTCTTGCAGTGTGCATTTCAGAGCTAGCAATTTGTTACTCTTACTCCATGCTTAATCAAATTATTTGAATACATATATTAATATTGCAGTTATTTAGGACCATTCTATTGGCAATCCAGCCTGCGGAACAAGGCTTGACATCCTTCCAACTCATTCACAGCAGTTTATTTTACATTTAAGAAGCAAAGAATACTGTAAAAGTCATTTGATTTGGCCAGTACCTATTGCAGAGAGGAGAAGCCTTTTTCACTGCAAGCAGAAATGAAAAGAAATTCTTGTATGTCTGTTTTCCCAGAAGCTGCTGGTCTCCCATGGTGTGTTCCTCATGCCATCTACTAACGGTGGTAACAGGTTATTAGGATACTAATGGTTGGAAATATCAAATTTACTCAGGATGGGAGGGAGCTATAAGACTAAAATTAGATGAACTAACTTTCTGCATTTTTATAACTAACATCCTGCTGCTGTCAATGGCTGATAGAACAGTTGTGAGCAGACTTTGTTGCTGTACTCACTATTCAGCACAGGCCAAATACCATGTTCATCAACTTGATATGTTACCAGATGCACTGTGTGTCCTTGTTTGGTGGATCTTCATTCTTAATGTTAAGTTCTGATTTTTTCCAGGTATCAACCATGGACCTGTAATAGCTGGAGTAATTGGAGCTCAAAAACCACAATATGATATCTGGGGCAATACAGTAAATGTGGCCAGCAGGATGGACAGCACTGGTGTCTTAGATAAAATACAGGTAAGTCTTGGTTTTGTGCTAGTATTTATCTACATCCTTTGAGTTTGGTGCTTAAAAACCATCATATATTTGTACACTAAACAGATCTGTGTTTTGGAGTTAAGGATGCCTACAGAAAAAAATTACCTACCAGCTGTATCTGTACGTTTCAAAAGAATTAGACCTTGGGCAGAAAGTAAAGAATTAAAAGCAAATTATAGGGAAAATGGGAGGAGAATCAAAACTTTGTCTTGACGCTACAGAGGAATATAGTGGAGGAAGTCATGGGTTGCCTGGAAATGCATCCCTAGATTAAGAGAGGATTTGAGGTAGATCACATTTCTACTCTGTGGATTTCATAAAATACTAGCGACCTTATCTCTGAAGGGCATTCCTGATGTTAATTATTTCTAAATAAAGGAAATGACCATAACTGCTGTACATCAAGTTATATCCATAAAGCAATCATGAAACTTCCCTTTTAATGAACCATGCCAATTAATAATCTTTATAGATTATTATCTGTATAGCTTATAGATAGACCTATATAGACATGACCTTCAATTTACTAACTTCCCAGTGATCCCATAGTCAGGGATCACATTTTAAGTGTCTGCCTAGTATGCTGCCTAGCATTTTTGGATCCTAGCATGTGATTGAGAGCGCTCCAAATTGATGATTGAGACTATTCAGAAATAAATAATGGAAAAGTAAAGTTACCAACTGTTGATCAAAACTGAAAACAGAAGGGATGTCAAAGCAATGACATCTACAAACAGTTGCTTGCTGCATGAAGAAACACAGACAGTCTGAGACAACTGATGCTGTTGAACAACCTCTGTCCTAGCGGGCTTTCACCTAAAACGGCAGAACTG
Organism: Buteo buteo; assembly: GCF_964188355.1. NCBI lineage: Eukaryota > Metazoa > Chordata > Aves > Accipitriformes > Accipitridae > Buteo > Buteo buteo. Next base: position 28,001,118 of record NC_134190.1, on the reverse strand, counting down.
CCTGAAGTTTGGTTCAATGCCAGTTATGTGAGAAACTGGCAACAGCAGCAATGACAGATGATGCTAATGTCTTACTCTCACTTCATTCATACAGCCTTAGTATTTGCAAATAGATGGAGAAACTTGGGTCTACTGCAGTGAAAAACAGCTCCTGAAGATGAGAAAAATGCTATACAAGGAAGAGTGTTGTCCCTCGTGCCACTTGTGTACCTACGAGCCCTCTGTTTGCAATCCTAGGTACAGAAATGGTTATACCAAATTTGATACTTGATGTAAGCGATTAGAACGGCCATCCAGCAACAGACCGTTTGAAAGCTCAGGTGCTCAAACCTCATTTGAGACCCTTTAAGGCCTTGTAAGCGTTACAGCAAAACCCTTCTAATTGCTGAGAACATACGTTCTCTTCACACTCTGGAAGAAGATTCTCCTTTGCTCTGTTACCAATGCTGGTTGTATTGCTGTATTGTTGCAGGTTACAGAGGAGACGAACAACGTCCTGCAGACACTGGGGTACATGAGCACTTGCAGAGGAATAATAAATGTAAAAGGAAAAGGAGAGCTGAAGACATACTTTGTACATACTGAAATGACAAGATCCCTTTCACAAGGGAATGTGGCATCTTGAAGATGCTTGTATGTGTCATTAATACCATATTTTTCAGGAAAGTATCACGCACTTTTTAACTACATTTTGGCCCTTAACATGCGTGCTATTTTCTGGTATGTGGCACTTATTTTAATATGGCTGCAGAATAGTCCCATGAGCCATCATTTTGCACCTTGATATTCCTATGTTCGAGGACAGTTGCGATGTACGCTATAGGACTGGAAGATTGTTCTGCTACTTGCACTGTTATTCAAAGACAAGAAAAGATGGAACAGGAATTAAAAGGAGATAACTCATCCTGAAAGGACTAAAAAGAGTTAGTGACAAATGTGGGGAAAAAAGGCAATAAAGCTAGGGGTGCATACTATTTTCTGATGCATGGTGTTTTCTGGAAAATACAGTCGCTCCCCAATAGCATCCACTAATCTGGTATTAAAGTATACAGTATTTGTAAATAAGTTTACTCTGTCCACACATGATTTGGATGTGATCACCAGTTGCATCTCATAGCCAGGGACACGTTGGGTGGCTTGCTGGCATTCTTTCTGAAGAGAGAACTAACAATGCTGGAATAGTTTTGTACAAACGTGTCAAATGTTTTGAAGCTATTGTCTTTTGTAAGGTTAATTCATTAAAAGTTTATATGTACTTTGTCTTACTGTTGCTGTCTCTTAAGTTTTGCTTCCTTCCATGGCTTCTGTCGCTCTAAACCTTCCCGTCCCCTGCTGCTGCCGCTGCTGCTTTTTATTCAGCAGTTCGATGTTGAGGCAGGCTGTGGCCAGCTATCTCACCAGCCTTGGTCAATAATATCTGCTAGACTTGCTGTTGCCTTTCAGAAATTCAATCACCTCTATTGTCTTCAGTCTTGGGTACCATCCTAGGCACTTTGCAGTGCCTCCCTAGGTGATATAGGAAACTTACCTCAAATCCATAAACACAAGCAAAGTGGGGGATACTGGAGGCGGTAGCAGTGTTGCTACTTTGCAACTGGCCTGCAATGCTTAAACAGTAACTAGGAGAAGCTGTACAAGAGAAGAAAAGTTTTGTCTGTTTTGCACTTTGACAACTTCTTTTGCCTTTGCATGCCTTTCACTTAACCTTTACAATGCCGGATTTCATGGGATATTTAAAACAAGCTAATTTATCAGGACATGAGTATGAGCAGAAGATACAAAAAATGCTATTTTGTGGATATTCAAGATTAATTTAAATCCCGTTGAATTAAGTATCACACTTGCAGAGTTTCACAAATGAGCCAGGTGAAAGACTGAAAAAGCAGGCAACTTTACTGTCTGTGCTCCTTTGAAGCATAGATAGTAAAGATTAATTTTTGCTTTGCTATAATCAATACTTGAAATTAACATATTTTTTTAGTCAAAACATCCTAACAAGACCAAAATTAATAAAATCATCCTATTTACAAAATAGCATATAATTACAAGATTTTTTTTCTGACTGATACCATATGAATATAAAAGTCAACTTATGCACTATTAGCTCTGGCATGTTAGCGAAATGTAAAAAGTATTCAGATTTCTCATTCATGAAACATATATTTACAGTTGTGTTGCACTGGTGTCCTTTCAGAAGGAGTTCTCAAAATTGTGGGTCACAAATAAATGGCATCAGGCCAGAGTCTCACTGAGTGTGGCACAGTTTACTCACAGCAGTCTGCCCACTAGCAAATTGGAATGGCAGTAGATTTCAAAGTGCCTACATTTGCCGTAAAACAGACCATCTGAATTTTGATCCCTTTACGTTAGTCTAAAAGCAAAATGCAAGTTATTTCAGTTATGTCCAACATAACACACTTCAAGCCTCGCCCAGAGCTGGAGACTTTTGATAAGTAACTCTCAAGATAGGTGCTCAGTCTAATAAAATCTCATTAAAAATATTTTGTTGTCTTTATGATTTCTTCCTTTTAACTAATAAGTTAAGATAAATATTTTCCAGTGGAATGAAAGACTTTGCAAATAGCTCACATGGCAGCAGAAACAACGTCCCTGTCGTTGCCTAAAACAAGCTATCACTGAGCTATGCTAAAGACTGCTCCTAAATCCCTCCTCTCCATTCACTATAAATTTGTCCTAGGAACAATTAAAAATTATTAATCTCTTAGACTTTGAATATACTTTGGGCCCTTAAAATCATTCTGGTATTATCACAGGTCAAAGCAATCATTTCTTACTGTGGATGAAACCCCTTTATGTAAAGTTGATTATATTGTACTGTCATGTCTATGTGCAGCTTTCAGCTATAACCTGTACATTCAGGATTTTGCTTTTCATTTGTATTCTTGCACATCAGTAGCAAACCTTGTACCTAACTCGATAGCCTTGTTTCTCTGATTTTTATAAAAGTTAAACAATATGATATTTCTGTAAGCCGTGAAACGTTAGAACATTGGAATGGCTGTGAGCTGACTGGTCCAGTGAAATATAAAGAAAGATATGTATGTGCCCTCCATAAGCGTGTTGCAAATGCCTTTGTTCAGAGCACTCATGTTTCACTGGTGGTGTTCTCTCATTTTGTAGTTGCATTTGGATTCTGCCAGCCAAATCCTGCTAAAGAACAAGAAAGCGGGCAAATGATGATAATAGCCACCCAGACAAAGAAAGGTGCATACTGTCCTCTCTCTAGCCTTCAGCTGCTGAGTAGTATTATTATCTTTCTAGTGCCAAGAAGCTATTTGTATCCAATAAATACTTTTTGTCTTCTAATGCGTCTTACATCTACTGTTTGTACTGTTTCATTTTTCCCCTGTCTAGATTGACCCAGGGTTCTTGTACCCTCTTTCTTCCTCTCCTGCAGCAATTTCATCTGCCTCAATAACTGGATATAACACTGCTCATGTACCAGTGTGTAACCTGAAAAGCTTTATGATAATCGTACAAATCAGTATTTGACACTCCCTATATTCTACATCACAGTAAGGCTCATCAAGTTCTACAACTTCCGTGTTGGTCCCCTCGTTCGTAGGTCGCTAGCAGACCACAAAGAGCGTGACCTCCAAAAGTACAATGCAAATGTATTTCACACCGTGAGGCAGCAGCCAGAAGATCAATGTAAGAGGGATTCGCTGTGGTCTGGGAAAATGAAATCCAAACGGGAACACTGCAGGGAGCCTGCTGGATTTCTTTTCAAAGTCGATGCTTTGCTCTACTTTATGGAGGGCTACCAAAGGACAGGAAGAAAGATTAGACTTGCAGATATTTTTGTTAACTGCAACAGTAGTTGGGATTACCTGTAAATTAATGCAATTTAGTTGCTCTTTCTAAAGGATAACATTAGCATCCATGTCAACATCTATTTGTGCTGTGTGAAAAGCATTTTTCATTCTTTTTCTATTCCTTTATGATTCCTCTATTTTGTAAAATATCTACAGACCTTCCCTTCTTCCACTGAGGCACGGGTGGTTCAATTTGCTGGTTGCTAAAGCGGCCGCTGTGCACACCTGAAGGCAGAGGTGTTGGAAGTCTGTCCTGTTTTGTTTTCAGAACCTAGTATCAGGACAAGTAATGAGCTATGTTGTCAGGGTGCTTTATACAGCAGCAGATTACTGTTGAAAGCAATGATTACCTTGTCCTTTGATATGTAGTTTTCCTTTTGGTTGTACTTCTGTATGAAGATATTTTAATTTTTCAGATAGCAGATTCCCCTTCACCTGACCTAGATACTACCCTTCAACACTTTTTACAGGTGGACCCCAAATAATTTCAGGAGTAGGGCTTTTTAGTTTTATTCTTCCTTTCTTGTCTAAAATAGTGGAGTGACTCTGGGGAGGAAGCAAATGTAGAATGATATATGTGCCTTAAATAAAACACATAATTAAGCGAGTATTTTTGTTCTTGAAGTATTTCAAATTTGTGTGGATTTGTCGAAAGAGGTGTATAAATCAACTGTACCTGGTTCACCCTAATGGTTGCTACATACTAATTTTTAACATTTTCAAATGTAGGGGCAGGAATTACTCGGGTCAATGTAGTTTTTAATATGTCAAAATGCAAGATAAGGACATTTTAATCCTGTTTGCAACTATGAAGATAAGAGCCCCTTTATGTTGTAGGATGACACTGTTCAACACAAAGATTCTGCTGAGAATTATTTGAAATTTTTTGATGGAGTATTTTTCAAATAAATTTGTAGCCATTGAGATGCTCTTCATGAAGAATCTCAGTTTTGACAGAAAAAAATGTGCATGAAGTATTTTGAAAGATTGACACTCCTGGACTAGAAATTTTCATGTTTGCATTCCAAAACAGTGTTACAAACAACAACTGTAATGAAAGTAATGTCACCTCATGCATAAAATTGTGTATTACTCTACTTACTAAGAGGGATATTGAACAGAATACTCATCTGAATTGGAGTATCCATTCAGCAGATACCCGTCAGCATACGAATAATAATTGCAAATTATATCAGTCAACCAGTTACCATTTTATAATTGTTTTAAAAGTATTAAAATAAAAATAATTATAATTATTTGAAAAGCCTAATTCTCCAGTCAAGCAGTTGAAATTCTAGTCACAAGCCAACCAGGAAATCTTTGCAATCTGCAGACCAAGGCTCAGTCATAGTTATTGTGTAGAGAATTGCTTGAAACAACAGATATATTCAAGAAAAGTTAAAAAATTTCCTAAGTAACTCATCAACAAAAAAACCCTGAAGATTGCAAAAGATGTGCTGACTTCTGCAGGTGACGTACGGTTGTCTCTGTCTCCAGAAAACTTCTGAAGACCCTTCATGTTTGCGACGGGCAGTCTGCCACTAATTGGGCTCTAGAAGAAGCAAGCACTTGGGTGAAACGGCTGGCTTGGACCAAAGCTGTGGTAGACTCTTGGAGCCATTTTTGTTTCAGACTCTTTTTCAAGGGCCATTGGATGGAACGTTTGTGGCAAAGACCGGCTCTCCTTCGTGGCTCAGCTGAGGGTCAGGAGCAGGCGGCAGCTGGATAACACAGTGAGGTTGAAGAGCGAGAACAGGAGGTGAATCACTAAGCCCTAATTTGACAGCTGGCTGGCCATCTCAGCTCTACGTGGCGCAAGTGTGAAAGAGGTACACCAGCTTGTCGTAAGAACATGGCTACGGTGGTTTTTCTGTGTATCAACGACCTGTCCAGTTACATGTCATCTGTCCTCGTGTGTCCACCCCGTCTCCATTCCCCGTCGTCGTTGTCTCTCTTGTCCCTGTCCCGTCCCCCGCCCCATCACCATTTGTCTCACAAATTCCCTTCAGGAATTTTCTTGCAAAGTTATTCCATAAGCTGGTTTGACATTTCAGAACAGTGACCCTGCCTTTGAGACACCTTTATGGCTATAAGAGTACACATCGACATATTCGAAATTCAGGAACCTCAGCAGTGGAACCTGAGGGGGATATGGCTTCTCCCTAAAAAGGCAGGCAACAACCTCTCCTCCTTACGCCACTGAATTCAAAGCAACATTTAACACTTTGGCCTCTGAGCTCAGCTGTATTTGAATGCATAGTTTTGACCATATAGATTAAAATTGCTCCATCACCCTCTCACCATTGTTTACGTGTTCATATTTAAGTTACTAAGGAAACAGGCTGACCTCCCGTGCCACTCTGTAACAGGAACATAAGCTTAACCACAGCATATTGGTTGTAAGTGGAACAAAAACCCCTGGGCACTCATATCCTGCTTCTGGGGAATCTGCAAAAGGTGACCAGGAAGAAAAAGCCTTTGCAAGGTGCAAATAATGCTAAAGGGATTTATACCGTCATTGGGAAGGAAGGATGAGCTGAAGAGCATCCGGTTTAATTATTTCAAATGGGGGGTTATGACCAATCTGTAACAAGCATCCAGCAATATTTATTTTTAACAACCTGTATTGCATCCAGATAGTGTAATTCAATTTAATGCCATCTTAAAGGTTAATCAAAATGAGCTACATGTGAACAGTAGAAAGAAAACTGGAGTGAAACCTTTCAGATCTTCCGAGCTCTTGCCTAGCTTAGTTTGTATTTCTGGCAAATGGTTTCTTGCAGCTCTATTTATAGCTGCAGCTTCAGCTGAGCTGCTTTTTATAAATGGGCTTGCTATCACTTGGTGCTCGGACTCAACTACAAAAAAGCGCTTGTGCAGTGGCAAACATGTCTCTGCCTAGGAAGCTGATGTAAGGCAGCTGTTGGATTTTCAATGCCACTGCTCTCTTATGCTGCGCTAATTTGGCCCATGCTACAGGAGGAAGAGGATCCTAATTGGTAGAGGGCCTTTATTAGATAAGTAGGTGGAAATTGTCACAAATGATTAGAAGAACACCCACCCAAGCCTGTAGAGTATAAATGCCTCCACACTGCAGTTACAAAGAAAAGGTTCTGTTATGTGGTGCCTTGGTGATGGTGGAGCAGCAGCTATGTAGTCGGGGTGGGACTTTTTCATCAGTAGGCCTGAATTACCGCTTGGGTCCAAGATGCCCAAAGCAATCAGTTGTGAAGACTTCTGGTACTCTGAATGGTGGAGTTCTTTAAGTAAATCTTTGATGTTCGGTAAAATTCAAGATGCCTGGAAGAGCGCTGGAGTGAAAGCGCTTGCCAAAAGATACTAGGAGTGGTAATAATAGTAATGCCGTACTTACAGCACATCGGTTCTGCAACTGTGGTTGCAGAAAAGAAAGGTAAAGCCAGGGAGTTGCAGCTCTCCAAGCAGCCCAGTAAGGAGCCTCGTGGGCACAGATCCGTGTAAGTATTCCAGCGGGATAACCGTGGGGTGAACACTGCGTTTAGGAGCCATGCGCTGCTAGGGCAGAGCAGCTTTCGGGTCAGTCTGTCGTTCGGGGTTTGTGCCCGGGCGACGCTCACCCTCTGAGCGTGTGTGTGCAGGAGAGAGCGATGTCCACCTGGCACTGCCCAAAACGCGAAAACCTGTGCCCGAGCGGGCCAAGGAGACCCCCAGCTCCTCGGGGCCCTCGACCCGGTGGGAGCCGCGCCCCGCGCTCTGCTTTTATTCACCTTCGCCACTGAAAAAGAGCGGATTTCGGGATTAGCGCTCCCTTCGGGCCGGGCTGCGCGCTCTCCTCCTCCCCCGCCGCCCGGGGACGCCGGGTCGGGGCAGGCTGCCCGCTGAGGGGGCACCCAGCCCCGCTGCCGCGGACTCCCCGCTCCGCTCCCGCGTTTAGCGCCGCTCTGCCGAGGCTCCCGGAGCTTCCCCCGCGGCGGCCGGTTCCTCTCGGGCCGCTGCCGCCCGGGCCCTCCCTTGGCCGGCGGCGGAGCGTTGCCGGGGAACGGCAGCATGGCCTCCCCCGCCGCGGGGCCCGGCGAGGCTGAGGCGGCGGGGAGAAGGCGGCGGCGGCCTCCCCTCTCTGCCCTCTCCGCCTTCAGCAGCGTCCCGGCCGGGCGGGCAGCGCCGCCGGAGCTCCGGTACTTCCAGCGGGAGGCCGAGGTGAGGGAGGGCCGGCGGCCTCGCCGGGCCCGGCGGGACGAGCCTTCCCCGGAGCGGGGGGTCGTCGGTGCTGTGGCGTGAGGGACCCGGTCAGGCGGGCGCTTCAAAAATAGTAATAAAAAAAAAAATCCCGTCACTCCTCCGGCAGAAGGGCCAGGCGCTACGGGCTACCAAACGCCTAAACGGCGGGTTTCGCCCGCGGAGGCCTCGGCGAAGCGCGAGGGGTGTTTGCTGCTTGTGGGTGGAAAACGGGGGCGATGGCTCCGGGCGGGTGGCGAGGGACAGAGGTTCGCCGAGGATTAAGGGCCGAGAGGCCGCGCGTGGCGTCACCGAAACGCGAGGAGACTTCTTTGGGGGGAGCAGGAGGAAAGGCGGCGTCTGTCACGGCGGCAGCCGCGGGGCTTCTGGCCACACGTGCTCCCGGGGACCCTCTAATAAGAAGCTGCTCCGTTTTCAGTCAAGGGAAGAGGTTTTCGGTGCACGTTGCACAGGTTTTCTGGAGGCTCAGCTCTAGGAGAGAAAATCGATAGAGCTACTCAAAACAGTCGCATCAAAATGTGCCTTGATGACCAACTGCTTCTGAAGGCGTTATGCTGACACTTAGTAGCTCAAGTAGGCTGGCAGGGAGCCTCGCTCCTTACTTTCTGCTGCGTTATCTCGCCCTTTTTCCTCATTCTTTCTCCTCATATTTAAAATCAGAAGTTAAAACAATCTGAGGCCTCAGCTGGGCTATACTTCCTGGGTGGCAAACCTCTCTCTGAGAAAAAAGCCCTGTGAGACATTGAACTTAACAGCTTTTTCCTCTAAAAAATTAACATTAGAAAGTTCTGAAAGTTCTGTCTTAGTATATCAATGAAATACAGCAATGTTATGGGAACATGTGTTATTTATAACCACAAACACACCCGGGGAATGCCCTCCCCACCCGAGTGACAGGCGGCCGGAGGCGCTGGGCAGCGGTGAGGGGCGAGCTGCGAGGGTCTGCAGCTGGGGTGGCAATCGGGGAACAGCCCATTCCCCGCCTTGGCTGGGCGGCCCTGCTAAAGGCCAGTAGATCTGTCGCCTCAGGCTCCTCCGTGGCGATCTCGGCGTTAGGGCGGGGAAGGTGCTCTGCACCGAAGGCGAGCGGGCAGGGTTGGTGCCGTGCTTAACGCAACGGGAGCGAGGGCAGGTCGGGGGGCTGGCGGGGGGCACTCGGGGCCGCGGCAGCTCGCAGCCCGCCCGAGCTGCGTGGAATTAGCAACCATATGGTAGAGCTTTTGCTTGCAGTATAAAGTCTGCTTTCACACTCCCGATGACCTGGTCTGTGGAAAATGCTGCTCCAGTGGCATGGAAGCAAAAAGTGGTAACAGCTGTTTAATGGGTTTCTTCACAGCACAGGCCTCGGCCGCAGGGGAGGAAGCAGATTCAACCCATTCTTCTGCACAATTAAGGAATTAGATCAGTTGAAATTTTTTATTTATACAGGAAAAGGAATTTCATTCCTTTTTGTAGCTTAAATGCCTAAACCCAACTCTGTGTCAGGGACTGAAGTGGAGAGAAACAGAGGAGGATGTGCCCAGCACATGGCCAGAAGAGAGAAATTCCTGCCTTTTAATCCTTTGGCTGACAGTTGCTCCCTCAATTGCTTTACATAAGTTACTGTGGCCAGTTCGTGTTGTGTTTCCTCTTCTGTGACATGGAGAAAGCTATCACCTATTCTGTGTGTGTCTGGAATATTAATGAATGTTTGCAAAGTGCTTAGCTTTAGTAGTGGTACACAGAGGGTGCCCACTGTGAGTGCAAATTTATTGTCTGCTCCGCGGGATTCCCTTGCTCTGATGGGTTTAAGAAACAGCTCCTCACCACCACCACCTAGGCCAGCTAAGTCAGCATTTAACAACAAAGGGAAGTAACAGCAGAAGGTTGTCAGTATATTGAGGACAGAAGTGTTGCCTCTACAGGCCTGGAAGAAGATCTTAAGAGATCTTCTTTAATGTCACAGGCTGGCTACCTATCTCAGAGTTCCAGAAAGAATGAATTATCTGCTCTGACACAGGTAACAAATAATGGTTGAATAATGCCATGTGAATAAAAACAAAGGAGCAAATAACATTCCTGGTGGTGAGCACAAATTAGATGCCCACTAAAATTCTAAATGAAACTGGTAGCGTGGGGGGGGGGGGGAAGAGAAGCAAGGAAGCACAGAAATAATAATAATGGAGGTGACAAATCAGATGCAGGATGCTCTTGAATGTGCCTGAAATGCTCTGAGGCTTGATGGCTTCTGAGAAATGAAGGGATGGATAGGTTAAATATCAAACAACCTCTTGTCTTGGCAGAACCAAGTAATGGAGATAGGCTTCATTTGGAAGGGTGTGATTACAGTGGTGCCTCACTAGCACTCTTAACCATGGTTTCCTTTTAATGGAGCCATTACAGCCTTCTTGACCTGCCCTGACTTGACTGTTTCTGGAGGAGAGCATTGTAAATTGTAAGACTCAAAATACAAGAGTTTTTCAAAGGTTAACTTGGGCACACTGTAAAATTAGAGGTAAAAAAAAGCCCAACAAAATGCACAATTTCTTGGATTTATAGTCAGCCATGCACAAAACCAGTGATTGATTGACATGTTTACCAGAACACGGATCTTTTAATGAAGTTCATTAACAACAGACAGCTAATTTCAACAGGAGATTTTGCTTTCCTTAAACTTTTTTGGTATGAAATTCCTTTGATTCTATTGGTGAACTTCTTGATTGGATTTCACAACTGGTAACAAATGCGTATCTTTAATGTTGCTTATTTGGATGCAACTGTGTCAACAGGTATCATAAATACAGTAATGTTCTGGATTAGGGTGTGCTGGTTTTTCATATGTGACAGATACATGCATACAACCAGATCACAGGATTACCAGTGTGGCATGTTTCTGAACTCTTCTCAGTTCTGCTTTAATCAGAAATTAAATGGCGATTCCACTGCAGGATACCTTTGTCTTTTTCATTCCAAATGAATTTTGAAACTGCCTGCTTTCCCTTCATGTTACAGTGGCAGGTCATTTGATAAGTGTATGAACTTAGGAAGGAGAATATAAAGTTCAGAAAATTAAAACAAATAAAGCAGTTAAATTTCCAAAAGTTACAACAGATTACAGGGGAAAAAAATGGGGTAAGTTGCCACAGGGGAAATTTCAGAGCTGAACAGACTTAAAAAAAGATACCACATGTCATTAGGTATTTTTATTGCAGACTATTCCAAAGGAGTGACTCAAACTTGCTTGTGGTAGCTCAGTCATGTTACAGTTGTCATTGTCTAATGCTGTATGCGCACTGTTTAAGTATTGATTTGACTACTTATATTCTGTAACCTGTAAAGTTAAGCAATACTGTGAAGTAGCCATTTTTTCTGCTTTTCTCAAGACAGGAGATGTTTCCACTTATGATGCCATTTTTAAAAGACCAGAGGGTTACAACAAAAATCTTCACCGATGTGACAGAGAGCATGCAAAGGGTCGTGGTCTTAACATTAATGAGGAGGTAACCCTTTGATAAATTAATAATTATCTTTGTTAAAGGTATTTTTTACTTTTTGACATGGCTGGGGACTGTAGGCATTGTTTTACCCCTTACAATGCAGCCTATGTGGTAGCAAAGGAATTGGGAAGGAGGACTTGTCCTCAGCCTGGAGGTTCGGGAGAAAGCATTAGCCAGTGAAGGCACCTGAGTCCGCTCCTGCTCTTTGGCACCCTGTAGATTTCCAGGTGATGAGCCATATCCAAGTTAAAGTGTGGGGAGAGAGATGCACACAGCAAGGCCAACCCTCTGCGGCAGAGCTTCGGGGTCACTGAGGGTGACTTTGGGACCGTCTGTGCCCTCGAGAGTTGCAGTCCCACAGCTATTTCTGTGATGCTTGAAAACTCTTCTGCCTGAGAGGGCTGGGTTTGGGGGCCCCAACTCAACCACCGCCCTCTGACATCCACCCTCCCGGCACCAGCATTTGCCGAGAGAGCCCGGGTCTCTCGAGCTGGTGAGTTTGTTACGCAAACTTACACCCGATCGCCCTGCAGAAGGAAATTCATAGGGAGCTAGTGCAAAGGAGGGCTCAATCAGAAGACCACAGACATGCCTGGAAAAGGCTGGGCAAAGCACTCGAGGCCAGCAGAATCTGGGTTTGGTGTGCAGCCTGGTAGCTAAGGAAGCGTGCAGCCATGTTTTTAAACAGCTGCCTTCAAAACAGAAATACTATAATATGTATATGTATGTACACATGTATTTTTCCATGCAGCATCTGAGTAATACATACACAAGTGTGTATATATTTATATACACGCAGAGGCTGTCAAAAACCGAATTAAGTGCAACCTCTTTGTGTTAATGTCCTCAGTGGGTTCATGGGATGTAGAGAGATGGGTAGGCTAGGGATGGCTGCCCATATTGGTGATTGTGTGTGACAGCGATGGAAGAGAGGGACAAAAGTTAAAATTACTGTAATCGCTGCGTAATGAAACTGTTGATATTTTGTGACAAAGGCCACTGCTTGTGATTTGTCTTACTAGCAGCTATATGTGCCAGACACTTCAGTGCAAGTGCATAGCCATGATGTCCTTCAACTCTGTCAGACAGTGCAGGGAGTATTAGGTGCTCCCAAAGGAATTCCAGGAGTGCCCATTACCCTCACCTGCTCACGACTAGTAACTCAGCTGCAAATCTGTGTGAGGCCAAAAGCCATGTAGATGACTACTCCAATTAAAAATTAGCCTTTTTATTTAAAAAAAAAAGCCACGCACCCCCCTCCCCCAATACCAAGCTCAACCTCCAGCTGGGAAATTTGTGTAGAAAGTTTATCAGTGCAGAGTTAAGGTTTCTCACTGAGCTCTCGTATCAAAAAACCTCACTTTCTTACCAGTTTGCTTCCTAAAGCAAATGCGTATGGGCCAGAATTCATACCAGCCCTGCTGGGCAGAGCATGTGAGGGGCCCTGCCTGAACAGGTGTCCCTTAATCCACCCCTTTAATTAGCATGGAGACACCCCAAACCTGCAGCGGGTAGATATTACAACATGATCCTCCTGCATGTGATGACACCCAACACTGCGCTTATGCAGAGCGAAGTGCAGGTCACATACTCAACTCCTGCTCTTTAATTACCTCAGTGGCCCCCCCGACTTGATATAATAATAGCAACTATATTATAAAACATAATAAATAAAAAGGCCACAATTGACATCTTTCTAGTACAACACTGAAAGCAGATGGGCTGAATCCACCACAGTACACTGATTTCCTTGAAGTGGCAAAAACCGAACCACTGCAAGTAAGCCCTTCGTTTCCTGCAGAGAGCCTGGGTGCACCCCGGGAATCCGAGAGTACAGTCACAGATACTCAGTGTAGCTACACGTAGCGCAGTGACTGCAGCGGAGTGTTTGCACGAGGCTGCCATTGCTAATTTCAAGTGTTAACAGTGCTAGAATTACATGCTGCGAAGGCGTGTAGCGGGACGCTTCCCGGCCAACTGTTGGAAAATCTGAAATCTGCTGAATGACGAACCTGCAAAGATGAAATGCCACTGAGCACAGTCAGTGCTGTGCTACCAAGGGTGCTGAAAACAATCTTTCTTATTTAAAGGGAACACAAACTATTGGAATTACGTACTGCTGCCTGACATTAGCACTGTAAACCCTGTATAGCTAGCAAAGTCTTTCTTGATGGTACAAAGACTCTGTCATTTCTCCTTTTTCAACATATACCCACAACTGGCATGGGGGGCAGAAAGGGTCTTCATTTTTTTGCCTGCCACTGTTCTTGACTTGATTTGTGTTCTGGTGGGGTTAAAAGTTGGTGTACTGAATAGCATTTAATGGGGTGCAACAAGGTAGGCAGGAAGGGTCGTGGGAGAGTTGGGAGATGAATGGTTGTTTTGGAATGGTTTTTTTTGTTGGTTTTGGTTTGGGTTTTTTTGAAAAAGGGGTTTATGGCATCCTCCCAAGAATCTCGGGTCTAGTTGTGTCCATGAGTCTGGAAATGTCTCTCAGCTGACTGCCCTGCTGTGAGACCCTCGGATCTCTGCTCCCGCCTGCATCCTTGCAGGACATGCAGGGGCTCACGTGCGTCCTGGGCTCTATCATAAGTGCTGATATGGCTCAGATTTGTGTCTGTTGTAGCAAAGAACTCATTTGTTTGCACTTGAACCGAAGTGTGGCATCCGCATTTTGATTCTCCTTTTAGATCTTCTTTATATCATAAGTCTAGGTAAACACATTGGGGACCAAGGCTTAACTGTGTTAGCCAGTGTGCAAAGATACAAGCAGCTGGGTCAATCTGAGACCTTTGACTAGGGAAAGAAAAACAAAGAAAGAATCCTGTCTTTCCCTTCTGACTCCAGAGCTCCCTGTTGCTGTAGCACAGGAAGGAACTGCAGGCTGCAGATAGTGATTGCACAGTCACTTAAAGTGCAGTTTACTAAGAACAAGCTTAAAATGATCTTTTCTTGGTCAGGTTATTTTTCACCAAGTCCACTTCCTATCATTGCGGAGCAGTTATTTCTGTAATCTTACAGCTACAAGCATTTTTTTTTAAAAACCTTTCATTGTGCAAAAACTACAGTAGTATATGCTTTATGTCCTTCAGGGAAAGCTTGCATGGACTAGTGGTTGCTCAGGGTTTTTCTTAAGGCTTTAATTTTTTTCATGCAGTGCTTTCACTGAACTGTGCAAGCAGGGTAGGTGTTCCTGTAACAGGGGACACACATGAAATCTGTCCTGTCTGTCAAATGAATCATGCAAGTCAGTGCACAAGAAAAATAAGAATGAAAGTAAAATCTGTGCCACTCTCCAGTAACATAGCACTTAGTTTGCCAGTAATCACATGGTAATTGCCTGTGTGTGTGTATAAGCGTGTAAAAAAAATTATCAGTCTGCAGTAACTCATGGCACAGCTCCATATCTTATCATCTTGTCATCTAGTGATACATTCATGGTTTATTAATATACATAAACTAGGTCAGGGATGGAACAGTAAGAGTGCAGATCACTGCTAAATAAGTATATATCCATATAGCAGATGCTGTACAGTTTTGTCTGTTATTTTGCCTCTGGCCACAGCACATTTAGCAATAGATAACTGCCAAGTACTTGCTCTGTGACTTTCTTTTAAGGAGACTTTTATATTTTCACAGGAAAGGGCAAGACCTGTCGCTGTTTTGTCATCTTCAGAGTATGGGAGACGCATAAATAAGCCCATAGAGGAGCCGATCAGAGATCATGCAAGGATTAATCATGTGCAGGCAGAATTCTACAGGAAAAATGGCATCACCTGCTTATTGGAAAAACCTTCTTCAAGCCTGGATCCATGCTAAATCTCTTGTATCTGTCATTGCCAGCAGCATTTATGTGGACCCCCCCCCCCCGCAACTCACATCAAAAGCAATATGGTGCTTTTGCTTTTTCCTCTCCATTTTAGTTAATGATTTGGATTAAAAATAGGATGAAATAGCAGCTGTACTTCTCCTCATGCTTATTCAAATGCATGTCTTCTCCTTACAGTCACATAAAAATCTCATGAAGAACAGGCTCAGCAAGAGCTGAACATTTTAGGTGGCAACACTGGAAGTGAGACCTGTTGGGTCAACAGCTGTCTCTCTGCAGTTTTAGGCAGTGCTTCTACCTAACTATTCACAAACTTAACATTTAAGCAAGCTTGCTCCTCAGCATATCAGTGGTCACTGACTCGTTAATCCTTACAGTGTTGCTACAGAATTGTGAGGTGTCATTTTATCTGCCCAACAGCTGAAAGAGGGCTTCAACACAGATTTTCCAAAGGGGATGGGCTTACCCATAAGTGGGCAAGTAAAGAAATGCTCTGACTTCCAGAAGTGCTTAGCAGTTTCAGTAGACCTCAAGTGGAAGGCAAGTTAAAGGGAACTTCTGCGTACTTGGCATTTAAAAAGACAAAATCTAGGCTTAGCTGATTTCAGACATCTCTTTTGCTTTCACAATACATGTGGTGTCTGAGGGATTGATCTGTTCAAGAGTGTCAGAACAAAAATCATCTTTGGTTCTGTATTCAATGCTGAAAAAAAAAAGTAATACTAGCAGAACAAGCACTGAATAGTTTGGTAGAAAGGATGCAAAGAACACAAGGATTTGAGCAGTAGTAATTTAAAAAGCATGTTTACAGTAAATGTCTAAACCTGCTTAAATGTTTAGTGCCTTGTATTCTCACTGAATCCAGCATTGAAGTTTTAAGATAATTTCAGGAGAAGGAATATCTCCTGCAGGGTGTGCATCTGTTTGGTTCTCAAGAGCCATTGATCCTGCTGTTGTTTAAAGCTGAGGAAGTGTTCAGAAAGGAACAACAGCCAGACGGATCATAGCAGAACAAGGACTGGAAGTCCACAGCTTTGACTGACACTGGAGTTCTGTCAGGTACTTACACATAGGAAACCTACATCATTCATGAACACAGTGAGCCTCCTAGTAAAAAATAATAAAACCAAAGAACTTCTTAATCTGGGGCCTGGGTAAGTAGTAAATTAGGCAATCAATAGCACTTGTTTGGCATGATGTGAGAAGCAGAGCACACAGAGTAGCCCATTCCGAGAGGTGTTTGTTACTTTCATTATTCGTGACCTGCAAGTTTCTTTATGTTCAATGAACTAGGGACAAGAAGGCAGTAACTGCTACATTCCTTTTCAACAACAAATACTTCGTTAAACAACTCCAGCAGCATTCAATGAAAGGAATCACAGCGAGAACAAAGTGAGAAGGAAATGTTTTCTAACAATACCAGAATGCTTTTTCAAAAATCAGTATCAAATGTGTGCCAGTAGAGAATGAGATTGAATATGGCCATATTCTAGGCAGGTTATTTTTAGTTTGGGACAGTCAGTATAAATTACTTCTTTTAAGTAGTCTTACTGTATTTACAAACCATCTGTGTTTGGAAAAAAAAAAAACCTACTGGAAATCAGATTTGTTTGACACCACCACCACCTTCTGGTGTATATGAGAAATAAGCATTGCCAGCTCACTTTCACTGTGAAGTCATCAAAACACTGGTATGGTTTTTCCTGTTTCATTTCTTTCCTTATGTCACCCCCTTCTCTTTCAGTCCCTTCTCACCCCTCCTCACTTTTGAAGGCTTTTCACAGGTTGTTCCTCGTACTGTTTGTTTCTTACACAGTTTGGAGTGGTTAACATCTCCCTCCAGTGCTCAGTTAGGGTCAAAAGAATACCTTAATGATTTCTTCTGTATTAGGGAGAAATTCCTTATAAATGTCTGCAAAGACATTTCAATCACTTTCCTTCAATTTCTCTTTTGTTAGGATGACAACTATTAGGTTACCAATGTGCTGTAAGCTTCCTATTACACCGTTGGAAAGTATCTCATTACCTCTTGGTGCCCCCTCACCTGTCAGTGCTGACATACTACTGAATAAGGGTTTTATACGTGCAGCAAATTAACCTGAACAGAATGTACAGCATGATGCAATGTAGATCATATTTTGGAGCTGGATTTTGCATCCAAAAATCTCCAGGGATTGTTGGGACAGTTGACAGACACTTGCAACTCACAAATTACTAACAGTAGCTGTGGAAGGAAAAAAATGGCCGTGTACTGGTGAAATATGTAGAACTTCAAGCATGTCAAAGTTTCACCTTTTTTGTATCAAATCATAAGTTAAAATCAAACCAGGTGATGCTGGGAATTCTTCTTTGCTACTTGTAAGTAATAATTCCACACAGGACAGGATGCACAAGCTAACCTGAAAATGTGTTTTACATGGCAGTTCATCAAGTATACGTTATGCGATCAGAACTAAGGCCATGTTAGCTTCCCTTCGTCCATCTGTAAAGCAACATGTTGACCCAAGTTAGGGCGTGCTTCTTCCAGCCGAAGCGGTTACTAGTCCCAGCTCTCGGTTTCACCCTTCTGCCAGAATTTATACTCGTATATAAAAAAGGACCACGTAGGACATAGTTCTTCTGAGCTTCAGAGCATAACAAGTTTCAGTTTAGGCTGGAATGGCAGGCTGTAAACTGAAGGAACTCTGGAGTGTATTCATGACCCCATTTGGACAGTTTAGCTAGAGCTGCCACCAAAGACAAAACTACAAGTAGTACAGACCCAGAACATTGGGCAGCCCCCACAGAGACAGCTGTGCAAGTCCACTACCCTGTGGCAGCTGTTCTACAAAGTAAGTAAAGCATATCTTCTCATTAAAAACGCTCTACTTTCTGTAAGGCATTGCTGTTTAGTGAACAGCACTCTACATCTCTTAAGTATGAGCAATAAGTCAATACTGCTTGTGCAGCTACTCTAAATTTTAGTTTTATGAAACACTTGGGAAATCACACCAACAGCTGTGAGTAAATTGCACAATTTCTTTTTATATTGTCAAGAAAAGCCCTGATGGGTAGGCAGCCTCGCACATTCTGTACATTCAGACTGGCCAGTATCTTTGAATAGTCACAGCTGTCCATTTGCAGTTGTGAGTTAGAACCAGTGAAAACGCAAAGGAAGTGCAGCACTGACTGTTTGGCACTTACATCTGTTAACTTACAATAAATATTGACACAAAACTTAAGAAAATATGTTGTTCTTTATTACTCTTTACATGTCAATTGTTCCAAATATTGGAAGGTCTCACATTCAGAAGCTCAAATTACCTTAGGTGGAGCTATTTAGAAAACAGAATTGTTCTTCCACGCACAATATGTACACTTTATAGTACAGGAGGTCAACCTGTGATTTAGTATTATTCTCCAGTGTCAGCAGCTGAGTCCATATGTATGAGGAAAGATTTTTCTGTGTAGATAGTCTGCCATTTTTCTGCAATTTTGTAGACTCTCTATCTCAAAAAATGGAATCTGGAAACAGAAGAAAAATGATTGGTGGAAATACCTTTTAATAAATAACTGGGTAAGATTGATGTTCATTAAGCAGATATAAAATTACACATCAAAGATTTGTCTGTTTTAAAATTAAACATTTAATCCTAAGCTTATTATTGATCTGTAAATCACCTGAATAGAGATTACTGTAAAACAGAGTGATACCCATTACAGTTTAAACTAAGTTAAATATACTGGAGTTAGGTTTATGTAATAAGTGATTATAAATGGACAAGAAAATCTAAAAGTAACTGTTTTGGTCCAAAGTATGTTTAAAGATAAAAATACCCCTATTAGTTCAACACGCAAAATAAAGGATATACTCTCTTGAGAAAATATTATTTACAATACAAAGCAGTTCCTTTTTTTTTTTTTAACTCCTCTTTTTAAACTCCAAATTCAGGCCTTTTTTAAAAAGTATTTAATTAAAAATCCCAATTCTACTGAACTCTTAGACAACATTTTCCTTTAAGCCAAGATTTGAACCTTAATCACTGCAGAGAAGTACTCTTCCAAGCAGCTTTCCACTCTTTGGTGGAAAGCACAGGCAGAATACACTAACTGGTCCAAGGAAGAAAATGGAATTTCCGTAACACCCTCAAAAAGGCAACACCTAGGCAGAGAGAACATACTATAGAAAGGACAAGACTACATCTGCTTTGGGAAGTAATTGGAACTACAGTTTTAAGCATCATAAAATAATCATTTTTCACTTGTTGCTAACCAGAGCAAAAGCAAACCACTGTCTTTGGACTTTACCTGCACGACTTCATAACCAAGTAACCGAAGATGTCTCTGTTTAATAGCTTCTTCTCCCAACAGATTGTGGCTATTAATGCAAAATCTGCTTTGACCATCAACACAGAGGGCAATTCTAAAATAAAAAAAAGTGTAGTATCAAAAAAAATAAAACCCAACCCAAAACTCAGTTATTTTAATCACCACAACTACTGCAGTTCCTAAGAAGCATGAGACAATACCTCCTCTCTTACTCCTTAATACCTCCTAGAATTAGATGTTGTAGGATGGGAGTTACCTTGTTCAGGACAATTTAAATCACTCAATTTAAGGGTGGGAAGGGGAAAGCCTGAAACCTAGTAAAATTGATCTTAAAACCTTATTTATATGCTCTGAACAAAAACTACCATAATAATAAGAGTTTGATATTTTTAATGCTACTATTGGTAAGCTGTTTTGAATTCTAGAAGCAAAAACATACAAAATACTTGTCTCAGCTTGAAAACATTTCAGAACCTAAATTTATTCAACTTATTAGTCTACTTGTTAAACCTGTTAGAGTTCAAGTTAAAGTTAAGTTTAAGCTAAATCTGCTTAAACCTGTACGTATGGTTGGCAGCATCATGGATTACAACTATATTTTCTTCTCCTTGGTGATAAAAATCACATCAACTTAAACCAAAATTTGTATATCCACTGTAAAAAAAGTTGCTTAAATTTTCAGCATGTTAAGGATATCGTGACCTTATTTACACATGAAAGGTGTAATTTAAAAAAAATTAAAGCCCATTCTTAAACATTTAAGCATGGGATTTTTGAAAGAACTTATATTAGTCTGTGAGTCTTGTGAAGGTTAAGCTGGAGAACACATAACCTTTTCAAAGACTTTTGCTTTATCCACAGAATTGCAGTTTCAAATACCACACTGGCAGGTTGCTTAACTTTGTATCCAAGGTTTCTCAAAGTAATCTTTGTTTCACATATTTTTTTTAAACACCTATGCATTTTTCAATAAAAACCAGCATCTATAGCAAATACCCTCGTTACACAGGATTCCTTACAGAAGTACATCTGTGAACTCAAACTGGCTTGAACTGTGTTAAATCTATGCAGAAATGCTCAATTGGAATTAATTTAGTTTTAATTTGAAAATGAATTACAGAAGATCAAAATACACTACTATAAGCCAAATCAGGATCACTTTGATCCTGACTGTCACTGGGTAAAGAGACTAACTGTCTGACACCATATAGTTAGGAAGCGAAACAATGAGGAAAAAGAACAGATCATTAATTTTGCCAACTTTGCCCTTTTGCCAGAGGTTTCAATGTGAAACCTGAACTTTGTTGAGGTCAATGGCAAAACTCCAATCAGCTTAAATTTTGCCCGGGTTTCACCCTGGATGCTGTTTGTCAATGTTAACTAATATTTTACCAGCGGTTTCTTTTTTTTTTTCCTTACCGTCTGTGTACCTCTTCACATTGGGCAGCAGGCAACACAAAACCTTCTTCATCTAATTTAATCTCAATATCTAGCATAAATGAAAAGAGAAGTGACATTAAAACTCATTTCACATAACAAACTGTTTACTGTAATTCTCATGTTTACTGTAATTCTCATTCTCTTACAGTTCATTGTTTTATAAAAATAACTAAAATACTATCGCAGTACTTTTTGCTGCATCACAGAGGCTTGCAAAAGATGTGTATAGACTATTTAACACAAATGAGTGATAATTAGTAACACTTCAGCCTCTCATAATGTTAACAGCAAAGTAGCGTTCCAAGTCCACTATAAACCATATTGTCGTTAAATGGCACTTTGCTGGGCTGGCTAGGGCCTCTGGAATTTTGAGGGCTTTGGGGAGAGACTGTCTCTCTCTGCCCCTCCCCTTTATTTTTTCTAATTCCCTAATTTTATCGATGATGTCCATCTGCAAACAGAGCTTTGGACCTAAACCCTGCCAGCTTCAACCCCATGCGGAAGCTGAAATGCAAAATAATTCTGGAATCATCCCTCTGTGGATGTGTTTTTTGTTTTTAATCCCTCCGATGTCCATGGGGTCCAAGAGACCCTTCCCTCAACACCTTATTTATCATCTATCCCTCCTGAGCACACATCTTTCCTCATCATTACCTTCTCTCCGTTTCCTTCCCTGGCACGTGAAACACTCCGTTTTCCTCACTCCTCTCCTTCAGTCCACAAACCCCCACTGACGATACATAGTCAATAGTTCTTGCTAAGGGGAGAGGAGCCCAGCTGAGCAGGGCAGAGGGCTGACAACCTTCCAGCTCTTCCTTTCTCTACTCACCACCAAAGCAGAGAGATCAGGCAAGTGGCGTTGCCTCATTTTGCTTTCAATTATACAAGTTGTTTACGGGATAAGTAAAAGAGGAGCTGATAGCAAAAATACACAATACAAAAGTTAGCAGCTATTTTCAATGCAGACTGGCTGCGTAAATTCCAAGTAACATTGCAGTTCTTTTCTCTCCCTGTTCTTTCTGCCTTTGAAAATGCATTTGCTTAAAGTTCCCATGATGTTTCCTCATTTCAGACCTTCTACAGAGTTTTGTATTCCAGTTTACTTTTTCTGTATTTGCTCAATTTAGAATGCCCACAAAGGGAATAAAAGAAATAATTTTTATTTCTGGAAAATAACTGAGCCTAAAGTTTTGACACCATAAGCACACGTTTTATTATTAGTCTAAAGAAATGTTACTTACCAACTGTATAGAAATATGGTGTTGATACCTCTGATGCAAAATATATTCTTTTTTTCAGCAAACAAAGTAATCCAGTCTTCACCCTTTTGAGAAGGTGAACATCCAGAGAACTGTGAGGTCTGAGAAAGGCCTTTACTTGATACTTTGGAAGGAGTTTGGGACCCTACATAATGACAGAAAACCAAATCAAACAAAAGAAAAAGGGAGATAACATTTTTGTAATTACCACATCTTAACGTAGCAAATGCATTCTGTGCATTTCAAAGCCATGTCTATTGAGACACTTACAGTCTGAGGTATGATCTGCTGGAAACTTAAAAAAAAACAAAAAACAACAAACAACCAAACCACAAAACCCAAACAACCACCAGAACATCCTCAGCAAGCTTCCACGCTATCACGCTGAATATATCACTCATGAGAAATGCACAACTGTTTCCATTCCTCTGCAGTCAGGCCAACATCCAAGTGCCTGATCTCTTTTGTGCTGCAAGACATCACAAGCCAAACATAAAAAGGAATAGTTGTTGGAAGAGTACTCGGAAATACACAAAAAGCACTTCAACTTAGAACTAGTCAGTTCCATCAAACATACAAATATATTAAGTCAATCAAACAGGTAGAAATGCTTCATATTTTCATCAAGAAAAAAAAAAAAAAGCTGTTTCATCCAATTCCAATGCTTTTATGGGGAGGACAGTCCTCAAGTAATTATCAACAGGGCCCTAATGACTTTATCACCTTTTGTTAACATCAGTTCTGGTTTCATATGTGCCATACCTCATAAAATGGGCACTCCAGGGTTACAGTCAGAAAAAGCTGGGTTAGCTGGGAGGTAACAGTTCTGTCTAAACCAGGTGGCTGGGCTGAAACAACAATATTCAGGCTTTCAGGTGTACCTTTAACAACGCATCTTTACACAAACCATCATGCAGAAGTTAGGAAAAGCTATTCAGTTTAACGTGCAGAGAAGCTACTCGATCATTATCATGCCTGATCACTGTTTGAATGAACAGAAAGACCAGTTGTGAAATGACGTAGTTAGAAATATCAGGACATGACTTACAGAAATATCAACATAGAAAAAAATATACAACTAGCAAGATCTCAGTTAAGATTGTCGTATTCTCTTGGGGGGGGGGAAGAGGTTCCAAGAGATGCAGGACATTATACAGGGAGAAATATGTTTGAGTTGAGGTCTTGGAGAAATTTCCCATTTCCTTCTTCCTACAACCCCTTCTACCCAAGTTATAATCCCAGGATCTCATTGTTTCACTCAGGTTTGTTTGTTGGTTTTTTTTTTTCCTGAAAGTAGTGGATAATACTGAATAATTTACGGAGGTTTGTCTACAAGTGTGTATACTTGAGGCATCTTTCATGTTACGTGCAAAGTATTATTACAGAATGGTAAAAACCTGATGTAGTGTAAGATGCTAATCATGCAGGTCATCTTCTCAAGTTTCTGTTCTGAACTTAGACCACTCTAGTGGAATACCTTTATTGATTTAAAAGAACATATTTGAAGTAACTGGTACTATGATGTTTCTCATTTTGTAAGTATCAAGCTTGAGAACTTCAAAAGACATCTGGTTTTTTAGGACATGAGGAATGTCTGCTTCCTAAAAATCAACCCCTTAAGGTATTTCATGTTGAACAGCAAAAAACTGAGTGACCAAAGTTTCTAATCACTTTGAAAACTTGACCTTATATAGAGTTTTATTAACAAAGAAACCTTAGCTGAGATCTTGAGAAGTCACTCGTCTTTCTGGCATAGCTTACATATCCCTATAACGCTGCTAAATATGCTTTACTATCTAACACAGAATTACTTAAAATCTGTAGCTTACAACTGTGTTGTTTGTAACAGGTTTGCATCCAAAAGCATTGGATCATGCAATAGTTAGAGCCAAGGACAGACTATCACATGGGGGATGTTCTAGAAGCTTACTAGACTGGGGAGAAAAAAAACAATTAGGTGAAGGCAGCCCTTGCAGACAAGACAGTCTTAGAAGCAGCGGGTGAGCAGACTCTGGGATCGCCTAAGCAAGATGGGATAAATCATGGGGTAGATTTTTAAATTTCGTAATGTCTTCCTTGGTATGGTGGGACATAGGGCCAAGGATGGGACTGTAGTGCTTGCACAGAGGCAGAGAGGAAAGGAGCTCAGGGCACTGAACAAAGATGGGCACAGGAAGCCTCCACCAGCAGAGTGTTGTCAGCAGACAGGATGCCAGTGGGAAGAAGCATCACATAAGCGCATCAGATTCTGGATTAAAAGTAATTTAAAAACCAGGACGAAGCACCGATCTTTATGCCTTGTTAAAACATACGTAAGCCTTAGGATTCAATTTACATTTTTTACCTAGATAATTAAAAAAAAATACCAGCTCATATTATGACACTTACATTTTACTGGTTCAGATCTCACTTCTGTTTTAATTAAGCCAACAATTACGCGCTGCAAATTAATTTTTTCAGCTTTATCCATCTACCCTTTTCAGCTTTCACAATAAACAATATGAAACAGAAATACAACCAAGTTGGAAGCAAGAATATAACACAATAATCCTTATCCTGAAAGAACAGAAGAGTAGAGATGACAGCAGAAGTCCATATCTGGTTTGACCTTACCCCCACCTGAAAAGCTGTACATGATGCAGGCTGGCAAAAGGTAGGGACTAAAGCGCTAGAATCACCTACATGCAATGGACCTTGTTTGAATCATAAGGCAAAACAGTATTTGAAAAACACATTTTGTACTGCCTGAGGTTTACAAATTCTGTGTATATAATTGTAACACGTTCTTATCAATAATAGTAATTTAAATTCTTTTTGTCCCAAGGCTACACTTCACCTCACTTCTCTCTAGAATTTGTACTAGTCTTGACTAAAGTTTATAAGGATTTTTGGACTATTTTTTAAAATACAACAATGAATTATTTCCATAGTAATAGGTGAGCTTGCTAGTAACACAATAATAAGTAAGCTGTGGAACAGTTACTGTAACTTTTCTTGCATATTATAATTTGGTCCCACTTTTAAAGGCTATGAACAGGTTTTCTGACAACTACGATCATGTACTTTGCCCTGAGAGCCTCAAGAAGAGAGTCGTTTCAATGCTTAGGAAAATATCCAGAAATAAGGATTATGCAAAGTCACAGAGGACCCAACCTTAAAAAGACAGGCAGCGAAATCTTAATCTAACCAGCAGTGCACAAGCAGAAGGTAATTATTTTAGCTTCGCAATAAGTACTACTAGTATTTCTATTGTTTTTTGAAATACTTCCTCCCTTGGGCTAGTCCCTGAGTAAAACGCCTAAGAGCCAGTCCCAACCCTATGGAGTATGAGATCAAAGCAGGCAAAGCAAACACTTGTGGGTGAAGAAATAGATACAGAAAAGTGAAGTGACTTGCCCAAAGCTGCAAAGCAAATGGGGGGCTACACCCAGAATAAAAGTCAAGTCTGAGGACTCACTATCCAGTGTTCCACTTTTATGCCACATCCCTCGTGTGGCAGTCATTACAATGCAAAAATTTAGAGAAAAATGAACCCTGAATCACTACACTATATTCTACATCACTCATGCATCATTCCAAGTATCATTGCCATTAAAAATTCTACCACTTTTGGTCTCAGTCTTGTTAGTTCCATAATAACTGGTCTCACTAGCCTTCCTGGCATTTACCAGTCTCTTAGTAACATAGTCTCACTTCATTGTGAGTATTCACATCTGTCACCGGATAGGCACAGAAGTTTAAACAGCCAGAGTTAAAAGTAACACATTTCCTGCACAGAGAAACTTGGTGTCTAAAGCCTATGTGAGACCAAGGACCAACATGGGGAAAAACAGAAGATCAGTATTTTTCAGAAAAGCAGAAGGATTAACTGAAATAGTTTTTTTCAAGGGAATTCAAATCTCTGTCTAAGATTGTACAGTGCAAATTTCAAACTCCTCTAAACAATATAAACTGAAAGACCACTGCAACTGTGACAAGGAAGCAGCAGTCTTTGCCCTCCTGATCATCATTCTCCAGTCACCTTCATCGGGTCATTGTTGATTTGACAGATGAAAGATAAGAAAGGGGGGCTTGACAAGAGACACACCATGCAATAGAAAGAAATGTGGAACCTCACAAGAAGAACACTGCTCCTTACCTTGAAGCTGCTGCAGAAAATAGGGACTAAATATTTTTGGCAGAAAATTTACCGGATAACGTTGAATAAGGACACAGGAGTGCAGCAGGTTCAGTAAGGTGTGAGGCTGAAAGTGACTAAGGCGAGCATGCAATACTGTTTCAAGCTTCTGAAACAAGGCAGAAGCACTTGGAGGCAGATAGTTAAGAGTCCCAAATGGTATAATATACCCAGCAATCTGGTCGGTGGTAAATCTGTCAGCATCGGAAATGAAACCTTCTGCCGCTGCATCAAAGATGGGTTTAGAAAGGATCATCTTTTGGCAGCAGTACTGCATGACTTTGCTGACTGTTTGAGGATGCATGGTAAAGATGGACTTGGGAACATGCGTTTCCAGTGCCTCTGTAAAAATCTGGTCACGATGTCCAAAGCATAGGAAGGCTTCCAGTACATTTACCAGTTCATCACCTGTGAAATATGGAACATGCTTCACAGAATGTCTACACAGAGCTGTGACTAAGGGAATGTCCTGAGTCTGATGAAGAACAACCAGTGAGTTCAGTATTATGCTTGTGAACTTTGGGCTTAGCTGGGAAACTATGGTTAAAGTGGCACTGTTCATTCTGTTTAGCAAGTCTTGGTATCGTTCCCCTTCCCTGGCAGTCACCTGCAGCATCTTATAAACCGTCACCATTTCCCTGGGACTCCACTTCTCAACGTCTTTTGCTTGCATGTGGTTCACAATTTGTTCCAGTGTTACACAGCTTGGGCCTTCTACCTCAAGCAAACTCTCTCCGAGAGCACACAGGTTTTTAACAGTCAGCTGTCCTTTATCAAGCCGTTCCTTGCCCTCTGAAAGCAAGCTTGCCATCAGCGTACTCTGGGGATCTATACGCAGTTTTATCAAAGCTTGCAATGCATTCAGCAGCCCAGTGTTTGACAGTTTTGAGGATTCAAATTCAAACTGGAAGCATAATGCCCTGAAAACTTCATTCTCTAACACTCCTTCAGGGTTTTTCAGACCATTGTCATCCATCTCAACTTCAGAAATCCTCTGCAGGGCTCCTGAGGCCATAGTATCAGACATGACTTCCAGTGAGCTAAGAAAGTCAAAAATCTCTTTTGATGTACAAAGGCTGTTCAACTTCTTGAAAAACAGCTGTTCATCCATCCACACGTTATTATTAGACTTAGTACTGCTCCCACTATCCCCACAAAGATGCACAGTTTCATTAACAGAAAGAGACTGTATCCGCAGTTGTACGTGGTTTTTTCTACAAAACATATACTGAGATTTATCTTTGAAACATAGCATCCTCATGGCTACGGAGCTACAGTTTTGGGGCTTCTGCTGCCCACTGATAAAGCTCAACCTTTTGCTTAGGGTCATCAAAATGGACCTGCTTGCTGGCGCGCTCGATGAATAAAACTGGAAACTTTTTCGGCTAATCAAAGCCATACTGGATCAACTGGGTTCTCAGAAGATCCCTAGAGGAAGAAAAAACCACACACCTAGTTGGGAAAACAGCACCGGCGTCATTCAAAAGCCGCAACCCCCCCTCGTAGCGGCTGGACACGACCGGGAAGACCCCTCTCCCGCGGCCGCCGGCAGAAGGCAGGGCAAGGACAAGGAGGAGGAGCTGCCGGGAGCCCCCAGACCCGCGACGGCTTGCAAGGCACCTCTGCCCCGTCTCTCCCTGCGGACGCCCGGCCCGCCGAGGCGGGACGGGGACCGGGACCGGGACCGGGCAGCGGCGGCCGGAGCGGTCCGCGGGGGCTGGCAGCCGGCGGGGCGGCGACGGGCGAGCCTGACAGGGGCCGGGCGGCACCGGCGGGGCCTCTCGCCCCCCGCCCCGCCTCACGGGCCCCACCGCCTCCCTCCGCCGTCCCTCCCGCCCCAGCGCCTGCTGCTGCCTGCCGCGGGCCGGGGCGTCGCTCCGCTCCGCTCCGCTCCGCTCCCCTCCTCGGCCTCGGCCTCGGCCTCGGCCTCCCGGCGCTGCCGGCGGCCGAGCTGCGGGAGCGCGGGCGGCCTCACCTCCGCCGCCATGACGGGCGGCGCGGGAGCTGCCGGGAGTTTCCGCCGCTGCCGCCGCCTTCCCCCGCCGCCGCCGCCGCCTCCTCCGCCTCCTCGCCGTTGCCGGAGGCGCGGCGGAGCGCGGGAGCCGGCTGTGTGCGCCCGGGTCAGAAGCGCGTCCTTCAGCCCGAGCACTGCCGTCCCCGCAGGCCGGCGGCGGGTACGCGCTCTGAGGGACGGCTTGGCGGGAAGCCGGGGACACACACGCACGCACACGGCCCGTCTCTCTCTGTGAGGCTTCTGGTGCTGTAGCGGCGTTGAAGGCCGCGGGGCGGACCTGGCCCTGGCTCCCCGAAATCGCCGTCCTTCGGCAGGGACGGCTCTCCCCGCCTTGGCAGCGGGGTGCCGGTAGGCCCAGCCGCGTTTCTGCGGGCGGGAGGTGAGCCCTGGGCCGCGGAGGGTTCCGCACTGAAGTTTTTGTGTTTGTCTTGGTCGTAGAGGGAGAGCGATTCTGAGCAAGGCACTGGCTGCTGAAGGAAATGACACCGGAATGGCTTCGTGGCTCTGAAAGCACGGTCCCGCAACCCGGTGTGAGGCCACGCAGAAGCGCGTAAAGCTGCTGCAGAGGTTTCTCGCGGTTTTGTCCTGTCCGTGGCCGCGCAGTTTGACATGATTTTGACAGAGCAGGTACGTGAAGAGCAGACAGTCTGGCCTTAAAGTACAGCTACGTAATCGCTGGGGCCAGCACATCTGGCCCAGCGAAACTGTGTGGCTGGCACTCACAGATGGCTTGTTTGCTCCTACTGTGCATGGACTTACGGAGCTGATGGACTCCCCGTTAATCTTGTGTGGACTGTTCATCTTCTGCGTTTTCTGACCGCTTGATCAGACGAGCTATAATTCGAAATGTCATCCTTAGTTTCATGTTAAAACCTGGTTTGAGCCAGCGAGTCCTGGGTCGTTTTCCCAGCTTAAACGTTGTTTTGCTTTTTGACATCTGACTGCCAACACATTGACATGATAAAGGCCGCTGGCGTGGTAATACTGTTAAAGTTAGAGGGATTGTCTAGAAAGCTGGGTAGTCAAGAATTACCATTTTTTCCCCTCTTTATTTCAGTTGAACTCATATCACATAAGTGGAAGTGGCACATTGTCTTTGAAGACTGTACAGTGCAGCAAAGCAAGAGCAACATAGGCAGTATATTCACCTGAGTGCAAGTGTGTTCCTGGTTTATGATTGTGTTCATCTGCAGGTAGGCATCATTAATTTTCCTTTCTTTTAGCAGGCATTGCTTCATCAGTTTGTGCATGAAGCTATTCTGGTTGACAACAGGGAGAAGATGCTGTCACAGGGAGAAACTCCTCAGCTTGTGTAGTTTAAATCGAATCAGGATCGAAGGAGTTTATTGATCTATTAATGACATAATTAAGTGTCAGGCAGTTAATTTAACTACTGTTTAATTGGTTAATTGAACTATATATTCAAGATCAATAGCAACAATGCAACAGATATGATAGTAGGCACTTATAAAATGTTAATAAATGCCTACAAATATTTAAACAGCCCTCTGTATCTAATTCCAAGGAATTGTCTAGTTGTGGCCTCCCCCCTTCCCGCAAGTACACATTCTCACTGTTACATACACACACAGTTCCCTCTCTCGGGAGGTATGCATCTCAAGCATGATTCCCTCTTCTGGCCCTGTGGGTTCTTTCGTTCACACACACCTTCTGTGCTCTAACTTTTGCGTCTGTGCAGTCTGCTAGTCCACACACCAGTCAGAAAGCTCCCTGCAAGTTCACATACATGCAGCCAAGATGTGGGTAGCTATTTTTTGCACCCTTTATTGTTACTGTACTAGCTGGAGTGGAAGCAGCTCACAGTGTCTTATGGGGAGGCTGCTCTGCCTGGCCTAGGCAGAGGTCATGGTGCTGTTAGGGCAACACCTGGCTATGTCAAACCACATCGTGACTGCTGTTCTTTCTCTTGCCCTCTCCTCTCCCCCTACTATGCCAATTTTCTTGCTTCTCTTGCACATCTTCCCGAGCTGACTTGTTTGAAGTCTCTTGGTAATCCCCTGGCCATAATGTTGGCAGCTTATCCCTCAGCTTTTTGTGTATAGAAGGCTTCTGTGCTATGGTGCGGTCCCAGTGGAAAACTGATTATCTTTCTCCCCTTCTGACGTATAAGAAGGAATGTAGTAATGAAATGCCGCTTCATCTTTATTGTTTTTCTCTGTTTATAGTCGGGCATTGCCACCTGCTGACAAGAGGACAATTAGAGTGAAAACATAGCATGTGACTAGGATGAATCTGTATTACTACAGGGATCTGAGAGTATTTAAACCGTATTTAAACTATTTCATATGAATCATCATAATTTGCGTGTCATCAAATTTCTTTGTATTTCTTTTGGAAAAGGAGGGTGAAAAATCATTTTGTGGATTGTTTTGGCCTATGTGTCTTCTTCTGTGCACATGCACATGAAGCCAGTTATTTAAATGAATTTATTTAAAGTGACTGTTAAGGTAGTTATTAATATTTTTAGGTAATATAATGTAATCAAATGAAAGTGAAAACTATAATGGAAAATGTAGTAAAACAAAATACAATGAAAGCCTCAAAATTTTCTAGTAGTTACATTTTTCATGGAATTCATGTGTGGTACAGGCACTGTACTCTTAAGAAGCTATCACTTAGTTTTACCACTTTTGATTTACATGTATGCTATTAAAAAAAAAAGCCAATTCTAGTAGGAGAAACCTTCCACAATACTGTGGGGAGAAATATCATGCCATATCAATAGAGTGCAGTATTCTTACGCAGTTGAGCTGTGTTTGTTTTCCCATGAGAGAAACGGGAAAAAGATATGCCTCAAATTACTTAGCCACAGGTTTCCGTAATCAGTGTGTGTGTGGCTAGGACACTGAATGCTTTCTGTAGCTGAATCTGTGTGGGAGCAATAGGTGAAGTACAGCAAACTGGGCCCAGGCACGTGAAAAAAATCTGAAGTTGGGAACTGAAAATTGATCGGTTGTAATTCTAGGTATTTGAGTTCTACTGCAGCTCCCTAGCAGCAACAAAATATTGACAGAAGATTGATTTGTAATATACACATGAGAGACATTCTGCTTGTCTCTCTTATTCACTGCTTCTTGAAGTTGCCTTTACATCTGTTGTGTTCTGTCTGTGTCAAAATCATGAAAGAAAAGTTCTCGCATTCAAACTTCCATGGGACAGGTGAAAGGATAAAGATATGCATCTCATTCATCCTACTGCTTGTAAGACTTCATGAGGGAGTGGCATTTTCAGCAGATTTCTCTAAGATGGTTTCTTATTTTTAGGAGAAAAAAACCCAAATAGTCAATTCTGTAGTTGCACTTGTGTAAGAAGCTCCTTTTTGAAATATGAAATGAAAAACAATGTTTGTGTTCTAAAATATAGTCCTAATGGACAGTAAAGTGTAAAGGCATTCAGGCAAAAAATACTGATTTCAGAAAAGAAGAAACTGAGAATATTAATTTATCTTTTTTCTCAGGCATTGTATTTTGACTTCACCAGGTCTATGTTTTGTTTTGTTTTCAAATACATCTCAGAAAAGCGACCAAAGCAGTCACTGACTTAAAGTGGAAAATACAACTCTCGTAATAAAATAGTGTTTCTTTTCATGAAACTAGGTTATCTATTGTTTTGTTTGCAAACTAGATTCTTGATACTGGGCATATTGCAATATTACTGCAAAATCAAGGCAGTGCAACACGTATGACCAATACCACGAGTCCTTAGCAACCTGGCCTACAAAGCTTGGTTGTGAGAAATGGCTTCTCTTCAGAGCAGGTGCCTCATTTCCAAGTTAAACACCGATACTGCTATTCTTTAAAGTATCTCTTTTTAATCTCTTAAGCAAAACAAAATCTTGCTCTTCTGCATGCAATAAATTCACTCTTCTTTTTCTTCTTGTTTCCCCTGCAGTGTCTTTATTTAAAAAAAAAAAAAAAAAAAAAGTGCTCTGTTTTGGGAAATGTGCTGTGATTTAAAAAGGAGGTTTCTGCTCCTCTATGCAACACAAAAGGGGCAGGCAAAAGCCATAGCTGAGGAAATATGGGAGCAAGCAGGTGCCCGTGGACTTGAAGCTGATATGCACTGTATAAGTGAAATGGACAAGGTGAGATACTCCATGCTGGTTTGAAAAACAGGTATTTAAGAGCTGCATTTTTCTTCATGTGCTTGAGTAGTAGCTGTTAATAATTGTGAAGGCTGAGCACATGTACCCACCTAAAATACACCATCTAGTTTTAAATTGTTGCTTCTTATGAATCAGTAATTTGGACCAATACTCACAGATGCTTACTAGCCAAAGGTACATCTTTCTAGTGATTTTTTTTTTTTATTAGAACAGTAAATGAATATGTCTTTGATCTCTCTTCTAACAACAGTGCAGGGACTTCTTGAAAACTATTTATGTATGCAGTAGTGAATGAATTCAGTATTTACTGGTCAGCTCTCCTGTTGTTAGAAGTGACACATTTTTTTTCCCTGTTGTTTTTATGTTGCATTGAGGTCCTGTGTTCTGTTAACTGAGGGCTGCAGCACGACCCTGAGCTTTTGTGGGGTCTTCTTGAGTTACTTTTAGCATAGGCACTCCCTCCAGTTCACACTGGATACGCTCAAGTTATGTTGTAGAAAGAAATAAAAAGCTTGGCTGGAGCAAGGAAGTGGGTTTTTATTATTTGCTGCTATCGAAGGGTAAGGATCTGAAAACTGTTCCTGTCTGTCTGTAACTAAAAGCAATATGGGCTGTGATTTCCTTCACAAAGTACTTTCAACTGTATGTCCTCAAACAAGAACACTTAAAAACCCAAACAAACGAAACTTGATAGCCTGATATTTCTTATGAGATGAGCAGAAAATAACACCTAAAAGAGTTTTTTCCGTGCACTTGAAAATGTGAGAAGTTTACAAAAATAATTTAGTTCCTTTTTAGCAGGTTGCTTTCTTGGGGGATACACTACATGTTGGGTAGCTGGACATCTGCTTTTGAATGAATGTTCACCAAGTCTGTAGCGAAGTGTTACAAAGAGACTTTTATGCAACCAGCAGGGGGTGTGAAGATTGTCCTTATATTCTTCCATTTCATTTCTTCTGCATTTGACGGGTTGGGAGATTAGTTTCAGGAAGGCGGTAGGCAGGATATTTCTAGCCCTGTTAGTGGCCTGACACTTGAATAAATCTATTTTGTCAAATTTGGCAAGACAACTCAGAGCTGCGAGTTATTGATGAGGTAGAGAGATGTACTGAATTGAGAATCTGAGAATTGGGCACTGAGGAAAAAAGTAATTTCTGCAGCTTTGTAGATTTCATCACTTAAGCTTTTCCTTAGCCTTCACTGTAAATAAAGGGAACTTCTAGAAGCTTAAGTGTATTTGGGGAGGGGAAGGCAGGGTGGTGTAATGTACTGGAGCAAGAGCTTGCTTGAATCTGGTGGAACCTCTTGTGAAGACTTTCGGGCATGTTAGATCTGAGAGTTTATTCCACAGCAAGCACAATTCAGAGAGCTGTGTGTGTATACTTTAGGTGAGGAAGTAAGAGGTTTCTGTTTTGTCCGTATTTGTCAGCTAGAAGGCCCATCTTTATGTGGCTGTTGGGTATTTTTCAGACCTTGTCATCACTTAAAAGGGATTGCTGTGAAGGTCTGTGGGTGGAACAGGTGGCTACAGAGTCAATAGTCATAATGTGATCCTGTTGCCATACAAAAATGAATGGTCAAATACTGCTCAAGTCTCGGGAACACTTTGTGATTTCCAAGTAGTATCTCTCACCTACACTCTCGTAGGTGAGAAAAGGTTATAAATCTTTGGTCGGTTACTGTGATTGCTTTTTATGCTTGATGAAAGACTGAAATGAAGTGGAAGTGAGGTAGGAGCAGTAAAATAGGAGGCTAAATGGAGATCATCTTGTGTCACAGTGCATGCAGTCAGCCTTGGATGAGTTGTGTGAATAAGAACATTTGCCATGGTACATACTATTCTGGATAAGACATAGTTGGGTGTCTGATCCCATCCTCTTCCTTCAGCAGTCATTTGCGGCTTGAGCAGGCTGCTCACTGTACATGGTTGAGGAGTACTTTTGAAGGAAAGAGAAAGAATGGGACAAAGATGTAACACTAAGGATATAGGAAGAAGTGGAAGGGAGAGTAAGAAACTATGTAATTGTGTAAGGTTTTTGTTGGTCTAGTGATATATCAGACCTCCCAGTAGTTGACACAAATTAGTGCAGGACCTCTGTCGCCAAACTTTTGGCTTCCAAAAGGTCTTCAGCTTTGCAAAAGAGAATGTGCAGCGGAGCAAGCAAGAATTTAGAGAACTAATTATACCTCTGTTCTAATACACCACTTTTTACTTTCTGAGCTTGTATCTTTTTTTCCTTTTATTTTTTTTTAATGGAACACAATTTAATGTAAATTTTTATGTGACACCCATAGACCCTTGCTTTTTTTACTTGAAGAATTTACTTTTGTTTACAAATGCAGCAGTCACCTGTGACAACGCACTGCAGAAGCTGTTTTATTTGTACTTACCAAATCAGCTGTGGAGGTTTTGAAAATCTGGGTTACTGCAACAGGACCCTTAGGACCTTTTTTTGCGCAACTTAGAGTTCAGTTTTGGAAGTCTCGGGAATTTGTGGGTACTTGGAGTTCAACTGAACTTGTGAAAGACAAAACCTCAGTTTGGAACATCCCTGGACCACAACTCACTCAAGTCTGGCAAAGTACTTGGGGATTATCCTTGCATGCTTACTCTCTTCTCTTGTACTCCTCTAGCCACCTGCTATTGGCCGCGGTCAGAGGCAGGACACAGTTCCAGACGGTAATTTGAGTTGCTCCATGCAACAGCTTTTAGGTTCTTCAGGAAGGTTTTGGAAAAAATGACAGCAGCAAAACCCCTTGATACTCTGTTTCTTTGTATGCCTAACCTTTTTGGATTGTAGGTGTAAGGGGTAACTTTTTACATGACTTGAGGAGGGGATAAGGTTTGGGTGATTTATTGAGTGAAGTGTTTAGAACGTAACTCCTCAAACTCTGAAGTTTTGAATTGCAGTCCTGAAACTGCTTGAAATGAAATGTAGCATCTTTTGCAATCTTTATTTATACTTTCTCGTAACCCTACTATTTTATTAATCTTGGAATTCTGGGAGAGAGTTTAAACTGAAACCTACAGGGAGCAGTAAAAGGAGCTTGGGCTGCTTATTGTGGCAAAAAGGAGGCTATGGAGTGACCTGATAGCAGCCTACTCGAGCCAAACTCTTCCTGGCAGCAGAAGACTGTATAACAGGAGGCAAAATCCACTGAGTGCAGTCTGATAAGCTCAGATTTGACACCAGTGGAGAAGTTCTTGGTGGAAGAGGCTGCCCAGAAAAGTGGAACCTCTACCCTTAGAAGTTTTCAAAATTCAGCCAAAGCCATAGCTGACCTAATGCAGCGTTGGCAGTTAGTCCCACTCGGAGCACGGGGTGGGACTGGGTGACTTCCAGAGGTCACTCCCAAACAAGGTGGCTGTGATTCTGCGGAGCTGGGTTTCACATAGGTCACTCGCTGTCTGTGTAATTCAAAGCCTGTAGCCCGTAGGGGTGCTGTGAAAGAGTGCGTTGTGCGGGTGGCCTGACAGACGGCATGCGAGCACGGTGCTGGAGCCCGCCGTTGGTGGAAAGCTGGAATAATCAAAGAAACAGAATTCTTTTTACTTGGCAAGTAATAAATGGTTGCACGAGACCTGAATTTATGGAACTGATGCACAATCCCAAATACAGGCAGTTCTTGTCGACCTGGCATAACAGGAGTAGCCCCCCTAAAACCATGGGAAATATGGAAGGTCGGTATTAGCAAAGGGGAGAGAAATGAACTGGGGGCAGGGGGAAGGGGCCAGAATGGATCAGACTGTAGAGCACAGTGACTGTTCAGAGCTACCTTGGTTCCCCCAAAACATGGGGGGTTTTGTGGCAAAGACAGATGTAACATGGAAGTTAACAGACAGAACCAAGTGATCCCTAATGGAACTTAAAAATGATCCCCACAGTTTGTATGGCCACACCCCAGTCTTCTGTGTGAAATTATCAGGATTATGGCTCTGATTGCGATTGTATATACAAAAATACTTTTTCCACTTGACAAAGCAAATGCTGTAGGAGTTGTGTATTTAAGCTGTCTGAGTGCAGTTGCGAAGTATTCTTTGTGTGTGTACTAGCCTGCTCAAAATGCTGCCCCTTGGCATTTGTGCATGGGATCATAGCATAATTCAGTTCAGAAGGGACTTCATGAGGTCATCTCACAGCGGGGTCAGCTGAGGTCAGAGCAGGTTTCTTGGGGCTTTACCCTATCTGGTCTTGAAAACTCCAGCCAAGAGTGTAAGTTGCATCCCCCAAATGACTTGTAATTCCTTGAAAGTCTTTCTGTGGTTTAATACAGGTAAGGTGAGATTAAACATTTACCTTTGGGAAAAGGAAGGGTGGAAGATAATATCTAAGGCCACAAATAGGTATCAAATGGCACCTTGTAACTTACTTGTTCTATTATTTGTAGTATAACCTGGAAACAGAAAAGGATCCCGTAGTTATTGTTATTTCTACTACCGGTACTGGAGACCCACCAGACACTGCCCGCAAGTTTGTAAAGAAAATTCAAGACACGACCTTGCCACCTGATCATTTTGCACATCTCCAGTATGGATTGCTAGGTGATTTAGTATTTTCTATATTATTGCAGCACTCATCTATTGGTGAATAATTTTTGTATTTTTTCCTTGTGAATAGATTGTTTGGGGTTTTTTAAGTGCTTGTAAAACATTTATTTTTATAACGTAAACAGCTTTTTTGTGTAATGTCCTCTATGGGCAGTAAAGGAAAAGTGTCACAGAAATTATCTGAATGTAAGCTACAAATTTAATTTTTTAATAGTTTAATTTTCTTTGCATAAACATATGATATAAGCTATCTATAATTGTTGAAGTTTTAATTTCATGTTAAGTCTCTATGGACTACATGAGTTTACTTGACTTTGTGAGTAATTGGGCATTTTTCTATACAGAGAGAAAAGCAGTATAAAATGTTCTTAAAAAATAATGTTTTAAGATCATCCCATCCCTTTAAATTTGCAATAATTTTTTTAAAATTTTGAAGGTCATACTCATCAATAGAAGGAATGTAAATTCAGGTTAAAGTTTGACACGCAAAATACAGATTTGGCAAAATGCATCTGATATATCTCGAGCTGATGGTAAGGTCAGCTTGTTGAGTTTTCAGGTTGTGTTTAAACAAACTCCAGAAACTTCTATTTGAACCTTGGTTATTTTTGCCTGACAAGTTTAAGTTGATAGGTAGGAGCGAGGAAACGTCTAGACTTTTAGTGAGGAAAGTACCTCCTAGAAGGAAATTTCTAGTGGATATATAATGTGGAAGTCTGAAATATATGCATCCTAATCATGTAACGTTTTGAGAAAATGTTATGCTATTGCCTAGTTATACATTACAGTTTGTGAAATGGTTAGGTTTTTCATAGCTGACTGAATGCATATGTGCATATGCATCTATGAATATAAGCATTGTATTAATACTTATTTTTGTTGTAACAGATATTACAGTATCTAAGTTTTAACATGTTTTGCGATTCTAGTCTAAAAAGTTATGTCTTAAAATACATTTATGGTATCCATTTCAGCTTGTCCAATGAAGTGTTCACTTTAAGTACCATCCTTGAGAGAGACCAGAAGTCTTTAAAAAAAAAAAAAAAAGAAAAAGAAAAATTAGGCTGTTAGAAAGGAATAGTCCATTATTAGGTGGGGATAATAAGGATCTAGTGGTTTGAAATTGCACACAAGAAAGGGTCAGGCTGTGAAAAATTTTCATAGTTAGGATAGTGAAACAGTGGTGTGGGTTACTTACAGAATTTGTGAAGACTGCCTGACCAGTGGTCTTTGGGATTGTTAGATAAGCATCTGTTAGGGATGAGGTGTGTGTTGTTGATCACTTTAAGGGTGAGATCTTTAGCTGAGAACTTAAAATCTCAGGTCCTCCATGAACATACCTCCTGAGTCCACTGACTGTTTAACTGATAACAAAGAGCATCTTCTTCTAACAAAACATCTTCATGACTGTTAAAGGGCAGAAAACCCAGTGCAGTGAAAATAAGATCTATAAAGAAATCTCTGATTCCTGGGGAGGAGGATGTTGGACCAGATTCCCTTATGCATGTTTTCCTACATTTGTTATTTCATATTGTTTAAAATCACTCCTATGTTTGATTAATTTTTTTCAAGGTTCCAATATTTTTTAATTACTTTTAATACTCTCTCCCTTATGTTGTTGACATATATTAACAATTTTAACCTGAAGGTGAGAGAATTTCTTTTTGTAATTCACATACAGTTTATCAGTTTCACTCTTTTTAATTATTTCAATTCCTTAAATTTTTCCTATAAGAGTGGTTTTGTATTTTTTAAGAGCCTCAAACTAAAGCAACATTATTCTTAAATGTGAAATACTGAAAGCAAAGTGTTTTCAGAGAGATTGTGTCTTACATTTGTGAAGGAGGAACCACTTTTTCAGCTCTACTTTGGGACAAACACAATTTTTTTTTTTGAAGGTCATAAAAGCGTCCTGGTAATATGCACTTTGCTATATCAGATTCTTCTGTTTGCCTGCAGGAAAATCCTGTATTGTCTTTGCAGATCTTTGTCTGTGTAGCCTGGGTGGCTGGCTGACTGACACGATTCCTCTTTTCTTGAATTTGCTAGGTCTGGGAGATTCAGAGTACACGTTCTTTTGTAATGGTGGAAAGACAGTAGACCGACGACTTCAGGAACTTGGTGCCCAGCACTTCTATGACACAGGATTAGCAGATGATTGTGTAGGGTAAGAGCTGAATGAGTTTGGATTTTATTTGTTCAAGATGCAATAATTACATGTGAATTTGGCTAAACATTGTGAACTCATTGAAATCAGTTGAACCTGAATACTCACCACCTCGTAGGAATGAGTCCTGTCTGAACACAGTATGCCTTTTCAATCTCAATTGCCATTAAATAAAACTCCATTTTATAAGTGTGAGCAAACTTCTGTAGTGCCTGGAAAAATGGAAGGTATTTAGCAGGTTTAGAAATTAAGTAATTCGGAATAAGTGGAGGGGTTTAAAAATGTAGTCTGTTTACTGAAGCAAATAAAAATAAATCCAGTTCCCAGTATGTGTGGTTCTGGGTTGTGGGATCTCTTTCTACATACACATCAGACTTTTATCTGAGCTCACATCTTGCAGTGGAGCTGCTTTAGGCAAACCCTACAATGTTTTTTAATTTTTTTCTCTCTTCTGTAAAACATCCTTTTTTTTTTTTTTTTTTTTCTTTAATCACTGCAGAGGAATTATTTAAGAAGGTTTTTTCGATTGCTGTAGAGGAATTATATAAGAAAACAACTCCCTTCCTGTTCTGTTGTTCTTTCTGGCCGGTAGGCTGCAGTCTTGGCTTACTTATTTTGAACTGCAGATTATATCGGTTCTGTGCATGATGATGCAAGACAGTTGAACGCAAACATTGCCATAACCATAAAACTTATATCTTGTGTTCTAAAATAATAAAAATGGACCGTTAGTGTAAGCTATGATGTTGCTGTTGCACAATGAAAAGTTGCATATTTTGCTACCATCTCTTCAACTTCCTGCCATAAAGTTCAGCATAAGAAAATAAAAATGAGAAACTGGAAGAAAAGCAAGGCTGTTATACACTTTAGACTTCATAAATTTACATAGTGGTAATAACTAAATGAAAATATTTTCTTAACAAAAAAGTCATCTTGGCAACAGCTGCAGATATATATTAAAAATGGAAAATGAAGAGAATTTTTAGCTTGTGTAGTCTTTTCATTATTTGTAA
This sequence comes from Buteo buteo, assembly GCF_964188355.1. Taxonomy (NCBI): domain Eukaryota; kingdom Metazoa; phylum Chordata; class Aves; order Accipitriformes; family Accipitridae; genus Buteo; species Buteo buteo. Next base: position 27,960,709 of record NC_134190.1, on the reverse strand, counting down.
ATTAACAGTCCAGTAAGTCACAGTAATTCATCCATTCCTTTTTTCTTTTTTTTTTTTTCTACCTCCCTTCCCAGTTTGGAATTAGTGGTTGATCCTTGGATTGATGGACTTTGGCTTGCCCTCAAGGAAGCATTTCTATCGCAGAAAGAAAAAGAAGGCATGAGCAGTGTTGTCAATGCTGTTTCTAGCTCACTCTCTGCAGCCCTGCACGGTGTACATGAACTAAACTTAAGCTCAGAAGTACAGAACTTGAAGCTAGAAGATGAGGGAGTGAGGAATTCTGATGTCCTGTCACAGAAACTGGTTGACATCAATCTTGTGGCTTCAACTAGAGACACCGAACCTTCACTTGTTCATTCTGTCCCTTCTGTCTCTCAGTCTGCTCTTAATATTCCTGCCTTGCCACCAGAATATATAGAGGTGCAGTTTCAGGACACCCATGGTGAGGTAAGGACTTCACTTTGAATGATGAAAGCCTCCACGTCTGCTAGGAGCATGAGTGTATACTCCTACATACGGCTCAAAAGAGCAAGTGGATACTTATATAAAGGAGATACGTCCCCGAATGCAGGAGGGTTTTGAATTGTAAGTGAAAGATTCTTTTATGTTGTGAAAATATAGTTACCACCATATGAGTTATGGACGCTTATGTCAAGGTACAATTTAGCTAAATAATAATTTGGCATTGCAGTGTCAGGGATGGAAGAATTAAATCCTCAGTGACTTACGTTAGGATGGTGAAAACCTCTTCCTGTAGTAAGGAATATAGCACAATTTCTGTTCAAATTTTTAGAACTTTCAGAATGCCTTAAGAGGGTGTAAAATTGCTCAAAAACTTGCTGCATATTTAATAACAGAGAAACTTGTCATTGTAAAAACATGATCCTAATTTTACTATTGGAAATGGAAGATGAACTGTAGATCAAAAGCCAGCGTGCTTTTCCTGTGAAGCCATGTTGAACAAAGACCTGCTGTACAAAGAGAAGAATTAGCATGAGCTGGGAATCATCTCCAATTGGCATATTTAGTGTTCAAAATGAACTGGAAAGCGTGACTCAAACTTTTCTGGTTGCCTGCCAAGGGGCAGACGTTTTAGTTATTTGTGCGAGGGAGTAGTGAGGTCTGGCTGCTCTTTAAATGACAGGGAGCCAGGAGCCGAGTGTGGTAAAAAAGCCAGCCCCATCTCCTGATACCCAAGCGACACAAACCAGGAGATGGCAGCCAGGATCAGCCAAGAGTGCAGATCATCAGGCAAGTTTGTGGAAGGGAAGCAGGTCTGGGGCCACGCTGGGAAGTCGATCTGTAGATCCAGGCTCGGATCAACAGGATCTGTGGCCAGCCATGGGCATGGTTGCGGCTGAGCTGCCGGCAGTGCTCCTGTGATGTGGCTCGGGCAGGGACTGAAGACCCAGGGCTGAGCTGAGATGGTGCTCCTGCGCCTGGAAGCAGAGCTGGGGGTGGACTCCTCTGGTGAGGCTGGTCAGGACCATGAAAGCCCATTAGTATCCTCAGGGCCCTGACACTCTCTCGGTTGAGAATATCAATGGTAATGCTGAGAGAACCACTTAGTCTAGCTAATATAATTTTGTAAGAGTGTGTGAATTTAAACACTGGATAATTTTGCTTTTCTTTTAAACCTCATATTGTGGTTGGTTTTGCTCAGGTTGTTGAATTAAATCATCCAAGTTATTGAAACAAAGATTTATAATTTAGAGGTACTCTTTGATTAAAGACTAATACTGGGATTGAAAGTGGTGTTAAAGTGGTTAAAAGAGCCCATTTTCTTATTTTAAAATCATAGCATATATTCAGGCTGATCTCTGAAATAACTGATCAGGTTCTAATATTGATGCCTTAACTGTTCTGTAAATAGAAAAAAAGTAAATTTTGCTTTCAAACAGCAAATTGAAAAAGCTGAATCTGATAACCTGGTATTGAGCGACAGAGATTATAGTTCAGATTTCAGGTATAAAGCTGGATGATTGGCTTGAGCCTTGGAAAGAACCAAACGCAGGTTTGGTTTTTTTCCTTTGGCACTATTTTTGACATAGTTGGCTAGACCTTGGCAACAAATAGGTGCGATGCATCCTATTTGTAAAAACAAACATGACCCTACAATTCATGTCCTTTTCCGGTATCTCGCACTGCAACAAGCATGGGTATTTTTTGCCAAGCACAGCTGAAGTTGGGTTGTTTTGAAATCCATCAGCTTGAGGTTTGGCTATTGCCAAAGAAAGTCTCCCTGCCATTTAAAGAAGTCTGGGTACATGGTCTCTCTAGCTACTTACATGATCTATGCCCTGGGCTGTTGAGCCTCAGGGTTGAATTAACAAGCTCCTGCTTATTACTAAGCAGAGCAGTAACGGCCTGGATCTTAAGCCTTTGTGGCAAGTGTGAGATAATATAATTTAGCTTAAAAATTTTCATCTCACTATGCCTTGAACTTGCCTTGGAGGGAATATGAATGTAGACAGTTATCACAGTCCAGCTGATGCACAATAACTTGATACAGCCCAAGCTGTTAATCACCATGTCAAAATTTTAAGAGAATCGTAAAACTTCTAACTGTTGGTCTCAAGTGGTTCTCCTGTCTACTTGTTATAAAAATAGGAAATCTTAAGATTAAGCAATATTCTCTTATTGGTAGAATAATTCCTTTCCATTTGACAGAGTATTGTTATGGACATTTGGTATCTCTCCCACCTCTTTTCATTTTTGTCTGTATTGATCTTAAATGAAGCTTGCTGGCAATAGTGATGGAGAAATGAGGGCTGTAGTCTGATCTTCGAGTGACAGGCATTGACAGAGGTGGTCTGGACTTATTCTTGGGGCACATTTTCACCTGTGTAGAAATGTTGTGCCATAGCATGATGCTGTTTTGTAGTGTGGAGTTTGCTGATTAGCTCTAAATTGAACTGTAGGTTTTAAAATTCCTCTTATAAATTGCCTGTAATAATAGCCCCATCTGCACCCCAAAGTCTTATTCTGTAAATCTGCAATGATGTTTTTAAATAGCTTTTGTTCTTACTTCTTATGTCTGTTCTGTACACCTAGTAATCCTTTAATTAGGCAGGAATTTGGGGGGGGGGGGGTTTAACATAAATGCCATTCTCTAATTGGCTATTTTCAAGGCAGCTCTTGAAAAAGGAAACAGCTAGCTGCATTTGATAGTTGTTTAGGCCCATTAGACTGTTCAAGCCTACTGACTTTTTATAGTTGAATACCTGCCTGTTACTGCTTGGATGTGATTTTTAAAAATGTAGAGCAAAACACTCTGTGTATATAGAAGATTCATGTTTTTCCTTATTGTTTTGATTTGTTTTCTAAGATTGTTTCAAAAAAATTGTACCAACACTAATTCCTGTATGTCATAGTAAGCTGTCATGTATTTTAGTTTTCATGTCCTGTTTTTCAGAATCCAGATCTGTCCTCACTGATTTCAGAGGGAACAACCTTTGAAGTGCCAGTTACAAAAGCAGTTCAGCTCACTAGAGAAGATGCAATAAAAACTGCATTGCTCTTAGAACTTGATATTGCAGTAAGTTAGTGATGGCTTTTTCTTTAGTGGGTTAAAATAAAGGGTGAAATGCATGTGTGTTATGTATAGTACATAACTGGGGGGAAAATGATTTATTTGACTGTCTAAAAAGAAAAAATAATTCCCTATACAACAGGATGTCAGCTTAGGCTGATCCATTTTGTAAATGCAAAGCTTGATTTGTTCACTGAAAGGTATGACTCCCTGGAAGTCAAAACGGAAATGAAGTGTCAGATTAATTTCTTTGTTGTTCCATGGATATTGTTTTGTCTGAAAGACCTTTTTGAAGGGAATTTGCAGTGGAGAAGGGCAGACAGGGAATACTGAAAATGAATAATCTTTTAGTTTGTAAGTATACAATTTAGGAAATATTCAGAAACTATGTAGTAAATTGTGACTATTCTTTGTGGTGGGTAATCTACACAAGTAATAATTTGACTAGTATGATCAAGTGGTAAGAATCGTTAGGTCTTGAGCACTGTTTCTAGCTCTCTCATTCATTTGCTCTGACTTGTTAATATACTCAGACTGTCAACTTCTGTTACCCTAGATGTAAAACCTGATTTAGTTTATTCAGGTAAGATCATATTTTGTATACTGGTTTGAAGATGAAAGACAAAGAATGCTTGATATTACTTTACAAGAAATCTTTGAAAGGAAAATATGTTGCTTTTGAGTGGTTTTCCAAATTTGTAGAATTATGCCTTTGGGGTATTGTGATTTTTGACAGTAACTTTTATTGAGCTCTGTTAGCCTAATCTGTGTTCCATGGGACATCTCTAAATCTCAGTTTTAAATAAAGTCTACTAAGTTTTGAGCAAGTGAGTCTCTGAGATGACATGTTTTTTTGCATATATTTGTATGTATACATATGTCCTGCCATCAGCACGCACTGAAAATTTGAACATTTTGTGCCCTTTTTTTCTCACATTCTCAACGGCCTGTGTATGCAAGTCACCTCACCTGATGCATAAGGGAAACATAATGATGCAAGTATAATTCTGTATGTTTCTATAACAGGCAAAAGCTTGAGTAGGGTTTTAGCAGTTGGGCACAAGAACCTCAGGCAACTAAGAATCCAGGTCTTAAGATCTGAGATGCCTTTTAATTTTCACTGTGCTCTTCCCTTGCTGTTTTACTTTTTTAGCTCCAGAAAATAAAAACAGTTGGGGTCATTTCAGTCGCAGTTCATCAAATAGTTTAACCAGCATATAGTGATAACGTATCTCAATAAAAAGTTGCATTAATTATGAGGACTTCATTCCTCTGCTTTTCTTAAACCAGAAGACAAAGTACACCAGTAATTAATGATCTGGGCTGATTATATAAGACATCCTGTTAATACATATTTATTTTCCTTCTGTTTAGGCCGATCAGCAGCTCTTACTAAAAAGTGTTCAAATATTTAAACCAGATAAGGAAAGATTTTTCTAATTAGTAAGGTTAAACCTGAGAAGAAAACACGAGTATTTAGTTTCTGATGCGATCCAAACAGTGGAGCACTAGTACAGAGTAAAAGAACACGGGACTTCATGTGACTGCGATAGTAGGAAGATTGCTGCTGTTAGGAATGGGGATGCTGTTGGCCGTGGTTTGTGATACAATTTAATAGAAATGATCTCATATTTTAAAACAGGATACAGTCTTTGACTACCAGCCTGGAGATGCCTTCTGTGTAATATGTCCCAACAACGTCAATGAGGTGGAAGAACTTCTTCAAATCTTAGGACTTTCTGAAAAAGGAGAGCACTTCATTTGTGTAAAGGTTAAGCAGGGCACTAAAAAGAGAGGTATGGTGTGATGCACTGCTCATGAACAAATGCTTCTTTCTGTGTTGGTAGTAATTGGTATGCATACTTTTGAACATTTTTGTCTTTAATATTGGGACACAGCTGTCATTTCATGGAGGCATGTTGGAAGTCACAGAGATGTGTTAAAAACGAGAGGACACATAGAATGCTGCTGCTGATTTTACTGTAGATGAGTTAGCTTCTGACTGGGAACTTGAGCCTGGCATTGGCGTTCATCCATCTCATTCTTCCTCTGTGCTCCTTTATGTTTATGGAGATGAGTCTTTAATCACATAAACCAGCAATCCCCCACTTGAAAGTAAAACCCCTCCTTACACACCACTTCACATCAATCTGTTTTACATCCCAAGAGGGCCACAATCCTGAAGCAGAAGACTTAGGGGTAGGGGCTTGTAGGTCTATGTGGATCTGTTCTGCTGAGTCTTATGATCCCAAACGTCAGAAAGGGTAGCTGCAGGTTCAAGGTATGCCCGTGTACTGCCAGCTGGGCCTGTGAGAATTACTCTTCTCTTGCCTTGCAATTGATGTCTTAATGGTGCTGTTGAGTTGTGCCTTTAGTTCTGCAGGATGCGGTAGCACTCTTTGTTGTTTTAGTCTATGGGTGAAGCAGTTCCCATGGTGAGATTCCCTGCATCATTGAGGGCAACACAAGTTGTCCCTTAAGTGTGAGGTGTAAATGGACCTCTGTTTTCGGACTTGCCGAGTAATTCAATTGTTAATGAGGTGAGTTTACATGACAGGCCATGTGGTAACATCATATGGGATGTCCAGGCCCAGCTGATCCCCATCCTTGATCCCGACTCCAGTAACTAACCTCTGCTGGGAGGGGTCACTGGGTAGATGTGGTGCAGAGCCAGTATCAGTTACAGCCTGGTCCCTGCACTGGGAATGAGCCCTGTGTCTGCAGAGCTGGTCTGGCCGTTACCCAGCCCCACTGTGCTGAACCCCCTCCCTCTGCACCCCCCTCTTGGGGAACCCCTGTTGTCTTTGTTCCTCTGGGACAGACCCCCTCTAAACACACCTGCTTCTTTCCCCAAAAAAAGAAGAAAAAAGAAAAGGTCCCAGGAGGGTCCCAACTTCGTAACAATCTCCCTTTGGATCAGGGCTGGTCCTGAGCACCCTCAAACTCAAGGCAGTGTCATCTCGTCCAGGGCCCAACAACTATGCACAGGCAAGCAGCAAGAGACTGGGTGGTGTGGGGGGTTTCACAGGCATGCCACTTCTGCTGTTTACACTATTTACAGATTTTACAGAATCAATCACATTTGCAAAGGAAGCAATGGAAAGGGAAGGCTACAGTGAAGAAGGAGGTAATGCAGGGCCAAAAGCATCAGATCTTCACAGGAAGAAGGGCTTGAAATTTTGTCCCTCCTGAATGCTAGTAGGTTTTTCTGTGCAAATCAGAGCCCTGCTATCTAGCTGCATAAAATTGTGAGTCTCTCTCTAAGTTAAAGACAGCATCAATGGCACATTCAAAGTGAAGGTCTCCTTGAATGGGCACAGAAAGATATTCTCTCCTTACAGCCTATAGGAGTTTCCTTTATTCTGCTATACTGATGTTGCAGGGAGGACATAGAACTGCCCTAACAGGGCACTTTGAGTGTCAGAGCACCTTCCATGTGGAACAGAACCTGTATAGCCAAGTGAACATAGCTTAGTCCCTTGATTGTTCTTGTATACCAAAAAACCTGTCCTTCCAAGGCAAAGTTGGTAAAATAATTGAGTGAAACTTGGAATATCAGTGCTCTCATCCTATGTGTAAATAATCCAGGATATTGCATCTCTGCCTGCCTAATGTAGCACTAATCGGGGAAAAAATGTGAAATAATGCATTTATGCAATGTTTTGCTGTATCTTGTATGTAATATGTCATGCCTGTTTGTGAATCTTAATGAACGATAATGGAAAGGAAGATGATAGCAATGGATTGCAGCACAGAGAATCAAAATTTTTGGTTCTGTTTTTTAGTCTTCTGAGTGACCCATAGCAAACCATGCTGACTTCTTACACTTGCCTTGGATACTTGGCCAGGACCTAGCAAGTTGCTGCTGATCAACAGATCTCCAGTCATGGCTTGTACAATGACTTTCATCCACTGCAGTTATGAAGTTAAATGGTTTAGGATCAAACCCAAATTAATTCCTTTGGAGCTGTGCTGGTGAGCAGAGACTCATTAAGTTACTATAACTTAATTACTTCTTGTTACCAATCTATACCAAAGAATTCAGCTCTCTAATGCAGCTTTGCAATTCCTAGCAATGTTCCAGAGATGCTTTCCTTTTGAGATGGTTGTCTCTTAACTGCATTCACGTTTCTGAGGAATTTGTAATAGTTACTACAATTATGGTTGTGGGTTTACTGAATGAACAGAGCTGAAAAACCTGGGAGAAGAGAAGAGCATGAACAGCAGGCTGTGCCTCTGCTGCATCTTCAAGATTTACCAGGAATTCCAGTGAATTTTGTTCACAACCTCTCTTTGTTCAGTCTATGAATTCTTTGATGAAGTAGATGAGATCAACTGAGAGGACAAAACAGAAATTATTTGCAGTCTGGTACAAAGTCTATTGTTCAAGTTCTGGGTTTCTGTAGTTATTTTACTATATGTATGAGCATCCTAGGAAGAGAATTAAGTACTACGTGTAACATGCTGTCAGCATGTTCAAGAAAAGGAAGTTTATATAAATGTGAAAATGGATGCTTCTTTCCTGCATTATATTTACGCCAATCCTTTTATGTTCTAAAAGTAAATTTTGTTCCTTGTAGTAAGGGTTCAGTCAAGTAATGCTGATATGAAGAGGTAATTTAACAAGTTATATAGGTATATTCTTGGAGTGAAAACTCTGTAGTATTAAAGGGCTCTTGAGCATGGAAAAAAGCATAGTAAGAATCAGTAGCTAGAGGTCAAAGCCAAGCAATGTTGTCAAGAGAAATCCCAACATACATGTTGGGTCTGTAAGGAAACGATTTGAGACCTGCAGATCTTATTAATTAAAGGTGTTTTGTCACATAAATGCTCTTATATTGCTTTGTGGGTTAACTTAGAATAGCTGCTTTAGCATGACATGGCATGAGGCTGATAAGTCTGGCTGCATGCTAGCTGACTCCGTGAAGGGATAGATGGAATGTCAGTGTACCTCCTTCCCAGTAGCGGAACCTGTAGAGAGTACAGGAGGGATTATGTGCTAGTACAGAAACCTCTTGGATCTGTTGGGCCTCAGAAGCTCCTCCTTGGCACTGGCTGCATACACCTTTGGCTACATCATTAGAAAACTTCAGTATGTTCCGATTTTCAGGAGTGCTTATTGATGGAGGGGAAAAAATGTGTATGTTCCTTTCTTTGGTAAGCATTCCTCTGAATTTCTTCAAGGTGGAAAGTGACAACAAAGCCTTGAGTGGTTTAGAAATGAAACTTATTTGAACACTCATGTATTATACCCCTCTTTTTGTTCCCTGCTTTCCTGATAAGTTTTGACTTTTCATTGGAAATATTGTGATTGATACTTCATTGGAAAACTGTCTTGCTGTTTACTTTATAATTTCCACTAACCAGCTGGGGCTCAAACATACAGAATTGAATGCAGTTTAGCTCTCTTGTATTTCTTGAACAAACAAGCACTCTGTGATGCCATTTTTGGATGTTAATAGATGCATGGTTTTTTTTGTTTTTTTCTCCCACTGAACCAGGAGCAGCTCGTCCACAACACATCCCTGAAAGAAGCACTCTGAAATTCATTCTAACCTGGTGTCTGGAAATAAGAGCAATTCCCAAAAAGGTGTTTATGTGTTTGTTCTTTTAAAGATAAATCCTTAGTAATTCAATGCTGTATGGCCTCTTACAGATCTACCCTTGCTTTCTGTGTAGTTACCATGTTTCTTGGTGAATAAGGATTGACTGTTTGTATGCTGCTGTTTGTACTTTATTCTGAGAAATTTCACTTGTGGGACTTTATCTGACAAGCTATGAGATACTGAAATCTCTATTCCTGTTCTGCAGTACCTTGATTCCTAACTAGTCTGGAAGTAAAGAGAAAAGTGTTAGATACTTGGTGCCAGATAACTGGAAGGTTGACTGAACCTGGCCCCATAGGCATTTTAGAGAAATCATTCTTTCAAATCAGAGGAAGCCATATCTGTCAAGTTTTGTCACTGAAAATACGGATGTTGCTGTATGCAAACATACCATAATGTCTTTTAAATTATTTTAAAACTTTCCTTAGCATTTCAGTAACCTGGCAGAATGCAAAGAAAGATTTTTGCTTGTACAGTATTTATTCCTACAACATGCGAATATTCTCTTCCTTTCATTCTGTGCCTGCAAAAAGTTGAAAGCTTGCAACTGGAAATGCATGTGTATTGCTGGTATTGTCAAAACACATTTTAAAGATAACTTTGTATGAAGGATGAAGCTAAACAGTTATGTTGGTTGGGTCTCTGAGGGAAATCAGTTTTTGGAAGGACCTTTTGACTCAATTTAGTGGATTTTGCAGCAGAAGAGAAGACAACCTTCCAACTGTTTCAACCTTTTCAAAACTGCATTTAACAATTTTGAAAATTTGTCTCAACAATAAGAGTAGGCAGAGAGTGCTGGCTGGGGAATATTGCCCAAGCCAATTTTTATAACCTATCTGCTTTACTACCTGTTCAGTGTAGAATGTGCTTTATCTAACTCCATACTCAAAACTATTGTCCGGAAGCTCAGTGTTTGAGCACACTCAAATTACTTTCCAGGTATTCATTTGTGTAGAATATGTCATCTGATTGCACTTGGTGTTTTGGATCACTTTTCTTTTATGCCCTGTGTCTGTTTCCATGTTGCTTTTGGAAAAACCTTGTAACTATTTACATCTGATTTTTACTTTATATCACAATGCTCAATTTAATTTTCCCTTAAGAAAAGCTTGCAGTACTATTATGTAGGCATAAAGTATGGAATAAAACACCACAGTGATATTTACATGACTCATTAAATACCATACTTTATTTACAGTAATATCTCTTCTAAGGCTTTTTATTATTCCTTTCCTAGCTTCTGTTACTTAACAAATGGTGTTTTGTCTTGAATTAATTTGTGTTATGGAGCTGTTTACTTAACTAAAGTGCAAATACATAAATAAGAAAGCCTTTCATAAATTTGGAAATTTTCAGGGAATGGGTTGTGCCTGTTTATTTGTCTCTCCCCTGCTCAGGCTAAGTAGGATTTTCTGATCTGCTAGCTTGTCCCAGACATTAGAGGAACAGCCAATAAAAAAAAAAAAAGAGAGAGAGAGAAATGTAAATTTTTTATAGTAGGTGAAAGTGTGCATTGGGAAATAAATTGTATTATCCATTAACCCATCAGGTGACTGCTTCCTGTCCCCAGACAACCCAGTTTTGTGACCATTTTCCAAAGTGGACAAGTTTTTTTTACGCTTCACTCTTATATTCTTCCCTGCAGGCATTTTTGCGAGCTCTTGTAGAATGTACCAGTGATGCGGGAGAAAAACGGAGGCTTCAAGAGCTTTGCAGCAGACAAGGAGCCTCTGATTACACACGCTTTATTAGAGATTCTAATGTATGCTTGCTGGATTTACTTCATGCTTTTCCAAGCTGCAAGCCTTCACTTAACCTGTTAATTGGTAAGTGTCTGATTTAAATATAATTAGATTTGGTTTCTGAAAATGCATCAGACTAAATGTTCAATTTCCCAAGGAAGGGGAATAATTTTTCAGTTAACTGCTTTAGAAATATTATAGTATCCATAGTGATCAAACTAAAACTATTGTTGGGGATCAAAGCTCTGTTCTCCAGTTTGTAGTCTTTGACCTTCATTCTGCAAACACTTAGGCACATATCTATGCTTCAGCTGACTCTGGATTGCTCCTGTGCATAAAAACTAAGCATAAGGTGTTTGCAGGATTAGGGTCTTTAAGAAACAGTTCATCAACTGTTTACAATGAAAAAAGACATGTTTTTACAACTCCTGATTTCCCTGTCTACATGTTCTTTTCTTGTGCTTTACCTGTTAAAATGGAAAGCTTTGCCCAGTATATTTGTATTTATGGAATGTCCAACACACTCACTGAGTTCCTTATATGAAACATTGAAGGAACGAGACTCCAGCTGTAACCATCTCAAATACATCTGAAAATACTGGCAGTTATCTTCCAGATTAAAAACCAGAATTTCTTAATATGCTTCATTATATGAAACAAAAAATTGCCTTTTATATTCTTGCAATCGTCTTCTCCACGCCTACACCAAATCTCTCCTCCTTAGTACACTATGGGGATTTAAGAAAATAAATACAATCTCTGCTTCACTTTATACAAATACATGATTTTTCACAGTGAAAGCAAAAACACTTAGCTTTTCAAAGTGGTATGGAACATGCTGTAGCAACTGAACTGAATAAAAGGAAATTTTGAAAGTTCTTAAAATGTGTTGCCTCAGGGAAGTAATGTGCTGAATGGGCTTAGCATCTTCTTTAAGTGATTTCACTGAACTAGCTTTTCTTAACTCTGACTCGCAACTATCTTATGTAGCAGAGCATCTTTAAAATATGTCAGGATGTCCAGGTACTAGCTGGAACATCTGCAAAACAGTGGTACATGTGGAAAAACAAGTAGAAAGCAGTTAAACTGCATGTTACCCTGTTACTCCACTGTATGTTTTCTGGCATTTGCTACACCCAATTTTTCTGGTATTGCTTGCTTATTGTCACCATTCCCCACCACATTGTTCACTTAGTGATAAGTCTGTCTCCTTTTAATATGCCCTTCTCCTCAGCCAAAATGTGCAGTCTGCATGCAAGTCGTTCCTTTGAAGGCACCAGTGAGTTTGACCTTTTCTGTATATGTCCATACATACATAGATATAAATGTGTGTGTGTGATATATATATAGTGTATTTCTCATTGAAAAAATGCCCAGTAAACTTATGTCTCTGTTGTTTTTTTAGCTGTGATTTCAAAAATTTGCTTAGGTACTCATAGTGGTTTGAAATTGAACTGGCATATCTGCTTCTAGGACATGATATATAGGAAACTTTCAATCAAGCAATTCCTATTCTGAGAGCTTTTGAGCTCTTAGATGAAAAGTGGGGAAAATTAAATTTCAAGCTTCACCTCGTCCACTAGCTACTGGCATCTCTTCTGTGCACCTTACAGTTGTTTTTAATTGACCAAGAACCCCATAAATTAACTGTCATGGCCTCATTTTATAGGATCTCTAACAGATGTTCCATAAACTCTAAAAACATTCAAAGTAGAGTTCATGACTTAATAGCTTATTTCTGAACCACAAACACTGAATGTTAATAGGATAAAATTACAGTTCAATTATAATATGCTTGTAATCTGTTGTAGTGTAAACACTGATTATATGACATTTTCATTTTCATTGGGGTGAATCAAATAATAAGTGATGCTTTTTTTTTTTTTTTAATTTTTTTTTATTTTTCAGAACATCTTCCTAAATTACAAGCCAGATCCTATTCAGTGTCAAGGTAATGAAATATTCAAACTATATCTCCTTGGTAATTTAGGTATGCATTTTTCTCAAATGTGTGTGTGTACGTTATGATCTAAAGAAGAAAGAAAGGAATGAAACCTGAGGAAAAAGTGATTGTGTCCCTGTTGCAAAAAACCACAGGATTTGACTGTTTCAAACAACATTGTTTTGAGTGTATGGCAAGACTTTGGTAGAGTTCTCAAGAACAAGCTCACACTCACGTGAATCTGGTAGGAATTTGGATTCCCTTCTGTAGGCACTGGCCTCTTGACTCCAACCTTAAGGCGTTTTCTAGCTATATGTGATTATCACATGGTTATTTGAACACTGAGAATCTTGATTTAATTGAGGTGGTTTGGGCTGCAAATGGACCTGCTGTGAGATTGTACAGCTATCTCTCAGGTTTGGGTTTTTCTTTTTATACTTTTGTCTTTGCAGTTCAAACTTATATCAGCCAGGAAAACTGTGGTTTGTATTTAATATTGTGGAGTTCCCTGCCTGTCCCGCTAGACCAGTCTCACGGAAAGGAGTATGTACAGGGTGGCTTGCTGAGTTAGTTGCACCTCTACTGCACCCCAATAAAAACACTCTGAATACAGAAGGAGGAAGCTCTTCAACTGAAAAGGTATGAATATTAGACCTAAACTCCTTAACCGTTAAATTTATGCATGTTTGAAACAACTGCAGGTTTCTTTGTTCACTGCTCTGATATCATGCAGGTGTTTTGGCAGTATACACCTTCATTTTGCAGTTCTACCCTACCTGTAAATTTACCCTTCCCCCTGTAACATGTCTAGAACTTCATTGCTAAGTTGCTAAACTTACATTTTACTTTATCTGTGGATACCTGAGTTGTGAAACTTCCCATTGCTGAAAGGCCAGAGTTGTTTTATACCCCACTGTAGTCCTAAGTGAGTCTTGGATGATGTTTTTGTGGACTAAAATACCACTGTGCAATTAAATGGTTATGACTGTTAGTGTTGTAGGAGAGAGGCACTTGGTCACTTCCAGAACGGGTGCAGGTAATAGGAGAGAAATTGTAAAACTGACTTCTTGTCAGCTCTCACACAGTTTGCAAAGGCCCAGTTATTGAATAAGACACGGGACAGTTGTCTGTGGTATTTCTGATGTCCATCAAAGATGGTTTGGCATGGTTGGTATTATTAGGAGAAGGTACTTTCTCCCTCCTCCTTTTCCTTTCATGGCAGAGAATCTATGTAATTAATTGGTCTCAGACTTATTAGGCATAAGCTAATTATTAAAAATTTGGAATTCTACTATATAATTAATATGACAAAAGAACTACTGCCAGTCTAATCTATATTTGATTAAGAAAAATGGAAACAAGCATAGAATTTGGTTACAAGAAAACTGTGCCAATAATTCAAGGTGTTCGTCTGGCAAAATGGAAGGAAACCCCATACAAGTTATCTTCATTTTTTAAAACTAACTCAAAAGACAAACTCATTAATATGTGCATCATATATCTTATTCCAGTATTCTGTTATTTATTTAAAATATAATTGATTTGCAGTATATTAAAGATCAAACATGAAAAAGAGGTGGAGTTAAAAAGAAAAAAAAAAGGTTTATTACAACATGAGTCTGAGTAAAGTTCAGAACTATTTGCATCTGCTGTGCAAGCTAGAATTCAGCATATGTAAATGTGCAGCAATACATGTAGATTGCAGAAATATGTGGAATACCAGTACAAAATAGATGAGTGTGATCTTATGCAAAATACCTTAGATTAATTGAAGACACTTTACAGTATAAATGTGTTTACCACTTGCAGTATTTTTTAAAGGAATGACCGTTTGGAATCATTAATAGGGAAAATGTCCTCCTAACTCAAGCGTGATTTGAAGTAGTAAGTGTAACAGAAATACAAATATTGCCCCTCACCAGCAAGAATTATACTATTTTCTTACCATCATGAAACCAGAAAAATAATCCTTTTTAATGTTGTAGTATCTGTAGTGAATTAAATGATAAGAAACGAGTAGTGCTAAACGACTCAGGTTTACAGAACAAAGTTAAAATAACTTGGTCTAGTGCTTCACTCCTTCCTTAAACTTGAAAGTAAATTCAAATCTTTTCATAATTAATATGCAAAATAAATTGGATGGTTGCTTATGACTAATGGATGAAGCTCTGCTATGGCTGCTGCTAAGTCTTGAATAATCTTTTAAAGAATTAAAAATAGTCATCTATCATTTTCTATATATCATGTTAGCCATGCCTCAGAGAATAGTTGTAGAGTTCCTATGAAAATTACATTTAGACTTCCCTTCAGACACAGATCTGAAGATCAGAGTTAGAGTTTATCAGTGGAATGATATGAACCATTTTCCAAGATCTTTGAGCAGTTATGTGCCTCCTCTTACCTATATGCATTTTTGGAGATCATGTAAAACTTTTATGAAAATTAAGAAAGCGAGCTCAGGATCAGTAGGCTTCAATTCCCTATAAGCAAATCCTCACCTCCATTGGAATATTTTTAGATGTTCACAATGTAAAAGAAGGTTGAGTTGCCTATAATAGCAATAAACTAGCTTTACATCCCTTTGAGTACCAACACCAAACTTTCCATGAATTCTGTAACAGTATTCCCCACATTTATGGTCCAGTCAAGTTTCATATTCAGAAACTCATGTTTGTGTGTTTTTCTCTAGTTTTCCTCCAGATGGATTAATAGGTTTGTAAATATGGTGTGGTTTTTTTCAGAAACTCACGTGAAATTTTATTCTAAATGTCTATGTGGCATTAAACTCTGAAGCTTAGGATATGGAAGGGTGTTTGGACACATACACTATGTAAATACCCTGAAGGTTCTAAAAATTTCATGGTATTTTCACTGCTTAAAAATATTCTTCAATTGTATTCTATGTAATTTCATTTTAGATATCTATTTTTGCTCGTCCAAACAATACTTTCCACTTACCTGCAGACCCATCTGTCCCGTTCATGATGGTTGGTCCAGGAACAGGAATTTCACCATTTATTGGTTTCCTACAACATAGGTATGTACCAAGTTGTTACATGGAAAGCAGCCTTTCTATGTTGAAGAAAATACAGCCTCAGGTTTTGAGTACAAATGCAACTTATACTTTCATCTGACTGTATTTAATGTTCATAGTGAATATATGAGGAATTGGGTGAATTGCAGAAACAGTAATAAGAAATTAAGTCCTTTATCTCTGTGTTGCTAGTGGAAGTCCTGTAAGAGGTTGGTAGTTTTTAGAAACAGTGTTGATTGGCTTAAGTTTGGTATTCAAAATCCGTTTCCTCCAGAAGTGTCATCTATATTAAAAGTCTTGGCATGATGAATGTCAAGTTTTCTCCCACATTTCCTTATTTCTGTGTGTTTACACATTTTGATGTTTTAAGATGAGGAGCTTGGCACCTGAACCCACAACTGGGCAGTAGTCTTGGGTTTGTATTTGAGGGAAGGTAGTTCCCTTTTTTCCCCCCTCCAACTTCAGCAGTGTAATTTTGCAAGGCAAAGAGACGCTTGTTCAAAAAGTGACAGATACCACATCACCAAGGAGGTGTAAAAACATGATCATTTGGAGCAAATGAAGAACGGGAAGAGTGGAATATTTGGGTGGGAATGGTTGCAAGTTTTATAGGTAATCAACATATATCATTCCTACGTGACTCATTAGTTCCGGCAAGGTAATGGAGTTTCTTGTGTCCTCTAACAATTATTTTTAAACCATTTTATTTGAGAGAAAAGTGAAATTTTGCCATGATGTGTCTGACTCCATGCTTCTGCTTTAAGCAAATCATTATGTACAATCCTTACTCTTTAATTTTAACTCCTAAATATACCTTTATCTCTCAGAAGTATTTTGCATTTTATTTTAAAGGATTTATTGCATTTCATAATCATTTGATCAATGATAAATGAAATCTCTATCTCAAAATGTAACTAGAAAGTTGCAGCTAAACCCCCTCTGAAGTAATACCTTCAGCATTATTTCAAGAAAATGCAATAACTCTCCTGATGATATAGTAGTAAATAGATTGTTATTCATAAAGTCTAGCAGGTTTCTACAGCTAAATGGAAAGCATGCTTAAAACTGCTTTGTGCTGAGTTTTCCCAGGTGTTTTTATAGGGCTTCCAGTGAAGGATAAAGGGTAATGATCTCCTTATTCAGCAGTCAGGATAGTTTTGTAAGATGTTTGGAAGTGTCAGTCTTGACTATTCCAATATGAAACTATGGCAAAAAAACCCCTTTTGAAGTTGATTGATTTTGAGCTGGGCCAAAAGTGAGTAGTCAAGAAAATCAAATAAGGAGGGTTTTACTGCGATTTACCTTAAGTCGTTTCACACTTCTGCCAATCCTTAGGTTTATTAAAGCACTATTTTAAATGAGAACTAGGTTGTAGACCTTTTAGATTCTTCACTTGATAAAACAGGATTGGATTTTGGTTTTTTTGGTTTCTTTAGGCAAAAGCTCAGAGAAGAACATGCAGACTGGGAATTTGGAGAGACATGGCTGTTTTTTGGTTGTCGGCATCAGGATCGAGACTATTTGTTCAAGCAAGTTCATTATTTAGCATTCATTTGTATTCATGAGGGAATGCTGATCTCTGAGCCATTACTAACAGTTTTTATTGCCTTTCAGAGATGAGCTCAGATGTTTTCTTGAAAATGGCACGTTAACTCATCTTAAGGTTTGTTTCTCAAGAGACTTTTCAACTGCAGAAGTAGCCCAGCCTAAATATGTGCAAGACATCATTAGGCTTTATGCTAAGGAAGTTGCCAGAGTCCTGCTGAAAGAGAGAGGTTACTTCTATGTATGTGGGTGAGTAGCGTGCAGATGGACTGTCTCAGAAATAACAGAGTTAGCAGAAGTTTGAGGCTTTAGAGAGGCTTAGAGCTGTCTGAAAGAAAGGACCAACATGATGCTGAAAGAGCCTTCCTGGAATCCTAGAATTTCATCACTATGTCTGTTTTTTTCCAATATGGTCTTGAAAGCATAGCTTGTAGCCACACAGTTTCAGTGGTTGCTTTAGTCACTTATTCTTTCTTATTCTTTTTTAGTATTCAGTTAAGCTATAGGAGGTTTCAAGCTGAAAGATTTCTCCTGAGAAAATGAGATATTTGAGTACATGTGATGATAAACTGCACAGCTGTGAGATAGCAAGAGTCTTCTGCTATTTTGCGGGCTTGGGTAGGCCAGAATGCTAAAGCTCTGTAATAGTAATATATTTTACAGTGGGAAGTTTTTTTTGTGGATGCTAACTTACCTGGAGGTTTGAGATCTGTAGGAAGTTTGTTGATAAATGGACAAACTGTTTGAATATAGAGCCCAACGTCAATATGTTCTTCTTCAGGAATAAGTGCCAGCTATTTGTATTAAAAATAGCATTATTAGTAAGTGGAGGTTTTGTTTTGTTTGTTGGTTTTTGGGTTTTTTTTTGTTTGGGTTTTTTTTTGTTTGGGTTTTTTTTATATATTGGACCCTTATGGTGATACAATAATAAAAAATACTTCAGCAGGTCCAATTCTCCCTAAAAGAAAACAATTACTCTGTGACAATTCAACTAAGCTTCCAAGGGTTTTTTTTTCTTATAAATTACAGCATGCTGAAAACTTTGTAATGTTTGATTGAGAGAAACCATTGTCACTGTCAATGCTCAGCTACATGAAAACTCAGTAAGAATCTTGCCATACAAGCTATATTTTTGTTTGGGATTTTTTAAATGCCTCTTTTCCAATATTATCCTGCCTCTGAAGCTATTGATAAAAGAAAAAATGCACTATTATGCATTTTCCTCCCCCCCACCTTCTTTTTTTTTCAGAGATAAGAAGCACATGGCTGATGGTGTAAGTGATGCTGTAGTGGACATTTTAAGCATGGAAATGGAAGCTGACAAATTGGAAGCAATGAAAATCCTGGCCACGCTTCGAGAAGCAAAACGATATTTGCAGGATGTTTGGAGCTAAATATTTAGCTTTTCCTATGCTTTTGTAACACAAAAGATTTTGTTTCAAACACAGGCTTTTGACTAAAAGTCATTGTCAGAAGTGCTGCCTGTAGTCACCCAAATCTTAACTTTCTCTATTGACCTTTCAATCAGGAACGTGAAACCTTTTAAATGACAACAAACCAGGCTGCCTTTTGAAGTGTGGGTGTTTTTAACGGTGTTACCTAATGGACTGTCTCAGTGCCTTGATTCTCTCATTTTGAGATTTGGTTTAATGTAGAAAGTAAAAACTTCTGCACTAGTACAGGTATAATTGTATATTTACATTACATCATATATTGTCTCCTATAATGCGTACATAAAGAAGCTACAGAGTAAATATATTACACATTGATCTATGCACCATCAAATACATTGCTGATTTGCCAAGATTTAATTAAACACTTGCTAGATCCTTCCTGAGACTATTTATATATTTTCAGCTTACACAGTGACAGTAACTGGAAAAAGGAATGAATGTTTAGTGTTGCACAGAAAGGTTACTGCAGAATTTCAACGCTGAAGTTTTCTTTAAATACTTAGCTTTTTCATTCTATCGCTACATCGTATCTCAAAGTTTTGCTACACTCCATGCTAACCCTTATCAGATTTTCCTGCATAAGTCTTTTGAATTTATTTTCATTCCTGTCTCTAAAATATTTGTGGTTTAATTTATGGGCAAACTCACCAGTTGCATTGAATTTGGTTGCTGGAGAAATACTGCTGAGTAAATATATTCTCAGATTACTAAGCTAATTTTTTTTTTTTAAGTTGAAGACATAGTAAAATGTAGTGTTTTGAAAGCAGTTGCCCTTACATATGACAATCCACTGCAAAAATCAAGTTGTTGAAAGCAAATTGTTGAAGTATCTGGTCTTCTTTCTAACAAGGGCCATTTGGAGTACACACAGGTGAAAGAGTAAAAGTGTCAGTCATCCATGCTTCTCTTCAAATCCTTTCTCTCTTCCCTCTGCTTTTCCTAACTTCTAAACATCCGTGTTGTCTTCTTGGTTCCTTGTCATACTTAGATCTTTAAAGATTAATACAAAGTCTGAGAGAGTTTTTTAGACAAATCATTGGTTTTTTCCTAGGGAGGATTCTTGTTTTGTTTTGCCTTACGTATAATCCACTTATTCCAAGTCTTGTGGTTGTCTAGTGATTATTAGTTAATTGGTAGGTGAATCAAGAAAAACATATGGAAAAAATAGGACAATCAGTTAGAATAAAATTGTGTGTTTAAAGAATAAACATTGTAGTGAAGTGCATGTTATTAAGGTTTTGATATAACCTGTGTAATGATTATTTAAATATCATTGGAAGAGATCAACTAAAATTTTCTGCAGAAATTCTTCAGCAGAGCGGTTATATCAATCACTGTCAAGTAATCTCTACAAAAAAAGCTCCATAGGGAGAGATGGCTTACAGTAATTGCAGACTGTATTTTTTGATCTTTGGCACATAAGAAGGGAAGAAGTGCTTCTTTTTGAAAAATACTCCAATTTTAAACTTTAATGGAAATGACTAATGTGATACAAACATCAACATTTTGCATCAGCCAATCACCTTTAATGGTTTTAAAAATTATTAATAAAAGAAAAAGCTACCAGTATTGCAACAGTAAAGATAAATCATTAATTACCTTCTGTTAACTGGAGTTTGTTTGGAAATAGCACTTATTATATCATGTGTCTTCTCAGATAGGATTTATGGTTTTCAGTGCCACTTGGAAGTTCTTGGAGATTACAGAGAAAACAGTGTTTTTCTGACTGCAAGTTGCAGCTTTTCCCAGATCTCGTACAGGCATTCATTTTTATCATATCACAATACGGAAGTTGCGATGACCATTTTAGTAATACTACAGGTAATAGCATAGCACCTTTTGGGATATTAACAGTTGAGTGTCCTTTTCTGATTGTGTGCATTGCATTTCACAGGGTCTGATCTACGACTGATATTCATGTATTTCCCCGCTCCTGTTACCCATTCTCTACAAAACTAAAACACTTGGGTTATGTAGTAATGTAGTGGTAAGTCTGTAGTGAAGCACATGAGCTTTATTATGACCTCTTAGAACAACAAAAAATAGTTGCAGCTTACTCTTAAATTTATAACTGCATGGTGCGAAGCCCAAAGTTCAAACAAACTGGAATAACCCTAACAAACACCACCACATGTTACCTGAAGGATGTATTTTTGCATTCACATTCGGTGACATGGAATAAGCAGGAAAGGCAGGGAGGAAAGGACTTCTGAGATACAGGAGTCATGGGGATGAAGAAGGCTTGCAATAAGAACTGTACGTTTTTCTTAATTAAATTGTGTCTCCGTATAATTGGATAGTGCCAATCTATGACTCCTCCTCAGTGTGCCTTAGAAAAGCATTATGGGATGGATTTTACTAGTATCTCCTAAAGCTAAGCAGCGGATTTTTTTAACGTCTTTCAGCTTTCTTTCATTAGAGGAATATCATGTATGTGCTTTTCCTTGTAATTCCAGAATTGGTTACAGAATTCCTTTGTTGTTTAAAAGAAATAGTGAGGGTTATGTACTGTTTCCTACATTTGAGAGGCTTATAGTCTTTATGCTGGTAACAAGGACTGGTTATTATGCTAAAGCTGTTGTTTCCAGAGAAGCATTAATGGTGAAGCATTCCTTATGGCCTATTTTCTCATCAGTTTTTGAATGTTATTCTGAATTTGTGAAATAGGGTTGATGTTACAATTTCTCTTTTAATCTACAGTTTCAAAATAGGATTTACTTTTCAAGTTACTAAACTCATGCCGTATTTTTTCAGTTTGCTGCTTCTAAGTTCAAGCTGACTTCACTGCATCTGGAAGCAGAAGTAGTGTTTCCATGTGTTTTGCACCTTTATTTCCTCTCCCTTCCCCTAATCTCCCAGCTTTTCAGAAAATCTAGAATATTGGCAGAAATAGGATCAATACAGCTCACTGAAGATACTGAGCATCTTGGGAAGTTTCTTCTGAAAAATAACAAGGCCCGATGAGAGAAGTGTCAAAATCACAGAACATGGCTAGCATGTCCATTTAAGGATTGAACTTCACTACTGAATGGTACCTTAGGTGTTGAATGGCACAGGAATGGGGGGGGGGGGGAGGTTATTGGAAGTAAAAGTCAAAGTTGATTAAGTCTCAAAATAAAATAAGCTTGTGGAATAAGGCAGGGGACTTGTTGCAAACCATAGAGTTTGTAGGCAATTTGAAAATGTGGAAATAGCTTTTTCCCTCTTGCACCATTCCAAATTATCAGCAACTATGATTTGGAGATGAATCTGACATCATTTTACCCAAAATGAAATGTTTTGTTCTAAGGAAACTTAGATCACTGAGCTGAAATGTATTGCTGCGTTCTCCAAACATTGGTTTATTTGGTAAAATTGACTTGGCCTCCGTAAATACTTCTGTTCTGTCCAGCTTCCTGAGTAGGATAGGAAAAGACTTTAAAACAAACAAACAAAGAAAGAAAAAACACACACACACACACACCCTTGGCTGATTAACTTTTGCTTTTTACCTCAAAGGAGCAGGGCAACATCAAGTTGTATGCTGTGCTGGTTGAACCTGTTTCATGCGTAAGCCTTATCCTATTTTTGATCACTCCCGCGGAATGTGTGGTGTATTGCTGTCTGCTTGTTTCCTTTGGAATTTAAGCCCCAAGGCCACAGGTTTTGGCTTAACTGCATTCCAGTTTTACTTTGGAACTAAAAATGGGGAAACAAGTATTAGCTTAAGAGAAAATGAGTCTGCTAAGGTTTATCAGTGATGTAATTGGGAATTGTGCTCATAACTCTCTTCCTTTCTGTCTTTGGTACTTCTGTTACTCTATCTGAGCACTTGCCAGCTATGTACACGATCCTAACAGCTATTGCTCTGCGCTGCTCTTAGATGAACTTGCCTTCATTTTATACAAAGGGAAACCCAGGCAAGGAAAGGACACCAAACTGCCCGAAGTAAATGAGATGAACAGAGACTTGAGCTGCTGTTTCTCCAAGTGCCATGCTACTGAGTAGCTCATGAATCCCATCTTTCTCATGCGTTTCCTCACTAATTGCACTGTCTGATATCACAGAAAATCTGGTTACTTTCCAAAAGAGCCGAGGTGTTTTGTAACGATAAGTTTGAGTAACTTTTGTACAATGGGATGGAAAATCTAAGCCTCAGGTGGGATCCACTTTGTACGTATGTATGTATATATTTCCCACCAAGGACCTTTAGTCTGGTCAGGGCGAGAGAGGGACAACCGCTGCTTGGACCTGGCATCACTGCCAGTTCAGATCAGGGCCTGATACAGACTGGCACCTACGTGTATACCAGGGAGTGTTCTTGCCCTCAAATTTCATCCCTGAAAGAACGCACTTTTAAGTGTATTTTTAAATAAAAGCCCAAGCCTGTATTTGTCAAAACTTTGTGGTTTGGGTTTTGGGTTTTTTTATGTTTCATCACCTGGTAGTGCATCCAGTGTAACAGAAGACGAGGTCACACATGGGAACGTCTGTTTTTCTACATGTGAAGGCAGTGTCAAATGTAGCAGTACCTCTCGTGTTCTTGTGCAGATTCCAGAGGTCTCTGAAGCCCAGGTACTGCTTGGCTTATCCTCAGGAACATGGTGAAATCGTGTTGTGGGGGTTGGTTGGTTTGTTTGTTTCCTTGTTTTTTTGACAAGGTGTATTTTTGATTGTTCCCATCCACTGCACCCCCTGTTAGGTGGTAGCTTCGGATATGTCCTGCTCTTAGGGGGACTCCTGGACTGAAGGATTTTTCTCTTCCTTGCCCAACAGAAATATCTGTGCAGCAAGATACTTCTGGTGGAACCATCTTCCTCAGTTGACCCTTCATCCTTCTGTAATGATTTTAATTTATTTTTCTTGTGCTTTCAGGTTATTTTTTTTAATAGAGCCCAGCAGCAGTGAGAATTAGTTTCCATTAAGGCTTTTAAGAGCATTTACCAGGCAGGTTATATTGTTCAATTTTTATTCAGCTGGTTAGAGACGATCAAGACAGTGAAAGTGTTACTATTCCAATATATTCAATGAAAAAAATATTCCATTTCTGCTTGTTAGATGTTCTTCAGTTTCCTGCTTGTCCTTTGCAGTCATTCATATTGCTGCACAGGGCAGGAGATGTGTGGAATGCCAAAGTTAGTGGCATCTGTGCACTTTCTACGTGGACTCTTCCATTAATCAGTGGCTTACTGTGCTGTTAGTTATTGTAAATACTCTGAAAATCCTAACTTTTTTGAAACCATCCCTGAATGTTATGCAAATACTTCTCCAGCAGTTATATTTTATGCTGCCTAATAGCAATTACTGTTACTAGACAAAGATGTGTTGTCACATAAACCATACGGAAAATATATACTGCATGTTTTACCTAAATGTTATCATGTAGCCTTACTAATACTACTTCCCAGATGATAGTATATCTGTGTTGTTGAGGGTAGAAATATTTTGTCAGGTTGCGTGCTTGGCTGAAGTAGTGTCCGTGGTGAATATGATATCAGATGCCCATACCTGAAGACTTTGTGCTTTTTAAAACCTTTGTCAACACCATGCGATAGATAATTTTAAATGTATCTGACTCAAATCCTCTGCTTGAATGGACAAATTCAGCTGCAGCTGTATATAGTGCTAAATTCCACTTAAATAACCATATATATTCAGTCCATTATTCTGTAGGTGATTTTTTTTTTTTTAAAGAATAAAAGAACACTTACAGCAAACAGATATGAAATGACCTGCCTGAAGCTCAAAGGTCAACATCAAGCTTTACGGTTCACATGAAGTCATATGCTTGCAACTTTTATTTTCTATAATGTAAATATGGATATTCTCATTGCATATTTATGCATTTAGCAGTTTGATATGTTGATGGCTTTGCACACCCAATTTATTAGTGTCTCAGTTTCACTGGATGTCCCTTGTACAAAAGGGACTTTTTTTTTTTTTTTTTTGAGTAGCTCTGTCATCCTGCGTCTCAACCTGACAGCTTCAGATTTTTTCCTGCTCTTCAAATGGAAACTTTATGCCTCCATCTCTGGATCCATTTCACTTCAGTTATGCTTCATCTGAGTTGGGAAGTACAAAACTGAATCTAGCAGTCCAACTTGAGACATGACAGTGATTATATAATAAATAACAGAATATTTTCAGTTTACTTTCTATTCTGTGCTGGTTTTGGGGGTGTTGTGGAGGAACAAAAATGGGAGAATAGCTGCATGCCTGCTGGTGATTACAGGAAGAATATTACATCGCTAAAAGTTATGGTCTACAAGCCCTGGTCAGTTATGATGAATTGAGAGATGAATCTACATTGGCAGAATGGTACGAGCAATTGATTTGGATCTGGAAATTGAACTGGTTGATACAATGGTTTAATATAGGAGCTATAGACTATTTTAATGAATCTTGAGAGTCTGCTCTCCAGTTGAAGAAAATTTGTAAATATAAAAAGCTCCTCGGTATTATTAAAGTTGCCTATCATAAAGAAATCAAAATACTTTTAAATTGATGGCAAAAGCAGTATGTCAATTTGTTTAGTCTCAAAACCCTATTCAAATATGTTTCATGTTGAAAATTCCGAGTTTTATACAAATGCAAATTACAGTCTTGAAAAGTTGATTCAGCACCACTACAAATTACATTCACTTTCATTAGCATTTGAATAAATGCTCCACTTCTGGGGAAAAGGTTTGTCACGCTGACAAAGCAGTTAAAGCCCATTGTGCTTATCAAAAAAGAAAAGGTCCTACAGTTGGTTTGAAAACAGTTTTGTAAGGCTCCATCAGTCAGGGATATTAATTTCTAATATTGCTTAGATGATCGATTGGTTTTCCTTAATTTTTTTTTTTTAAATTAATTTTATTGTAACTTGCTATAGAAGATCAGCAAGGCTGTTACCAGTATTTTCTCCTCCATGGTGGCACAATGGCATTTTTTAATTGTTTTTCAGGTGTTGTAAGAAAACGGTGTCAGTTGCCCTTGCTTTATGAACATCGCCAAACCAAAGCAGAATCATGGGGCTGTGACTACTCAGTGTTTTGGGGCAGGGCCAGGTATTGAAATCGGCACTTGTGCGTACATGTATCTCCTCCTGTGTGTCTGTATGAACTACTCTGTCTTCCAGTTAAATGCCAGCTCCCTGCTTGTGGGTCTTACAGACCACTACTTCTTGAGACTAAGGTAACACTGCGCTCTTTTCCTTCTGGTGGGGACAGATTCCTATAGAATAAGCCACTCTTCATGTCACCAGCACTCCTTTTTGTTTTCTGTAAAGGTGAGGAAGGAGCGGTGTATGAGCTACCAAAACTGCAGTCAGATCAGCAGCTTGTGGCTCTTGGAAGACACTTTTCAAGGCAGAATCTCTTTTTCCCTTTTTCATGTTACAGGTCTTAAACATGCTGGGAGGGGGTGGTATTGGTGCCAATGGAAGCCCCAGAGGCACAGCTTGATGGTAGTAAATTTTTAGGTTTTCCTTGCCTAAGAACAGCTGGAGCAAACACAGATAGGAGGGGGAGAAAGGGATCCTGTAACATTTTTTAAAGATATGATTGGATGTCCAAGAATTTCATGCAAGTTGGTTTTTAAACCATCTGTTCCTATGAGAAGCAGAACACACTGATTTTTTTCTTAAGTTTTTTTTTTTTTGTAAAATTCTCAAACAGAAAGCTAATTCCTAAGTAGAAATGGCTATATTTCTTTACCAATGGGCAAGTTTGTTAAGGCTCTTACAGCTTTGCACAAGAAGAGTATTGCATTTTAAGGTAAATGGAAACATTTTTCATGTTTGTAAAACTTCCTGCAAAAGTCAATTTAGAACTCATAGGAAATGGGGATAATAATTCTTTCAGCAATTTGTAGTTGTTTTGCTTTTTCTTTTTTAATGGGCTGTGTAAAACATCTTTGTTTTCTTTATACACATGCATGTATATATCTAAATCTAAATCTATATATCTATGCATTGCCAAGATCTCAATTTAGGTTTTGTCCTTGCTTTACAGGTAAGACAATAATTTGAAATATCTGTCTGGATAACTGTGTCCTTCAGTTTACACAGCTGTATTTTTAAGATATATGTAGACCTTTATTCAGAAAATGTCAAATGAACACTTCTAAGAGAAAAATAGACACTGTGTAGTTCCCTTTATTCTTTCAGGCTATCAGAAGGATGTAGGGTTTTCCTTACTTTTTCATTTTGCAGAGAGAAAAGAACCTTATGAGTGTACAAATGGTAAATAAAAAGGAGGGCATAAATCTGTATACTGCTGTACAGATGTGGTAGAAATACTTATTTCCTTCATTCTTTGTTTCTTGTAGTGCCTATAACTTGCTAGGGGCTTTCAAACACATGAAGAAACACAGCTGATCTAGTTCATATTAATCTCACTGACTGTAAAGGCTTTTGTAGAGTTGCATATTACCAGCTGACATTGCTGTCAAAATACAGGGGAATGAGAGAATCTGTGTATTTTGTAAATAGGTTATTATCCATTCTTTCTATTTATGTGTTCAACACGTAGATGTGAGTCCGCTCTACATTATCTTTGAGAGGTCATGACGACCAGGAGAAGTTCCTGAGGCTGGAGGAAAGCAAATGTCACTCCTGTCTTCAAGATGGACCAGAAGGAAGATCTGAATAACTGCAGGCTGGTCAGCTTCACCTTGGTCCCTGGGAAAGTGATGGAGCAAATCCTTCTGGAAACCATTTCCAAGGGCAAAATGGTGAGTGGATTAGTTGTCATGGATAATGAGGAAATAGTACCTGACCAATGTTTTGTAGCCTTCTAAAATAAGATGACTGGCTTGCTGGATCAGGGGAGAGCAGTCATTTTGATGTCATTTGATCTCAGTTGCAGTGAGGCTTTCAACACTGTCTTACTGGTGAAATACGGACTAAAGAAGTGAACGGTGGGGTGGATTGAAAACTGGCTGAACTGCTGGTCTCCACTGGTTGTGATTAGCTCAGTTGGATGGCAGTCACTAGCGGTGTGCCCCAGGGGACAGTACTGGGTCCAGTCCTGTTTCTGACTTGAGCTCCAGGCACTGGAAAGATATTCGCCGAGGAAGCCTAAAATGAAGAGGGAGTTCTGCAGAGGTGACTCAGAGCTTGCGCATCAGGGAGTCTGAGGTGTGCTTTGATGCCTCTGATATCTACAGCATTACATGGTGGTTTATGGTCTACATTTTCTTTTCCTGACACTTAGTGCTTTCTGAAATGTTCAATATTACACATAGGAAGGGGCAGGTTGGGGAAGGGGATTTCCTGGACCACGGCTGCAGTCTATCCAGTAGAGCCGTTTCTCTTTCCCTGATGTTTGCATTAAAAGTGGTCACATTTGTTTCCTAATAAAACTTTATGTTGAAGTTCAACACTACTTTTCCATTATAAGATTTTCAGCAGCATCTTAAGTGCTGGTATGTGACTACATTTGTTTTGTGTTCCTGCTTTGTTTTGGGCCAAAGCCAGATTAATCTCTTAAAAGAAAATATTCAAGGCATGGTATGAACTTCTGCAATTTACTACATCTGGGCAAGTTCATCCTCAACAGAGCTAAATTAAAATCAAACTGGTTGACTTACTGTGAGTCAGGCTGCAAGAAAGGGTGCATACAGGCTTCAGTAAGACAAATTATACATGCCAGCTGGCCTAATAAACCAAATTTTGTTTTATCTTTTTACTGTTGGGCTCATGCGAAGAATGATTACATTGCTATTTTTTGAGTTGTGTATTGAAGCTCTGCAGCACTGGAGGATAGTCAGCTTCGATCTGGACAGAGATCCAGGTTTCAGATGATCACTTATAATCAAATTTCTAATGCATCTGAAGAAGGTGGTTAATACTTACCTGTAATGTTGATGTGCAGGGTAGACAACTCTGAAAGTTTCAAGTAGAAAGTACATGCTAATATACAGCTAAGCCTACTGGGGCTAACCCACAGCACTCTACTTTGAAATAAGGGACTCACAGGTTTTGAATGCGTGTGCTCCTGTCAGTGAGGGACTCTGTAAATTCTTGTATTTATGACCTGCTGATGGCTGAATAGTAAAGTGAACTGTTTCACAAGTTATTTGTCATCACCTTGTATGTGCAGCATGCCAATCCATGTTTTATCATATATGATAAGATAGCAGTTAAATTACTGTTGGGAGTTCTGGTTCATTTTGCCAAAGATCTCCATGAAATTCTTACTCCACTCACTGGTGAGTTATGCTTACTTGGGGCAACACAGTTGCTTTAAATTATTTTCTCATTAAAAAGCATAAAGCCTCCACAAATGTATAATTTTTGTTAAATAACTACTTTTCAGATTCTGTGTGGCTCTGAGTATAAACGTTAACCACTGTAAATCAAGCTGTTTCAAATGTTTTATAGTATTATGCACATTTTAGTTTAACAATTTATCTCACATCGTGCGATCCTCCATTATCAGATTGCACAAACCACCTCCATGCCTCTTAATTCTTGTATAATACCTTATCGCCAACTCCCGCTGTTAATTGTATGGAAAAGCTGGACTAAAGAGTTCTTTTTCTGTAGTGTAACCGTGTAGAATCTTTGAAAAGGTGTAGCTAATTTCTCTGGTTTTTTTAATTTTCTTTCTTGCTTCTTTGTCCTTGCACCTTCACGTATATACTTCTGTCACCTGCTTATCTTCTTTTGCAGATGCAGGTATTCCTCTGATACCCTCTCCTCTCTCTTCTGCACACTTGGGGCTGGGTTTCTCATGGTACAAGGTATCCTGTTGGCAGTTTGAATATTCGCAATTGAATATACCTACTTCCAAAGGTGGTTCTGCCCTCCTGAAGCTATCTCATGTTTTCCATGCATTTTTGTGTTTCATGGCAATAGTCCAATGGCAGCATCTAGGCTGGAACTCCGTCTCTTTTTTTCTCTTGTAGAGATCTGGGACTTCTGTTGCAACAAAGTGTAAAGATGCATATAGAAATGGCTGAAAGCCAAGTGTCGGCAATGCAAGAACTTTTTCCTACCTCTTGCTGTGTATTTCAGAAATGACTGCTGTAAAATCCCCCTTTTTTAATAGGAAAAATACTTTATTCGTCTCTTAATGAATTGGTTCTGTGTCTCTGAACTCATACCAGGGAATTTCTGCAGATTCTGGGTTGTCCTCTGCAGAGGATATGTCCTTCTTCTCTGACAGACCATTCAGCATAGAGAAAGAGATGGAAATACTGTTTTATCTAGCACTGATACTGGTGAACTCCTAGTGAATATGATGCAGATAGCCATGTCACCCTTTGGGTTTATTTAATTCCAGGTTCAAAAATCTCCCGTCAAGGGAAACCAAAAATATACATTCATAATATACATGCATCCAGCACTGGTCGTGTGTAAGGTGACAGAAAAAGAGTGTGCATCCTCTTTTTTCCTTTTCTTGTCATCACCCAGGCACAGTCTGTGTGTGGAAATCGGCCCCTGGTAAGCCAGCAGATAAGCGATCAGTGATTGATGCAGCACACACAGATTTCTGTTGCTGTAAATCTGCCCATGGTATATGCATCAGCCTTTTTTTAAGACAGGAGGAGAAGGATCATTAAAGGGGGAATAACATATCTGAACAGTCACGAGTATTAGTTTTCAGTATACTTGGTTTTCATTCTCAGATTTTTGTCTCCTTGCTGCATGCTGCGGTTAAGAAGATTTCTTGACAAGGCGCCTGTGATTCATTGCTTGCATCATTCAGAGTAAACAGAGCGGCTTTTCTGAGACAGGCGGCACACCTTATTTCTGCTAACAAACTGTAGTAGAGGAGTAAAATAAAGGCAGTTCTGCCACAGGTGGACTTGCTTTCTGAGGAGGCAGAGGATGCTTGCACTGCTGTCAGCTGCTGGGGACTCTACTGTCTTGCTGTCAGCTTTAATTTGCAGTTGAAGTTAGATAAAAATTCCATCAAAGTCAGGACCATGGGAAATGTGCTGAACCAACACAGTCAATCACTGCTTTGAAGGATGAGTGCTTTCTGGCCAGCTCATGTTCCTGGTGAGCTAGTGTTTTGGAGAGTGGCATGCACGTCTGCCTTCGGTGAAGTCTTCGACCTCTGCAGGAGAAGAAGTGTGCCCCGCGGTGTGTTGCATGCTACTGAGTACATCAACAGTAGCGTCCTGTGCTCCTCAAACACTCTTGCCTTGTTACACGAAGACTATATCACCAGTCGCTCATTGCCAGGGCCTTGGGCAGCTGCAGTGCCAGAGAACACATTTTGGTGGTGTTTATAATATCTACCTTCTTTGAGGTGGGGAAGGGTGAAAAGGGTAAAATGCTTTTGGAAATGGCAGCCCAGGTGATGTTAAAAGGAGTTGTCTGACATTATCTTGTAGAAAGAAAAGAAGTAAGGATAGCACTAAGATTTACTAGGAGAAAAAAATGTCTAATTACTTTAGAGAAAATTGTTACTCTAATTAAAATAAGGCAAAATATGATGTTATATCAGAAGTGAACAGGGATGGAACTTCTGAGCAAATAATACCGTCAATCAGCAGAAATCTGTGCTTGGGTATCTGCATCAGTTCTTATGTCCTAAATTAAGGATTGTGGATGGTTGGCACAACCCCTCTGTTGGCACAGCCTCTCACAAGTCTTTTGTGAAATCATCAGTGAAAACATAACGTTAAGGGTGAAACATAAAAGCAATCCATTGTGTCTTTATTTCAGATGATCAAACATGTTATTTGCAGTGTCCACCCTCATTGTGTCACAGTGAATAATTACTGCTATGATCCTTTGCCATCTGATGTTTGTGTTCTAGTCTAGCTAATACCTGACAACCCATTTCTACAGTTTTACATTCAGTCCGTTCCACTTACCTGTCATTACCTATATATTCCTCTACTCTCTTTCCACAGTTTTATTTTTGCCGATTGGATCAGAGAAAGAATACAAGAGCTCTAGCTGGTTGTACTCTTTTGATTTTTGTGGCTATATTCTTTGTACTATTCTTGCTCGTGTGGACATGCCTCAATAGCATCAGTACCATACAAGCGGAGACAACCAGAGAGAGTGCACATGAAGAGATAGCCATTGTGATGACATTTGTAAGGAGAGTTGAAAGTATCATGACAAAGTTCAGAAGTAAATAAAAGATCACTTTAAAAGAAAACAGTAGGAGAGAAAGCAAAATAAGGCTGTCCATTGATTTAAGTTCAGAACAATTTTAGAAGAGCTGAAAATGATTGCAAAGTCTAGAGACTGTTTAACAAATTTAACCTCGAGCACTTCTATTTATCATTTTTGGCTGGTGGAATTAGCTTCAATTCAGAAGCAATGACAGATAGACTTCTTGATTTATGATATATTTTGGCTGAGGCCTGAAATAGCCTCTTAAAACCCTTATAGCAGAAATCTTTTGTATTGACCTATGGGAGGATTGATCTCCAATAGAAGGTAAGGCAAATTCCTAGTGTAGCCACAAAGTCACATCTTACAAAAGAGATTCATCAATCTTGATGCTCTGTTTAATTTTCTTTTTAGGAGTTATAATCTTTCGTAGTGAAACTGTTGTTAATAAGATATCAAAAAAACCCCAACACATCAATGAGTTTGAAAATATTTTTAAAGCAGCGACTTGTTTTTCAAAACTGGTGGTTTTGTTCCAGGCTTGTATCTATGCTTCTTAGTATGGCTTAACTGTGGTGTTTAAGTTTTAGGCAACTGCAGTGACTAACAAACTGGGCAGTGAGAGTGTCTGGGAGCTGGAATTCTGTGCCTGGCTGGGCTTTAGTTTAGGGAAACCTTTATGAATGTTGGTGCTTCTGCTCTCCCAAAGATAGACACATACCAGAGCTTGGCAGGATTTTTCAAGTGGGCTTAATTATTTACACTTCTAATTGGATGTGTTTAGAAAGTTGACCCTGTCCTTAGCATTTTAGCATTTGAGTTTATTTGGTTATCTTTTATTCTCTTTCCTTCCCACCCACTCTTTCTCATTGCTTTGCTCTAGTATTTAAATGTGTGTTAGATTTCTGATTTGACCTGGAAGTTTGACCAGAAACCTGCGGAGTTCCTTTCCAACTCAAATTATCCTGTGATCCTATGAACATGGCATAAGTTGCAGAGTCAAAATTAATCTTTAGGTCCAAATACCAGGGCAGCCTCCTGAAGCAGGGACAGTGCTTTTCACTATACGTGTGTTGAAGTATGCCGCGTAATGAGAGCCAACCTTGCCGTCTTGGCAGGGTAGTGAGTAAGAAAGGAAAGGACAAAGCCAAAGAGCTTTGAGGAACTCTAGCTGCCAGGAGATTCTGTTTCTGGAGCGGCAGGACACAACTGACCAACTGATTCGTGTCACCGTTCGCTCTCTGAAAAGGTGCTCGGTCTGGAGTTCACCTGAAGCTGGGCATTAAGAGAATTGTTTTATCATAATGTGTGCATGTGAGCGTACGCTTGTGTATGTCTGTTTCCTACAATGATGTATGAATTGGGATGCGTTAATAAATCTGCTTCTAGTGATAGTTTGTAATGAAATGTAATGTGAGGAGAATACAGCATGGTGGAGGTGACTTTGGATCCCTATCAGGATATTCATGGCGTGGAATTACCTATGATTTTTCTTTCATTATGAGGAAAACAGTTTGCTGAAGAGTGTGGATGTGCTACTAGCTAAACCAAGCATTATTTCTTTCCAGAATACCATATGTAGGGAATTCCAAAATAACAAAACAAATCAGCTTTGATACAATTTTTGAATACCTCCTGAGTGCCATTAGATAGCTACAGACTATCTGTATCATGTTTGATATATGTTTGCAGGATTGCACTGAGGCAAAACAACCAGGCACGATACCAGTTGTTAGTATAAATAAAACATGTGTACCCACTGCACAAAAGCAATTGAACATTCAGCCTTAAGTCTATTTATCTGCATTTATTGCTTTTTTTTTGTGAGAGACAATAAAAAGGATTTTTGCATGTGTGTTTGTGTGCTTTGGTGTTTTAAATCCAGTCAGGAAGGATGCATAGCAGGTTAGGTAAAACCCATCTAATAATCTGTTAAGGTAGCGTAATATAATTTTCTTTAAATGAGGAAGCCAACTTGCCTGATTTTTCAAACTTGTTGTTTTAATTTTTGCAAACAAAAATCTAAGGAAAACAATTTGAGGTATGAAATGGAATAAATGACTAATACCTTGTGTTTCCTGTCTGAGCTTCTGCTTAGGTTTGTGTGAAGGCCAGTAGCTGTGGGGTGCTGCCATTGCAACAGGCAGTGCTGGAGGCAAGGCTGGTCATCACCTGGGGTCCGCTCTCCAGATCACAGGTAACAAAGAAAAGACAATCTGAATATTCATCTTGGTTTTGAAGTAAATTGTCCTCAGATTCTACCTTAGGGAGATCTCTCCTTTATCTCCAAAAGCCAAAAAACTGTAGATTTTATTACTGCCCTCGAGGGTAAGAATTTGAACCTTTTCACTAGGGAAACTGGAAAATACCAACAGTGAGATGCCAGACATTCTGTATTTTATTTGACCTCATCTTTTTTCTTCTTATGAGAGAAAAAGTAATGAACTAAACAGGTTTCCTGATGATGGGAATTGTTCATTTGGTTGGGGCTGAAGGATGGTATAATTTTCAGTTGACATCAGTACTTGCCTGTTAACATTAGAAATCCAAGTTCTTGCTCTGGTTCCTAGATAGTGGGAGCCCATTAGGTATGACCACATAAAAACATACGTGCAAAACTGAAATCTCTGCAGTATAGAGTAAGTGAGTTGGTATTAAGTCTTCAGGGAGCAAAAATGTTACTTATCCAGGCTTCAGCATGGAAGGCTTCAGGAGCTGTAGTGTGATTTTCGTTTGACTCGCTCTCCCCCAGACCGCCCGGGTTGGCCGGGAGACGTCCACCAGAGCAGGGCATGCTCGTTCCTGCAAAAACTTCTGGTGAAGCTGCCTGCAGCTCCTTCAGCGTGGAACTAGTCTGCCCTGACCTAACTGAGCCGAATACTTGGTGCAGCCCTTTCACTTTGCAAGATCATCGTTCTCAGTGAGACTACCTCAGGGGTGGAGGCAAAAAAGCCAGTCATCAGTCATTAACCTTCATTTGGCAAGCAAAAACTACAGCCATCTCCCCTGTTCCCACCTAGGGAGAGGACAAATTTACTTGCAGTGTCCATTTCCACTTTTTGGGTAATGAAGAAGTGTAGTCTGCATCAGATCACAGTCTGAGTCCTCTTCCCCAGTTCGGAATGGCTGTTCTGTCTGTTTAGCTTCAATAACGTTTTCAGAGCTCTCTCTGCTCTTAGGAATTCAGCACTGGGGTCTTTTGCAAGCAAAAATGTTAAAAGCAGCCACTGACTTGTGGAAGAAGTTTCTGCAGAAGAGCATTAGAGAAATAATTGTTAGTCCTATTTCTTTGGACATATGGGAAAATCAGATGCTTTCTGCCTGTAAATAAAAAAAAAACCACAAATGAAAAGACCCAGTTACAGTGGATCCCACTATCTCCACAGCTATGGTTTTGGATAATACATGAAGAAGCAATTGATGCTGCCAGAAAATCAAGAGATAGTTTACAGAGAGAAGTACCTTTTTCAGGAGTACATATATTTTGAGGGCCAGAAAAGAAAATTCCAGTATTTAAAATGTATTCTAGTTTTATTGGCTGTAAAAAGATCAATCTATTTTATTGCCAAGTATAATTGTTAAGGCTCATCTGCCTTCAGATACTTAATCAACATAATGCTAATAGTTTTGTACAGTGTGCAGTTCTGTAGGTTTTGGCATCCAGCAGAGAGAAGTATTACGTGTGTGTATCCTTTTTTTGAAAGCGACATGCTCAGTTCCTTGAAATGTAAGAGGTTGGGCTGAGAGCCTGAGTGAAAACTACCCTTAAAACTCAGAAACTTTCACATAATCTAAACTTATTTAAATATGACTTGGGAAATTAGGTGTTCTCAATCATTTACAAAAATCTAGATTTGGAGGTATTAAGCATAGTTGTTGTGGTAAAGCTTATAAAGCTGCTTTCGTTCACATTTAGGATAGGAAACAAACATGGTTAATATTTGGACAAACATATTTTTTATTTTTGTAAAGGTAGGAAGGGCTAAATGTGTGTGTGTGTGTGTGAGAAGAAACTAATTCACGCCCATCAGCTTCGTATTTATTTATTTGAGGTTTCTTTATTGGTTTTATTTTTTATGGCAAATGTATTAGTAAATGACATTTTCCCCTCTCTTATTTTCTCATTATGTTTTTCAGACTTTGTTTGAGCCAGCACTGGTTAAATAAGCATTTTGATCTGTCCATGAAATAATGAGGAATACTTTGCAGACAGTTGTACTATTAGCAAAGTAAAACTCAAGTTGATCTGTTTAAAATGTTGTGTGCAAAACCCGATAAATTAAGTAATAACATTTCCTATCCATTAAAATATAAAAGCTGCAACTGAATGGGAGATGAACACATTTACCTATTATTGTGCAGTGCTATTCTGAAAGCAGTCATTTTTGCTAACTGTCCCAAAGCTGCAAGATTTAGAAGACCACTGTTGATGTCCTTGAATGTTGCCTCAAGTGGTCCATGAAAAGCCTAGAAGCTCCAGGCATCTTTGAAATGGCTACTGTCACTTCAGCAGCTCTAACGTGAAAAAGGGCCTTTTGGACATTTGGTCACACTCTTCTAGTGAAAAGCCTAGTATGTCATGGAGATGCATCTCCTGCAGTTTTCTTTCACTCAGAGGAGCAGTGAACAAATGCAAGTGTTAAAGGAAAAGCCCCTTCTGATTCTGATTTCTGCTCTGAGGTCAAGGCTTCAGCCTGAAAGTCTTAAGCTGTCATTTCTTCTAGGAGTTTTCTTCTACTCAGAATTACTGTTTGAAGACTGGCTCCTTCATAATAACTTAACTTGGCCTCTGGAAGTAAAGGAGAACTCTTGTTCTCTTCTCTTTGGTAAGAGGTGTTGGCAGCTGTGTGGCACCTGAATCAGGCCCATTTCCCAAAACAGCTCTTCAGGAAATCTTCAGACACAAACAGTTGTAACAAATCTGGTTCCCCAAGTGCACACAACCTGCCACTTCTTCCATTTCCATACTAACCCTGCATATGATAACTCACCCAAAACCTCATCTCCAGGCTCATAGCAAGGGATTGATAGGGAGTGAGTGCTTTGGACTTGTGATATCTTTTTTATTTTCACGATTTTTACATACTGCAGAGAAACACCAGAACTGAATAAAGTAAATAACAAAATATCTGAGAAGGAAAGTTTTTACAGCTGTGGCTTGGGGTGGTACCTGAGAAGCTAAGACATCTTCAGAGCCAGTTTTTAGGTGATTGCTGCAATGAGAGTATTACATTTACATTTGTAATGTGGATGGCAGATACTAATTCATAGGAATGTATCGTAGGAATTCTTTCTCACCTGTTTATCAAGAATTTACCATACATTTTTCTGGATTAAAATTTTGCTATAAACCTGCTGTTCTGTACTGATCTCAAGTGTGGACTTGCTGCTGTCAGTGGTTGTCAGCTGACTGTACAATAAGGTTGGTTAGGTTTAGTATTCTGTGTTATCAGCTCTACTGAATCGACAAATCCGATAGATGTTCAGTGTCTGTGCTTGCTGCAGCCACAGATAACCACGCTGTCTCTACTACTCAAGGGGAGATGGCTCCGTCACGACGTTTCATTCTCTCTGTCTGGTTTTCTCTGGAACCAGAGCATTTTCTACCCGCTTTGCTCTTCTGGTGAGCTCTAGGCGTCAACAACTGTTTTGCCAACGCCGAGTCCTTCTGCCTGTGGCAGGTGCCTTCAGTCTACGCCACTGAAGCAGAACGTCCCGGAGCAGCAGAACCACCTTCACCGCTGAGACGCCCTGGGCAGGAGCCCTGAAAATGCCCAGTGACATGAAACCTCCCAAACTTTGCAGAAACGCGTCTCCTTTTTGCTAACAATTTGCTCCACAGGCATTCAAAATGTTACCAGTAATAGTCTCTCTGTTTATTTGCAAAAGTTGAGCACCACAGTCCATAAGCTATTTAAGATAGCATAACATGTTCCCAGTTAATGACTGGTCCAATTCCATGCTATGCTGCAAACATATCACAACATAATGTCTGTTTATTGTTTTCAGTCATTTTGCAAAAAGTCTGCATGAAACAGCCTTTTAGCTTGCAAAGTGACTGAAAATGTTTGCAGTAGAATAAAGGGAAATTTAAGTTGAATTCTGGATGTTGTTACCAAGTGGAGGGTATTGACGGATGTCTTCAGGCCTGGGATGGAAACCAGCACAGGATCCTCACTTCATCCATCCAGGTGCTCCTTTGCCATCCTGGGAAAGCATCTTACTCCATCCCCGCACTGATCCTCCTGACCACAAAAGCGTCTCTTCTGCAGTGGCAAAAAATATGCTGTTAATATGTTCATTCTTTAAATGGAAGTCTTTGTTACAAAATGCTGGAATAACGACTGAAGTCTGCATATACAGATGGGGATTTTGACTTTCTCTCCGGAAGGCAGATGCCTCTCTGCGGGTCTCAGGCTGCAGGACAAGCCCGTGGCCCCTCGCTGGGCCTGGGCACTGGAAGATGCTCTTGAAGGGCGCGGGAGGTGTGCGCTTGTCGAGGATCCGTGCTGGCAGGGCAGGGAGTGTGGGAGGCAGTCACAAGGGCATGCGGCACCAGGAGTGATGAGAAAGAGGTTAACAGGGCTTCTCTGAGACTCAGTGGGTCCAAGAGCCCGACTTCCCCACTGCGCTGAAGGAGGGGCAGGCAGAGATTTTGCCCGTCAGGTTTGGAAGTGGAGTTATCTGTATGCATTCATGTGCCCAGGTAAGCAAGAAAATAAGCAAACTGTCCTTCCCGCAGCTGGGAGAGGAAAAAAAGCCATTAGCAAATAGCAATACTTAATGATAAAGACAGCGTATATGCCTAAGAGATAATGTAGGTGTAGAGAGAATATGGACGACTGAGCAGATTTCCCATCAGCTGTCATCACTGCTGTGGGGGAATTGGTCAAGGCTGACTGAGACGACTCTGTCTGAACGTCCAGGAGTCCAACTCCCAAAGTGATGAAGTAGGAAGCACCATGCATGGCACTGCTGGTTTGGACAACTACAGGACCTGTTTTTCTTATCAAGTCCTTTTTATTCTTTCACACTTTTGAGTCCATTTCCATTATGAGTTACATGGAAATATAGAAATACTGTTCAAAGTCTTTTTTGCAGTGCGGTACTGCACCACACTAGGACATTTTTTTAAGTTCACCCTTTGGTCTTGAAAAGTTTGTATATCTAAATGTGCACTTTAATTTTGTTCTGTATTTCTCCCAATGCACAAGGGATTTAGTGAATTCAAACTATTAACAAATATTGGCAGTCAGGTCTTTGTTTTTTCAGCTTGCATGCCAAGTGTTAGCAGGATTCAATTTAAAATGGTTGAGATAATGATCTCTCTCCTTGTAGCATGTTACTTTATCTAGCCTGTACAGCCCGTTTTTCTCTCAGACACTCAAGTTACATGCCATGGAAGCTTTTAAAGCAGATAAATAGTAAAATCCAAACACTGACTGATTTCTTTGTACCTGTGGCAAATTTAGCTTTGAAAAAGTATTCTCAGATTTAAATGGGTAAGTGCAAATTTTTTATTACGTCTGTTAAAAGTATATATTAACTGGAAAATGACAGGCTCCATTGGCTCCCAAAGGTAATACACATCATAATTTTGAATTGTACTCAAACTGAACTGTGAAATCAGTTTGATTTTATATTATAAAAAATAATATAAATTAGTTTGATTTTATATTTTCATCTAATTCTTTTATATTTGCAGCTACAGTTCAGTAAAATAGTTCATTAATTTTAGTTAGGCTTTTGCTTTAGTGTTCAGAAGGTCTCACAATATGTTCTAGAACCACTCAAAGGAGTTTAAACCAATGATTCCCTTTCCAGTGTTGTTTTTTCCATGGTGAAAGTAAGGCAACATTGGGAATTGTTGGTTGGAAGCCCTCCTTCCCTGGAGGTCTCTAGTCCAACCCCCTGCTTAGAGCACTCCGTCCACCAGCACCACCTCGGGTCAGCTGGGCACTGTCCAGCCAGCTCAAAAACTGCTAAGGGTAGAGAAGGACATATATCTATACATACATCAGTATAACTTTTCAAAGTTTAGCTTTCCATTTCAAATTCTGAAACTGTTACAGTTATACAGAGGGAATTCATGGAAGAGAGTGGAACATGGTCTCTTTTTAAAAAATTCTGGTTTAGTTTTAGAAAGTTTCACAGCTTTGCTGGTGGATCTACTCTACGACATCTGTAAAATCAACAGAAAGGGAGAGAGGAGCTGCTTTCCTGGAGTTTGTGGTGTTCTGCCTCATCTCAGGCATGGAATAAACACTAAAAGCTGTGTAGGATGGTGTGCGGAATGAACCTTGAATATACAGAACTGGGCAGCGTATAGGTATGATTTGAGTCAGAGCATAATTCTAAGCCTTTGAAACAGGAAACTTTTTTCAACACAAAAGGTATGCTTTTAGGTATGTTATTTGGTTATTAAAAATGATGAGGTAAATTCATTTATAAGAGTCTGTAATATTTGAATGTGTCTATACTACTTACTATACGTGATGTCTTGCCTGTCTTACCACTAATAGGAAGAGAGGTTCATGACTGAAGATCTCATTATATGTGATTTAACTTCTATAGTTTCAATATCTAAACATCTCCACAGTGACTTGATTTATGCAAAGAGTTGGTCTTGAAAGTATTGCTTATTCTTAGGGAACAATCTTTTCTTGGTGTCTATTTTATCTCCTGAATTCCATCTCTTTCCTGTCAATATTCACGTTTTGTAGTATCCTGTTCTTAGTATGTGCTGGTGTTTTTACTGCGTAATAATACAATTTCTCTACTTAAAAGAATAGTAATTATTGGAGAATAATCAACTGTTGTCATCTATTGCTAAACCAGAAAAACATTAACAGAGTATACGGACGGTGGTTCAGAAATTGCCCCTTTTACTCCACTGCAAAGGGAGAAATAGTAAGTACATTAAATCAATACAAGTGAAGTTTTTGCAATGGAAGGAATGAAACTTTTTTTTGTACTGACGCTAGAAAGAAGCATGACAACCAATTGTGTGACAGCCTGTTATCAGCATGTCAGCACTTGCAAACTTGTTTCTGGTATTAGGACAATGTGATTTTCTTGGATGAGCTCGCTCTTAGGTAGCATATGTAGAAGAAGAATTTCTGGGTTAACTAAAAGCAGGTTTCTTTTAAGTCATTGGACACTTTCTTCTAAAATTCCAGTTTATCCCCAGATCTCCCTTTCACAACACATTTCTTTGCAGATTGCCATATTGTATGACCTGAAAAAGTTTACAGGGAAACATCACACCAGAAAGAAGCAGAGAATCTGTGGCTGCAGTTAAAGGCAGAGACACGGGTTCTCACCCACATCAAGAAGATTGTAATGGCACTCTGAAGGTGTTTGGGAGTAGTCAGCGTAGATTTATGAAGGGGAAATCAAGTCTGAACAACCTGACAGCCTTCCACGATGAGATGACTGGCTTGGCAGAGGAGGGGAGAGCGGTGGGTGGTGTTTATCATGAGTTTGGAAAGGCTTTCAACATTGCCTCCCGTAACATCCCTCAGACGAGCTGGTGGAGTGTAGGGTAGGTGAGTAGACAGCGACTGAAAACTAGCTGACCTGCTGGGCTCCGACGCTTGTCAGCAGCAGCACGAAGCCCAGCTGGAGGCCAGCCCCTCGCGGCGTGCCCTAGGGGCCAGTACTGGGTCCAATCCTGCTTAACGTCATTAATGAGCTGGATGACGGGTCAGCGCACTCTCAGCGAGTTGGCAGATAATGCAGAACCAGGCCAGGGAGGTCAGTGGTTAATTAACAAGACGAATGTGCTGCTCTTCAGCGGGACCCTGACAGGCTGGAGCATGGAGCCAGCAGGAACCTCCTGAGGTTTAGCAAAGGGGAATGCCAAGTCCTGTGCTTGGGAGCAATAACCTCACAAAGTTTAACAGCGGGAAACGCAAAGTCCTAAACACCAGGAGGAACAACCCCATGCACCAGCATAGGCTGAGGGGCGAGTGGCTGGCGAGCAGCTCTGCACAAAAGGGCCCGGGGGTCCTGATGGCCAACAAGTTGAACACGAGCCAGCGGTGCGCCCTTGCCCCTAAGAGGGCCAACGGCGTCCAGGGCTGCCT
This sequence comes from Buteo buteo, assembly GCF_964188355.1. NCBI lineage: Eukaryota > Metazoa > Chordata > Aves > Accipitriformes > Accipitridae > Buteo > Buteo buteo. The sequence goes on along the minus strand of NC_134190.1, from coordinate 27,918,721 downwards.
TAGGAAAGGTTGTCCTTCCCCTCTGGTCAGCTCTGCTCAGCCACATCTGGGCTGCTGTGCCTGGGTTTGGGCTCCCCAGGGCAAGAAGGTCATGGACATACTGTAGCATGTCCAGCAAAGGGCCACAAAGATGATTAAGGAATTGGAGCATATGTCCTAATAATAACAAAACAATATCTTATTTACATAATAATTTTTTAATCTGTTTTATCTATTATTTGGTTTTGTTTATTATTTACTTTGATTTATTTACTTTCTAATTTCACTTACAAAATAAATTTTATTATGTAAAACAACAACATATCAAGCCAAAGTAAGAAAGTAAGCAGAAATAACAGTGATTTTTTAAAATTTTATTTTAACCTTTGTTCTTTTGAGAACTGATTTGGCTGAGAAGTGTGATATTACCTCTTTTTTAAATTCAAATAATGGTGGAAGATTTCAGTGTTTTGGAAAGTGAAGGGGGTGGGCATGCCTTAAGGACTACCATCACACAATCTCTAAAAACTGAAGCTGTGTGAGACAAAGTTTGATTTTAGAAGGAGCTGGTGTTACATCAAGATTGAGGACATCATAAAATAATTATGAAAGCGAATATTTCATTTTTGTGATATATCATTTAATAATAATTTTTAAATCATACAAATATATTGCCTTTCTTTGGATATCTGTGTTGGAAAAGCATTTCAGGGAAAGATGGGAAAGAGGTAGGAAAATGAGAGGTATAGCAGACTCTTAAATGTACTTTCCACAATAAGCCAATAAACCCCAAGTTTGTTGTGCCCTAAAGCCAAATGTTAAGCTTTAACTTTGCCCTCAGATGGCAGCTAAAAAGGATCGGCACAATTTTAAGACAGAGGATCCTACAGGCACAGCTCAGCCTTATCAAAAGTGACCCCTTGGCCTCCCCTGTCCCACCCCAGGTAACCATATAAAGTAAATCCTAAGCTAAAAGTGACCTGCTTCTGGCAATACTCACTGTCTTAGGGTCACACTCTACTGACAATGTTTGAATTAAAAGGTCCTAACAGAAACGATTTATAAACGCTATGAACAACCTTGTCCTAAAGAAACGTTTTGTCCATTTGTGATGAATTGCTGCAGACTGGCCCTTTTACAATTGCATGTTTACAGAAAGAATGACGTGAAATCAAAGTGCTATCAAAGATCTCTTCATTATGTGCTAAAAACCCCCGACTTGGTATCTGAGTAACCTGTTGGTGGTACAAGGTTTGTAGTCTTGCTCTTCTGCATGATAGGCATGCAAAAACCAGATTAAACCATTGCTTTTCAGGAGACAGAAAGCCTCACGATCGCTGAGACTTGTTTATTCTCCCTCTCTGGCTGCCTGTGGACTTGGTTGACTACTCACTGTTAAGGCTGTGGAAAAATTGCCATTGTTATGGTGACAGTGGGGAGCAGCCGGTGGATGCGATTGTCCTCGCACCTTCATTTGCACAAGTGCTGCTCCTGGATAGAGGGTGTAAAAGCAGGCGGAAGGAGAGAAGGGATCCCCTCTGGGACCCCCAGCAAGTCACCGTAGTACCAGTCTTTGGGAACTGCAGCTGAGCTGTGAAATGCCAGCATTTTGGACTCAATTCCCCTCACAGGACACTATTTGGGTCTGTTCACCTTTCTAGCTTTCACCCAAGTCATTATGAATTTCTTTTTGAGCGAATTGATCCCAGATAGTCAGGCCTCAGGGCAGCAAGAGCTTGAGATTTTTCACATCTAGCCCAAAGGTGATGAAGAGAAAGAAGCCCCAAAAGGATAGGAAGATGGACATCTCGATATAAAAGTAGAAGCTGTTGCAGAATAGGCTGAAGCATTGTTTATTGTTTGTTTAGTATATAAATGAAATCCGCAGAACTAGCTTCACCCATATGCCACTTTTTTCACAGAAGATGATCTGTTGGTTGTTAGAGACAGTCTAGTTCATCTGGTACTTCCATGAGAGATTTTCCCAGCCTGAGAATTTACTATTTAAAAATACAAAATCCCTCACATTTAATTTTACATCCAGTTGCCTTCCTCATTTTATCTAAATTAATAATTTGTTCGAATGATTTATATTTTGGAATAAGCTTATCCCTACACACAGAGACTTTAGTAAAGTACAACATGTGTATTTGTATTAATGGTGTGATTTACTGGTAGGATTTTCTGTCCAGCGCCAGAGTTCTCTATCTCCAGTGATTATTTCAGTCATCACATGCTTTACTTACTTATTTTTTGGCTGACCTATTGTAGGCATTGTCTTTCATTAATAAGCGTCAGTCAGGAAAATCGTGACTTGCAAATTGCACGCTCCTTCAGCACTTAGAAGCTATCAGCTGTTGGTGACGAGTACAGAGAAAACATGAAAGAATGGCCTTGTGAGTAAGGCTTTTGTGCAGGACTCAGAAAATTTGTTTTAATTTGTGGTTCTGCCATACAATTCTTATGTGGCCTCTGGAGAATTGTGTAGGTTCAGAATACAAGCTGTATAAACACGATAATGATAATTCCTCCACTTTGTATTTACCTTACTATTGCATTACAACCTTTTCAGAAAATGCTATAGCTTTTACTGCACTTGCATGATGGCTAGAACAGTGGTTTGTGGGCTCTTTTGGGTCCACAGCAACACAAAAATAGTGTTAGAAGCAACAAACCATCCCTCTTTTTGCTGATGTTCAATGGAAAATAATAGGTGGGCCTGCTGTGACCTGTCCTGGAGGCATGGCATTAATGTGTTGTAGAGTTGTACACATCAGCCATTTCTAATTTCCTATCATTTATCCAGAGGATGGCTGTAAGAATCAGAGAAAATCAGTGAAAAAACATTTCTTCATCAGACTCAATCACCCATAAATACTGGTGAAATAGATTTGTGTCTGAACTGGCAACCCTTTCTTAACCCTTTGTCAGGGACGATGTGCTGTCCCCTGGACCAGGACAATGCTGTAAGTGTGTGGAATGAGTGGAAGGCTGAAATGAGTCCCCAGTTACACCAGTTTGGAGAGAGTGCCTACAAGGTTTACATGTGTTTCATCAAAATGATGTCCGATGTCAGAAATCTATGTTGCAAGAATTATCAGGTTTATTAAGAATTATATAGAGTTCCTCCAGAAAGGATGGGATCTGATATCCAGTTATCCTAATTTCATCTGAAGCTTCAGCATGAAACTGAATCATATTCCACATCTTTTTTCCTTAGTGAACATGAACGAAGTTGTATTTGTGTCGCTAGGAATGCATGGTTTTACACCCAAAATGTAATTTCTGAATTCCCGGGGAAAGCTCTCCAATTTCAAACAGGAAATAAGACGACAAATGATTTCACCTTCAAGTTACTTCAAAACACTTAATTTAGCTGGTCACATCCTCTGTAGCCAGCAGCTGTCAAGAGCTAACTTCCAGAAAAGTAATAAAAAGGCTGGACAATTACACTATGCCACACTTGGGTAGAATATCCTTCCCTGACCCCTGAAGGTGAACAGTTAGCATCTGACATGAAGTAAGATCCTGGCATCCTTTGTTTGCATATTCACAAATACTGGTAATGATCACTGGGGTTTAGCCCAGTTTCTCCGGGAAGTGAGAATTCATGCTGTTCTCCCTGAATTTAAAGAAATCCCTGCGGCTGTTTGTTTAGCAGATCATTCAAAGCACTTCGCTGGAGAAATGTATTAAATATACAGGCTGAGAATTGGGAATTTTCACACGCAAATCAATTCTGACAAGAGCAGACCAGAAACAAATGCTCAGGTTAGTTTAATATTCCACCCTGACAGCCCATGTGGAGAGCTGACAACCACTCGCCTGGCTCGGACTATTGGAAAGCATCAAAGAATTTTTAAAATTTGGCAGCACTTAGTGAAACTGCAATTGTTGACAAGACAGGACTTGAGCCCTGGTGGTTCCTGGAGGAGATTCTGCACACAAAGTCATGGTAGAATGAAGCACTTATAAATCTGATTTAAAACTTGCAACTCTTAACGGTGTAATATCCAAGACTTCAGGCTGTCATAGTTGAAGATCATTAGGAAAGCTGTCACAAACTCTCTTCTTGACCTGTTGAGAGAGTTCATGGTCTAGAAAAACCATTTGACTCACATGAGTTTCTACTTTTCAAAGTTTTTTGCATTTTTGAGAGATATTTTTTTTGCCACTGAAGGAGGCAGTAGAAGGAAAGCAAGAGAGTCATCGATGCATATAGTGTGTAGCACTTTGCAACTCATGCAGGGATAGCATTGGAGTTCTTCCAACTCTGTGTAACTGAGGACCTCCAGAGGAGAAACCTTGACTCAGTTTCTGGCATCTGCAGCAGGAGACAGGCGGGAGACGGAGCCAGGAGCGATAAAGCGCAAGGATTTAAGGTGGCAGCCTGAACTTTGGAAGCAGATACTTGCATTGGCAGGAGCTGAAACAGCCCCAGGATCACAAAGAACACCTACTGAACCAACACGAGGAGTCATGCTGCACAGTCTCTCCTTTCACCGGCCATGTGGCGTTTGGGACTGAGACATGAGTTTGCAAGGAAGCTGGCAGAAGTAGTTTAAACCCAAATAAATGTTCTTAGGTTTTACGCTTTGACATGAACTTTCTATGTCTATCTGAAACATCCAATTTCCTATCTTTCAGTGTTTTGCACTCTCAGAAGAGTTCATTCTAGCTTTATTCTGTATTTATCTCCATGTTTCTTCATTCTTCTTTTTTATTGTTTCCTGTGCTGTTACAATCCTCGTGCTTCTCCCTGATGATCAGCTGCTTTCACATGCCTTGAGCTGTTCCAGGTTCCCGCAGGCGATGGTCTACGATGGACCCTGCGCTCAGAACCCCCCCGATCCCCTCCACTACCCCTGCACACACGGCGCACGTCCTCCCATCACTCCTGCGTCCTGCCGTACGCGATGCTCGACTGAGGCTTGCAGTGGGAGAGGGTGTAGGCAGCGGCAGAAACCAAGGCAGCCTGGAGAGCAGAAATCCCATGCAAGGTCAGCCCTCAGGGATTCCCTCCTAATCCTGGAAGGGTTGCTGTCAAGCTGGAGGGCGATGGCTCTGCTGGGAGATGCCGTATGCTGTGCCAGAGACCGAGTTCGCTTGCTGTTCCTTGGAGTAACTTGGGTCCGCTGGAATCGGAGCGGCTTCCGTTGTAAGTGCTGCACTTCAGTGTACTTGTTAGTGCTATTACTAAGAGCCCGTCAAAACTAATTTTGATGAAATGAACCTTCGTTAAAGTTGAAATTACTTTAATAAAAATTGTGGGGAAGGGAAAGGCATCTGAGAGAGTTTCACAGCTGCGTGAGTGGGCTCTTCCTCCCTGCTCCCTGGCCAGCTTCATCTCTAGGCCCAGACAATTCGGTTCTTAACGATAATATTGTGCAAAGTTTCTGCAGTTGTTCTAGTGTTTAATGAAAACAAATTTCAAGTGCTGCTGGCCAAAATGACTGATTCCCTTCAGGCTAGTCTATCTCTAGGTCCTACTCAATTTTCTTTCTTTCAGGTCTCTCAAAGATGATGTATAGCAATACTGTCCGGAAGGACTAGCAGTGTGTTTATAGCATATTTGATTCAAGAATGGATTACTTAAATATACAAAATGGGTTTGATTTTTGTTTTAAGCTTTGCTATGTGTGGTTTCTTTGCTTTCAGGGGTGCGCTGTCTTTTCAAAAGATAACATTCCAAGTCAGAAATACAAAAAAATTAGCAGATGCATATAATGAAAACAAGGCAATACAACTCAGCCAGTTTATTGTATAGCGGAAAGTAGGGGAAAAATGTTCATTGCAGACAAATCATCCATCTCAATAAATAGTTATTACATTCTAAGCTCTAAGGATTTTTCCTATATGGTTTTGCTATAAGGCAGAAGACATAGCAATTCTTTTTTCCTTTTTAAACAGCTCTTTGTGTACATGAAGAATAGTGAACTACAGGGATTGTTTATATTGGACCACAGTGCAAATTGTATCCAAGGGATTGCAGGGGGCAATGGAGAGCATCCATTCTTTTGGTTTGTTTTCAGTTTGTGTGCTATGTTACTTCAGAAAGCAAGTAAGTGGATCAGATCCTCCAGGGCAGATGATTGTCTTTTCTCTTGGGAGTAGCTGAGACTTTTCCTGGAGGGGTCTTGGAGCCCACAGACTTGGGGGCAGAGGCAAAGAACTGGAGCCTGCGGTTCACAGGGAGACGCTCCGGGAGGGACAGGGAGCAGACAAAACCTGCGCCTGAGAGGTGACGGTGAAACCCCAGGGCTGACGAGGATCGTGCAGCGTTTCATGCAGTCCAGAAAATTCTTGATTAAACTGAAAGCACGACTATAATAGATGGGGGGCGGGGGGTGTGTGCTGGTTTATGAGCTTTTAAAATTTCTGATTTGCCCATTTTTATCATTTAGGGGTTTTTGTCACCTTTTACTTGCTCTGGTTGGAAAGTTAAGTAAGTATTCTACATTATTGGATACAAGATAAAACCTGCTTTCCTTTTTTTTTTTATTTTGCTTTGTCTCATTTAAAAACATGCCATTCTTACAGAAGTTCACTGTAAGCTCATTACTGAGATCAGCTCAAAACTGTAGTTAATTTAGGCTACTTTTATAGATGGCAAGAACATTAGCGTACACCTATTTCACTTATCTATTCTTCAAATCATGCAAGTGTAAATAGACTGTATTCACATAATATATAATAGGACATTTGTAAAAAGCAAAAAATGTAAATAAATGACCAATACAGCAAAAAATCAACCAATTTAAAATTCTTGCTGATTCTGTGCATTTCAGTCTACTGAGTTGTTACAAGGCATGTTCTAATTTTCCAGTTCTGGCTGCCTGATCGATTGTGGATTCTGCAGTCTCTCAGACACCTTACAGATCTCTCATATTTTAACTCACTCCATTCCACTATCCAATCACTGATATACTAACTTAATGTTTCTGCAAGCATTGTGTTGTTCTTACTGAGGTATCGTTAGGATTAATGTCACACCACAAAAGGTTTTGCCTCATGTGCTGGGTTTCTTAATGTGCTCATGTCCGTACAATTCCCAGTTGCCAGCCCTGGCAGGCAACGTTCATTGGCATTGGCAAGATAGAAAGTCTTCCATTTGTAGTAAACTGCAGAGACGTATGTGGCTAAAGATCAAATGAGAGCAGCTTAATAAAGCAGGTAGGAATTTGCAGTCAAGTCCAAACAAGCGATGGCTGTACTGGCTGGGATTCTGTATCGGGGACTCTCAGAAGATTCAGACATTTGGCATCAGACAGATACTTGGGGCTTTTGGCCAACAGTTTGGGTTGTTACTCCAGCTTTCCGTCCTCTCATGCATGGTTCATTCACTCAGCTACGCTTTATCCTGCAGTTCTTCCTTCCTAAGGGGTCCTCCTGCCTTGCCTCAGCTTGTCCTCTCTCATCATTGTCTCAACAGCTGCTTGTTTTTTTCTCAGTGAAAGGAGAAGTTTTGTATCTTCATCTTTATGTTGAATGGACTTACGCACTGACCTGGAAGTTGAGTGAAAAATGTGTGAAACAGCTGCCATAGCTTAGTGCAACTTGTTGAAGCTTGGACAAGCCCTTCACTGCCCTACTCCAAGGCACTAGGAACAGAAAAATGAGGTGACCTTTTTTTTTTTTCCTTATAAAGTCTGATGTTTTAAAACATTTGTTTGTGAATAGATAATTACTAGGCGATACCTTAGAAAATAATTCCCAGTAAGACAGTCAGGTGGAAACAGACTTTTTTATTGATGCATGGAATCTATTAAAAGGAACTATTGACAAAACCAGTTTCTTCTTAAGCATTTTCTGTAACAGTGTCCTCTGGTGGCTCCTGGTGATATTACAAGTTCGGTAGCGTTAAAAGTAGCCTTACAGGACCTGTGATCTGAAATGGTTACAGACAAATTGCAGCAAAAGCTTGTTTTAGGTGTAGAAGAAAACATACCTGATAAAGATGCCATCAGTTAAAAAATCACTGAGTAAACATTTATATATTTTCCATGTATCTCTGTGTCACAGGAAAACTAAGATTCAAAGAAAAAATCAATATATATGTATTTAATATATTGTTTGCGTATCATATGTGTTTATACGTATAACACATTCAGTATGCCCAGCATTTGAACATTAGGTGGTTTTAGCCAGTCAAACTGGACAAGTTCAAACAAGCCAAGGACCTTCTACAAACTGCATAGCCTTCAGATTAAATGAAACATTCTCTGGCATAAGGTTTCCAGAATGCTCTCTATCCAGATCTGAGTGTATGATGTACTCCCCTGGTCGATTTGGCGTTACGTAGCTGTGGTTTTGCTCCTCGCACAGAGGTGACTGTGAGTGTGGTGAGAGAGAGCTGGTGGTAGTTGACATTACAGTAGAAACTGCAATGCCTGAAAATGAGGAGTTAATAATTTAATTTTAGATTATATAGAGAACCTTTGTACTGTATCTTAGTTCTGAACTATTTTGAAATAATTTTGAACAGTGTCTGGTGTATCTTTTTGCTTAGCTACTTTTGAGGAAGTAGCTGAGAGCTAATTCCAGTTCTAATCTCAGTGTTAGTAGAAGGGTTCATGCCATTGCATGCACCTTAGAAATTCAGTAATGATGTATCTTTCTTGCAGCAGTGATCATTGGTGCAACACATTTTAACAGTATTCAGACTAATAAATAGGGTGTGCCTTCATATTTTAGGTTGACTAAAACCAACAAATTGTTTTCCCTTTTTTCTTGTGCTCTAGTTCAGGGATAAACCCTCATATTAAATGGCTTTTACAGATTTATTTTGAGATAATAGTATGCCAAATTTAATTTTGAATTTGTGTTAGCATGGCAAATTTATTTTTTGGAGAAAACCCTTTTTTAATTTTTCACACTTTTCCTACTTAGAACATAATATTTTTCAATAACGTTCCAACATGAGTTTAACTTTCTCTTTAAAACAAAATCCCTTTTAGTCATTATCCTTGTGAAGACTGTGGTATTTTTAGAAGGAAATGACATTTGTTTGGTATGTGACATGCACCGAGGCACATGTTCATAATCTCACAGATTCCTTGTTGGCTAAGTGCTATGGTGACTGTCATGACTGGACTTCCAGTTATCACAAACCTGGCTGGCCTTGATGAACTTCTGTGTGTCTTTTAATGCTACCCCATGAATTATCCAAGGAAGTCCTCTGCAGTCTTCTCCTATGATTAATAAATGTACATAGATAATTTCTGCATGTATGCTGGGTTTTTACTTCAGGGTATTCTGCTTAGTTAGAAGAACATGTTCCTTTAATAGGTGAGGACAATTATTCCACACGCCAATTTTTCTGCCAGAACTATTGTACCTTTACCAAAAGAAGTGACCACTGTGGCAGCGGAGTCTGTCAAACTTATTACAGTCTGTCTTAAGATGAACACAGGAAGAAATATTATTTTTTTCCACATGAATTGCTATTTCCAGAATCCGTGTTTTCCAGAGGTTCCCTAGATAGTAAGGGTTTGTTTAGTCAGCTCTTTAAGGCTCACTGTTCTTGTTTGCATCCAAAAGAACTGACTACTGCTGGGAATAAACAATAGCAGTGCTGCTGTGTTTGCTCTTTCCTCCCTCTCTGTACTAGTCACAGAAAAGATGTGTGATCATTTACTGGAAGAGTGTAAGTTCATTTTTCTTTGCTGTAGAGTGATGATGAAACTCCTTGAGACTACTTCTGGTAGGTCTCTAACTCACAGAAGCTCTGCATTTGGAAAATTTCTCTGTCTCAAAATTCCCATTAGAAATAAATGGGTCAAGAATATGCAGAATGCAATTTAGATACAGGATTTTTTTTTTTTTTTAAATCCTTTTTCCTTACCTTCTGCTAGAACTCAGAATATCTTGAAATCTAATCTTTGCTGCCAGGATACAGCAGTCATGTGCATTCACTCACTCTGACTTGGATTCCCCATCATCTGCCGGCAATAATTTTCTTTAGATAGTTTAGTCTACCCTCGAAATGATATACTACCTGCTATTTATTTGTAGTCACCCCAGGTCCTCCTAACCCTATGGGGCGAGGTTACGGATCCCCCTCCGCTTTCCAGACCCCCTCCTCCCTTTTTGGTGAGAGTTTTGTACACGCAGGATGGAGCCAACCCTCGGGAAGGTGGGAACGCTGGCCTCCCAGCGCCGTGCCTTTGGCCCAGGAGGCGGAGGAGCCCCCTTCTCGCTTCGGCTGATCCCGTTCCAGACGGCCCTTTCTCGATCCTCAGAGGGCCCAGGGGATGCTGCACGAGCTGGGGTCCTGATGCTAGAGGCAGCAGGAACCCTCTTGGGCTTCCTCAGCCTTCCCTCCCTCCCCTCTGGGGCCAAGAGCGTTTGCCTGCCCTGCACGACGGGAGCAGATTCCGAGGGCTGCGGAGCAGGACCGGTGATCCCAGGTGTCACACACAGAAATCCCTGCTTTAGCTTCTCCTGGGGAAGGGACTGTTTTCAGGTGCTCCTCCTTAGGCCAACCACTGCTTTAAAGTCATACTTCAACAAATAAAGATTAGAAAATACAGGTCAAATCACTGTAGCAAATCAACACAGGCCTTAAAGACTTGCAGTAGAATTTACTTAATACTGGAGAATTCGTATTTTCCTTACTGAACTGGAGAAGTTAAATCTCTCAGAAAGGCTGTGTGTCTGAAAGATACATGAGCCTTATGTCTAAAAGCTGCTTGAAAGCCCAAGAAATCCCGGGATCATGAGAAACAGTAAAAACCTACTTGTCAGTGCAAATCCCATCAGTTGCAGCTTGTTTTTTCCTGTCATCTTGCATGCAGGGGTGATCAGAAGGCTCACAAGCCCCCGTTTTCCATAGCAATATCACCTGCAGCCTTCTCCAGTCTTGTGCCGCATAGAGTTTGAATGACATGAAGTAATTATAGCAAGCTTTATCAGCAAAATTCAAGCCCTCTGGGCTTTTGAAGATCAAAAGACTGTCACAGATATGATCAGTTCCATTTATCATGTTATCACATTCTCCATTTTCACCTTGTGCTTCTGAACGATGGCAAATTCTAGTCTCGATAACTCCAGCTGCAGCATTTACGATTTTTATTTCATACCTTTCAGTCCTGAGACCTTCAGATATAACTAACTGCATCACTTTTATCTGCTCACTAACGACTCTTTGGCTGACATGTTGTTACAATAGAGTGAAGCTTGAAACCATCCCTGTGGGCTTTAAAGGCTGATCATTTATATGGGGGTGTTGATGAATATAAGTTGTGTCTGCAAAATTTGAAAGTGAAATCTTCTCAGGATCTATGTTCCCACAAGCCCTTTTCGTATTTTTCATCCCCAGACTTGAACTCATAAACTTGTCAGCCCATCATGAATATTGAAATCATAAACAAATAAAAATGAGACTGTATGATAAAGCACCCTATTCTCCCCTCCCCACACCCAGCACGTTAATACTGCTATATTAAAACCTGGCATTTCAATCACAACAGAGGCGCACTGCTGATATGAAGGATGACCTAAATGGAATAAATGTAAATGAACACTTTCTCAGCCAGACATTAAATGTGCTCTGTGTGCGACTGGTTCTTGGCCATGTGTGAGATATAAATATAAATACCATTAATCAAATTTTGAGTAGATTTTTCCTTTGCCACTTAGTCCTTGCCTTCTTTTTAATAGCTGAAAGGGCAGGGATTTCAGAGTAGGGGAAAAGGGGCAAAACCAGTCCCATTTGGTGATGCACTGTAACACTGTGAAGTCATCAGGGAAACAATCCCAGTGTCTGAGCACTCAAAAAAATAACAAGGGCTACTTTTGACAGCAACATAAAATACTGCATTTTTCTCAGTAAATTAACCACAGTAAGTGAAATGATGGCTGAACACTGCATCTGCAGGAGACAAAAATGGCATTTTCCTCACACCTAGACAACAGAGTTTAGACAAGCATGCAAGTTGCCTGCTGTGCTATTTCTTCATAGCCTGTGCTGCTGGTGTGTTGCTTCTCTAGATGAATTAACTCCATGCTGTTGTAGAAACAGTCATTGAGTTTCAACTGTATTTATTTACTTTGAAAATGCACATGCCAGAGACACTGAACAAGGAAGCTGTGGGTGCTAATAATGCTTGCCTGTACAGAGCTGGCCTCCCGGATGCATTAGGGAAGGTTGTTCAAGTTCTCCGAACGAGAAAAGATGGGTGTAAGCATCAACATCATTGCGTTTCTGGGAACCTGCCTGTAGGCTTATCACATGAACACTGTCTCATGGTGCAGAGGTGGCTACAGTCGTGCAGGCTCTATTTCTTCACAGGCACTGTGGTGGGACCTCAGGTCATGCTGAGTGCTTGGGTTGGTCTGCCCAGGCTGTCCTTTTCATAGAATCATAGAATCATTTAGGTTGGAAAAGACCTTTAAGATCATCGAGTCCAACCATCAACCCAACGCCACCATGCCCACTAAACTGCATCCTGAAGTGCCACGTCTACGTGTTTTTTGAATGCTTGCGGGGATGGTGACTCCACCACTTCCCTGGGCAGCCTGTTCCAATGCCCGACAACCCCTTCAGTAAAGAATTTTTTTCTGATATCCAATCTAAACCTCCCCTGGTGCAACTTGAGGCTCTTTGCTCTTGTTCTTTTGCCTAAAGTGAACATCTCCAAAAGGACCTTCGAATTCAAATGGCTTTTTCTGTCTGGTTTTCTGAGCCCAGCTCAGAGACGATACTGGATGGTGCACATCCCCACCCCACCTCTCTTCTGCCACCCGGGGCTGATCGGTGTGCTCTTCTCTCCTCCGCAGCCTGGAGGCCCTTGGTTCTGCAGAAGGCTCCCAGCTGGCTAGGTCTGTCCTACCCTGCCTCCTCCTTTGCCTTGCTGGTCTGGAAACATCTGTCTCCCAAGCACAGCTGCTCCCAGGAATTGCTGCTCCAGTGGGCCCCACAGAGCCTTCTGCAGGGCGGCCTGAAGAAAGAAACCGCTTTTTTCCTCACAGAAGAAACACAATGCAGAGCAACGGTGAGTAAAGACATTAATTCCCTAATCTATCTGGAATAATAGTGGCCATGTTCCTGCGTGAAATTCAGAACTTGGCACCTAGTTATTCAGGTACCAGGAAGCTGGATATCAAAACAGTCAATTCATTACGCTATTCTGTACCTCTTTTTGCTCTTTCAGAAGTGGTGCATACCGGTAAAAGGTTACTTCTCCAATATTCTCAAAAGATCAAGAAATACATGCTTTTCTCATCAGATTAATGTCCTACAGATACTGCACTTGGTATTAAACTCTATCTATTGTAAAATTAGCTGTGGTACAGCTGCTAGTAGCTCTTAGACTCACACAGAAAAAAGTCTCATGACACCCTCATGTCCTTATGTGTGAATATACCAACTAACTTTCAGCTAGTTTAATTGAAAAACAAATCAAGAAAAGATTAAATGAGTCTCCAGTGATATCAAATTCCTGCCTACAAAATATTGCTTAAGTGCAGTTTGAAACCAACTGTAAGCATTTGCAAGTGAAGCAGCTAATTAAGTGCTCCAGTGGAGGATAATAGGTGGAAGCAATCAGAGTTTTAAGTAAAGCCAGTGGATTCTCTAGCATAATAGACAAAGGCAATGTATTAGGAATGCAGCATTATTGCAAAGTCCATGAGCAAAAGATATCTTAGTTTTAAGACGGGAAATATTGGACAACCAAGTCAATGATTTTCAGTAACCATTAGCTTTCAAAGAGCCTCTCAGATGCTCTCTCAGGACTCCTCGTTCTGAGTCAACTTCTCTTGTGATCACCTATTTTTTCTTCCCATCAGTTTGTTGCAAAGAGAATGAAAGGAAGAGCATCCTAGAAATCATGTGGTGGCTCTTGCCCTGACCTCTGCTTAATGAAGTCCTGTCGGATTGACTATTTACAAGCGTTGAATTAACTCCGCTGCTTGGAGGCTTATATTGACTTAAAATACCTCACAGATCAAATGTACAACTTGTCTTTGATTTGTTTATTACACCCAACAGTACAAAGTCTAGGAACATAGAAGGGTTTCAACAGGAGCTCTGGTGCAGTGAATTAACAGAATGACTTGCAAGATGACAGTATTTAGTAGTGATCACAGCACTGCCAGATTTCAACATCCCGTGTGAGGAAACTGCAGCTGCAAACAACACTGTTGTGTAGGCATTTCTATCTTGGTCATACTGTAGCCTCCTTTTCTTAAAACATACTTCCAAAAAGTTGGACCGCATGAGCAATGAGTAAACTTTGTGTAGAGCATCTTAAAGGGTTTCTCATATCAAATGGCACAATATAAAACCCAAAGAGATCTTCAACAGTTAAAGCAACTGGTGGTGATGTATGCAACTGAAAGGAAAAGGTCCTACGTTCTGCAAGTTCCCAGGAAGGGCATTCCTGAATAGGAAGGAGAAGTTAGGTCGAAGAGTTCAAAAGGCAGAGTAAGATACAAAGCATCAGCCACATTTTTCTGCTTAAAATTTCTGGATAAAGATAAAGATAGTATCAGATTCTCACTGGAGAGAAGGGCTTGCCCAAAATTACATTAGTCAAATCAATCAAGTGAAATCAGTATGCTGCTGAAACACAAGGCTCAGAAGAGAATTTCATTTGAAGTTCCACCCCAGGTTGTTCCCCAGGCAGTTTGCAGTGGCATGTCCATAACCCAACACCACCTGGTAACTTGAGACAATTCTTTTTGCATTTAGGGAAGGTGTTTAGCACAAAATGTTCAAATCAGATGAATACTTTTTCCTCTTCTCAAATGCTTGTCTTCAGTGATGTATGTGTGTGGTTTTAACACACATTTCATCTAAATAGATGAATCTAAATAATTCCCATCTTGGTCTACAGGTGCCGCTTAATGTCAGTTGGGATGGAAAATGCCAGAAGATAATATTTTTACTATGAGATGAAATTCTGTGTAATAAAGCAGTTTTTACTGGATTAAAAAGTAATATAAATGTCACCCATTATGAAGAGCTTTCCAAGTTTTGCAGTGCTGGTACTTCAGTGGCTGAAGTTTTCTTGCCTAATTTTATTGTCCAAATGAGTAGGAACATATACAAGGAAGGGGCCACTTGGCTCACTGAGACCAGTTTCCTGCTGTTGCAGACAGCCACACTACCTGATCTCTTCCATACACTGATAGAAACTACATCTTTAACACCAATTATGTGTTTTTTCCCTTGTGTCACTTAAAAAGCTGTTCCAGAACTCACTCCTCAGGTAGAATTAAACCTCTAGATTCAAGCATACATTTATTCATTAACAGAGAACCATTTATTCCTGTGTCAAAAAATGTCCTTTAGTTTAAGTAGGTTTTTCTTCCTCCCAGAGTTTGTGCTTCTGATGATGTATTTATAGACAGTAATCGTATCCCTTCTAACCCTTAAAGATACTTCAAATTTTGCAAAATACAATAAATAAGAAGACAGGCTATTTAGAAGAATATATTGCATTCAGAAGTAATGCCAAGAAAATGTCTGAGACACCTGATCCTTTGAAGCAGAAAATACACAAATTGTGGAAAATATAGAACTATACTTGCTCTTATATCATCACTTACCGATCTAAGATATGGTAAAATTATGTACAAAGTAAGTTGTTATTATGGAGACTGTTTTGATGGTGAGGTATGTAGGAAAATGTGATGGGCTTTACACATAAACTTGGATTATTGGGAAATCTGTTTTCTTGAAAGAAGAAATGTTTGCAGAGATTATCAACTGAGCTTCTAGTAACCATGACTTGACAAATTCACTTGACAGAGATGTCAACTGATAAGATGGAGAAAAAGAAGCTCAGTTCTCCAGACCTGATCACGCCTTTAAATTTTTCTGTTTGTCCTTTGTTAAGACATGTCTAAATTACCTTTCAAAGGTGCCTATGAAAGTTGCTGTAGAACTATTTGCAGGTGTAATTATCAGCAGTAGCTAGTGGCTATATATAGCTGTACCTGTGACTAGCTAAATTGTGGTGTCTATGTTTACAGATATAAAATTTGCCAGGAAAAAAAAGGTCAGTTTTTTGCAAATTAGGCACACAAGTAAAAGTATTTCCAGATACTTCTGTTGACTTCAGTAGGCTTTGGATCCGACTTTAAACATTTGTTCTTTTCTGCATCAGTTTTTGTAATGTTTCTATGTGACAAGCTACCTTTCTATAAATTAGGAGAAGTAACAGTTCTTGATCTTTTAGGGTAATGTAAGATTATATTGATAATTTTACTGAAAAACATTGTTGATTTAAATTTCACCTTTAAAGGTCATGGCTGACAGCAGAGGAGACCAGAAACCAGAGCATTTGCATTTCATCGGGTAGATCGGATACGGGAAGTACTAAACAGGCATGCCTTTTTATAAAGGTTGCTCTAAAAGTGGCAATGCTGTCAGCAGTTACACTTTGCTGCTTGCCTGGAGTATTAAGCGTTCCTGAATGGCTGCAGTCTCTGCTTTTCAACAGCAACTAAGGTAAATTTAGGTAAATAAGTACTAGTCACCATCAGAACATATTTTTAAACATCACTTTATTTGTATGAAAATCACCCCGGTGTATATATTGTGTGTTAGCAAGTTTTCCAAAAGGAATTTGTTTTGTTGCTGGGCTGAATTTGATTAATACCTGTTACAAAACTTAAAGTTCTGTTTGGAAGACCCTACCGAAAATGCAGTCCAAGGTATTCTATAGTTCAAATGATACTTGTCATGGCTTTTATCCTGCAGTAGTAGTTTGGAACAAGAAGTTAAAGACTAGTTTGCTATTCAGAATCACCAAAATGCATTTTTTTCCTTTCCTTTAACCAAAGCACGAACAACTGGGCAATAGGCTATGGGCAGCTCTGTTCTCCAAGGGAAAATTAGTCTGTTTCTCTTGGCTTTGGTAATTAGGTTAAGTTAAGCACTAACTAATTGCAGGCATTTTCCTCTCTGATTTAATAAGACAGGAAGTCTGAACCACAGTGAGATGATTAAAAAAAAACAGGGAGAGATATTTGAAGCACTGGATGTCCCATTCCCACCCCTGGGCTCCTTCCAGTCATCGCCACTGCTCATTTTTCTTGTCCTGGATAGTGCCAATCTCAGCAGCAGCTTACAGTGCTCAGGCGTATTTCACTGAATCACAGACATTGTACGGTTAGCAGAGACCGCTGGCGGTGGCTCATCCAATTTCTGACTTGCAGCAAGGCTACTGCCAGCACAACATCAGGTCAGCCCTGGCTTTGTCCAGGCAAATCTTGAAAACCTCCAAGGGGATTTTCCGCACCCCACTTGCTTCATGGCATTGTGTACCATAGGACTGAGGCAAGGCCATATTGCCTTTTATGTTCTTTCGAATTTTGAGTACTTGATTCTTCAGACTAAATGCTGTGCAAACTTTAGCTTTTTTGATTTCTCAGACTTAAGGGTTCTATTTTTAGAGTTGTATCACTGATGCACTCTGCAGATTAAAATAGTTCTTTCAAAGTGCAAAGTTTAAATGAGGTCCATATCTGCTCTTAAAGCTGATTTCTTGCTTTTTGATCATTTATGAAAGCAGATGTAACCATATTGATAAAACAACTTGCAAACATAGGAAAGCAGTTTCAAAATGAGCTATAAAGGAAGTTAACTGGTTAAATAATTACAAGCAATGACTCATAAGACTGCTATGAACTGATATTTTTGTGCTTAAATAAAATAATGGCCTGCTGGGTCATGGACATAATGGCTTATAACACTACCACCTTTTTGCTAGAACCTGTTCTTAATTTCTCATTTCTTTCCCACATGATTTCACTTTATGAACCCAAATAGAACTGACTGCATAAAAACTAGACTAGGGTAGTACAGAATAGAACAGAACAGCAATTTTGCATTCTACTTTTGAGATTATGTACATTTTCAGGGCACTTGAATGTAGAAGCCTGTGGGGTTTAGTCCCCTATTTGGAGCAGAATATTTTGTCTGCCTTGGTATTCAGGTTTCCAGTGAAAAGTACAACTTCAGCCTAAACTGAGTAGTACTTTTGTGCTTTTGCACTTCAGTAGCTACAGTGATGAAAGAAAAAACCTGCAGCAGAAATGAAGTTTATGAAGATTGTGTGTTGAATGTGTATTTTAATGATAATTCTTAAATATGTGATTCACAGAGACAAAGGGTGGAATGTATTGGTTTTGCATGGCAAAGCTTTGGCAGTGGTGGGGCTACAGGGGTGGCTTCTGTGAGAAGCTGCTAGAAGATTCCCCCATGTCCAACAGAGCCGATGCCAGCCAGCTCCGGGACAGACCCGCCGCTGGCCAAGGCTGAGCCCATCAGCGATGGTGGCAGTGCCTCTGGGACAACAGAGTTAAAAAGGGGAAAAAACTGCTGGGCAACAGCATTCAGAAGAGAGGAGTGGGAACATGTGAGAGCCCCAGCCCTGCAGACCCCAGGTCAGTGCAGAAGGAGGGGAGGAGATGCTCCAGGTGCCGGAGCAGAGATTCCCCTGCAGCCCTTTGGGAAGACCATGGACATTTTTGTTTCAGCTGCTTAAATCTGCAGGTTGCTCTGCCATACATTGAAAGCCTGAACTAGCATTAGTCTAGGAGGAGATGTAACTTTAGCTGTTGACTGTATCTTCAAGTTGACTTTCAGATGCCTGATAGGCTGTGTGCTTGTAATGGTTAACAAAGGAAAAAAGCGTTGCTTTTTAACAGGATTATAGTGTATATAAATGATTGATGATAATTTACATGAATGACATAAATTATAGAAAAATGACATGAATGGAAGGTAGAATTTCACTATATCCCCTTCACTATACTCCACTCCTTTCTAAGAGCTGAGAAATCTGATATTTGATATTTGAAGGTTCATTTTCATTTTTCAACTTCAATTTTAAATTGGAATTTGATATTTGCTAGAATAAAGATTCCTGACTCTCCTCCAGTGTACTACATCTTCCTTCCCCAAACTAACACTTAATTGCACAGATGACTGATCTAGTCTTGGGGGAACAAGTGGAAATATCTTGGACACCCGTTCACAAAGCCAAACACAAATACTGGTGTGTTTTTACATCAATAATGATGCCATTCTGTAGAATCCTTTCTCTGTTTCCAGGTCCATTACTGATTCCAATTATTGCTTCTCTCTCTCGTCTGTCAGCTAAACTCATCTCTGGTTGCGCTCTCTGCTTTTCCACACTGGTGATCTCCTTATAACTTTTAAGATAAAGGTCAGGAAAGCTAGACTATTTTCTTCTATCTCAAAAGCACCAACCTCTTAAAACTTTCCAATTTTCTGTGCTTCCTCCATATTTTTCACTCCATTGATTATAATGTCACTTTCAGAAGTTTCCAAATGAAAAAAAAAGTGTTTCTTCTGAGGTTTTCTGAGATGCGCATGGTTCAGTCAGTGTGTTAAGTGTAACAAAGTCGTCTGCATAATGTGGCTTGTGGGATCATTATATGAACACAACATCTGTGATATGAAAGAGTACAAGCCAGCTTTTATGATACAAAACAAAGAACTGTAGTGTTGGAACATAGAAGACTCTTCCTTTATCAAAATTAATGCAGCTTTTACTTTTACAGATAAAAGCATATTAGACAGATATTCATTAAAAAAAATTCTGGGGTATTTCTTAAAACATTACTGCTGCCTTATTGATGTCTCAGTATCAGTAATTCTCCATGCTATGTCAGTGTTGCTCTGACTGGGTTTTATTGGCAAGCTCATAGTACACTAATGCCTGTGGAAAAATATCTGTTTTCTTGATTATCTTTCTGTTGTCAACTTTATTATGCCATCCTAATTCTCAGATCTTCTGACACGTGTTCCATGTGCTAACAGCAAATATAAATGCAAGCTAAAAGCCTCACTGGAGCTATGGACAAAATAAATACACAGTCTATCATGTCTGCCAATTTCCAGTATGAATATGCTCATAGATGAATATTCAGTTTTGAGGGCAAGCGATAATCTGAACAAAATGGGTGAAATCACTTTGGCAGGAAATAATTTGCACAATTTGTGGATAAAATCTCAGCACATCAATATATGTATTTCTGAGAGAGGGAGAAGAAATTATGTTAGAGAAGGAGGAAGAATTTGTTATGGATGTCATGGGAGGTGGTGTCAAAAGTCATGCTAAAGTCAAGATAAACAACATCCACTGCTCTCCCCTTGTCCACTGAGCCAGTCATCTCATCATAGAAGGTGGTTGGTCAGGCTTTTCTCCTTCATAAATCTGTGCTGACTAATCCCAGTGACCAACTTGTGCTTAATATGCCTGGAAATGGCTTCCAGGAGGATTTGATCTATCACCTTTCAAGGGAATACAGGGAGGCTGACCAGGCTGTAGTTCTCTGGGTCTTCCTTCTTGCCCTTCTTGAAGACAGGATTTACATTTGCTTTTTTCAGTACTCAGAAAACTTCCCCCATGGCCGTGACCTTTCAAAGATGATAATGAGTGGCCTCACAGTGCCAATTCCCTTAGTATTCAAGGGTGCATCCTCTCAGGTCCCATGGACTTGTGCATGTCAAGTTCATTTAAACATTTCCTAAGTTGATCCTGCTCTGTGGAGGGTAAGTCTACATTTCTCCAGACTTTCCCATGGGTCTGAGGGTCCTGGTATTCCTGAGAGCAATTCTAGCCAGAAAAAAAAAGAACCAAAGAAGACATTCTGTACCTCAGTGCTTTCCTTGCCCCTCGTCACCAGGGTCCTGCCCCGTTCAGCACTGCGGCATTCCTAGCACTCCCTGGTTTTCCCTTTGCTGCTGATATTCCTGTGGAAGCCCTCATCGTCTGTCCCCAAGCAGAGCTCCATCTGTTCCAGCTGCTTTCTGCTACAAAGGGCAACTCCTCCTCCTCCTCAGAGGGTCTGTATCCTTTCTAAGGAGCATGTGTAAAACTACCTCACATTTCTTGTCAAAACAGAAGGTCGAGACACGCGACCCTCTCCAAAAGACAACCGTGACGTCCCAGACTTCCATACGGCAAGGGCAGCATACCTGCGCCTGCCATGCAGCGTTTGAGTTGTTGCTGCCTTTGGAATTAAAGCAGCTGTGTGCTTGCCCAGCTTTTTCATGCCCGTTTCCTACCTGCAAAGAAGTTAGTGACATCCAAACTGAGGAGCATCTAAGTGTTCTTTCTGTAGTCATAATAGGTAAAGAAGCCTTTGATAAGGAAGAGTCAGTATAATGCTCGTTTAGACTTTAGATCACAACGAAACGAACAAGCCATAGTCCCAGAAAACTGACTCAGCATCAGGAGTTGATAAGAAAGACAAATTCATTGCAGTTACTCTGGTTTTCCTGCCATTCCTGTCATCCCTTTTGCTACCCTTTCCTCCCCAACCTGTTGCTAGAACAAAAGGTATGTGTAATGGTATCATACACAAACTCCTG
This sequence comes from Buteo buteo, assembly GCF_964188355.1. NCBI lineage: Eukaryota > Metazoa > Chordata > Aves > Accipitriformes > Accipitridae > Buteo > Buteo buteo. The sequence goes on along the minus strand of NC_134190.1, from coordinate 27,897,384 downwards.
TAGAAATATTCTATTTCAATACTTGAATTATTTATATGTACTTGTATGAAAATGTGTTTTTCAGTCTTGAATAAAAGAAACTCGCATCTTCCCAACATTTCAGTCAGGTACGAGCTGCCCAGAACACACAGAATTTCCAAATAGTTATGAACTAATACAAAGGAAACTTTCACCTGGTTTGCTTAGAACATGATTTTAGCCTTAATCCTTTTGTTCTAATTGAGAAATGCATCAGAAAAATATACGTTACAATATAGTCTCTCTAGTGAGCCGTGTAGTAGGACATGTTATGTAAAAGAGGCTGCCATCTATGCTTTATTGTCTAATATAGAAAATCCTGTATATATTTAAGAACAATGTCTGTTGTTTTGAAAGAGGAGCCATAAAGCTCCCTTAAGTATTTTACACTGTTACACATTTTGCTAAGGAAGCACTATATGACAGGAATGATAGCAGTTTGAAAACCAGGCACGCTATACAAGAATTATAGTTTCAAAAGGCAGAGATGATAAATCCTTAGACAGGGTGCTTCATTTAAGTTAAGTGAGTTCAATATACAGTACTTAGGTCCAGAAATAAATTGCACAATTAGCTTACAAAAACTAATTATGCAATTCCCTGATATGACGTAAGAAAGCAGAATAACCTGAAGGTGTTAATGTAGAAAAAACTTGAGGAAAAAAATGCAGTTTAAAAGCCAAGAAGGGTGATTTGTGTGATACAGTGTCTTGTTCCCATACCTATATAGTTAATATAGGTATTATAACACTAACAAGTTAAAATGTTTTAATGTGCTGTTCATATGCAGAAACGGTGATTTCTGCAAATGTTTTGTAATGACGAGACTTACAAAGGACTACATTAGAGATGTGTTTCATGTACTATTATTTATTTGCAACTAAATTTTTTAGGATATGGTTGATTTTGTTACCTAATTTATTTAATTTTCTGGGAAATTAAGTTTTCTTTCTATCTCTAGTTTGCCTTCTGTGTCTGACCTTAGCTAAAATACAATTCCCAAGGAAGGTTTGACGTTAACAGTGTAAGGCATTTCTCAGCATAATGCAGGACCTTGGGAAGCCTCCCACTGCCCGTTGGGAAAGTCAAATATCAGAATCATAATGACACCTAGCCAGCTAGTGGAGAAGAATTAAACCCAGTGTTTTTTTGGTTCCCAGGCAGCAGCATGAAGGCAGAAGCAGTGGCATCTGAAGGCACCGCAGCAACGCTATCAGCCTCGATGTTTTCACACTGAATACTTTACAAAGGTGACTGGTGTTTCCACTGAGTTTACTCTGGCTCAGGGCTGCAGTGTCAATTACCTTGTCATGGAAAAAGGTTGGAGCAGAAAACACACAGACACATACACTGCTCTTTGAACATCTCATTTACTAAACCCAGTTATACAGGAAAAGATAACAGCATTGCTGAGACTACAGTAACAAAATATAGTAAATGCTTTCATGGGCCTATGGATCTGAAAATGTTGGACTTGTTTCATGGAACTTGCACTTCTGCAGTGTATGAAGTTCATCTTATTATGCGCAGCTATGTTTTCTGTAACAAAAACTATTCTCTCCAGTTTATGTTAGCAGTTCTCCTGCTGCTTATCTGTAGCCCTGTGAGACCTCTGAAGACCATCAAGTCCAACCTCCTGCTCCAAGCAGGGTTAACGCCAAAGCTACATCAGGCGGCTTATGGCCTCGTCCAGGAGAGTTTTCAAAATCCCCGAGGATGGGGATTCTACAACCTTTACAGGCAGCCTTTTCCAGTACTTAGCCACACTTATTTCCAATTCAAATTTTTCATTTGCAACTGTTGACTCGTCCTCTCGCTGTGCACTTCTGATAAAAGTCTGGGTTCATCTCTGCGCAGCTGCCATCAACCACCTCTTTTCCAGGGTAAGCAAATCCTTTCCCCTTAACCTCTTCTTGTAAGTCTGTCATAGAATGGTTGACCTGCACACCTGGTAGTTTGCAGGAGTGTGTATTCTTTGAATCGCCTGTCATGTTAGTCATTATTGAAAATGATAGTCTTGATTTCTGTTTATGTCATCTTCCCTATAACTTATCAGCAGAAAGAGAGAGCCTATAATTCCAGCTGTATGCAGACTCCAGCTGAGCCTTACTTTAGCTAGAAGACACCATGACCATGTGTCGTGGTTTAACCCCAGCCAGCAACTAAGCACCACGCAGCCGCTCACTCACTCCCCCCCCACCCAGTGGGATGGGGGAGAAAATCGGGAAAAGAAGTAAAACTCGTGGGTTGAGATAAGAACGGTTTAATAGAACAGGAAGGAAGAAACTAATAATGATAATGATAACACTAATAAAATGACAGCAGTAGTAATAAAAGGATTGAAATGTACAAATGATGCGCAGGGCAATTGCTCACCACCCGCCGACCAACACCCAGCTAGTCCCCCAGCGGCGAATCCCTGCCCCCCCCTTCCCAGTTCCTAAACTAGATGGGACGTCACATGGTATGGAATACACCGTTGGCCAGTTTGGGTCAGGTGCCCTGGCTGGGCATGAGAAGCTGAAAAATCCTTGACTATAGTCTAAACACTACTGAGCAGCAACTGAAATCATCAGTGTTATCAAGGTTCTTCGCATACTGAACTCAAAACACAGCACTGCACCAGCTACTAGGAAGACAGTTAACTCTATCCCAGCTGAAACCAGGACACCATGCAGAATTTATTCCACAGCTAACCTTTTTTTCTCTTTACTGCAAGAATTTTTCTCCTACTCCAAGGAAGCACTGCAAAACCAGAAGTTGCAAACAAAATCCCTGGCTACCACAGCTGCTTTCAATGGCCACAGAAACTCCATCACCTCTTAGAAAAATCTGAGCTGTTGGTGTGGGAAGGCATGATCTTTCACAAGACTGGCAGAGGAGAGAGCAAAGACAAAAGGCAGATATTTTCTGGAAACAATATAGAATATTTTCTGAGGAAGGATACTGAAAGTGGAAATAATGGGATTGTTTCTGGAAGGATGGGAGAAGAGGAAAGGGAAAGATTTTACAAAAGGAATCTCTTGCGTGCTGCTGACTAGGGCCAGTTCACCCTCTGATCTTTCAGTCCAAGAGTCTGCCATGGAAAATATAAATGACAAAAACAAGCCTCTCATACATTGGGATAACAATGATTTTATTTTTTTTTTTGAGGAGTGATTTTTTTAATCTTGACTTGGTCTTCTTTCTTGTCTGCTTTAATGTATTTGCCATTACAGCATCGTTCCCACTATCTCAGAAAGGTTGTGATCGCAAGAAGGAAAGTATGTTGTGACAGTAGAGATATGTTTCTTTAAAGTAAACGTCAGCCTTAGAAAAGAAGGCATGTTAGAGAATGGCTGGATTTAAACTGATGAGTGACTTAATACCCTTCTCGAGGTTGTAGTTAGAAACAGGCTGGTAGTGATCAAATGATCGTTGTGTAGACCATTTGGAAAAGAAAAATGTAATAAACCATTCTATTTTACAAGCTTAAAAAAAAGGTTAATAGCTTTACCAAATTAAACACGACGTTAATAAATTTTTTCTCCTGCCTTAATCAGCTCTGTCAAATCATCAAACATAACCCAATTTTCTTCTAACACTAGAACAGCACTGAACTGCCATTTTGATAAAGCCTTTCATATTAATCATCCTCTGTATTAGTAGCTTCATAGGATAAAACTGAGCTTCAAGTAAACAGTTCAGAAGTTTGTGCTTTTAAAAATCAGAGGAACTGTGATTTTGTAAAAATTATCTTTCTGAAGGCATTCCTGTCTGTCATGTCTTTAGAACTTTTTTTCGAGGAAATAAGTACATCTGATGAGAAAGCAGTGGATCAGCTCAGCTTCAAGCAATTACCCATCTGCTCAGAGATATAATAACAATCTGTAATACTGAAGCTTAAATTTTGAGGCATTTTATGTGGGTGTTCCTAATATTTTGATCTTTGACAACTTATGGGTTAATTTCAATAAGTATTCCCTCTCAAAGCTAATCAATTATACCATTTTTAAGTAACCAGGGGAAATGCTAAAGCACTTTATTTTTCTTTTTATGAGGAAAGTGGAATTAAATTTAATTTTTCAATCCCCAGTGACTCATTCTCTGATGTAAATTTTTATGATTCGTAAATGAGAATTGTCTTGATATTGAGGGCTACTCCCTTTTAGTGGGGAATATATATCAAACAACTCTTATATGAATGGTGGCAAAAACCTGTCCTGATAACGGGTAGTGTAAAATATGATTTACCTAATCCATTTTAAGGTATACTAATTCCTGATGGGATTAGACGAAAAAATGTTTGGAACTAGAGCTGTAAAAGAAACAATTTTGCCATAACTTTACTGAAGTTTCAAGGATTTTCCCATTGTGGAGTAAGCTAGCCCCAAACCTGGCGAAGACTGCAAAAACGAGAGTGACAGCCCAGAAGACCCAATGAGCTTCAGGAGAGAAGTCTCACTTGGAATGCAATTTGCTGGTTTGGATTCCTGTTTTGCCAAATGCGGCCTTTAGTCTGAACTCTAGGTATTCCTCCTCTCATGAAAAAGACTCAGTCGTGTAGGTATTGGCTAGCCAGGGACAACTGCTTTCTAGCATCTTTTATGTTTTTTTAGGTTTTTTTAATATTAAGTATAATGTTAACAAAAGCACAGAGTCTGATCTAGTTCTATTTCGATTCAGATGAATGATCTGAACCCTAAATTGTAGAATCATTAACTCTTGCTCTGTTTCTGATGGATCAGTATTTTCCAATCTCTGAGAAAAAACCTTTTTTTTTTGAAAAATGCCCATCCAGTTCTCCATAGAACTGAATTTTGATTAGTTATAGAGCATGATGACTTTATGATTTTTGTAGAGAACATTATGACGCTATGCTTTGTTAGATTTTTAGCATCTAATGCTTATGGACATACCCCCTTGAACCACAGTCTCAGGTTGAATATGACCAAGATCAAATGAATCCATTAAGGCAAACTTGGGTGTTACTAGAAATGATTCTCATGTCTCCTTGAGCCTGCTAGAATAATTGCCTTGGTGCTATTAATGAAATGTTCACTGTAGTACTAAAAGCTAAGCCTTTTTGTAATCAGTCTTTGCAATGATCCTTTCTTATATATTATCTATAATGGTAATGGAACAAAATATCATATTCTACTGCAAAAATTCAAACATTTTGTTAAAGAATGAAAGGATCTATGCAAAAAAACCCATGTAAAACATTTTGGGATACTTAAAGATGAAACCTACTCAGTATATATGAGTTAGCAACAGCAGTTGTATCTAAAGGCTTCTATCCAACATTGGTGTCGTGGTTCCCTGAGGAGTCTGCCAGGGAACATATGCACCATCAGCTAAGGTTTAGAAACCACCTAGGGTAAAGGGTACATTTTATTCCTCCACCCAATGTTAATTTTCATGCTTATGCAAATACCTTTTTTTCAGTCTTGAGGATAGACTCTATCCTTGAAAGGATATGAGGTTTAATTGTCAAATAGCAGTCTTGGTTGGAACTAAGATTAAAGTTATGTGCCACACAAAGGTAAACATTTCAGGAGACAGAATGTTGTTATACAGATAAATTATTCTCCCACTGAATTTTATTCTCTCATTTTGAATCACCACGGATGGATGGAATTCCTTCCTTATAGTGGCCACCTCTACCTCTAAGTATTTTCCAGTGGTTTAGGAATGAACAGCTGAAAACCTGGGCTATTTTGACTTCTACCGTGAGATGCTTAACCCTGCCCAGGCACTATGTAAGCAGCTTGAGTGCCAAACACAGTGCTCTGAATTATTGGGAGTCACAAGATTCAGTTCTTTCTTTGTTGATATCTGTTTTTCGTCCTGCAAGACTTTGCACAAGTTGGAAAAGATGGAAGTTCTCTTAACTGCTGCTCCCGACGAAGGTCTTTTTACTGATAAATATATTTGGGGAAGAGAAAACAGTCTCTTGGAAAGAAGGGGACACCCAGCTACATTTCACTGAAACTGGTGGAAAACTGGCTTCCTCTTTTAGCAGCATATGTGCTATGAGTAGGTGGGTACTGGAATTAAATTTCTATTATGAATACTTAGCACTGTATTTTATGCATTCAGATTCTCAGGGTTTGTTGATCACAGTTGCTTGCGTTTATAGTCCTTATTGTGTTGATGTGGCTGGAGCACAAATGGCCACAGCTGAGCTTTGTGACTCAGTAGACAGCTGATATTAGAGTTTGCTGTTATGACAGCGGTAGTGTCACTGATATTGAATAAATGAATGAATGAGATATAAATACATAAGATTTATCCTAAAAATACTATTTGTAATATCATGTAATTATTAACAAAATAATCCACATTCCACAGAAACTCTCTTTCTCACAGTCACTTTGCTATACATTTTCAAGGAGCACATTTTTCTTCAACAGTCTTGTAGAAATCTGATTTGCTAGAATTTTAAGTTAAACCTGTCAAACAGCTTTTAGAGAACCCCAAATTTAAAAAGACACACAAAAATCTAGTGTCCCTACCATATGTCTTCTACTGAGTTCCCCAGCAACTGAAGACATGGATACTTCAGTAGCATTTTAAAAACATATTATTTCAAATAATTTTGCTTATGCATGTATTCTCTTATATCTACAGTTTGGGAAACCCAGTTCAAAACAACAGTTAAACCCGATACATTTCCCCAGACAGCATCCAATGGAGTTGTATGTTCTCAGCATATAATTATGTAACATAAAAAAATAATGTTGTATGAAGCATAAAATAAATTGAATTTAATGTCAGGCTTTAATATGAGTAAGTTTGTGCTGATTTAGTTAGTGAGCTGCAGATTTAATTAGTTAAAACAAATTCCAGATTTGAAATATGCCTAAAGCTGCATCACTTTTTTCTGATAGTGACAGAACACCAGACATATCAAAGGTGTTTGCCAGAAATCAGAGGTGCAGCATGCTGCAGATTAACATGGAAATTGATCCTGAGCAAAAATCAAATGGCTCTTGAGGATAAAAATTAATCAAAGAGGTCTGTAACTCCTTAGTCTTCAAAAATCCACCCACATTATTTCAGGATGATCAACTTTGTGTGTTCAACTTGGGGGACATTTACTTGTCTTCTTGTAAAAATACTTGACAGGGTAATATACAGTACATTTTCCTTTCTTCCTTCAATAATTTTAAAACAGATTTGCAAAAAAAAATTGAGTCATAGCTAAAACATGATCAGCTGCCTTTTCTTCACCAGCTCACAGGCAACACTCACAAGGGACTCAGCTACTGGAAAGAAAATGTCAAGGCTCACGTTACAAAGACGGACTTCTACTAGCATCTGCACCACGCACTGCTGCCAACAGAGAAAATGGAAGCTGTTGCTTCAGCCTTCCCATTAGGAAGTCATGATCACCCTGGGATTTCCTTAAGCCCCCATCCTTTTATTCCTCCCTGGCACACAGGAGGAGATTTGAAGACACAAAGATCTGGCTTTCACAAGATTTCTGGTTTTCTAACAAGAAAAAGGAACTTACTAAGGAGGGTACCAAATTTGCAGATTTTTTTGTCTGAATATATTTATTTACATAGACTCACTTCGTGGCCTAAGCCAAATTTTTAATTCTGTACTATCTGTCTTGATTAGGTTAATACAGGTATAAATGTAAATTTAATTTTCTCTTTTTGAAGGACGCCTTGTAATGAGATTATCTGTAAACTGATCTTTGCTATCTGTCTTCCCCTGTTAGCTTCTTATTGCCAGGTGTGAAATAAATACATGCATTATCTTTTGAATTTGTATCAGTGTGAACTCATGAACGCTGTTTGGCTAATAATTTTATTCTTAAAGTGGTAGCCTCTTCCACCATTTAGCAGTTAGCTTTTACTTAAAATAATATTCACTATTACCCTGGGGTTTTTTTTACAAGAAATGATAAAAACTGAGAGCTGGGCTGAAGTGCCCATCCTTTGATAACAATTCTTATATCTATGACTTCTAAGAAATAACCAGCACTTAAAAATTATCGACCATTAAAAAAAAATTGTCTTTAAAAAAGTGTGCGGTAGAGAAGTTACATCAAGCCATTACTTCCCAAGTCAGAACAGACCATTTTTCCTGCCAGTATTGATCATCCCCGCTATGTGTCTCAGCCTCTGCTTCCCATCTCTTGTCTTCAGGGAGCTCATAATTCAAATTGGGGCAGCCCTGGAAAGGGCTTGGAGACAGAACTCTCCCTTTGGGATGTTCCTCGAAAGAAAAAAAAAAGAAAAATTAAATGAGTACTCTTTAGTACAGTTGTAGACGCAGCTCCGTGCACGGTTGTCTGTGCCTGTTCCCCCGCAGACACCTGCAGTTCCCGCGCACCGACTTTGCAGCTGCGGAGGCGCCTCTCTCTTACAGATTATCCTGGAAGGACTGCTTGGAGGCAGACTTCGGACAGGATGGCTCAACAAGTGGTCAAGAGCTTCCTTAAGGCTTGCCGAGGACAACTCCGTACCGGGCTCAGCTTCCAGGTGTGGTGAGTCCACCCTGCGGCACCCGAGCCATGGCGAGGGGGTGGCCGGCCGGGAGGTTCGGCGGGGAGGAGGAGCACCGCGGAGGAGACCGGGAGCAGACTGCTGTCCTTGCCGAGACCTCGTCCGGGCAGGCTGTGGACGGACCTGCCTGTCGTGAGCATTCCCGGGACGGCCGTGACCACGACCAGGTCCTCCCCCGTGCCTCTCCCACCCGCGGGCACGGGCACGGGCACGCTTCCCACCCGAGAAGCGTTGCTCTGCTGCCGCGGCGCTCCGCAGGAGCTCTTGGGCTTCTCGGGCCCTGCGGGAGCACGGGAAAGGGTGTGGAAGGCTCTCCTCATCCCGATTCTGGCCGTTTTAGGAGCTGCAGCGTGGGCCGGGTTGAGTGTCTGGTAAGGGTGGAAGGGAAGACTTGAACTCCAAGGCTAAATCATCCAGGACCCTGTACAGTCGAGCCTGTAGCCGTGCAGAGGTGTCCCTTATTGGTGCCACAGGAATTGGCAGAAGGTGTGGGAAGTTCCCCCTTCAAATCTGCAACTGATAACTTGGAGTTCGGGAAGGATTTTTATTTTTTTTCCCCAGATCACTTTGGGACTTTGCTTGCCTCCTGTTACCAGAAATGTAGTGGCAGAACCGTCGCTTACCAGTTAACCCAGGACACACTGGCTGCCTCTGATCTCCCCAGCATTTTCCTAGGGTACCTTAGCTCTTCGTAGATTTTGCCTTTTGTACTAGAATTTATTGAGTTTGTTATAGTGATGCGGGAAGCATTTCTCATTTCTTACATGTGGATGAAATATTCTCTGGGCTTTTTTACTGTATTGTTCCCTACAAACCTTGGGGGAAGGAGGAGGTAGAGAACCAGGGACCTAGATGGCCTCTGATAATTATGTGATCCTATATACAATGAATGACACACTTCTGAGGGAACATTTTCAGAAAAATAATGTGTGTTGGCTTTTATTATGTTTTCAATGTGTATTTATGACAGCACTTCAAGCTGAGTCTTTCTCAACTCTTCCCTTATGGTGTGCACATCAAAACACTGAAGAGGTTTTAAAACTCAGGGGTTACTCAGCAGCAGACCATGGAATTTTCTAAAACAAAGAAAGCACAAAGTCACTTGGAGACAAAAAAAGGGGCGTCATGGACAAATCTTCTCTGTCTGTGTTGTCTTTGCAGGACATAAGATCTTCTCTGTCTGTGTTGTCTTTGCAGGACATAAGATCTTCTCTGTCTGTGTTGTCTTTGCAGGACATATCCTATCTCCTGGATTTGTTTTCAAACTCCTAAGTGTCTTTCTAGGTAGCAGCAGAGCGCAGTCTCTTTGCAGGAATTCTGCCCTTCCACCCCTTTGGAGGTCTCGCGGCGTGCCTGCTCCTCGCTCCTTTGGAGCAATCCGTGTCTGTTGCTCTGTGAACTGCACTCCCAGGGAGCTCCCATTTCCCCCTGCGCTCTAAAAGCTTCTGTTGGCTGACGGACACTTGTGTGTCCCCAGGGAAAACATGTTTTCCCCTTCCTTCCTGAAGGGTTCACCTGCCCCAAAGTGCAGTAGTAAATACTGGAAGAGCCGCAAATTTCCCTGTACTACGCAGCCACAGTCTTTCAACGAAACATTTCATAACACACTGCTGTGCAAGTGCTGTCTTTCAAAAACTAGTACACATTTTTATGAATATGCTGCAAAATGTGTACACATGGGTGGATGATGCTTCCTTGGGTAATTATGAGCAATGTCTTGTTGCTTTTATTTACCTGTTAAGTTTTCATTTATTCAACCTTTTCTCATGACAGCTTTATAGAAATTTGGTGTTGTGAATTGGTTTGGGAACAAAGCAAGATTTGAATTAAAAGTGTGTTATAAGACATCGCTTCGGAGCTTCTCACAAGCATCCCTTAGAGCCATTGAATTGCTACCATGAACATTATGTGGAATTGCACAATCAACATGCTTTTCTCTGAAAGGAGATGCTTTCCTTATGCATTCACTATAGTTTCTGCTTTTGACTCGGCAATATCTGTGCCACAGAGTATAAGCTGTATTTCATAGTCCTTTAATCACTGAAGCTGAAGCTATACTTTTCCAGTAATGACTTCTGCTGGATGGCTCTCTAGCTACTGGTCAAGACAAAATCGAAGGAATTTAATATTTTTATGTTAAAATTTTTGTTTGATATGGTTTTCTACTGTCCCTTTGACATGAAAGCTTAATGAATGAAAGTAGTTTTAAACTGTGAAGTAATAAACTCTAGCTAACATGACCCTAGCTTCTCTGGCAGTGATGTTTCAGATATGCAGAGTTCCAAGTTCTTATGCCTTCAAATGAAGACAGGCTGCTGATTCCTTCGAATCAACCTCCTTAGAAGCCTTTATTATTGCAGTGTGTTCAACAAAGTAATATTACTTAAGGAATTATCTTTTTTGCTACAGTACTCAACTATCTTGAAGAAAAATTCCTAAGAGTAGTGAAATGCTTCGATGGTGCCAATAATTTCCATTGACATTGATACCATTATTGCTGTTAGACCTTAATGGATAGGCTAACTGCAGTATTATTTAATTTTTTATTTTGAAATGGGACTGCAACACAGCTTTGCAGACAATGAGAGACTGCTTTGGAATTAATAATGTTTAATTGCTGTAAAAACCAGTTGTGACAAAGTACAAAGTACAGACAAAGCAACTGCATTGCTCTAATGCAGCATCATGGCTGCTAGCTGCATTATATGTAAGTTGGCATTTTCATCTCTAGCCCTATTTTTGGTTTCTCATAACTTTCTCAAACCATTATATTCCTAGTTGAAATATCATGTCTGGTATCAACTGAGAAGTGAAGTATTTAATTTTAAAAATTGTACATGAAAAGTCAAAGAGAAAAACAAAAGTACTTTCCACATAAACTATTCTGGAACACATTCCTGAAGGCACAAATGCATAGAATAAGGTTCAGCAACTTTGTTTACTTGAAGAAGTTTAAATTTGAATTTTTATTAAAAAAAAAAAAAGCTTTTTGAAAAATAACTTACAGATTATATGAAATATATTGTCTTCAAAGACTGTGCAGCATAGATTCTGGATCTTTACTGGAGTGGATATCAGAATTTACAGACATGACAACTGAGAAATCATTGTGAACAAGATTGAAAGAAAAAAGAAGGAAAAAGGAAATGAAAACTTCTAACTTTTAATACTGTATCACAGAACAAGATTGTCTATACATCAGTTGCATTAGGACTTGTCTTCAGGATAAAGACATAAAATAGTACTAAGACAAGGAAGTTTTTGAATAATGAAAGATACTGTAGAAAGAAAGAATTTTGTGGTAAGCAGTCTCACAAGGGGACTGTAAATAGTTCTTAAAGGGAAAAACAGGACCGCAACAGTAAAATTCTGTTGCCTGTCCTAGATGATTGATTTTGTAGAAAAATGAAGCTTTATTATCTTACATCTGCCAGGAACCACCACAAGAAGCAGATGAAGACTTAGTAACTGCATGTAAGACATTCTCAAAGAACTACATCTGTACTCATATAGCAATGTAACTCCCCATGTCATAATATGTAGAATATTTCTAATGACATCATGACTCTTGACTGGATTGTTGATGTATAGATGTAGAACTGGGATGAGGCTTTGGAACAGTTGGTTGTCAGCAGCTATTAGAAGAGATCTGAAAGCTGGTAGCGTTACTGACTTGGTAAGGAGGGGGCATGTTTTCATGTTTGTTTTATTATTAAGACAAAAGGAATTATATAGTTTCTAATAATTCACATGTTTCTACTTTACATACTCATGCAAAGGCTACTAATAACCTGTGAGAAATCTTTGAGATAGGCAGAAGTGAACAGACATGCTGATGAAGTCTTGAACCTTGCTAATGTGAGCTCTACTGGCAAAGAGAGAGAGTGCTTTATGGTCTAATGACCACTGTGAGGTTTCTGTGACGAAACTTATTACTGTGGAAGGTGAAATAAGGACTCCTACTTTTAAAGTGAAAATCTTTTCATATATGCTAAATCTTATTTAGGACTTCCAAAACCTGCTTTGAACTCCTAGAACTAATGTGAGAGAACAGAATAAAACTGAATGATATGAACATAGTTCAGCATAACTTTTGGGGGGGAGGGCAGGCGTTGAGGAACACTTCATTTAATTTATTGATTCAAATTTTATTCTAGGCAGGAACTGAAGGTGACAGACAGACCTACTGGAACTTTATTTAGACTCAGTGACAGTGGTCAGAGTGTCTATGCTGAGAAATAAAATATTGGTAAAATTGTATTTTTCTATAGACAGGGTAGATTTTGAAATCTGTTTGTTCACCTTACTCTAAATGTTACTTATTCTGCAATTTTAAAAAACAATATATCATTTAAATTAAGTTCTGATTCCATGGTTGCCTATGTGCAGATAAAATAATACTTCTTTCAATCCAGGACACCATGTGAAGCTAGGCATATAATGTTTACAGGTATTTTATTCAAAGACTAAAAATGGATATACATGGAAGTTGTTTATGTTTGACAAGAAAATATTGGGAAATGGGAATAAAATCTTAGCCTGCTTGTATTTGCATTCAAAACTACAATGACATACAAACCCCATCTTTTGCAGTTGTGCTGATGGGTCTAGTTGTTATAAAGCAATACATATATCAGATGTATATTCCTATTTCAACCTCCACTTTTTCTGTTTCTGTTCTTCTATTTCTAGTTATTTCTAGTTTGGTTCTCTTGGATGCCTATTTCAGCACTGTATGGATGACAAGAAGAGAAGTTATGGCTGATCCAGTATTATGAACTCTAAGTAGAGTAAAGATTCCCTTCTTATCCAAGTGTGCTTGTTCGGAGAGGTTCCTCATCCCTGAAGTTAGATATCTCTTAACAAAAAGATGTATTTTGTGCTCAGATAATATGAGGTGCAGGAGTGATTTTCTGGCATTTTTCCTTGTCTCTGAAAAGAAGCAATTTGATATACACAATACTCAGCCAAGGCTTTTAACTGGAAGGTTGGGCAGAAAACCTATGGAACAGCATGAAGACTGCCTAAGGTTTAGTAGGCATACTTTGGGTAAGGAATAGCACTTGGCTCTTAACAAGTTAATTTTTTACTCCAATTTATAAATAGAGAAAGTGTGAGAGATGTAGTGTTTTTTCATTCCTCTTAGGTGTGCTGGCATGATACAGAGAACATGAAATAAATTCTGAGAGTTCACGTCAAATATAGTTTTGGATTTGACCTGCTCTTAGGGCTATATGGTGTGATGAATCCTGTATACTTTTTTTGTCATTAGAAAGACAAAGTGCTTAAGCAAAATTCTTTTCTGTATCCATATGTAGAACTAATGTGCCATAGCATTTCAAAGCACGTGGAAAAACAAATACTTGCATTTGGGTGATCCTCAAAACAAGAAATATACATTTAATAGCAAATGGGGTTTGTGATATTGGGGTAGCCTATGAACTTTTTTTTCCAAGAACTATCCTAAGTGTGAAGAAATCTAGTTGTGTGTTTTTCCTCAGTCCTGTGTGCAGTTATAGATTATAACAGTATACCGACATATCATTTGTGATGACTTGCAGAAGTAACCTGTTTCTTAGTGGTTTTGTTTAACTCAGTTTCACATGTGTTCTACATTAGTGTCTGAAACACTACTGACAGTCCTCTGGGAATTATCAAAGTAATTTTGTGTATTCTCTGAGATGCAAGTTAAATAGAAATTTAATATTGGTTTCGGTAAAGCACCAGGCTTCTGAAGTGTGTTTATTTCCCCAGAGCTGTATCTGGTCCTATATTTTCAGATCTATGGTTGTGCCATGATGCATTTTAAAAATCAGAAAATGATCTGCTAAAACAGAACCCATATTGTGATTTAATATGATTACTAGCACACCGCATGATTCTAATCTGCTGCAATTATAATATAATTTCATGAAACAAGATGGATCATCTGATCATATTACGGTTTGACACAGGAGGCTGTCCTGCAAAATATTCATTACTGATGTATAAGATTTCGTATCAGACCAAAACATGATTAAAATTTCCTAAGACAAATAAGAACACATATAGAAATTTCTTTCTCTGTTAACGCCCACTCAGAAAATATCACAGAAAACTTATGCCACCGTACACAATGCAAAATATTGCATCTGGACACGGGCTAGCTCTTGGCTAGTACCAGACAGAAAGAGCATGCATATCCTGCTCATGTTTATTTACTTTCCAGTTATGTAATAGCCTTAGTAGGAAGTAATTCTCATATTTCTAATACATTATGATATAAAAGCATATATCTTTGTAATGATCTCCTAAAAATGAAGACTGCAGAGGTTTTGCTTTGAATTCTGTTCTTTCTCAAACCCAGACATCACTAAGAGAAATAGGCTTGTGTCCTGAAGATTTTTATAGGCATTATGGCACAGCAGATTATTAAGGATAGACCGTTTGATTAATAAACTGACTGTAACGGTAGAAGTTGGTTTTGGATTTAATGATTTATTTGAAATTTACCTTTTGTCATATAACTAAAGGGGACTCCTGCAGTCCTGTAAATGTAATTTTGAATGGAGTGGCAACTTGCATCTTGTGATGACTTTGCCATCTTGAATTAGTAGAATTAGTAAACCCCATTTATTTTGACTGTTACAGAGATGAGTAACTATAATAACATCACCATGAAGAAATTCCTGATAAAATCAGTGTTCCAGATGAATAAAAAGTGTCCTCCTAGGGTACTGCATCTAATATAATTTAAAATATAATTTTGAAACAAAAAGGCTTATTAGAATTGCTTTGCAAATAACTATGCAAAAAGCCTTGCTTGATGGACGTAACGCTTCATTGTAACAACACGCTATTTCTGTGTGCAGGTTTAGGTACGAGAGCGTTTTCTGTGTGGCTGTGTTAATTAACTCAGTTTGAGTCTATTCCTTACCCACGTCCAAGTAGTTACAAAGAGGAGATACGCTGAACACTTCATTCTGGACCATGTCTCCTTTCTCCAGCAGCTTCCAGGAAAATTACAACTAGCTTTCCAAGCAATTCTGGAAGGCACCTGCTACGCGTCCCCCTCTCCTCGGTGATCTCGGAGTACCAGCTGCCTCATGTGTTGAACGGACGAGCCGGAGCTGATCAAATACTCCGAGGTGAGGCTGTCACTTCTCCTGAAGCCAGATGGCAAAGCCCCAGTCTGGTGTGCTGGTCTGGGAGCCTCTTGGCATTCCCTGTTGGAAGCCTGCTGTTTGACTTCTTGTTGAAATATCTTTATTGTTTTATCTTTTCAAAATGCAGCTTTTTATTCTCTCATGGAATGTTATTTGTCAAGTTACTTGTCAACCATCCAAGCTCCATGCTGCTTTGGTGATTAGCTAGTTTTTGATCAGAGGCCAAGAAATAAAAAGGTGAACCTGCTGTGAACTGAAAAGAGGAGGCTGAAGTGGAATTACAGATGAGTGTTGGAGACCCAATTCTCAGCTGCTAATGGGTGCAGTTTCAGCGCTAATGGACATTTTCAGCGTACACTGACCAAGAACCTGCTCCCTAGGCTGGGGCAGACAGGATAGGTGGAAATAGATGGGACCTATTTTTCCCCGGGTTAAGGAGTACTATAGATCATCATTCAGATGGTCTCTGAGAAGATCTAGATGATGTATGTGGCTTCATGGGATTCATCCATTTACTGTCTAATGTGAAAATGTTTTTCTGCCTCTGCCGCTGACATCTTTCCTCCTGTGTCACAGAAGGTGCAAAACCCTCCTTACACAAATTTAAAAAAACCCAACAATACAACACACAACCCTTAAAAGTAGTTAAGAGAAATTTGAGAAGGACTGTCTTTGGAGAAAGTGAAGAGTTATTTAAGGAGGAAAGAGGTGGAGACATAGGATGTTGTAGGACACCTCAGGAAATGAGGCTTGCTTAAATCATGGTCACAGGACAATGGAGATTATAATGTAATGTATAATAGTTAGCTTAGGGTGAACAGTGGACAACCACATAGATATGTGCATATGTGCATGTATGTGTATATATATACCTGTAGATATGTGCAGGTACCGCAGTCAAAGTTTGTTTCAGGACTGGGAAAATTAAATTATTCAGCCATGGACCAGAAAAAGCACCTAAGCGACTTGTTGAGTGCACTCTTAGTGACCCTGAAGGGCATGAAAATACATCCATCCTTGATACCCTGAGTATGTGCTACCAGGATGCTTAAAGTTTTCAGAAGCTAACAAGTACTCAAAATTGATTGTCTCTGTAATCTTACTTTTTCTCTTTTTTTTTGGTATGCTGTCTTTCACAAAAAAACCTGACAGTAATAGCAAGTAACAAAGAAGGAGGACCTCAGATATCATAATAAACATTAAAGAACTATGAGCAGGTAAGCAGATGGACAGGAATCCGCTCAAACTGGAGAACAGCAACTGCAATTAGAGTCCACTGATTGTATTCACCTACAGTCTTTCCTATAATGAATAATCCCACTGAAAAAAAATTAAATTCTCAACATGAATAATGCAAATAGTGTGTTCTAATTTAGGTGAGTTCGTAAGTATGGGGATTTTTTTGAAGAATAACATTTTTGGAGCCCATGAATAGCATTAATAATTTTAAGAATTAATGCAAGTTGAGAATTCTAATTTGAAGACTTTATGGAGTGCTTAATCAATTGAAATGCATGTGGGGTGTTTTGTCTTCTTAAGATATAGCAAACATTATGAAAAGCAAGCTGACATCACCTTCCTGTAGCTCATGCATACTCTTTAAAAGTGTTAGACATGCCTGGGCTGTGACAGTTTGTGGAAACTCTTTACACTCGCTTCATACATATTGGTTCAAAGGGGTTGGTGTGTATATATCTTGCTAGAAGGCAAGCGCCACTCTGCTCTATCTTTTGCAAAAACTTGTTGGGCTAAAAACCCTGAGAGACTTAGAGTGCTGGAGGCTTAGACCCAGGCAGTATAAAAGTACCAGCCCAAGGTTATCAGTTAAGGGCTTCACCACTGAAAGGCGATCATTCTGGCTAACAAACATCTTAGCTGCCATCAAAGGAGACCGGACCCTTAAAAAATGATCACCTTGGCAAACAACTTGCCCAGAGGATAGGTGTTCTGAGTAACTCTGATGAAGAATTCACCCAAGCCCTATCAGTTATGGAACAGCAGGGTCTCTCCTTAAGAACTTTTTGGCAAAAGCTGTTGAGTGTCTGTGCGGATTCACATAAAAGGTTCATTGAGACCAATATCCTGGTTCTGACAGCAGGCAGTGGTACTTCCCCAGATTGTTCTCCTGACCCTCAGCCTGTTGTGGTCCTGAGATTTACTGGGCCAGAGGTAATTTTTGTTTTCCATATCCCTCAATGGAGTTTTCTACCACCAGAGACAATGTCAATTTTTGTCACCAACAGTATCCTCAAGGAAGGAGTTTCACAGCTCAGCTGTGCGTTGTGTGCCAAGAGAAGCTCTTCCCTTTGGCTTTTATTGTAAGGCATATTTGTTGCCCCTGGTTCTTATACTGGAAGGTCGAGTGAACTTTTTACAGTCCACCTTCTCCTCGACACACATGATTTTATAGCCACACCATTCTCCTCTCTGTCATCTCTTTACCCTGAAGAGGCTATTTAATCTATTTAATCATTCCTCGTAAGCAATCCCTTCCAAATCCTTAATTGTTCATACCATTTTTTTGCATTTCAATTTCTATTTACCCTTTTTTATGGAGACACCCAAATCCCACACAGTATCTCAGAAGGCGGCGCACCATGGATTTACAGCACAGCATAATGATGCTTTCTACTTTGTTCTCTGTTACTTTCTTAATAATTCCTAACATTTAATTTCCCATCTTGACAACTATTGAATGACCTTTTTCAATCCAACTATCTATCACAGCCCCACAATCTCATCAGATCAGAGCACAGCACTCCATAAAGAAAATTTGAGTTGTTTTTAGCACTGTGCATCATTTTTCATTTATCTACATTGAATTTCATCTACTGCTTTATTGCCTGGTTACTCAGTATCAAGTTCTTCTTCATAATCAGTCCCCATCTTTATTATCTTGAATAACTGAGTACCGTCAGCAAAAATTTCTAACTTGACTATTCATCTCTTTGCTACTCCATCATGAATACATTACACAGAACAAATGATAACTTTGTAAATTGTATATTATGAAAACTATTTAGGAAATTTATTTAGGAAATTTAACGATTTAGGAAAACTAGTCACAAGAATATTTTACCCTTTTGCCATGATTTTCTATAAATCCATAGGCAGGACAGGTCTTTGTAGGCAGAGGTAGTGTTCTTTAGTAGACCTACTAATATTCTTGAAGAAAAAAAAAATAATCTTGGGCATGCACCCAAAGTCTCTACCAGGTCTCAAAATAGAAGTAGCAGCTTTCAAAACAAAATACGTGTTAAGAGCAATTAGTCGGAATTTACTTAATTATATATCAGTTAAACCATCTGTGGAAAAAATAGGTCTTGTTACCTAGGGAGCAGAAGGAATGTTGGGAGGGTGAAAAGAACTGAAGGGAGAGAAAAACAGAGAGGGAAAGCAGGAACAAGAGAAGCTGAGAGAGATGAAGAGATACTGATCACTTAAGGGAAAGAGACACCTAGCGTACAGTCCGTGGAATATGGAGAGGTCAATGCTGGGGTGAGATGTTATAATGTGCTATAAAAAGAGTTCTGAGGTTTGTCTTGTGGAGATGAAATCACATCCACAAAGATGGAGATGGAGTGATTGTTTTCTGTGAAAAGCCTCTCCTTGACAGCTGGATATTTCCGTCATGCATAGCCTGGGTATATGAGCTCACGCTGGTGTGCAATAGTTGCCTAGTATTAACTACATAAATGCCTAGACAACATCTGGTGCACTGGGCGAAACGTTCTGCATTTATCCAAGTGCAGGTGTAGCGTCCAGAGATGCTCATGGTACTGCTGTAGGGAGTATTCATAGCGAGTAGTACGGACGTGTTAGTGAGTCTCACTTTTGCTGTGCAACTACAGTCTATATTCAGTTTACTTGGGATTATGGAGAATTTGCTTCTGTTGATTGATTTCATGAGGCTAAGAAGCTGCTTAAAGGCTCAGGAATGTGGTTGTGGAAAGATTTTTTTTTCCAGGATTTTCTTCCAATAGAGCCTTTATTTAATGACTGCCTATGCAAGTTCCAGGATAGAATAGTATGTGCTGAGTGGGATTATTTTTTCCCTTATAGCTAGATGAGTCTTCACGTGATGTTCAGGGGACTCCTAGAAATATGATCTGTTTCTCTAGGTATCTTTGTTGGACAAAAGTCCTCTTTTATCTACTAAGGTGGCTGTCACAAACCAAATGCAAGGGTATAAGAGGGTTCACCTCTATCTTCTCACTTTTGTTCTATGTTTCAGATGGTAGCTGGTTTATACAGATAGGTATTCTGGCATGCAGGTTTTCTATGTGTCATAGTTTCTAAGTTGACATTGTTTATGCTGACTGTACTGTTTAGAGAAGTGAGATTGGTATAATAGTATTTTGGAGATAATTTGGCAGAACGGTACAGATAATTGAACTTGTGGGGAAAACAGTAAAGGAGTCAAAATTTCTGAGCCAGCTGATAAAGACAACACCTGCGTATCTTAGAATTTTTGGTACCGTTATTTTAAAACCCTTCCTGAACATAGCTCACAGGTTCGTGGACAGTGGGCCCATTATAGTGCTCATACCTATGCCTGTACCTGCACCAAAAATGACTCTCTCAGGGGTGCGCATGGGTACATTGAAGCTGCTAGCCTGACAGTGACAGTGGTTTTTGATTTTCCTGGAAGCTGTACTGATAAACCTCTCCAGTTTCCTCTTTTTCAGCAAAACTGGAGCTGCTAGGCTGGAGGCAGGACTCTACATAGAAGTCACTGAACTTCCCTGTCTCCACAGAGCTCCTCTGGCTCAGAAGAAAGTCCTTTCCCTTGAGAAATGTGGGCACATATATCACCTGTCCTTCGGAAAGATAACCATATGCAGTAAAATAAGACCCTCCTGTACTTCATGCTGTTTGTCTACCTGAAGGAGTATGTAGCTGCTTTCTGTGGTTCCTTGTTTTCTTCCGCACCCAGATATCTCCTGGCCTCTTTTATGACTTGCCTTCAGGTCTGGACAGCCTGCTGATCTCCTGCCTACAGCAGCTTAAGTCCTGTTTTGGCTCACTTCAGTTCCAGGGGTCTGCTTGCTCCAAGGATTTCATCTCTCAAAGGCCTGTTAGTTAGAATCGGCATGCTAAAATGTATTTAGTGATCCAAAGGTGGAAGGACTATTCTTAGTGTTCGTTTTGATCTTGCAACAGAACAATCCGAAGGAAGAATTTGACTTACCTAATTTTGAACATCTGTGCCTGAATCAGTTGCCTATATTTTGTGAGGAGAGCAAGACTTTTGGTGCACGATTCATCTGTTATACTTCAGATGCCTACCTTGAGATGAGATAAAACATTTACTAGTAGTGCATCTTTCTCCCCACTTGTTATGGAAGAGATTCTAGGAAGGCAGTTCACATGGAGATGTCTATATTGCAGATGTCTTAAATTAGATGAGACAGACAGATCCTATTACCTGGGCCTCTACCAATAAGCTGGCCATTTGAACAGAGGGAAACTTGGCCAAATAAATTCCTCTACAAATTCCAAAACCAGCAATGAACTTGAAGTGAGGAAAGTATTCACCTTCTGCCACATGCATGAAGTTCTTTCCTATAGATGTAGGAGTTTTGTGTAGTGACAGTGCCTGTAAGACCATTAAACTCATTAATTTAAAATGCAGAAGTAAATATAGTCCCAGAGATGAATCCTAAACATTCTTTATTACTTTTTATCTCCAACTAGTCATTTCCAATTTTTACAACCAAAAAACCACACAAGGCAAAAAAATTTTAAAAAAGCAAAAAAGAACTTCTGCTCAGAAACTGCAGGCAAGGAATTTTATGGAAATTGACTGTATTCAAACCTATTCTTAAGTAGTCAAGAAACAATGACTATTGTCTAACACATCCAATATCCAATAATTTTGGTATTTGCAGTTTGACTTTCCAAGCTTGTTTGGAATGATTCTAGCTTATTTCTAACTTCCCCTCCCCACAGTCCTTCTTCCCTCCATTGGTCTGCACTTTTTCACTAGCTCAGAAAAGAACAGAGCAGCTATAATCATATTATACAAGAATGTGAGGAAGCTTTTTTCATCACACATCAGCCTGTTGATGAATTGCTTACAGCAGCTCTAATTTTAACTAATGCCATATGCTGGAACTAAGACAAATTATGAAGTGTCCAACAACTAAGGTAGAGAATGTGAACGTGCACTGAAAAACAGTTCTAAAATGCATGTGATGGATTAAACGAATTGTGGCATTCAGGCAGAGTATGACAGTTTCGCTGATGTTTTGAAGGAGTGCTGTAAGTTAAATGATGGAAGACATTCAGATGAATATTGGAAATAGTCAAAACTAGGAAAAGTATTGAACTAATAAAATAAGTTCAGAAAGTCCAAGAAGGAAAACTTGAAAAATGAGACTGTGTAGATAAACTGCTCCTCCTGATACCGTTCCCCTCCTCCTCCTCCAAAAAAAAAAAAAAAAAAAAAAAGCGCAAACCCAACACCCAAACAACAAAACAAAACAGACAAACAAGCAACCAGGGAACCATGAATCAGCCCACCAGCTCTCAGGAGAAGGAGAATCTGAATGCCTGCAACCTGAGTGAGAAGAAATGGCAAGACAGTGGAAAATTCTGTTGTCAGCTACAGGTAGTAGTCCCTAACTCTGGAAGCCAATTATGAGAAAATATGAAACTGAAGACAATCTTTCCCAATGCAACAGAAAAATCCATGACCTGCTGCAGTACAAGCCTTTAATGAAGGTAAACCTGGTAGCTATACTATACAAATCATTGCTGGATTCTATGCATTATTCAAGTATGCAGCTGCCAGGCGGAGAGGGCAAGGCTCTGGCGTGATGCATAGCTGTGGTCTGGTCTGTTCCTGCTCTCTCTAGTACTCTGAACGTCTAAAAGAAGTGATGGGTGGGAAGAATTACAGACACCTGTCTAAGCACTGCCCTCCAAAGCTAGCGGACTGCGTGGGAAAGGTCCTCAGAAAGGGAAGGTGACAGAGAGACAGTCTCTGAATCCCTGGTCTGCTTTGCTCTCTGAGGCAGAAAGCCCAGACTGGTGGGTGAGGGTAAAACTCATGTCTTGTACAAATCCACATTGTCATATAAGCCTAGGTGAAAAGTGATTCCACTCTTTTACTCATCCTAAACAGCAACTCATCTTTCTATTACTTATGGTATTATTCACTGCTACCATATTGTCAACCGGCTCTTACTGAAATGACATGGAAAGAGGAGGTCGCATAGCCTACTAGAAGAAGATGATAAAAAAGATACATGAGGGTAAAGATGATGAAGATAAAAATATAAAGGACCTTCAAAGATAAAGGAGCCTACTTAGATTTTAGAAAAAAGACAGACCATGTAGTTACATTGAATAAAACTGATGTCCAGGAAAGGCACAAATATCCCAAGGAGCAGTTACAAATCTATAGCCAGTACTTTATAGACATCATAGTCATCAGCTAAAATGAAAATTTGAGGAATAATCAGCATTTCCACCCTTCAGCTAAAAGCATTTCACTACTTGCCACTGATGTTTGATCTGAACTTTTCTGTAGATCTGCAACGTCTATGGCAGCAAACTAAATGTGAACACTTCATGGCTCACAACTGTACTAATGAAATCTAGTCTCCGAAACAAGGTGACCACTTTTTTACTCTCTGCTAGGAATAGCCACTTGCTCATTTTAATTCCTGAACTGTATGTGGAAATGTTTCAGGGTTGTGCTAGTTGGCCCAGACCAAAACTATGCCAGGGACCATTCTAGCAAGGTAACTCTACGGAAAGTTGCTTCCAACACCTAAGAAAATTTATTGGGACTGTGTAATATAACAGTATAGGCATAGCACCCAAACTGAGGGGTGAGACCAGCAGAAGGGAAGTGGTAATTACAGGCTGCAATCTGCATTAGGCTGCCTGCATATATAGGAGATAGTAAAAATTGGGAAAAGAATAATTAATGAAACCTGAGGCAGAGGGGAGATAACAAACCTAACATCTTTATAATCAGTAATATTCATATATCCTTTCTAAGACAAAGAAAGAAATGCAGTTCTGCAAGAATAGGCTGATTTGCATTTAATGTCTCCACTGAAAGCCAGAAGGTACATATAAATTGTCATTTTGTGAACAGACAGTGCTAAACCCTAACCAAAAGGATGAAGAAAGAGCTACAGATAGTGTAAATTTGAAAGAACTAAACAGTCCTTACAGCACAGTGGTTTTACTTTACAGATTCCTATGTCAGGCTGCCTGACAACACAGCTGTCCTCACTTTGGTGAGAAGTGGTGCATTAATGCTTTAAATTAAACACGTGATTGGTATATATCTGATAGCCTTACAGGATAGGTTAGCCTGACAGAGTCTTCTTGAGAAGAAGGACAGTGACGGGATAACAAAACTGTAGGAAGAGTGAGCAGGGGAAAAGAAGACGTTGATGACATACCTCAGTGAATATGAGGGTGCATCTCTGAACAAGTGAGAAGGTAATGTGATGGGCAATGGGAAACTAATTACATGGCACAGGGATATGCTGAAATGAAGAGGAAGAAAACACACAAGGTCACATTTCCTATTCTTCTTCCCTTAGATTCTTGTAGCACTTACCTATTGGGATAACATAACAGAAACATTATTCCCTTAAAGGAAAAATCATAAGGGTGATCATTTCTGACCACTATTGAAGTATCAATTATTTGTTTCTATCTGAATAGAACTGGATTTGCTTTACTCTGCTGCATGAGATCCTAACCCTAAAATGTAAAAAAACCAAGGACTTTCAAACAGGTCAAGGACTCTGTTACAGAACATGTTCTCTGTTGATGACTTCCAAAATACAATATGCAACATGGCTCATCCTTTATGCTCGTGCTAGAAAAGTGACATTTGCTGCAAGAAGTTAGTTTTCTCTAATAAGCTGAAAAAAATCAGGTTCTTTTATTAACTTTAATGGATGACCACCTACAGAAATGTTTGAAAGTTTTTAATCAGGTGATTTGGTTCAGGCCCTTTACTGAAGTGACAGAGATAGCAAGACTACTGATCTCATGAAAGAGAGATTGGTGCAAAGACAGAAAGAGAGGAAGAATTTCCTCTGCTGGTGGGAAATGGGTTCCAGAGGAGACTGGGACAGAGAATGGGTACGTGGGAAGGAGGTTAGGCAGGTATCAGAAGCAGCTGTGAGTGCTGGAGAGACCTGAACTGGGAAAACCAAGAAACCAAAGCAATATTCCCGTCTGCGTTCTCTTAGTTGAACTGGCTGATCAAGGAAAAATAAATCTTCCAGAATAGAGTATTCTGGAGGCAGACAATGTTTTTTATCTTCATCAAATTATTTGTACTTCACTTGAGAACTGAGTATTTTAAATCTTTAAGGATACAAAAGGAGACGAGGGTTCTTTCACTGGTAGCTGAGAATGCTTTGAAAACTGCACCTGCATTATAAAAGGGGGGGAAAAAAAATAATCACACAAATCTGTGCCTTGGGTTTCCTGTGACAGGTTAATCCAAACATGAATCCGTTGCCCATATAGTATGAATAGGATTATTTAATATCAGCATCTGCCCCTGAGTCTCTTAGCATAATCATAATGTGTCCTTAGGGGTTATTAAAATTGCTGAAAGTTTAGTCAATGTTTCCCTCTTTGCTTTATGCAAATATATTAAATTAAAAAAAAAAATCAGGACATGAACTTAGCTGCTATTAATTTAGCTAAGCAAATTAAAAAGGAAAAATCCAGAGACATTTTATAGTGATCAGTAATAGGTTATTTTATTAACACCACATTTGAAAAATTAGAGGAATTCAGGCTGCCCAATTCTTCAATATCCCCAGAGAAACCATCAGGCGAAATCTGACAGAAAATCTGTCAAAATGTGTTTGAAGAATTTACCTGGGGAACCAAGTTTCATAAAGTCTGGCATAGAAGGGAGAGGAAACAAGATTCTGATATGCAAATTTAATATAGATTTTTCTAAATGTCTGTAGCCTTCTTCAGCACATAGCAATTCCTAGTGAAGAATTGAGCTAACATTCTGCTTTAGAAGATTTTGCAGCTATTTGCACCTAAAGCTGCTCCTCTGTATTGTGCTGTGGAGAAGGGAGAAGCATAAAACCTGCTGCAAAATGGTTACTGGCCGTACGTCAAGCTCCTACTCCCTCACCTAAAGGAAGCTCCACAAAGACTGCCAGCAGTTCTGGGGGCGTGTGGCCGTTCTCAGCTGCAAACAGTCAACGGGGTGACTCATCCATCCATCCATCCATCTAGCCATCTCTCTCCACTTTGATCCATTTCACACCAAAGCTGATGGAAGTTACACATTAGCAATTAGAGGGAATATGCCTGGGCCAAAAAAGCTCACATTGCTAATAACTTTGCCTAATTGCTATTTTGTGTATCCACCTATAACCAACACACAGATTTAAAAAAAAGACAGGAAAGCATTAGACATGTTTTCTGGAATGGCCAGAAATATTTTTATGGCAAAAAATGCATTCATTAAAATTCCCTCTAATTTGGGAAGTTAATGAGCACTTGTTCTAAAATAAAACTGTTTGTGATTTATTTTGGAAGGCAGCATGAATCTGATTTCATTTATGTTAAATTTTCACAGATAAATGATAAAAATCTTTATCCTGGAATAAATGGTTGTGGAATAGCTAGACTAACATTTACTCACAGATCAACTTAATTTGCAAGCAATTAACTTGAAAGAAAAAAAAAAGGAAACATAAACCACTGGATGACTGGGAATCAGATGATGAGTATTAAGGTAATTCAGAACACTGAAGCCAAAAATAACATTTGATAGGACACTTACTTTCAATGTATATGGTTAATTAACATATTTATTATTAATACTTGTTCTGGAAAAGATCATGTACCCAAAACTGTTCTGCTTCAGGCTGAACTCATGTATATAGAAGTTTAAATCAATGTAACACATACAGTATATATAACCATGTATTTCAATACGAGCTTTTAGTCTGTGTTCATTTCACCTGTCTCATTAAAAATAGTAGGAATGGATAGTCAAATGTAATTGGGATATTTTACTTAAAATAATACATTAAAATATTGCATGCCAGAGAATGTTGAATCTCAAATTTATAAGAGTGCACCTGTTGCCTGTGGATTTTTTATGACCTTATTAAGTTAAAATGCATGGGATCAGTGTTAGGCTCCCTTTAAGTATAATCAGGGTCCCTGATTCAATGTTTGTTTACTCCACATATAAATCTGATTTGAAAGGATTTGCTGTGGTCACAATTACATCCTAAAATGTAAGTCTAATTAAGAATTTACCTATGTATGAGACACTTTTGACCACAGAACTGGATGGGCAAAATTTGACATTCATAGACTCAGATGGCCTATAAATACTTATGAGTACACTTTGTCCAGTGCATAGCTGGTTATATGGCACTTCCCTGTAACTTCTAATTGGATGATACCAAAATCTTCTGGTTTACTTAAAGACTATGGGGGGGGACGGGGGGGCATGGGACCCAAAGATCTCTGCTTGCTTTTCCAAAACTTGGAATCCCAAAACTCACTGCTGAGCACTAGCATTTGATAAGCATCTGACATTTTACAATCTTGCATTTTCCTTTGATGGTTAGCCCTTAGCAGTCTGCTTACACTAGAGTGGAAGGTTTTTTAGGGGGGATTAATGTTAGCATACCAACTTGCAGTTAATTACATGATAATGGGGAACATTTCTTTCAGCAATTTACTGATGCTAAGAAGCTGGTGAAAACATGTTTGTACCAGCCAGTCTGGTTCCCAAGAAAACTTTTTCCTGGATTCATGTGTCTCGAGGGCTGTAGATGCCTAGGTGAGGCAAGCACAGATAGGTGGTGGGGTTTCTAGACTCAAGCAAGTCCTGGCAAACTAAGCCGTCAGTCCATTCCTGTATGAAATGCTCAAGAGAAGGAGTTTCTGGTGATTTATCTTGAGCTACTTAATCTTTTTTTTTAGCCTGGACCAGCAACCAGGTGTGAGTATTATTTATGAGATTATCAACAATATTTAGGAAAGACTACTTCTGATGTTTTCAGTCTTGTCATTCCTCCTATCATTACCTACATGATAGAAATCTATAGCAGCAAAAGCATATTTAGAAGAAAAAAAATCCCAGTCCATATTTTAAATCTCATTACTTGTTTGAGCTTTAGACTCAAAATCTTAATGCTTGGACCAGGTTCTAGCTCATTTGGGAGTTGACCTAAGGTTGTCGTTATTGCCTAGATATCCAAAGACATTTCGCAGAAGTAACAGCTTGCTTTGTTCTTGTTTTCTTATTACAGTAAAATATAATTATTCTTTATAAATGTTTTGCAGTAGATCAGTCAGGAAGAATGTTGCCCCGTTCTTCGTTCAGGGGTAACAATGTCCTTTGCACCCAAGCCACAGCAGCCTTTTGAGTACTGGGAAGACAGTGCTATGCGTACTGAGATTTATTTGCTTGTGAAATGACTTTGTTAGCTTTACTGAATGAACTGACTCAAAACCAAATAACAAAGGAATGCTGTGTCTTGGCTAACTTTTCAACTGTGCTAGATATGAGAGAACAATATCCATGTTGTCCTCTGAAACCACCAGTGAAAGGCCTATCAAAAAAACAAGCGAGCCTGCAGCCTGAAGCTAGCAGCCTTGTGATAAGGTGTTTACAATTCACAGTACATCTCTTGCATAACAATTTCCATGGCGTGTGTCTGAGCTCAGCATTCTGTGCAAAATCCCTGTGGGACAAATTTATGTTGATCTTCCCTCAGCTTTGTATTCTAGACCAAAAACTCAAACCCAGTTTTGCTCAGTGATTTTGATAAAATAACAACTGCTTGCATTCTCTAAGAATTAATTTATCTTGAAATGTGAAGGTTAATTTTAGTATAATGAAAATAAAGAATAGGAGTTTGCACAGTTTAAGAAATGTTTTTGTTCAAGGGTTTCACATTAAATACAAATTAACAGATAGATGCAACTTGAGTATCTATTTTGAGAGCCATGTAAAACAAATAGCCTATTCTTTAAGAAATTTTCAAATTTGTTATGAGAGGCAGGTGCTTTTAAAATAGCAGCTTACTTATGCAATGCATTGATTACTATGCTGTACTGCTGAATTCAGCAGTACAGTATACGTACGTCAAAGTTTATTGAAACCTTAACTGAGAACAAATAACTGCAGGCTTGTTGTTGCTCCAGCTGAGGTTACTGGCAGAGCTCATTTAAATGGAAAGGGTTCAACACTGAGTGCCCTGTGAAGCAGCTCCTTAGTCTTTTTGTTTTTCAGTTAAGAAGAATGATATCCTTTTTACTACCATTATTTTCTGTTAGCATGGGGAAGACACTAAATACTTTTTTTATTTTTTTAAGACACAGTATTCTTGGAATACTTTTTGAGATAGAAAGGAATTGATTTTAATGTAATATGTGTAGAACTAATTTATATGGAAAGAGGCACTTGGAGCATAAATACAGAAGAAGTTACAAATAATGTGGCAGGACAGCTGACAGGTGGAACTGTTTCTGGTACACAGGCTGTTCTGGATTTTTCCAGCACAAAATTAGCTCTAATCACACTATTACAGAAAGCTGTGTTTCTATCACAGATGGCCTTTAGCATTCATTTTCTCTAATACCAGAAGTTTCCTCTAAAAATATTTCACTCTTTTTTTTCAAAACCATTACTCCTTTGTGAAGGCCCTAGAGCCATGCAGAATTCAGGCAGGGTGGTTGTCAAACATTTCTGGAGTAAATAGGGCTTCTGGTAGTAATGTTCTGCACTAAGCAGAGTGAAACGCAAGAGTTTAACTGTGTGGCCTACTGTAGTTAAGATTCCCTGCACAAAAACTTTGAAGTCCAGAAAGTGAATTTCTTGCTACCTACCACCTTGCTTAAAACTTGGAAGGTTTTCAAGAATGATGGACAACAGGCAAAATCCCTCAAGGACTGGAGTGAGGATGACCTCAAGTTTATGTTCATAGATGTACTGAGACTGGAAAACAAGCCAGAGAGCAGGTGGGATGTCCTAGGGAATCACAAATTTCAGAGAGGACCAATGTTTAGGCAATTCAATGAAATCCTAAGGCATAGATTCAGTATATGTAGTAAGAGAATAAAGTGTAACTTTGGTAGAATTCAGATGTCTAAATCTGCCTAGTGGGTGAGCATAAGAAAGAGTCCCCACTCTGCTTCTTTCTGACCCTGCTAATGCTTAAAGTCCACAAGCATCCTTCATTTTAAAACTCTGGACTAACTTCTAGTTGCCCTCCTATGTAATCACAAGTTAAAATATCTTCTGTGACCTGTAAGCTATTTCTCTTGACACTATTGTTTAGTTTCTTGATATACATGTGGACAAAAATGGACATATTTTTATATAAACATATGCATATACTCATAAGCCGCATTTATTTCTAGGAAATAGGTGGATGAATACTTTTGAGGTGTTGTCTATTACCTGAAATTTCTGAAATACTGAGCTATAGCACCAAACAACTCAGCTGAGTTGTGTTTTTTCTTTAAAAACAAGTAAAGATATTTTAGGTAAAGTACAGCCTCTTCATCTGATGTTCCATTTTATTCCTCAGGCACACTGTGTACATGCTGACTTCTTTCTTCTAAATGTGCATTGTACATATCTACTGCTTGTAATGTCTGTTCCTGCCCCCAAATCAGAGCCCTGAATACACTGTCATCTTTCCTGATTTCAGCTGAGATGGATATTGCTGATTTTCTGCTGCCCTCCTGTTGCTGGGTTTCTGAGTACTGCCCTAAGCTGAAGCAGAACCCGGCAATATGTTAGTTGCTATTGCATTTGGGGGAACTGGCTTTATTTCTTCTTTTTGAGAGTTGTTAGCAATGTTGCTGGTGCTTGGGGGCCATTTGCTTTCAGGGTAAAAGTCCATTCACTTTGTTTTGCTTTAACTGTTCTTTTATCAGCTATTTTGAAGGCATCTCTTTTCTCCGGTTCTCCCTGAGGTACTCCAAAATGCTATCCTTCACTCTGCTTCTCCCACTAAGTACGGTATTTCTGACAGTTCATCCATACGCATCTGCTCTGTGGTGACTTATGAATTTTCTAACCTCAGGCTGATGGTGGCATCCCCAGTATCTCACTCGGGATGAGTCATCATTTCTTTTCACATAACGTGACCAAAAATTAACACCTTAAATTTCTTCTATAGCTTCTCTTCCCCTCCATCTCTGTTCCAGTTGACAACTTTGAACAACAAAACTTGAAGGTTGTGGTTTTGCTCATTTACAGGGACATCTCATGGTTATCTGATGTGCTGCTGCTTTTTCATCGTCAGCATTCCCCCAGTTCACCTTCTTTTCCTCACCTGATTCCAAATCTCCCATTTAGGCTCTCATAATATCCTTCAATGACTCTCGTCATCTTCTGACTTCCTGCTCCTCCAAATGCACACACCAGCCAGCCCTTTACAAACTTTGGTCTCTGAGGTCACGTTGATCTGATTCTCCCATTTCCTTCCTTTGTCTTCCAACGCTCTATCATACCTGTGTCTTCTCAATCTCAATTTCAAAGCCCTGTGTGACTGCTTCTCTTTGCAGAGGTGTATGCTGCATTCTTCTCTGCTTATGCGTCATGCAGCATCTGATAGCTTATCTGAAAAGGTAAAAACCCCACTGAAGTGAACCTAGTGTGCATCTTACTCCAGGCTTGGGCAGGCTTGTCTACAAGGCTTGCTGCTGAGTGATGGCTCTTTGGTGACTTACCTGAAAGGTAGATGGTGGCTAGTTCTCAGCTGACAGATGTCTACATTGTACAGTTAGATGTTATGACTGGCATTGATGTCTGTTTGACGGTTTCAGCAGAGGTCAGACTTTGAAACAGTTTGGAGACTAAATGATTCTGTCACTCCAAGAGTTGGTCATTTCAGAACAGGTCTGAGGTTGCTGATCCCAGACGGCTTTCTCTGCTTTCTCTGTGTGGGTGCATGATGATGACTTGCCTCTCCCTGCCTGTCAATCAAGCATGGTTCAGAAATGCTGCGCTAACTTCAGAAGAGATCACATGCCTAGAAAAGGTTACTGCACAAATCCCAAAGGTCATAATTTTCTGACAAAAATGTGATGATCTTACCTGTCAGCATTTGTCCTTCGCCTGTTTGTGAGAATCATGGACATCTCTGCTTAAGCCATCAAACCTTGTCAGCAACATATCTTCACTTTTTTTCTTAACCTTTACTGTTTGTTCACGCTTCCTACTTCTGTCCTTTAAAACGTGCCAGGTAATAAATATGGTGAAGAAGGTTTTTTGGAGGCCCTACTTCAGAAACTGAAATAAAAACCACTTTGGCCACTTCCTAAATAGTTTCACTTAGGTCAGGTAATTCAAAATTAAATCTTACAGCCAGCTATGCAAATTTACCGATCCAAGGTTCTCCATACATGCATTGAGCTCACTGCAGGATCAGGATCCTCAGAACATGTTGCAATATGATTTGACTCTTTAAGGCATAAGGGATTTAATGAATATTTCTAGTATAGCCTTAGCTTTCTGACTCATGTCATCATTCCTGAATAGTATCTTAGAGAAAGGTATATGTTTGTATTTCAATGATCTTACACATCCTATTGACAGTCACTTCCCAAGGACTTTCCTCAGATTAGAATAATAATGCACTGAACGCCTTCACCAAGAGGACAGACAGTTGACAGGTGTCAAGGAGAGAGGGAGGCTGATGAGGCATCTGCAGGTTGAATTATGTACCAGCAAGAAAACATGACTAGTTGTATCACAAAAGAAAAATGTGGGGTTTCATGAGGTGTAACTCATTTGTGTTTCCTGCTCCTGGGAAGACGAAGCAACAAAAAAAGATGCAGTTTCATCTCAGTGAGCAGGAAAATGGCCATACATTTACAACAATAAACAAAGCAAAATTAATAAAGACATTAAAAAAAAAGACCTATTGGAGCTGAAGTTGCGAGCAAACACCACCATGAAGATTTATAGTCCAGAAAAACGATATGAACTGTATATATAATTAGTATTTCTGTTAGCATTTCATACCCCTTGTCTTAATTTGCAACGTGATTTCTAGCAAATAACTGAATTGCTGTTAATGAAACATGATTTCAGTGAAAGATAAGAGGAATTGTAATACTTCTGGTTCTAATCTTATTGTGCATGTGTGCATTGTGTCCTTGTCAGGCTTTAGCTTTTGAATATATCAATTCTAGAGCAGGAACTCTGTCCTTTGGATTTTACAGCACACAACACAGTCAGACCTGGTTCTGTCTGAGCTTGCTGTTGCACAGGGCAACATGAACAGTAGCAAAGCACCAGTAACCAAGTGCAAATAAGACCCCCATGCACTCTTTTCCTCAGCTGGTTAGGGGCAGATATGAGAAATTTGACATTAGATTCTGGCTCCTAATACACTACTGAAATGAAAGTTGGAAAAATGAATGAAAATTAATTTCACTTTTAGTGTCATTAGCTTTCGCCCTTTGTCTTCTGATTTAAGACCTAGGAGAAAAATGTGGAGAGAACAATAACAGGATGGTTCCTGAAGTCCCCTGCTGTCAGAGGTAAGGTGGTGCAGGACTCACAGTGAATGTCTTGAAGTCTGTTTTCTTCACTGATACTTAATTTCTAGAAGATAAAGGTCTTGCACCCACATTTCTTCACAGAGCTACTCCAGTCTTCTGTGTATCTTTAAGAAGGAGTCCCCATAGGGATAATATGTCAACTTCCTTGAAGAGCTAAGTCTGAGAGCCATGTGTCTTGGATTTTTCCATCCTTGCCCTCACTTTTTTCACTGGAAAGGATGGTTAGACCCAAATTCATTTGCTGAAACACTAAGAGTTTTTTGGTGTTTTCATTAAATGTTAAGGATCTGAATCATGTTTTTCAAATACTATAAAATGCCAAAGAAGAAATGTATATAGAATTACAAAAGTGTGCCCTACAGACGGCTTGAAGAATGACCATGAGATGAGTTCTGGAAGTAACTTTTTCTTATTGAGAGCCAATAATGTCCTGACTTCAGTGTTCATCTGACAACATCTATTACTTTGTGAGGTGTGAGCTGGACACATTTTTTTTTTTATACTATGCATATTGAATTATGTCAGACCAGCACAACCCTTTAGAGAATGGATTTATTTACTTAAGGTCTACAAGCTTTTTTGTTAGTATTCATTGTAAATCATCCCAAGAGCCTCTAGCCTCTAGCAATTATTTAAAGTTTGAGATGCATTCAAATACTGTCACCTTTATTTCTGGTATTTATTAATTTTCTCCTTCACTTTTATGTCGTCTTGCCTTTTTAATGATGTTAGATGAACCACTCATCTGAGCTTTCATTTTATTTTACATCTGTGTTTTTCTCCCCTGGTCCGGAAGGTTTGCAGAGCCAATACCTCAGTTTTAATTTTGTCCTTTGAAGTGCTCAATAACTAATGGCGTGTACAGTGATCAAACAGAGGAGTACGCAGCTGCGTGACAGCCTGTCACACTGTTGTGTTGGGAGCAGAAAGACCCAGCTGCTCTCCAAGAGGTGGTGAACCAAATGTGATACCAGGGCAAGGACCTTGATAGGTGAGGTCCGGCCCCACATCGAGAAAAGCAGGGCTGGCCTGAAAAAGGCAGCCAGGGTCAGCCAAGGGTCCAGTGGTCCCTACGTAAGTCCATGGTGAAAAGGCAAGCCCAGGGCTGAGCTGGGAACAGAGGTCAGGATCGGGTCCAGTGGCAGTAACCTGGGTCAGCCCAGGTATCACCAGGTAAGCCCGTAGTGACGAGGCAGGTCTGAGCTCAGCCTGGGAAGTCAACCCGGGGGTCAGGATCTGGATCAGCGGGATCCACGGCCAGGCAGAAGCAGAGCTGAAATGAAACGGAGCCCCTGGAGACGTGGCGGGGGGGAGGCCCCAGGTGCGGCTGGTCGGGGACATTGAGAACTCTTAGTGCGCCGACAGCACATTGAACAATATCCACAGCATGCCTCATAGGCATATGGTTGGTTTTTGTCTGCTATAGGGTCTCCTTGAGCTGTGTGACGCTATCTTTAGACATACGAAGTGTCACTGCAGAGCTGATGGCAGAATCTTGCCCCCTTCGAGACAGTAGCTCCTGGCTCTTGCTGAGCTCAGAATAATTATCCTCTTTTTTCCCCCTCCCTGCTTCCCTAAATACAATTGCAATTGAGTTCTTATGTCAATGTGCATTTTAATAGGTGCAAGGGCAAATGGTTAACCACTGCAATGAATAGAAAAGCTGTATAACTCTATCATGAAAAAAGAATCAAGCCCATGAATTCATCCTGACCATGGATCTGTCTAACCTGGTCTATGTGTCAATTATTTAGTATCTAAGGAACTGATACACATGGCCTTGGGTGAGGGAACCTTAACTCCCTTATGCAATTTATAATGAGGAGTATTCAATGTACTGAAATGGCTCAGAATTTTATATTGCTTATAAATTCCATGGCACTTTGAGACGTGGCATCTGGGAAGACTGAAAGCAGATTGCAAGGATGTTTTGAAAATTGTTCTGCAAAAAGAAAGGTGTATTGACCCTTGGCAACACTAAAACCCCAGTTATTCTTAAGGAGGAGTAGGCTGTAAGGTATGGATAGCAAAAGCCAAATTTGTGCATATGTGGAATTCATTTTTTGCTACATTTCATGCTGTTGAAATTGGCAGTGTTATAACCACTTAACAATATTGCAGTGACTTGGAAAGGGGATGCTGCCTTCTCTTATTTCCATCTGGACTTTTGCTGTGCTACCCACTAACGGTAATAAAAGAGCAACTGGAGGACACCAGCCTGTGGGGAAGGCATCGGGTGGTGTGAAGTCTTCAGCAGTCCAGATAGGAGATGTTCTGAGGATGCAAAGATTTACAGTGAGGTTATGGTTCACATCAAGAATTGTCCTGAGTTGGTGGGGCTTAAAAGGGGAAACTCCTGGAGAGAAAATATATACTACTGAGTTTTTGCTGAGTCCATCTCACTTTTTGCCTCTTCCCATCCTTCTTGGCCAAAATCACCCCCAAGCCTGGTGAGTAAGAGTACGAACCGCCTGTGCTTATCCTCTCACTGGTGTTCTACCCTGCAGCTGCAGTGTAGTCACTACTGTCAGAAAGTGCAAAGCCTTGCACTGTGTAGGGACTTTATTTCTGTTGTTTGGGTTACACCATGCTCTGTGCTGAGATTCAGGCTAATGATCGTTGCACAGTTGTATCCTTGGAGGAATATTCCCAAGAAGGAAGTTAATTAGGAAGTGTTCCAGAAATAATGCTCTTTATCTGAGAAAATAGTTTGAAGCTATTCAGACAAAAACACAAAACCACCCTGTCTTCAGTTTGGAAATGTTCTTTGCTTTTTCTCAGCCTCTATTTTTATTTTTCAACTTGTTTGCCGTTTTCCTCTGCCAAGCTACAGTCCATCTGGATGCACTTCCCTGTAAAAGTGTGGAAATCAGTCTACGCTATTTTAATTAAGTACTTCAGACAGTTCTGGGCTGTGAACTCTAGTTAGACATCTCCTGTTTCCTGTCATAAAAAAGAAGAGTCTTCCAACAGCTAGCTGAAGATTATATGTGTTTTAAAGTTCTACTTTCAACCCTAATGAATAAGGACCCAGTTTATTTCCAGCAAGAGGCTGGAAAGAGAACTCGTATCACTAGAAAATCCAAAGGAGGACTGAAATTTGCCCTTTTCTCAGTCTTTTAGGAATTACAAACATGGGCGCTATCACTGTGCACTGTGTGCACACTAGGAGGGAAGAGGGAGGGGAATGGGGCCGCTCACGAGCACTGTTCTGAAGCAGAGCCCCTTCTGCAGCCACTTTCTCAAGTGCTTATGCAGAGATTGCAACTGCTCTGCACCAGGGCAGGGGGGCGAGAGGGGGAGACAGACAGTGCGGGTTCATTCTTGATCTCAACGATAAAGGCCTGGCAACAAATGGCTTAAGAAAATAGCTGGTTTAATAAGATGATAGAATAAAAAAAGCATATAGATAGCAACTAAATCATACATCGCTCCAGATGCTGGGAACCCCACATTTGTGCAGCACTGGATGCACCCTGGACGGATTTTCCCATGGCACGGCACGGATCCTGTCTGTGCAGAGGTTCGTCTGCCGCTGCATCGGTGCGGCGAGTTGGGAAACTGAGATGGAATTACTCCAGCACTCCACCCCTGGGGATGTTAAGAGATGTTCAGAGGTAGGACTGGGCAGAGGGCAATGAGATCGAAGTAGTATCTAGATCTTGCTTTCAGCGTCTGTGGGAAACCTACAATGGGAGTGAAAGAAGACAAGGGAATTGCAAGAACACCTGGCAAGTTTGGAGACCTGTTTGCGCTCAGATAAACTGGTAGCCCAATGTAAATGGAGAACACATCTGATTTTTTTTTTTTCTGCCACAAAAGAAATGCTGAAAAAAATGGCATTGACATGTTGATTTATTTAAGGCAGGCATATATTTGACACTTTTATCACTGTAATAGTGACCTAATTTATAATACTACACAGATGTTTCTCTTTGAAATATATACCTGGACATTAATGTCGTTTATGGTGCTAATGGGCAGAGGCTGAAATTTTAGTTCCGTATGAATGTACCTAAGAACAAGATGATAATAATAATAAAAAAAATCACTTTAAAGGAATTCCATTATTCACAGCAATTTTTCATTTGTGATCTCACGTTTGCAAATATTTTCTTCTCAAGCTGTTAGTAAACTGCTTTATAAATCACATAGAGGCTTCTGGCCAGAAGAAAGGAAAGTAATTGATCTTGATACCACACAACCATAATGATGCAGACCCTATGCACTAGTTGCATATGTTTTGATTTGTGTCGCCCTTTTTCCCTGACAATACACTAATTTCCTTGGTTAAAGAGACAGTGTGGTACAAAAAATTGATTACTTTAGGAAAATATGGTCTAGAAT
The DNA here is from genome assembly GCF_964188355.1 of Buteo buteo. Lineage (NCBI taxonomy): Eukaryota > Metazoa > Chordata > Aves > Accipitriformes > Accipitridae > Buteo > Buteo buteo. The sequence continues at coordinate 27,859,808 of NC_134190.1, read as the reverse complement.
TCAGTAGCACCTGGGAGATACAGTATAATTTCCTCCTGACTTTCGAACAATTTCTAATTGATGATTATTTAGAAGTTTAAAGACCACATTGGAAGACTTAGCATGTAATAACTGCTGGCTTCATGCTAAATTGCCCATTCCTGCAGCACCTAGAAGGAATGGTTCTGCTGAGAACCAAGCACCCACCCAGGTAGCTTGGTTCAGCTAGCATCTGTAAGCTTTGGGTGGTCTAATTATTGTCTAAAATGGGCAATACAGTGACTTTCAGGCTCACTTCTGTTTTCCACCTTTACTTCCTCTTTACTTCTCATATTGCAGTTTGAGCTAAAATTGAACATGTAACTGTCATTTCCATCAGAAGCCACTACAACCCATCAGATGAGTTTTGCTCATTTGGTGTACCACTGTGAAATTTGTTCATAATTCTTGTTAAGGTGTGAAGCTGACGTAAGTTTACAGTCATATTTATGGAAGCAGCTACAAAAGAAAGCAATAGATCGTACACTGACAAGATCCGCTGCTTTTTTCAAACTATGTAACTGAAGCTACAAATATGAGGAAGATGCTTACAATTTCAGAAAGAAAAACATATAAAAGTACAATAAAAGAAATGATGTTTCTGGAGCTCCAGCCAAGGAACATAGTCTATCACATTGGATCTTTATGTCAGCAAATGTTTCCTTTTCTATGTCATGGTTTGTCCAATGGTGCTTTTCATTTTAGTTTCAAAAGTGCAGTGTCTCTAATGGAGGGGAGAGTAATGCTTTCAAGGGCAAATAAACCCTTGCTATAGCTTGCTGTCGATGACACTACTAGGCAAAGTTGAAAGGTTTACTGTTTTTATATTTGACATCCATCTTGTAAGTACGTTTAAATATTTCTTAATTCCAGAGGCGGTCACACTATGCTATGAAGCAAGGCCTTATTAAGCTTAACCAAATATATAAAAATTAACTGTAACCATTCTGTGCATACTAAACAGTTTCTCACATGGCTGTAGCTTGCTAGAAAAATGATGAATATTCAGAATGTGCTTCTGTTCATTTGTCTTGATTCCAGCAAGCATGTGAAAGTAGTAATTCAGCATACGTTATGCTAACTCAGCAAAAAACCTGACTTCCTGAGCTGACAGACCCAAACTCCTTCAAATTATTAATCTTTTTCATTAGTGGAGGGATGTCAGGTATAATGCAGAAAGAGGTGTGGCAAAGGTCAGTAAAAGAAGAGAATAAGACAGGAAACTTGAATTACTCACCTGAGACAACACAAGTAGTACTTTCACATGTAAGAAGTTATTTTAATCTAGAAAAGCAATAATCCTTATTAAAGAAATGTAAATTTTCACTTGAAGAGAAATGACATGTTAATTGTTCTTATATGTTTTATCTAGTTGAGTGTACTAACCAAAGTAATTGAAATGTTGTAACTTAATGCCAAGTCATTATAAAATTTGTTGAGGTTGAGGACCAGAGCACTGGGTAAATGACAAAGTTTGGTCTAATCTTTCTCTGATATCTGCTTATGATGAAGAGAGAATTTTCTCAGGTGTTGCTCATATGGCAATGTTTTACTTTCTGGAGCATTTTTTTGTGAGGTTTTATTCTGCTGAAATGGTAGTTGTTCCCTAGATATTTTGAATGTGTTTTATTTGCAAAATAATTACATGCTGTGAAAAAATGTTATGCAGAACAGACATAAGAATCATTGCAATGTGAGAAGCCCAGACTCTACAGGGAAATAGGTGTTGAAATCACTGGTCTCTAAAGTTTGTGGGTTTTTGATGCATATTTTGAAATCCATAAAGATTAATTTTATAAAAATCCCAAACGCTTCCTAGTGGATTATTAGAATTAAAAAAATACAATTCCTTTCACACTGAGAAGCAGCAGCTTTTTACTTTTTTTATGAAGTGCTAGGAAATGTAAAAGCATTTATTCATGCTGCTTTTGTTACCATATTTCATTTTTTTTCTATCCTTTAGTTATATGTTCTGATCAAAGAATATCACATAATGATCCTAGGTATTTCACTTCCTAGCGCATAGCTGTGTACTCTTCACTTTTATCTCTCTGGCTTCTGTAGTTTGTTAGACATGGTCCCAGGCAGAAGCAGCCAGCTGGGCTCTTTTCTAAGGTTTATGTCCTTTCTGAGTTCTTTTTTTAAAAAACATAAATATATTTGCACAGCCCAATGCATTAGAATCAGATTCAGACTGTCTGGGGAGGTTAAACAGGTAAAATTGTTCCTTAAGATGTGGAAGAAATACTTCCACTAACACCTGTGGGCTTCGAGCACTGAAAGAGACCCGATCCAATGGCAGAGCTGACAGCCTTCATGGGCAAGAGTCCTACTTGTGCCAACGGCGCGTGATCCACTACTGTGCATCAAGGCAATGACGTGAATGCAGGACCTTCGTCCATCCAGTCACCCAGAGTGACATAAATTGGCACAACGTGCAGGTTCTGAGAAGTTCATAGAGCTGGGTACCATGGATTTGTGTAACTCATATCTATTGTCACTCAGAGATACGAGACTGTCGAGGCAGAATTACAAGTGGTAAGCTGAAAGTTTGACAACACGGCGGGGAAAAAGTGCTTTTTTTTGATATGATGGAAGGGAATACCAGGGAGAAAGACTTCATACAACAGATTTTGGACAATACTAACCTTGGTCTTCACAGAAACCTGAAGACACCCAGCATTATGGTGTATCACACTGAAAAAAGTAGGCCAGACTTGAAATGTACCCATGGCTTTGATCTGGCCCAATTTCCTGCAGGTGCTGGTTCTACGTAACATGCTGATCCTTGGACCCTCTGCTCTTTCCTTGGGGGTCTCTGCAGCAATGCAGCTCCACTGGGCTGCTCTGAAGAGTACCCGTATAGTCAAATTCTTGAACAGACCTTAAAGGAAGGTTACAGTGATCCTTCTATGGCCTTCCTCACCTCCTACCACACAGCAGTTAGCAACATACCTCAGCTTCCAGCAGGAGAGCTTCTGACAAATGTGGACTGTAGATATAAATGCTCAATAGCATCACAATAAGCATGCTGCTGGAGAGGAAGAGAAAAGAAGCAGGAGGAAAGGACACATGTAGGTGCTCAATTACTGCAAAATTATCTGTGAAGAAAGGGTTTCTTAGTCTTGCTACTACTCATAGTCTATCCACTCCCACTCCCTCATCTGTACTACAGCTGCTTGTTGATCTGTGCCTAGGATGGAGATAAGAAGACCTACAAAAGGCTGTTGAAATATCCTGGGACTGTATCAAATTTCTTTCCTTGGGCAGCCATTGCTACCCCAAATGTGACTGTAGTGGCTAGCTCTGCTCTTTCTATACAAAATTACAGACTCAAAGGGCAGAATGTCTTCTATGAAAAGACAGGGAGAGAAAAGAATCAGCAAAGATACTTGAATATCTCTAATTAATATCAAGTTTCCCAGAGAAGAATCATCAAGGCTGACGTTCTGGTAAATAACAGCAAAAAAGTCTTGCTATGCTAACATATAGCTTCCACATTGTGAACAAATGCAAATGTAATCAACAGAAGAAAATGATTCATATACAGAAATCACCAAATTGGGCATTACTCATTTGACAAAGCCATATAAATTACCATCTGTCATGATCGGAGTACTTTTTATTATGCTTCTAAGCAAGAAATATTTTGGCAGCATCTTATTAAAAATATATATGCATTTAATGCTGTTTATCTTCCACAGTTAGAATTTGGTAGGGCAAAGCACTAAGACATTAATACAAGGTGGAGAAAACTGAGAGCCGATATTAAGAAATATGTCTGATGCTGAACCAAGAAATATAGTAATGTCTTTACCTTACATAATTTCTTTACTTGGAATTCTGGGTTATATGCAGAGTCACATCTCAATGCTGGTATTCACACTGCACCACATTCATTAATTCCTTGCATCTTCTGGTAAACAGGCATTTGATTAAGCAATGTCACAGACTGAGCCATAGCTATGCAACCACTTGATAAGGTACAACCTCCACTGCTGCCAAAAAATGTTGTTTCTCGCCCCTTGTTATGGCCCCTGCTTGAGTTGGTTTGTTCAGGAGCCTTAGCCCAGTGCAAGGAGGACTCTGCAAGCAGGACAAAAGTGTAAAGCAGTTATTTACTGGCTAACGCACACCCCGAAGGTAGCCAGGGTGTGATGAGCTATTAGGCTAAATGTGAGCATGCTCCCCACCCTGATGAGGGATCTGAAGAGTCTTTGCTGGCCGGACAGGAGGGGAAGAATTTCCTTGCTGGAAAGTAGTTGCTGCCGAGTTGCTGTCTTACACCAGCTCCGTCCAAAACTGGCAACCCTGACAACCCCGCTTGATGACCTGGTAATGCCCAGCGAGGTCCCAACTAGACTGACCGTCCAGGTTAGCCTTCTTTTGTTTTGTTCTATTTTCTTCTTTGGGATCTTGCATCTTTCCATGCTGGTGACTTTGACCTTGAAACTTTGAGCTGCTGCAGATTCCGTCTCAACAACCTGACCTCTGCAACATTCCCTTCCTTACCCGTCCGTAGCCAGCTTTCTGAGCCATCTGAGGCCAGGTTAGGTACCAGAGCAGGGCCTTGGATGCCTGGTCCGCCGACGCCTGGGCAGCTGCCTACGTGCGCACACGCGTGTGCCAGCCGACAGCACCACCTGCAGAGACGGGGCGTGAGACCACCTTCCTCCTCCGGGCTGCTCGCATCCTCCCGCGACGTCCCGCTGCTGCCGGGCTTGCGGAGCTGTGCAGGGAGCCGGCTCCGTCCACGGAACTGGAGATGGATCCGGCCGCTGGGGCAACCAGCTGCTTAAACTGGAGATGGATCCGGCCGCTGGGGCAACCAGCTGCTTAAACTGGAGATGGATCCGGCCGCTGGGGCAACCAGCTGCTTACTGCCATCCAGGGAGCGGGGCGTCATCCTGTGAGCTGGCATGCTGGAAACGCACCTAACTGCTTATGAAAATGAGTAAAGGTGGCCAGAGAGTGGGAAGACGGTTGGAAGAAGAGAAACACTTTGCTTGAAGACGAAAACCTACTCTTTCCCCCTGTGAATCTCTCTCACAGACTTCCATTCTAGCTACTCTACAAGACAACAGCATTTCCAGACTCTCTCTCTCTTATTAGAATTGCTCCAGGTTCTTCAAAAGTCATCAGCTGGGGTTGTTTATATTTCTATATTTAGTGGATGATTTATGAGTGAGAAGCCTAGTGTGCTGATTGCTACAAACACCGTAGTACTTTCTAGTAGAAAGTCCTGCTTTCCTGAGTTGGAGCTTAGTCCTGCAGGAGAGCTGAGGCTAGTCCACATACCCAGCACTGCTCAGTATTGCTGCGCTTTCACAAATCCGCTGATTTCTGTAACAGCAGTGTTAAATACAGCTTGTTAAATACACCAAACAAATCACCAAACCCCATTTCTTCTGTGGAGTCTGTTACACAACAGACCAACAATATCCTTTTGAGTCTGATGCAATAATTTTAGCTAAGTTCCCATTCAGCAGATTTGATATTCTGTGAGTGAGCCACATGCATACTTCTTTGTAAAATGTTAAAATTCCTATGGTGTCTAAAGATGCACACCTAGAAATGGACTATATTGTAATGTGGTGATTTTGCTTTTAAGCTAAGTTATATGTATGCATGTTTGTTTACTGAATTATGCAGTTTAGTTTACTATATTTAAGAAGTGGTGCAGCTATCTGTCCCAATTCAAGCAAAGAAAAAACATATATTTACTGAAGCAGAAATAGAATCAACCTCAAGGAATTTACTTTTCTTTTTTTAATTGAACATCTGGTATATGGATTACATCTATTTCCATAGTCACATATTGAGACAAAAACACATTTCAGCCATCTTTGGGCTGAGTTTCTGATACTATTTTAGCCTGTGATATTTTTTCACAGACAAGTTTTTATCCATTATGCAGAATTTACTCCCTATTTGATTTTACTATTTTACTTGAACAACAAATAAAATAAGCAGCTCTTCTAAAAATACAGCAAGATGAAGAAAAACCACAAACTTTTAAATAAAATCATGTGCTTTGGTAATAACTCTGTAATACATTCAGGTAAATTGGAATGTGAAGTTCTGCAAAAATGTTCTTAATGTATTATGAGTCTGATATACTTTGTGACATTAGAGACACCTGGTTTTGTCATTGCATTCCAGTTTGTATATAACACAGTCACATGTGACATGAATGTACTGAACAGAACTATAGGAAAAAAATATGAGAAACAGAAGAGATCTGCCAGTACCTCCTGTCCACCTTCTGTTGCTGAGGAATTTTTTTATCATTCTTCCAGCCTGTTCCTTTGTTAGCAGTTCCATAATCTAAAATGATACGTTTGGGAGGGATATTTTTCCTGTTACTCTAGATCTTCCTTCTTCAGCTTCTCAATACTTTGTTCTTAACTTTCAAACCAGGGCCCCCTCCAGTGTTCTACCCTTTTCCCTCTTGCCTTTTGGTACCAGCCTTGGCTATTACAATATTCTTTGCTAGCACCTAGCAAGTTATACATAAAGGCTCAGCTCGCCTCTTACCAGCCAAAGACAAGCGTCCTTTTGCTCCGTTGGGTTGTGGTGTGGCAGTCTGGCACAAGTTGGTGCAGCTTTCAAGGGCGTTAGAGCTCCTCATGGCCTATGGAAGTACAGGCAGGGTGAGTTGTGTGACACTGAGGGCTCCTTGGTGGTCCCTGCCGTGCCAGAGCACCTATCTTGGAGCGCAGCATCTATCTTTAGTGCAGGGGGCGTATTGGAAAGCAGCTTTCCAGATAGGACCAATTTGGATTACTCTATATATCTTTTCAGATAAAGAACACGATAAGTAGGACTGCCTGAAAAAATGGAAGGTGGTAGCTTGGAAAGCAGTGTCTCTGAAAAGGATTGAAGGAGGACAACTGACAGACACCTCAGTACGAGCTCCCATGTTGTAATGTGGCAATTTAAGGCTAACATGATCCTTGGCTGCACAAGGAAGGAACACTGAGATGACTTACCGCTGCATGGCACAAGTATAAAAACCATACTTTTTCTTTGGACTTGAGGCTGCCTTAGGTAGTCCTGATTTATATCACAGTCCCCTACATTTTACCTTTCTGGGTTGAACTAATGTTCTTGTCCCACAAGACCAGCATTATGATTCCAGTCCATCTGCCATCTCCTCAGGTCCAAGTTTTGTTCTGCACATGCAATCCACCTTTTTTTTTTTTTTTAAGCAATAACTTAGTTAGCTGGTGATGACTAGTTTTTGCAATGCAGATGCAGTTCATGTAGCAGAAAACAATATTAAACAACAAGCAATCCATATGTTCCCAACCTTATCATCATTTGTCCAGGCCCTGTCTGACTGTGATCAATGGACCACTACACCAACAGAAGGCTCAGGGGAGATGGGAAGGATGACGTGCTCGTGAAGCTCAGGGAGAGATGTAGGGGATGGTCATAGCTGTTGCAAAGAAAGCTGAATGTAGCACAATGGGGACTGGAAGGTTTTCTTCTGGATAAATGACTACACCAGTTGAGTGGATCAACCACCTGTATTGGTGGAGTGGATCAACTGGCTATATTAGTTGGGTGAATCAACCAATCGTTATCAGCTGAGTGGATCAACCAGTTGTATAACTGTCCCTCAATTAATCAAGAGTGGAAACAGTTGCATAGCTTGTAATAGATTACCCAACATAGAGTGTGACCAACACAGAGTATAAAAACTGAACAATAGACAAAAAGGACTTTGAAGAGAGTGACAGACTTGGTCTGGATTCAGCTCACATATTCCTTCCAGCAGCTGAGGATCCCTAGTGTTGTGATGGTGAGTGTATTATAGAGAATTATGTTAGTACTGTGATTCACCTATATATTGCAATTGTTATACTCTGGTTATTTGTACCTGTGTTGTGATTTAAGTATGTTGCTGTACCCCCCTGCAAAATCAAAATCCCATGTAATGTAAAAGAGATTCAAATAAGTAAAGCTGGTGTTAAACTTTAAATCCTCCGTATGCAGAATAGCTAAAGCAAATTGGTCAGAATATTGGACTCTGCTGCTGAGACAGGTTTGTCAGGTCTGCGTTCCAGACTTTCTTTCATTGCCCATATCTGTGTCCTGTAGTTGATCTCTCTTTACACACAGCTTTTTATGCCTCTTGCATATGGAAATTTCCACAGGTGAATGTACTTCATTTACAGTAAAGGTTCACAGTAATTCCCCTTCTCTTCACAGTGGTTTCTCCAAAAATCATCACTCACTGAGCTGGGAAAACAGATGCATATAGCAAGGATACCTTGATATAAACCATATTTTGTAGGTTAATAATATATAACTTGTCAATATATCCATCTTTGAAAGACTTGTGATTCCAAAATATAAACTCCAGTACAGAAGGCTGGTCCTGAAATTGTGCAAATGAATCCGGTATCCATATTTCAAGAAGATTGCTGAAAAAATAGCAAAAGTTAGAAGAGATACTCAAGCTGTATTTGTGGGTTAGAGGAAATGACACAACAAAAGGCTTAGCCCAGTCTCTTTTATCTTTTCAAGAAGATTTGAGTTAACTTCATTGTATTGTATAAGTACTTTCACAGGCAGAAAATATCAGTTCCTAAGATGATTTTTAACCTCATGGAGAATATGTAGTAAAAAACCTAAAATTATGGAAATTCAAACTAGAAATATTGCATAGATGCTTAACTGTGCAGATGGTCATCCAAAGGAACAAAGTTCTCAAGGCAGTGGTGGAGTTCCAGTCTTTTGAATTCTTTCAGCTGAACTCAGATACCTACCTGGAAGATGTGTTTTTGACAAAGACAGTTTATTGCACTCAAGAGGGAGTTAGCTGGGGGAAATGTAATGGCTTGTGGTCACAGGACATCAAACTATTTAACTAATGGTCCCTGCAAGCTTTATGCTCTATGAATCTATGTGTTGCTGTAACGTTGTACAGAGATACATAAACCCATCCCAGAAAAAAACTGAGACAAGTCTGAAATATTTTCCCTTAAATTTTTTTTTTTTTGTGTTTAAAACATGGGACCAGAATTGTAATAGACCACTAGGTTCATTGATTCTAGTCTCCTGTTTTAACATGTCACAGTATTTTATAATCATTTTGGAAACAGCCCCAACTATTCCTACTCAAAGGCTATTTCAGAGCCTCACTGCTCTGCTGACTGAATTCCCATCCCTGAGCTATTCATGGCTACCTTACACATATTCATTCTCATGACAGCATTGTCCTTCAGCTTATGCTCCTGATGTATGTGAACATATTTACATAGAACAGTCATATCTCTACTCAATTTTCAGTTAGATTGGTAGAACAGCTTTATTTTTTTTTTGCCTTTTCAGACAATACATACCTCTATTCTCCTATTTACCTCAGCAGTCCTTCTCTACATTTGTTTCAGTCTGAGCCGATGAGTGTGGAAGGATGTTTGTGGTGTTTGCTGTATTTTATTCCCTCTTTTTCTTCTCCATCACTGCTCTCCTGTTCCTTTTCCATCCTTCACTATTCTCTGTTCCATGATCCAACCTATTTTTTATTCTTGTATTGTTTTCATTCGCTTATTTCTTTCCTTTTTATCCATGCACTCTGCTCTGGTTCCTTATCCATTCTATCAACCCGAAGTTTTAGAAGTGCTGCTCCAGATTAAATCAAAGTCTACAATTAGGCTAGCATCCTGTCTCCAACAATGGCCAGTGGCCATAAATAACGTAGGTGAAAATATTTTGTTATACTGCAGAATTTCTCCTAGTCTCTGGTAAATTATGATTCCTGGGTTAGAGATGTCTTTGTATTTTGCAACACAATCAACTTTTCTTCAACAAATCAGCCAGCCATTTACTGAGCTACTGTCAGCATTACCACAACATTCAACAGCAAAGTGTTTCCAGAGTTTAACTATATGCTATATTTCTTTACTTTTGAATCTAGTTGCATTTGGTATCACCTAGTTTTATATTGGAAGAGACACTGAACACCTGTTTGTAACCCTGCTCTCTTTACTAAAGTGAAGAGTATTAGTCAATTTTATTTTGTACAGAAGCTATTTCAGTTGTTTGGCTACCCTTCTCATTCTTTTCTGTTATCTAATTCTACTCCATCCTTTTTCAGAAGTTACTGGAACTGCATAGAGTACTCCAAGAAGGGGTACACATTCCTGTGTACATTGATATTATCAAGTTTTCTGCTCTATTTTATTTTATCCCCAGAGTTGCCTGATAATCGGTTTTCTTTTCTGAAGAGCTTTGACCTTTTCCTAAGTGGTAATAATCAATTACCACTCAGCACATATGTAGAGTCAGTCACTCTGCATATAACATTAGAGTTGTTTGTTTCTCTCTATGTCATTTTACATCCATTTTTACACTTAATGCCAGTCTGCTCTTTCACTCTTCTGTATCAGTCAGTCTTATAAGGCCTTCCTGTGCATTCAGTTGTTGTCTCTAATATCCCAAATACTGTGAGGTATCAAACTACCACCTCAATATCCATCAAGACTTTCCACATCTTTTATGAACATGGTGAGCAGATTGTACTCCACTTGCAGCTTCCATATATGCAGAAAACTGATCATTAATTCCAACCTTTTAATAGTTATTCAGTTATGTGAAGGACTTGCTTCTTATCACATCATAGAATAATTTCTTGAAGAGTATTTGATGATCAACCTTGTTGAATGCCTTTTGAAAGTCTAAATCGACTTTATGAATAGGATGTCTATCCCCTCTAACACTTTACATGTTTTTTAGAGATATATGATACATAATGTAACTCTAAAAAAAGTTTTCTTGACTTCCCAGTGCCTGACATCTATCTATGACTTCTCTAATTCTATTTTTTTATCATGATTGCCACTGATTTGTCTGCGTAAGCATCAGATGTATTGGTCTGTAGTTACTGGATCCCACTAATATCATTAAAAAATAGCACTGTATTCTGGTTTTCTGGCAGTTTTATGTGAGAGGTTACAAACCTGTGTTACTAGTTCAGCTACTTTACCCTACAGTTTCTTAGGAAAGCCTGGGTAAAAATTGTCTTGTGCAGCGATTTGCTGCTGCTGCCTTTTTTTTTTTTAATATTCTACTTACATTTCAATTTAAAATTTTTTCCTCTATGGTATCTCCCATGCCATGGAAAATAGCTCTGTAATGCCAATTTAACATCAACCACTAACACCTAGGACAAGCCCCAAACCCTATCACAAACTCCAACCACTAATCCCATTACAAACCCTATCCTAAGCAAAACTCAAGCCATATTTAAAACCCTAAATCCCTAATTCCAAACCAAACCCAAACCCTTAACCTCTAACCCCCACCCCCTAATGCATGTTGTAACCCCAGAGCCCTAAGTTTAAAGAGAGGGATGGCATTAGGGTTAGGGTTCAGTGTAAGAGTTTAGGTTTGGGTTTGTGTTTGTATTTAATGTTAAGTTGAGGATTTGACTTAGGGTATGGCTAAGGATTATTGCCGGGTTTAGTATTAGGGCTTGCAGTTATGATTATGGGTTTGGGCAGAGTAAAACTAGAGTTCAGGTTAGCATTAGGTTTATGAGTTATGGCTATGCTTGCAGCCAACAATTTGGGTTATGGTTTGGCTTTATGTTTAGAGTTCAGGGGCAGGGTTTGAGTTAGGGGCATTTATGGTTGGAGTTATGATTTACTGTTAGTGTTCAGATTTAGATATTGGACTACAGTTCAGTGATTTGGTTCGGGTTAGGATTTGGGTTTGGCTTTAGCATTATGGTTGGGTTGGGGATAGCTTTTAAGGTTAGGGTTTAGCATTAGGGAAAGGCTGTTATGCTTTAGGCTTAGATTTTGTGTTTTAGTTAGGGTGCGGTTAGGCTTAGATTGATGAGTAGGATTAAAGTTCGGTTTAAAATTTGGGTTAGATTTAGTATTTGGGTTAGAGTTATGTTTAGGGCTTGGTTTAATTTTAGGGTTAGGGTTAAAGATTAGGGTTACTGTTTGGCTTTGGCCAGGCATTAGGGTTTATTATTAGTCTTATGTTTTTAGGGTTTGTTATTCTTAGACAGATTACATTTATAGCACTTGTTTGGATCCCACCAGTTTTTATCAAGGTCATACTGATTTGGAATTATTCTATTTCTGGATCAACATATATTTGGAGCCAAATAGGCAGTTAAAAATTCTCTTATGGATAAGAAAGTCAGATATATGCAATTTGGTTTAGACAAGAAATTATCTCAAGTATGCACCCAGGTGCTGTAAACATTTTTATCTATATTTTTCATTAGGGCCAGTTAATGAAAAGTTTCGGCAAAGAACAATAAAACTTTTGGAGGTACTGTGTATTAAAGAGCTGATGGTGTGATAAAAGCAGCACCAACTCAGGCAGAACACAATCAGAAATGCAAGTGATGGCAAGGACCCAAACAGACTATGTGAAGTTCAATCAAGATATTATCCAGCCTGCAGAAATCTAAGTTAATCAAGTGAAATCCCTTCTGTCTTCAGAAGGAATACAACCAGATGACAGCAAAATTGAAATCATGGCCAACATAAACCATCCACCACTAACATAAGCAACAAGAACATAACATTTCTGTAGATACTTGGACTGATTAAAGTTTTGTTGTGGTAGATACTTTAGAAGAAACTGGGACTGCTTTACAGAATTGATTGTTTTGTAACAACACAGCTTGGATAGCAGTCACAAAAAATGCAGGAACAAACACAAGCAAGACTCCTAATTAGTCAGGCTATATGTTTCCAGAAGCCTAGTCATCCTTCAGACAAAGGGATCCTGGAATGGATTAGGAATTTACCTACTGTACAATCAAGGTCCTTCTCATATACATCCTGAGCTTTCATGTCACTCAAATTATTACTAAGGAATATTGGCTACTGCATTTGCAATAGGCTTTTTTTTTCTGTGTGATTGTAAAAGAGCAGATTGCAGAACTGTCACTTAGTAGGCACTGCTGTGACCCTTTAGACCTCTAACAGCTTTACTGAGCTTGAGGCAAAATGCAAGAAATGCTATGACTTGACAGCCATACACAATGGGACACCATTTCACCTTCAGATAAGCAAGGCATGGAAATAACCACCATGGTATACAGAATAAATACTAACTGTAACTCAAGAGTCAAAGTGGAGAATAAGCCACAGGTTTTGGTACTGTTACATGTTTTGCACAAATACTCTTATTCATGCAAAACACCACCTAAAAATTGCCTGGCAAATCTATTGAAATAAGCGCGTAAAAGCCAGCAGCTTCTGTGGTGTTATATGAACATCTGGAATTGATGCTCATACCTTCTGAGAATGTAGGTTGTACAGCTGTCTTTGGATGCTGATACCATGACACACTTGGCCTACCTGCACAGAGAGGCTGAAACAGCGGTGATGACTTCATCTGGTGGATTATGACCTCTGGTCCACACAGACCTGTTTGACCTTTCTCTATACAGATTAGGTTTAAATGAGCAAACTGTAGTTTATGTAAGAAATTGCTTCACAGGAAAGATTTAAGAATGAAGGATTATTACTGCTATTTAATGGCTATTAGGTAATTAATAGTTAAAATTAATTCTGTCAGCCCACCAGAGAATCTCTGGTTGGAAGGGCTCTTTCATACAGTGCAACAGCTTGCTCAGGGTCTGGAATGCCAAAATATCTGTACAGGCCATAGTAATTCTGCATCTCATAAGCAGTGTTCTGGCTCAGCTTGCTGTTCATGATGTCACTCTGTGATCCCGGTGTACTGACACTTGCAGGTGTAAGGAAGCTCACTCACAGATCTACCCCACATGACTGAGGCAGCCCTCCCTTTTTCTTCTTTTATTCACCTCTGAAACTGAGATAATATTTCTGAAACAGTTGGTGTGTCTCCCAGGTACTAAGTTCTCAAAATCAGTACTTGCTTATGCTGCTCAATACAACACAAAGTGAAATCTGCAGAGGTGACGGTGGTTTGAACTACATATGTGGAAGGCAATATTGCATCTCTGGGGCTACTGCTTCGGCCAGCCCCATAAGCCTTATGCCTTGCCTGAGCTGGCAGGCTAATGGTGCCCTGGGCAGGAGGCACTGTCCACGTGCTGTGCTTCCTGCGGTGTCCCACCACCCGTCCTTCCCGTAGGTACACCCTTACAGGTTCTATGGCGTGTTGAGAATTGAAGATAAAGATATTCTGTTTTCTGTTGACACATACAAACTTTTGAGGTGAAAGAGGCCTGCTTTCATGCTGGTTTCCATAGACATTCTGCTAATGTTAGTGGAATGCAAGCAATTCTAAAATTAGCAAGTTCAGAGAAACTGTCTTGGACTGACATTTACCTGATTGCATGTAGCCTATTGCAATAATGCAGTTGTAGACATTGGACTGCAGATGTCTAGTGTACTGTTAGTTGTCTAGACTCCTCTTACTGCAGGATGGAGAAAGAGACAATCCCAGCGTTAGATTCTTCTTATCTGAATGTGGGTATCTAATATACATCAGATAGTTCTGAAAAGCTGTCTGAATTCGTAGCAGATGAACCTCAACCCTAATGTTCCCAGGATGTTAGTTTATACTACACATGATTTAATTTTATAAAGAACGGTGTGACTGGCATTTTTCTATCATAATGTAAATTTCCATGGCTTTGTGGCATCTTGTAGTTTCCCTCTATTAAACTGTGTGAGACAGCAGAGAAGTCATTTGTAGTAAACAGGACTTTTTGGTGTGTTGCGCTTTTCCTGTTGAACATATTGCTAAAAGAAAAACAAAAGAATCTTTCAAGTGCAGGCAGATGCAGTTGCCGTTCATCTTTCCCATGCTTTAGATAATGTGTTGTACATTACAAAGGCCAACACCTATCATGTGTTTCCACCTACATGCTATCTTCCACCTATTACTGTATCAATGATGTCATGTGTAGGTCACTTTATGGTGTTAATGTTTATGATGTTAATGTTTATGATTTGATTCTTTCCCTAATTAAAAAACCCAACAACCTCCACTTCATATTGACTTACAGTTGGTTTTATTTGTCAGTAGACAAAATTTCCACAGAGATTTTCCAAGGAGAATGTACCTTCCAATTTGTTAGAGGTTCACCATCCCAGGGAGTTTTGATGCCATTATGTAAGTTATGTATCCTATCCTATTTTAGCCATAATCTTGCACAAACCTTATGACCAAAGATATGAGTCCTAATGGCATTTTTCCAAGTCAATGGTCTAGTAGGATTTTACTTGTAACTTTAGGACAAAGTCCTCAAGGGATGACAGCCAATTACACTGCAATTGTCCAAGATCAGTTACTATACCCATGGTCAATTTTGTAAGCATATGTTTTCCTGGATTAGAATCCATAAGTTTTTCTGCCTGGGTGAAATCTAATTTTCTGTTCCACTTCTACACTGAAGAAAGCATCTCTTTCCAGTTTAGCTATGTGAATGTCAAGCTAATTCTGAAGTAATTATTTTCAGGTACACTTAATTCATCTTCTATTTCTACTGGCTTAGATCAATGCTTTAATCACAGCTTCAATGGTTTCAAAGGTATTCTTCTTGTAGCTGGATGATGTGAAAGAGAATTGACGGCTTATAGCTTCTGTGCATTGGCCATTCGGAAGTTAGTATGTATTCCTTTTACTACCACATCAGCCATGTGTAAACTTACTACTGGTAAAAGGGAATTTTTTTCTATGTTATTAACCTGAAATGGGATATAAGAGTAACTGCTGGATGGATTCAGCACTCATTATCATGCTCTGTAGCTGTTGGACTGCAAACCTGTTTGAGCGGCCTGGTTTGGGGAGGAAAAAGGAAAACAAAAGGGCATTTGTGCTCTACTATTGATGTTTTTCCCTTATATCTGGGGTCCAGATTTACTCCCAGAGGATTAATCAATAGTAATTAGCATAATGCCAGTGAAAGGATCACATGGCCATGTATACGGCCTTTCCTTTCCAAAGTGTTTGTATTTCTCTAAGGTAAGAAATTTCATACATAATACTCATATACATTTAATGCTTCCTGGTTTAATCTCCTGTCTGAACTGCTTACAAATGGAAGTTACTTAACATCTTAAGTGATACTCACATTATTATATTTTCACCAACATTACAAAGTCAACTCACAGTGAGAAAGCTGTTTCTGGATTTTCTCTTCTTTGCTCAGGATCAATATTCCTTCATTCTGTATCTCTCTTACTGTGTTGTGGTTTTTTTCTGCGTTAATTATTAAAGGCAGTCAAATCACTCACGGAGAATACACTATTCAAGGATGTTAGCCTTTGTTTGCATTTTTGAATGCAGATAGGCTTTGTAAGTGCACAATACATGACTTAATATCTTTTCATGGAATGCTTGTAAGTTGTTCTCTTAAACTATTAATTTTCTTTGGTGTGTGGACAGTCACAACAGTTCCACTGGAGTTTTTCTCTCTGCCTGCACAAGTTAAGCTTTGCGAAACAGGAGCAAGTAGTATGTACTGAAATATTGCTGTGACAATTGTCTTTCAGACAAAGCTGTACGCTAAAGATTTTTCAAAATCAGGAGCGATAAGTGGATGAACCATCATCTAAATGAACAACTGGCTCAAACCATAGTCTCATGCATTTTTTTCCATTCACTCATGGGAGGATTTAGCAACCTTTCCATACATCACTGACACAGCTCTAAAGATGTAGACATTTTGAACAAGGAGGATATAATGCTTTTTAAAGACTATCACACACTTGCTTTGGCTTACAACCATTTAAAAAATACCATAGAAGCCAGTCACACAGCCAAAACTGTATGGTGTCTCCAGACTCCTTCTGCCTTAACCAAAGGCACACCCCCTCACCCTACCTAGTCTAGATGCCTCATTTAGGATAAGACAAATTGCCTCTGGCGTTAAGTCTGTCTCCACTGACTGTGAAGGCTTCCCAGATAATAAACTGAATGGTGAATGCTTTTTGACACATAGAATTGGGCAAGATGAATCCCAACTATGTCATGCCCCAAGAAATTCACAGCAGACATTTGTTTTATAGGGCTCCTGTGGCTTCACAGCCACTCCAGCAATCCCACCTGCTGCTCACTGTTAGAAGGGATTCTTTTTTCCTAATGTACAACTTGCTTTTCCTTTTGTTGTGGCTTAACCTGGCAGGAAGCTAAACACTACACGGCTGTTTGCTCACTCCCCCCTGCCCTGCTGTGCTATGGGGGAGAGAATCTGAAAAAAGATAAAACCCATGGGTTGAGATAAAGAGAGTTTAATAGGATGGAAAAGGAAGGGAAAACAATAATAATGATAAGAGAATATACAAAACAAGTGATGCACAACACAGTTGCTCACCACCCACTGACTGATGCCCAGCCAGTCCCTGAGCAGTGATCCTCCCACCCAGGCCAACTCCCCCCAGTTTATGTACTGGGCATGACATCACACGGTATGGAATATCCCTTTGGCCAGATGGGGTCAGCTGCCCTGGCTGTGTCCCCTCCCAACTCCTTGTGCACCCCCAGCCTCCTCCCTGGCAGGGCACTATGAGAAGCTGAAAAGTCCTTGCCTTAGTATAAACACTGCTCAACAACAACTAAAACATCAGTGTGTTATCAACATTCTTCTTGTCCTAAATACAAAACACAGCACTATACCAGCTACTAGGAAGAAAATTAACTCTGTCCCAGCAGAACCCAGGACAATATCCACCCCTTATTCTATACCATCTACATCATGCCCAGGTCCCATCACTGCTGCTCTTGTCCTGTTCTATCATTGCTGCCCTTTGCTCAGTTTCATCAGAATTCATTCTTCATTAATCTGGGTAATTCTTACTGCAATACCATTGATATGGCATATAGCAACCATAGTAGTGATGACGTACAGTATTATTATACAAATTTCTGCCACATGGGTCGTGTACACTGGACTTCATCTAGCTGTTTGGATAACTGCTTGTTGTCCAGGTCATCATAAAACACCTCCAGCACGGCTAATTCCCTCACGTACTGGATACTTCTCTCCGTGGTGCTCCACTTGCCTGGGTGACATGTAACATCTTCCTTGAAGTGATACCTTCCTTTCACGCCTGACAGGCTGAAGGCTCATGCCCCTTTTCCGATCGCCTTGTCAATGCCACCCGCCCTAGACAGGGATACCAACTGCTTGGCTTCCCCACCCTCTAATTCCAGGCTATTGGCCCTGTTATCCCAGCATCGGAGCAGCCGGGTGACTGTATGCTCGCCTGGATGGCAGCTGAAATCTTTCTGCATATCTCGCAGCTCACTCTGGGGTAGGGATTGGGTGGTTACTGCCTCGTTTGTGAGTTCTGCCTCTTCCTCCTCCTCTTCTTGTGCTTCAGAGTAGTCTGCCGTGTCCATTTCTTCCTCCTTACCCTTCTTAGTAAGAATTTCTTCCCTTGCGGAACGAGCTGAATTTTGCATCCAATATTTCTTCCTGTGTATAGGGGTGACTGGTACCGGCACACGTTGGTTCTCTGGTTCAGCTGCGGTGCCTGTCGCAGAGGTTGGAGTAACCGCGGTGCCTGTCGCGGGAGCTGGAGTGGCCGCAGTGCCTGTCCTTTTGTTGTCAGATCCAGAGACCTTCTCTTCCCCTTGAAGGTACTGAATAGCGTTGAACAGGGCTCGATAGGCGTTCACATTGCAGTGCTTTGTGTCTCTCTGGAATTTCCAGGGTGACAGCATATTTTTTCCAAATATTTTACTAGTTTTTCAGGGTTCTGCACCTGTTCAGGGGTGAAGTTCCAAAACATTGGAGGTGCCCACTGTCCTAGGTACTCACCCATACTATCCCCCACACCCTGCTGCTCATAACTATCTAGCCTCGGACAGATGTCTGGGTGGCATTCTTAAATAGTTGTTTAACCTTAAACAAGACCTGAAACACACGCAGGAGACATAGCAATAGGAACATGCTGGTTTGAACATCACAAGGGTATTCAAAATTCTCGAGAGCTATTGTAACTAGCCTGGAGGAGAAGGGGAAGGTGAAGGAGAAAGGGAAGGTGAAGGAGCAGGGGAAAGTGTCCCCCCGTGCCTCCCCCATAGATTGGCTCTCCGAGGACAAAAGGTAACGAGTGTAATTATTAATAGTTTCCAAGACATGGTTCCTGACTTCATTCTAATTGGTCTCCCACTTTCTTAACTTTATGAAAACCTTCCAAGAAAAAACAGCACTGCAACATGAACATTATTCTGGCTAAAGCCTTACCAAGTAGAGCAGGAGGACTGCTTACTGTTCTTGCAGGTTGTATTCCTGTTTGTATGTTTGCCTCTTCCACAACAGGAACTGACTGGCTTTTTGGTACAATAACCTTCAGATCCTTTCCTTCTGGTCCTTATCAGGTGTATGTGCAGTCGTTTAATTGTATGAGGATGCAATTTAATTACATTTTTTGGGTCTGTTTTTCCATTTCGTCAAGGCCACCTGTTCCTCCAGTGCTCATTCAGTTCTCCCTAGTTTGGTATCGCTTGCAGACTGCCACTGTACTCTTTGTGGAGCTGAGCAGAGTGCAAAGCTACCTGCCTGGGCAGACTGAACAGTAATCACTGTACAAATGGGAAAAAATCTGTTCATTTCCCAGTTTCTCTAGCAGAAACAATTTTTAGTTATTGTGTGCCTCTGCCTGATGAATGGGACAATTCAGTTTCAAGCTCTTTCACATCTTCCAAATCAAGACTGACATCCATTCCTTCCATGTGATCTTTAGTTATGACTTGGGATTCAAGGCATCTCTGAAAATTCTAATATTTTTATAGGGGAAAACATAACTGATTTCTGGAACACTTTAAAATGTGTTAGCAAGCCTGAAAGGCCAATAAATAAGAAGAGGTGAATGTTTGCAGATGACAGGATGTTGTTTAGACTAAGGCAAATGGAGACATTTCAGAGTCCCAAAGATAGCAGGTTGGGGAAGCGGGAAACGTGACATCAGGTGGGATTTGCTGTTGACAAATACAAATGACCACCAAATGTATTCCTGGACTCTAGAGTAACTGTAACAGATGGAAAGAGCTGTGGATTGCTATAGGTAGCAAATATAAACTCTTAGCTCAGTGCAAAACCAAAGATAGAACATGAGGAAGAATAAAGAGAGGAGTAAACCCAGAAAGGTTAAAACAACATAAAGCTATTAGGTACATTGACAGAAAACTTTCAGATTCTTCCCTGTGGCAATATGATTTCCAAAAAAGTGATCCAAGATGAATAATAATCCAAGCAGAAGCAGAAAGATTGACAAGTGTACAGTGTTCACTCTTTTTCACAAATCAGGAGAAGACTAATTCACATGATGTGATCACAACATGTTTAAAACTGATGAAGAATCTTCTTTATAACTATGAATCTTATTATTTTATACCATAATTTAGTCCAAAAGTTTACCAGGAACATTCATTGACCTGTTTGATGAGAATATGTGTGGTGGAAAAAGGCCGAACTGTATCTAAAATCTTGTTTGTAAATCTACTGTCTCGGTGCACAAACACAAAGTACATTAAGAGGGAATTACCCATCAGACAGTTTTCCCAGTGTGACAAAGCATCCTTTTAAAAACATATCGAAAGTGAACCAAGAAGAGTGGGCAAGACTCAGAAAAGCTTTACAAGCAAAAAGAGTTTTCCCCAACATTAATAAGTGCAAGACACTGCAGTCTGGACAAGTAACTTACTACACACAATTACCAGAGTGTTTGCACTGCTATAAATCAAATTGCCGGAAGGCTCTATAGCAATGTATTTCTTGTCTCACATAAACCCACTGCAATCAGTCAGTATTTCTATAGGAAGCTTTGGGAGGGAAGAGGAAGAGGCTCGCAGGGGTATTGGAAGAAACACTGCCAGAGCTGAGCCCAGGCTGAGCTGAATGCCGTGACGGCGAGGTAGCAGGGGTGAGAGCACAGAGGTGTCCGCTAACACGGAGACAAGCAACAGCAGCCTGAAGCCCCTCACCGGTTCCAGCTGCCAATGCTCTCCGGAAATCAATTCTCGTCCAAACCCACCCACAGCCTGAAACAAGATTAGGAGGCTACGGGTGTGTCCATCCCTGGCTCCAGGGAGGGAAGGGGATACAGAAGGCTCTGCAAAGGAGAAAAGAACCAACACTGAAGTATTGCTTGCTCTGATACTACAAAAGTCTTTACCATGGTTGTGTCACCACTTGCACGTGCATGCTCATGGCAGCATATCTGTCACTCCCCAAAGCACCTAGATTTCTGTGCTTCCAGGGTTTGCTATAGACATAAGTCTCCACTGAGGATAATCATTGTCTGATTAGCACTCGGGAGAGCCAGCGCTGATCTGTATGGAACAGAGAGGAGGTGTCCTTCCTCACTTCGTATCAAGCTGCGTCAGGCTTGTGAGGCTGTTAGATTAAGTGCTGGTGCTTGTACAAGTTTGTGCAGTTCGTTAGAGGACTCCGAGTCGCACTGCTGCTGTTGCATTGCCATTCCCAACCCCTAACCTCTTCATCTGGAAAAGCAGGAAAAACTGTGGGACAGGAATGAACCATCTTGCCACCAGAGATCAACCAGAAGCTTCACACATAATCAATGCTTATTACAAATGACAAAGAAAAGGGGGGAAAAAAGATGTTGCTAAAGACTGTTAGACTATAATAGTTAATAATAAGACTATAATAGTTAGGTAGTAACTTACCTATCTGGCAGAAAAATATATTAAAAATGTTCTAAGCATAAAACTGAAGGAGTTTGGAGGGAGACAAAAACTAGATTCAATCCTAGGATTAGATTACAATTTGTAGTACTACACGTTTTGTAAAGTGAGCGTACAGCGTGCTGTTGGGATTGTAGGAGTAGATGACATAATGGTGTGTCCTTGCAACTGGAAAAATAAAAGCATGTATTGTTCGGGCTGAATCAAAATATAAACATTTTCTTTTTTTACTAATTCAGGCATTTGTAACAAAGACAGTAACAAATATTAGGAAAGCAAAGCACAGAGCATTAGCGACAAAACCAAAAGGAGCAATAGCTAATGCTGTTCATGTACCTTCAGTCTGCTTCCACCCAGCAACCGTGGGTTAAGATCCGAAGATTCAGCTCCTGGTTATAGCTGTCGAATTGAAATGAGTCAAACCAGATCGTACCTTCCACCTCCATTGGGAGTGCCATTACTACTAGGCTATGCATTAGTCTCGATAAGAGGAGAGGGCAGGTGACAAATTATTCTGTTGACACCGTTGCACTCTGTATAACTGCAGTTATAAATGTTTACTGAAGCATGAAAGTGTTTAGCTGGAGGCGTCGGGAAGAAGACTCCCCCCCCGCCCGGTGCAGGCAGCAGGGTCGCGGCTCCTCGCAGCCCCTCCAGTAGCGCCAGCAGGAGAGCTGCTGCTGAGAGCAAGGGCTCGACATGGAGCCCTGCCGCATGGCCGGCTCATTCGTCTGCTCCTTTTCTCCCTCCTGTTTAAGGAGTAAATATTTGGTTTGATTCCAGAAAAGGTTTTTGAGCCTTTTCTAGAAAACTAAGAGCGTGGCAAACTGGAAGCTGTTGGAAGACTGGAGCAGTTGGTTTAAATGTTTTTGTGCAAGTAAAGCAATGGAACCTGGGCTGCCCGCTCTTCTGGCTGACAAATGGTGGCACTAGTGATGGCAGCTCAATAGCCTGCAGTTATATATTCAATTTGACAGTGATTGATCACTTTCTAATGACTAGAAGAGGCAAATCCACACTCAGCATCCAATATCATTCAATAAACCACAATTTTAGTGCCAAAAGTGAAAGAAGACAAGAAAACAAATTCCTTCATGTTTGAGGTACAATGGTACTTGCAGTCTAATCTATTCCTAGTTAGCACAACTTATATATTTACAGGGTACATTTTTCAGCTGGAAGCTGACAGTGAAAAAATACAACCCCTCTTCTGATACTTCAGGTTTCATCTACTCAACTGCATCAAATAATTTTATGTATTGTCAGAAAATGAAAAACAACCCTTGTTCTTTAGCTGCTTTGTCACTCTGTGCTACCTAGATGAGGACTACAACCCTGGTAACTGCACAGGAGCGTGGACCGCTTAATTCCTGTCAGCGTGGTTTAGAAGTGATCAATTCTTGCCGCAACAAAACCTTGATTGTCACAACACAAGTGACTGAAAGGTGTCTTCATAAACAAGTAAAAATGGCTGTTGAAGTCCACTCTGCAAGCATTACTTATGACATTGGGGGAGGGGAGGAAACTATTCTTTCTACTTCAGTATTTTGTTGACATTTTAGAACCTTGAAAGATGTTTTATCCTGTGTGAACACTGAAAGTTTTTCTGAGGTGCCTTTTTAATTAAAAAAACCCCAGCATATGGCTTTAGCAAGAGCCAACCAAAATAACGTGCAAATGTGTTTATGTGTGGATGGCTGTATTCCAAAGTTCAACAGTGCTAAATTGGCAGCATTTTCTGAAAAGATAAGATTTACTGTTTGGAAACAGGATGAAAGTTTAAGCTTTTGCATTCCGATTACTAGCTAAAAGGAGATAAGTTTGGTTTCCATTTGCTATTTTAGTAGTGCTTAATTTATCTTAATTCCTTTGCTGCAATTATGTAGGCATAGCATAATACTGTCTTCAAGGCTTAAGAGCTAAAGCTTGTTCGAAACGGAAAGCGCTGGGGGTGGAAGACTTCAAATGTCTGGGCTAGGAAACTGCTGTTGCTCGCATTGACACAAACAGTGCATGTTCAGACTCCAGAGGAGCTGTGGTTTTGGCTCGCTGAGGTTTGTCAGTGATTCTAGACTGGAGTTGGTACCCAGTACGTACAGCCTTTGATAGAAAATAGCCTCCATTTCTCAAAACTCATGCTGTTATATGGGTTTCTGTTACATTTGATAATGTCTAATGCAAACTGCTGCACTATACAAATAATGAGGACGTATTATGCTAACAATTAGATTGTCTGCAAAATGGCCCAACTCCATTTGCATGATAATGAAACGGTCCACAAAAAGCAAACACCCCAGAAAATGAGACTTTATGTGAACTGCCTGATACTATGTGCTGGTTACTGTCCTTAGATCAAGTCTGTTTTTTGAAAATGGCTGACAACTTTTACCAAGTCAAGGATCATGGATAAGCATTACAGTGGAAAACAGAATATGAAATTAAACTTAATTATAAATCAAATGGGTAGCAAGAAATGAATTTGTTTTTTATAATAAGCCAAGAATGTTAAATCTATAAAATAGATTCTATAAGAGGAAAAAATGCACTGTTATTTTGTGTGTACCCTGAAGGCAGACCACAGCTTTCTTCTGAACAGGCAGAGCTGTGTCACTACAGGTGCAGCACCACCCAGTGATATTAGGGAGACTTAAATGACAGAAAAGCTAAATCCCAGAGCGGCCTTTCTTCCCCATGAAGTTATCATCCTTATTGTTATTAAATTAAAAAAACTACGTAATCTTAAGTCTCTAAGTGTCCTAGCATAGGAAAACCTTCATGTTTGCATTAGAGAACAAAGGGCCTTTGTGAAGTGTTTCTCTGCTACGTCAGTGATTTCTTGGAGGTTACATACCACTCCTATCTCCGTGGCAAAGAACCTTTTAACGCAGCAAGGGACAGAGTCTTGGAACAGCAAAAGTACCACTGAATATAAAACATGACCATATCCTGCTTACTTTACATCCTAATTTTATGGCTGATGTTACACTTGTTAATGAACTAACCAATCAAGAATGGACACTGTAAAAGCTTTGTGTGAAATGCAACTCCATCTCAAAGAGCTTACCCATATATGCATGTGACCTTGGATATGAACTTGAAAAAGTAGCTATTCCAAAAGTGTACCTGCAAAATCTAACACCAAAAAGCTAGAAAGTGTCTGAAGGATGATTCCCTATGTAGGTTCCACAGCAAGAGTGGTTGGGCACTGGAACAGGCTGCCCGGTGGCTTTAAAGATGTTATTGATTTTAAAAACTCAAGAGGATAAGGTCCTGAGCAGCCTGTCGTAGCATTGAAGCTGGCCCTGCTTTGAGCAGGAGGTTGGGCTACAGACCTTCAGAGGTCCCTTCCAACCCAAATTATTCTGTGATTCCAGGATCCTTCCTGCCTGCGTGAGTATACGTTGTAAGTCTTTAGACACAGTTCTCTGCTAATTTTAGAGCAGATGCCTTCCTCGCCAAGAGCTAGTCCACAGCTGACTGCTGTTAGCTGGAACCTTTTTGTGGCAATCACAGACTTTGGATCAGGGCCTTGCAACACAGAATAGATGGTGCTCAAGGGAGGAACCAGCTGTCCTATATGTCTTTTTATACTCATTCAGCATGTGGCTGCATGCTTTGTTTACTGAATCACATCCAAATTCCTCTCTGACAGTAATAATAATGTCTTCATGGTTTTTTGTGCACTTAGTGCTATGATATTCAAATGCTTAATGAATTCATCTTTATAAGCTTTAAGTGACATCTTTATACCGTCACAGGGAATAGCAGCATTGTTTCTCATTTTTACAGATGGGAGATGCTGAAGACAACAGGACAACTTGCGTGTATAAAGTCTCTGCTCAAAGCCCTTACTGATTGTGGACTCGAGGCTTGAGTCCACCAAGTTAAGATAAGTAACCTGGGGAATGAATGCCATGTCTAATCCCATGATGTGCACTGTAAGGCACATCCGTCTCTTTCCAGTAGGGTACAGAAATGTTCTGAAATGGTTTCACTTCGAAAGGCTGTGCCATTTTGCTAATTACCTCGTCTTTGAAGTTGTTTTAGCCTTTTGTTAACTAGCACAGGAAGATCTGTGAGTGACAGTCTGAAAGCTACAGAAAATCCATTATATTTCAAGTAGCTAAAGTGGAATTATATTTGGATTTTTTGTTAAATTAACATTATTCATATTGGCGGGTCAGAGGTTAAAAGAACAGAACCCTGCAAAAGGAAAAGCATAATTTTTCACTCAATTTGTGAATATAAAAGTCTGAAACAGTGCCACAAATCAAACTGCTCTCTCCAAATGCTGCATTTTAAGCAGTCCTCTTCAGATGTGGTGTTCAAAAAGATAAGTTAGTTTCATGATTTCTCCTTTCTTTTTCAGCCAGTATCACTGAGAAACAAAGGTATGGGAGAACCAGCCATTGTCAGGGTAGTATGAAAAGTGGTATTTTGGTTTCAGGTTTAGCTGAAAGACTTATGCAAGGTAGAGATATGGTCAAACTATTAAATTCTGTTTCAAATGGAAGTCACATCTTGATTTTAAACACTGGAGAACTCAGAGATGTTTGGAGACGTTTGTGGCTCACATCAACTTCTTGTAAAGACCACGGGCAAACAGAAAGGTCTGTGCCTGTCCCGTCACACCCACGTCACCTCTATGCCCCGTGTATGCCTATACAGGCGTTTTTGCTTTGCTTATTTCATCAAAGAGCACACGAGTACCGCTCAGAAGTATGATCCCGAAATGCTCGTGTCAGAGAAGGACAGAGGGTGCCTGTGGAAAAGATTGAAATCAAAGGCAAAAATATTGATTTCCATGGGGTCAGATTTCACAAATTAAGGGCAGGCAGCTCCAGTCTAAACATGGCAGAGGAGAGGGAAGAAGAGGGGCAGAGGGAGCAGACGCAGGAATGTGCTCCCCCGTAGCTGGAGCGGACCAGAGCCCCCCACATTCCTCCTGCTCCGACGCCAAGTAAATCCAGGTCTGCTTCCATGGCAGAGGTTGTTGCAGTAGAAGCCTTCTGGTTTAACTCAAAAGGAGGGGGGTATTAACCACATGCATTTCTTTTAGAGCCTTAACTTTCAGATCACAGCCATATCACAGCACAGCCCAAGTGTTAATCCAAGGCTAGTGGAAATGCAAGCACCTCGGTACTCTGCACTTAATTTGGAAAGTGTCTGAAGGCTGATTTGCCTAATCACAGATATTGATGTAACTTCTTCATGTTCATGTTTTAGCACTGGAAAAATTGCAGAGGATGTGAACAACCCTCTCAGCCATTCCCTGACTTTTCCTTCCTCTTATTTTTTTTGATCTGCTGCCTTTCACCAGGAAATGTTGGTTTATGTCCTAGATAATAAAGTCTGGATGAAGAAGAATAGTTCCTTAGTGTTTTCCCCACTAGCAGTCACTGCTGACTAGCAGAAGTTTCTGTACATCATTCTTGCAGAACCTTGAAGAGTTACTTCAGCCACGGAGAGAAACAAACATTGTTAACAGGAAAATAAGACAACTGGGAGTATTACACTGAGCTAAATCATCCTGTTATAACAGTACTGTGGTATTGCAATTCAGCACCAAAAATAATGAGTGTATTATTTCATCTAGTTTTCATTTTCCACCTACATGGGGCATTTTTATTTCTGTACAGTGTCTCAATCTGATCAAGAAAAAGGTACGTGATCTGCTTGGTTAGCTAAAAAAAATAAAGGAGAAGAAAAAAATAGGGATATTTCTTTGTTCCTTACCATCTTAAATATAATATTTCTGTGTCTATGCTGCTGACAGTATTCAGCATTCTCCCTGCCCCTCAGGACTGATTGTGTGGATTCATTCATGCCTATATTGCTCAAAGCACTCTAGAGAGAAGTGCTATGTCCACATTGCATTGCACTTGAAGGGTTATCTTTCTCTGTACCACATCACAAAGAACTTTGTGCCTACTCATCGAGATGCCTCTCTAGCACAACACAAAATGTGCTCACTGCTTATTAGCTCCCCATGTGACGTGATGGCTTCAGTAACCTCCACAAAGGGGAGCAGTCAGGCAGTCTATACTTGCCGCCTACAGAAAAACCAGGCTGCCTGTTGCCCTGCAGCCTGCTAGTAGCTCTGATCCTTTGGGCACTGCTGCATTTCGCCAGACAGATTTGGCACCTTTGCAGACCATTGGCAGAACGCTCACGGTCTGCAGTGGCATCTGGCGAGTTGCTTGCTGTTGGCTAGCGTGCCGTACGAGCAAGACATCCAGGAGGAGATGCAGGCTGGCCAGCGGAATGACGGCGAGAAATGCCGTGTGCCACTCCTGGTCAGTAGCATCAGCCTGGTGAGCTGCCTGAGTCGCTGTGGCCAACGGTCTTCCTGCAGTGGGGAGAGATTTGGGAGCTAGAAAACCAGTTTCTACTGCTCTGCACGTGGGATAGGCTGGAAGTGAGCACCTTGTGAGGACCGTTCACCTCCAGCTCCCCACACCAGCCACTGCCCCTGTGAGAATCTTGGTTCACACCTAAGGAGGAGAGGAGCTGTGCTCAATATGAGGGTCTGGCTGGAAGTGCCAGGCAGTCCACAGTGGGTCTGATCATGACAGAAGACTGTGAAGCCTTTGCCAAGACCATCTCTTCACAAGTCATCCATGTCGCTTACCTTCCTGAGACAGTACGAGCCTTTGCCCACTTCAACCATGGGCATGTTGCCCACAGTATTCCTATGACAACATTAACTGCAAGTGGCACCACTTTGGCATCCTGCAAACCACGGTAGACCACTGAGGAGACCTTGTGCACAGCATAAGTGGGAATTTCTATCCGTGGAATACAGGTTGGACTCTGAAATCTGGCACATGCATTTGTCCAGCTGTCTCCAAAGTGGCAAATGCTGAGGAGAGGCTGGACACCAAGATCTCCACAAAGCGCTGGCTACCTTTGGCAGAACCTGTGTGAGGATGTTATTGCCTTTCCTTATAGACCAGTTGCTGCAGGATTGGGCCTTCCAGCTTTTGTAAGTCCAGCCTGAAACTGCTGCCAGTTGGCAGTTGGACATGGAGCAGAGAAGACAGACAAACATAAAAGTTCTCCACTTCTGGTTATGTGGCTATGGGAGCCTGTTCACTCATTATCACAGCAGAGTCTGGGGGTCCAATGGGTCCACCTAGTCCCCACAAAGCACATAATACAACACTTCAATGTAGCAAAAATTTACCATTCACCCTCTAGAAATCAAAGGACACATAAACAGAAAACTATTATCTCACATGATGCATCCTGGACTTCACCTGCAGATCATTCAGGTTGATTGATCATTGTAGGGGTATGGGGAATGTGAGAGCACCTGCTTCATTAAGTTACTTGGTTAAGAACTATTCATTATAAATTAAATAACAAATAACAAGAAAGGTGATAAATTGCACACGCAGATACACAAATCTGCTGGGTAGGTGATAACGGAGACAGTAACGAAAACCAGAACCGCTCAGACAGGGGGTGAAAGGCCACTGAAAAACTGCTCAGGCACAGTCTTGATGACAGTCAACCTGAACCTTGTAACTGATAAGGTGGAAGCAAGACTGAGTATTATGGGATGCTTGAGGGGCCCTGTGGACCTTGTGAAACTTGTTATGGAAAGCCTAAGGGAAGGACTGAAGGCAGATAAATTGGGTCCAGGTGGATCCAGGAGGAATAAACTTGAGAAAAGGGTGAGAAAAGGGGCCGCTCACGCGTGAACAGGCTGTCAGTCAATTAGATCACCTGCCTGAGCTCTGTGCCTGATCACCACAGTCTATCCTATCTTCCTACTAAATAATTTGTCTTAACAATTTTTCCTGTGTAAACCTGCTCTGTAGCCTCTGTGCCAGTCCTGTAGGATCTGTATGTTGGTATCTGGAGAGACCCGCATGCAAGAGAGTTCTGGGCACCTGCAGCTGGAGAAAAGACCCCGGTCCACAGGGCTCGTACCTCTGTGCTCAGCACCTGGAGGGACACCAAGGTATCTGTAAACATGAGGGGTCTAAATGCCAGGCACTGGAAAGAACTAAGTGTGGTTATTTTTCCCCAGTGAACCTAATCCCGTGTGTGTCTCAAGGTCGGAGCCAGCGGGCCATTAAGGGAGCCCTGGGTCCGAGCACTCGCTATTAGGCGGGCAGAGAGAGCCTCCGGCGCTGTTTGAGGGATGTGTGATCGTCGGGGTGATTGTGAGATGAGCGTGACCCTGCGTCTGCTCTGCTAGGGAACAGCAAGCTGGTCTAGGCAGTGTGCTGGAGACCTCTGTACTGGGTAAGGGGGCCAGGACCGGGCATGGGTATTAGACCCACTGATACCTGAGGGATCCACGAACATGAGTGTGCTTGTGAATCTAGAGAGTGACGGGGGGTGTGATTTCACAAACGAACTCCAATCCTGATCAGCCAGGGAGGAAGAACAGGGCTGGGCTCTCTGTATTTCTCTCCTTACGTTTTATGTGAGTTCTGGTGGTGGCATCTGAATGCTGCTGAGGGCAGATAGACGGTGGGAGCTGTGTTCGTGTGCTCTGTGCGTGCGTGCACCTGTCTGGGGCACTCACAGCCTCCCTTCTGGTCAAATCCGCAAAAACAAACAGCAGAGTCCACGCTCATGGGAACGGAACAGAGAGACCACGGGGGGCTCGGCGTGCACTTGCTGGGTTTGGGTGGCTGGGAAGGAGGAATTCCCGGGTCTGGAGTCTACCCGAGGGAGCAGCGTTCCTAACATCCTTTAAGCACCACCACGGTGTCTGTGAGCTGAGCTGCTGCTCCAGCGCCGATCTCAGCATCATCGCTGAGGTGGGGAGGGACCCGACCCCCGGAGATCGTCCAGGCCAAGCCCCCTGCTCGAAGCAGGTCCAGCTGGGGCAGGCAGGGGTTGCTCAGAGGTGCAGGGGCTGCCTCAGAGGCGCAGTGCCTGGTGGAGCTTGCGATGCTGCCCCAGGAGCTCCAGGAGGGTCACAGACACGCGGGGAGCGAAACAGCTTTGAGTTGGAGCTGCAGGGATTCAGGCAGCAGAGGTGGCATCCAGGCGCCGAGCTTCTCCTTACGAAACGGGAGCACTGCTCTTTCGGTATTTCTCCAAGTTTGACTGTGTGGTCTTGCAAAAGCTCTGGTGCCCCTGCCTTCATCTTTTAACTAGAGCAGCTCTGCTCAGCGCTGTGGGAAGTTGCACACAATGAGGCAGCAAACCCGCGTGCCATCAAACCTGTAAAGGTCTTGGGCAGCTTGTCTGTGGACAGAAACCTCTGCCACAGTCCCCTCGACTCCCCATGCAGCTTCCACGCACGGCTGGACGTTACCTGACGTCCCCCAGTACTGGTTTTGGAAGGGGCGATGCCAGAGCGGCGTGGCACGCCCTGAAGCGATGGCGTGAGGGCGGACGAGGACGGAAGGTCTGAGGGCACGGCGGGAGAGGGCTGGGCCAAGGGCCGCAAGAGAATCTTGGGCAGTCTTGGCCCTACCGCCTCATGGTGGCATTCCTGAAGATCCTTTCCCCACAACTCCCCCAAGTTTGGTCCCCCTCCAGAGCAGGGCTCAGGAGCAATCTAACGGTGTGAATAACTGAGAGTCCTGTGTTTGCGTTTGCGTTTGCTTCCAGGCAGTGGTTTGTATACAACCTTTGTTTGCAATTGAAGGTTACCAGCAATTTCTTGAAATGCCATTTAATTTTTTTTCTTTGGACAAGGAAGTTTGAGAATAAAATGAGTGCTTAAATACTAGAAATAGTAAGAGATTATATTTCTGTTGTTGTAAAGGTTATTTACAAAGATAGCTGCAGTGATAGGTCAGAATAATGCTGCACGACATTGACATATATTTCACCTCATTTGTAATAGCTGCCATGAGCAGCCCTATTGAGGTAAATGGTGAATGCACCTTGGCATTTCCAGCCTGAAAAGCCATAGTGAGGGATTTATAACCACTGCAATTTTCTAACGCTGCTCTGGAAGGAGAAAAGAAAAAGAATAGTTTAAATAACATCACGATGGAAGTATTCTGTAAAGAGAAATAAAATCATTAACCCATTCAGTCTTTTCAGAGGCTGTGGCAATCTAAGAATGATCCTTTCATACAGCCTGCATGAGCATGCTATAACTCAGAGAAACTGTTAAAAACATAAGCAAGGACATACTATGCACTTCAAAAGTCTCCCTGGGAACAGCCAGCGTGCAACGTAACAGTTTAAACTAGCTCAGTGCCATTTGTTCAGCTAATTTCAGAGTCATAAATATAAAACTCTTCATGTAAGCAATAATTTCTTAATGTTTATGCCAAAAATTAAAGCCAAACTCTATAAATAATCACTTGAATAAAAGTATTGTATTTTTAGAAATGGCATGTCAGAGCTTAAAATTACCAAACTGTATGAAGAGATGTGTTCTTTAACACCAATATTGTGGCGTCATTTGTCATCCACTCATTTTCTAGAACATGTATTAATATTGTAAGGAAATGAGCCTTTTAGCCAGCTGTTACTCCAGGAGATACTCCTTGATCTTTAAAGCCTTGGTAAGACATTACATATTTTTAAATGTGTATGGTAGGGATTTGTTGTGTCTCGCAGAACCAGGTTAGAGACTGGTTAGACCAAGAGTTAAACAAGCAGAACTGAGAGGTGAACTCCAAAAAGAAGTTCTGAACAGGTAACCTCTTTGCCCACTTCTCCTACGTGCAAAAGATTTCATCCAGCTATGCCTTAACGCTGTCATTAAAAAGAAGTCTCTGGAGTATCTAGAAGCATGCTGTTCTTCTAAACATAACCCTTCACACCAGGACTTTAGGAGACTGAATACTGCACTAGCTTTTTTGAGAACAAGTCTGGGTAACTTGATGTCATTCAGTTTGCCAGGGCGTCATGAGCAAAACAATCCTCAACTCAGGGAATTTCACTGAATTTATTTTATTGCCAAATAATATAAACTTTTAATTACTGATTCAGGTATTGAGAAACAAAGACAACTTAAACACTGGCTTCTTTCTGACATTCTTTGCTTCTTACTCCTTTTTTTTTCTGCTGCTCCTTCCTTCTTACTCATTTCCTGTGCTCTCCCGTGGGTCCTCCACAGGCTGCAGTCCCTTCAGGCTGTACCTGCTCGAACAAGAAGTGCCTCCTTCCAAGGCAGGGTCTCCAGCTGTGTCCCCCAAAATGTCATCTTCCACATCCCTCCTGTATCTTCCTCTGTGTCCCCTCCTGTGGGTGTCCGCACACCTCCTGTGCCTCCTGCCACTTGCAGGAGCCGCTTCTGTGTCTCCTACCCCCAGCCCTTTCTTAAATAAGTTTCAGCAGAGGCACTATGTTCTCCTCTGGCTGAAGTTTTGGCATGCAGCGGGATGGTGTTGGCTTTTGCCAAGCCAGCTGGAGCTGCCTGTGGCTGGCACAGGGTGGTTCATCACCTCCTTCTACACAGGGCACCCTACAGCTCCTGCTACCCAAACCCCGCTGATTAAGCCCAAAACACAGGGTCAGGGAGTAGGAAGGGCAGGCTGCTCTGTCAGGGACAGGTAGCCAGGAACACGCACAATAACAAAAAAGTGGGCAAAAACATAGATCTCGCTAACAAGGGAACGGTCCCACAGACCTGAGCATGGTGAGCAGAGCAGGTCTGGTGACCATCACCAGCTCCACCACCACTCCAGATCACTTGACAACCTGCAGTGATGAGGTAGGTCTGGGGTCAAAGAGGCAAGTCAGCAAGCCCCAGGTCAGGGTCAGGTCCAGGGAGAGTAACCAGGGGCAGGCACAGCTCAGTGCTCTCCAGGAAAGTGATGAGGCAGGTCTAAGACCAAACCAGGACGTCAAGTCCATCAGCCAGCGTTAGGGTCCAGACCAAGAGTGCACATGGCCAGTCACACCCAGCGATGGTCGTCAGGATCATCCCCATCACAGAGCCTGTTTTACCTATAGTTGTATATTACTTTTTCTCAGAAGGATAAACCATTTATATTATAAAGCCCATTACTTTCTGTTTTACAAAATGGCTTTAATTTTGGTGGAAGTCAGATATTTGGTGATACTTGGAACTAAGTTCTCTCTGCAGAGTAGGGACTGTACTCTCGACTAGGCAGTAGCTTGATCTTAATGTCCTTGTAGAGCAGTACTGCATGCAAAAAAAACTTCCTAGGAAGGTACCAGCACCCTGGGAAACCGCCTGACACCACAAACTCCTTTCATAGAGCATGCTGCCTGTCTTTTGTTGATAATAACTTCTCATTGTTGTAATCTTGGCTCAAATTCAAAGCAGTGATCTAGAAATGAAAGAGTGTTTCCTCTTATCAGACCCAGGAGTCATTCAGCCTCCATCTCAGAGATGATGATGTTTAATAGCAATCATTTAATTTTGTAGATTTCTATAAACAACCTTAATGATGTCATTAGAATTCTCAAGACTAAAAGGTAGTACTCCCATTTCAAATTGTCACATTAAATACGCATGGCCTATTCCAACTAATTGAATTAATTTGCTGTTTCAGGAGAAAATGAAAAGAAAAGATCTGAGGCCTGAGATTACTCATGCTGCTACTATTTTTAGTTTGGATATCAGAATCAAATGAACATGCCAATTATTCTGACTGGGCTTTCTCTTCTTCCTTGACAAATAGTAAATTTGATAAAAAAATATTTTCTCCTGTCATGGCCCAAGCCAAGTTCACAGCATATTTTTAATTGGGAAATATTTTTTGAAGAGTAGAGTGAAGAAACTGTTAGAGGTGGATAGTGAGGGTAGTAAATTCCACTTGTAATGTTTTGGTCTCACAGCTGGAGCAAAGGAAAGATGGGTTTCATTTCTCCTTCTGTTTCACTGGTTTGGGGACATTAGGAAGGGAGAGACAGATTTGAGTGACATTGTTAATGAATTTATAAAGAGATCAAGGCAAGCATGCTTCATTCATGTTTTTGATAGTTGCCCAAAAAGGACAGTCTAGCTCCCTTTAAAATCAATAGGTATGCTTCTCTTACGTGAACTACTCCTGGTGCTAGACAAGATTATTGCTAATGTCCGTACAGACAGAGCCTTAGCAGTCCAGCAAAAAGGAAATTCGAACTCGTGTCTACATGATATTGCTGCTCAGAAGATGTAAAGAGGTGTGATGGTGGCCCACCTCTGGTGCCTATGTTTAACCTCCATCAATATCAGAGATGACCTAAAGTTCATGCAGTCCTGTGCTGAAATAAAATGAAATAGATTGGCTCTTGTTCATCACATCACTGATCTCTCTGCATCTTCTCTGTGTGCTAACATCTTAATCATCTTCGTTTGTTCGCTAGTATTACTCTTGAAACTCATTGTGCTGCTTGTATGATGAGGTTGAATTATTCATCAAGATGTGTAGAGTAAAGCCGTGGTATTGCAAATTCACAAAGTTGCTGACTGTTCCCAGTTAATTTCTTAAGATGACCTTCAAATACAGCATTGATTACCTTATAGTTAGGCTGTGAAAAAAGAGCTACTTTTTGGGCAAACTTTGATGCAAATTTTGAAATAAATTTTCTGTAGGATAAAGGAGTCAAATACATAAAAAGGCAGCAATCCAACAGAGGATAATTTGAAATTAAAATGAATTTTAATTTTAGAGTGTGCCCTGTATTTCAGGAAAAGAAAATTGCAAGTATTTTTTTTCTTTCCCCAGAGCTTTCCTAAAACATAGATGGTATTGTAGACTTAGAGTTTTAAAATAGGTTCAGCAAATGATTATGGAACTATACTACTAGATCCAGGAGCAAAAATAAATTATATATTTATAAAATAATCAATAATAAATTGCATTGAACCTCTTGAGTTCAGCCAATTAATTGTCCTAGTAAAACAAATCACAGTTTCATACCTTTGAAGTTAGTAGTATTACAGCAACGAACAACATTCACATTTGTTGTCAGTCCCATCAGACCACAATTCACATAGCCCCGGTTGGCTGAAAAAAGAAGCATTTGTTTCACATTTTAAAAGACATTATTAGAGAGCATTAAATGAATACCTTTCATATTGCACTAGGAAAGCTGAAGGTCCAACACAACGTCTGTAGTCCATAAGTTATTTCCACTGCAGCTGCGCTCTGATGTAGCTAAATTAGTGCTAGCTTGGATAACCCCCCCCAAGCCCCAGTCGGACCCTGGCATTGCATTACAGGTGTATCCCAGGTTTGCTTCCTTTTTTCACCCCACTGCTCAGCATTACCACTTGCAATGCCAGCCTCTTTCAGTCTCTAGACTGTAACTGGCAAGACTTGATCTGCTGTAACCCCTTTTCTGGAGGAACCATCTACGGATCTGGTTCTGGCCAAGACTGAAAACTGATGGTGCTAAACTTTTTCTATGCTGTGTTCCAAAATTAAAAAGCTGACACACTGATCATTGCTTACTGTTGCTGACAGTCTTAACACTGGTTGAGTTGCCTCCATCAGCTGACCTGCGATATTTACTCCATTTCCTGCGTTGACTTAGGTTATATGGCTTTTGGGCCAGACTTTGTCATTCTGTATATGGCTAGCTGAGCTCCTGTTCACAATTTCAGTACCAATACATGTAATCAGTGTAATTACAGCAGTTTAAATTGATCTTCAAAAATGGGAAATATAGGTCCTGAGCCACCTGA
Organism: Buteo buteo; assembly: GCF_964188355.1. NCBI lineage: Eukaryota > Metazoa > Chordata > Aves > Accipitriformes > Accipitridae > Buteo > Buteo buteo. The sequence goes on along the minus strand of NC_134190.1, from coordinate 27,823,582 downwards.
TCTGACTTTGAATTTAGCCCTGCTGTCAGCTGGGAGTTGGACCAGATGACTGCAGAGGCCCCTTCCAATTTAAATTATGCTATGATTCTGTCATCTGGAGCGTTTTGTCTCAATTTTATATTTACTTGCACTTTTTTACTTTTTCCCATAAATTAAATATATTGCTGATAATAGCCAAGTTTATTCATATCACAGCACTATGGTGGCTGAAAAGTGCTGCTAAATGTGCATTACATCTCCCTTAAATATTAACTGTGCTGTTGCCTTGGTAGAAACTTAAAGTTGGAGGAAAAGTACCTTTACCTTTCAGTAAAAAAAAAAAAAGAAAAAAAAGTTTATTTCTCTGTAGATATTATTTACAATAAAGCCATATCTGAAATTTGGAGAACTTTGGAGACCTAATTAAGATCTCACTCTTGTCACAGGACATCACAGATAGAGTCTAAATAGCACTTTTCTTCAATATTCTTTTGTATTGAATAGAGACATTTTACTTTTTCACTAACAGCACCTGACATAAGCAACAGAAGTTGGTGAACATTACCGAATTTGGCAGTCATATTTGCCTGAATTTCTGAATGTATTCATTTCTGCTATGTTTGTATATCACCTTTCACACACAGTTTCTATAAACACTCATGGTGCTGCGCATAACGTATGAGACCCCCTGAAGACACCACAATGAAATCACTGCCAGCAGTACTTAAAGCACTCTATTTCAACCAATATGACTGCTTAAAAAGAGTCAATATCACAGTCATGTGTCATTATGGTTTTTAGATATCTTAAATAAATCTTAAATTTGAGATATTCTCAGAAAATGCTGCATGATTCTCACACAGATAAAAGAAATGCTGTCATGTGCCTCCATGTGTTCAAAGACAGGCAGTAAAACTTTAACTTTTCAAAGATCAACCACCTGTAAATACTCTCCGAATAAACTAATTATTTTGCTTGTTTAACATATTCATATGTTTGCTTGTTTAACATATTTGAAAGATAGTCAAAGATATTATGAAGATTCATGTTTATTTGGAAAAACTAAGACAGAGCATTTGTTACAAGTTAGTCAGTAAGCTCATAATTAAAACCAAGCAATTTCTAAACTGATCAGTTTTTTCACCATATACAGAGATTGCTTATTTGTATTATTTGTCAAAAATAATTCAACTCATTTTGTAATTGATTTCATTTTTCCATTTCCCTTTCATTAATACAATCTTCTTCCAGTTGAGATCCCAAGCTGACAAGGAAGCAGAAAGATTATCACACTTGTGTGGATCCTCTGTGAAAGTCATATGCCCCGTTGCTCCACAGTGACACAGCTGGAGAACAGAATCCTGAGCTGCCAAGTCAGGGCTAAAGCCGCAGTCTCTTAGGTACATCCTCCAGGGAAACGCATTGCCCACAGAATGCAGGAAAGACCTATCAGTTCCACAAACCTAGGATTATTCTTAACTCAGTACCACCCCCACCACCCCCCCCATCTTAGTAATTTGTTTCTAGCAAATGCTGCAAAAGATGAACCTGTGTTTCCATTAAGAAAATATAAAATTGTATTTTTGATATATATATGCTCTTGGAAATTTAGTGATTCCATGCATTTTTTGGAGTGCAACAAAGGTGTCAAGACAGTAGCAGCAAAACTCTGAAGGAGATCTGGATTTTTGCCAAGGTGCTGGAATGGCTTCCCAGGTTCACATTACCTTGTGGACAGATCACGCCAATACATTGCGTCCTTCAAACTGCACATATGGACTAGTAATGTGGTTTGAAATGCTTACAACCTAAAAGTAGGATTTTAATTTCTCAGGTAACTGCTTCACGTTTGTTTGGACTCTCTTTATCTTTACTTGCTATTCATATAGATGATTTTTGTTAGGCAGAAGCAAGAAAAGAGCCTGGCTTTGTAAAACCGAAGTGTAGTAAAGTAAGGCTTTGATAGTGGATGTAGAAAAAGTGTAATTTATTTTGACATAGCATTTGTTATTTAGTAATTGAGGAGTTGGGTCATCGATCCTGTGAAGTGCCAGGTTGAAGGGGCTGGAGAATATTTTCATTGCCTTGTGGTACAACAGCTCAGCTGCAGAAGAAAGAGAGAAAACATCTATTCATAGCAGAGGAGATCTGGTGAAAGACTAGCTGGTTCGATATTAGAGAGTTTGGGGGCAGGGTTAAGTAACAGTGATTTAATGTTTTTGAAATGCAAATGTAAATGAAATACATGAATAAATTAAAATGAAGATGAAGCTGTTAATGAATTGCTCCCTGGACCTACATCCAAGATGCAAGCAGTGCTTGCCATGCATCCCGTGCTGGAGTTCTATTATTGTTTCATAAAATGAACTATTTTCATTGCTGAAATAGAATAAATTCAGATTCTGCTTGGTTTTGTGCAAGCACCTTTCCCCTGCAGCAATTTTAACAGCTTTTTGGGCAAAACCTGATGAACCATATGAATCTAAATATAAACAACTAAAAAAATAAATCTCTGTGAAACCATCCCATCATAAAAAAATAACCCATTTCTCGTATAAGAAACTGTCTTTATTTTAATATATTAGAAACAAAAAGTTATTACACTTAGTTTTAGAATCAATTGTTAATATCAATTTTCTATCAGTGTTGCTTTGTTAAAAAAGATGAATTGGCAGGGATATCATTTAAATTGTCTTCCATATAGAATATCAATATTTCAGCACCATATTTCAGATAGGGATGTAATTTTTAAACAGCAATCATATTTCAGTTTAGCATACTATTTTCATGGAAATATTTCCGGCAGCAATTTCTCATGTTTATACAGCTATATCCTAGAAATCATCTACTCTGGATAGATTGGTAGACATCATACTTAATTCCTAACATCAGAAAAAATTGATATTTTGATGCTTCAATAATCCACATTTCAAATGATTTACAAAACCAAAGCATTGCTTTCCACTGCCCGTGAGCAGAGCAGCCAGGCATCTGATTCTAAAGAAGAAAAAGCACCTGGGCTTTTTGAAGGATTTTTTTTTTTTTTTTTAAGTAAGAAATTTTAAAGTACCTGTGAGAGGAACATGGAACATAATGGGCTTTATCTTTACCACTAGCTAGGCATAGGGAGGGCTTCACAGGTCAGTAAATAATAAAGGAATTTGCATCCAGATGGGAACATGGAGCACAGAAAAGAGTCACAGTGTTGGTTCTAGGCCATAGCAGCAGAGAAAATCACCAAATGCTCCAGGTAAAGCAATAAATGCCAGCGAGTGTAGCTAATGATCTGATTTAGTATCTGTGCAAAGTCCTGATCTTTTCTAAGCCTCCTTTTTCTATGTTGATCTCCAGTTAGTCCCAAATAGATGCTGCTAAGTCTTCTTCTGCTAATATACTGTGAGAAAAAGATATCAGCTTTTATTCCTTCTGTTAATTGTTCTTCAAAGACGTACTGTGATTTTGTATAATGAGACTATACCATCAGCAACTTTTAATTATAAGATAAATAATTTAGGAAGTATTTTAAGCTGGAAAATATAAATCAAGAACATCTCAAACTTGATTGGTCAGAATCATTAGAATGGAAAAAACTAAAATGTAGCTTCCTGTAAAGGAGGTATTCATAAGTTATATATGGTTATTTAAATAATATAACAGCACACCGTGGACCCTCACAATTCACAGCACCTATGAAAAAATAATCCAATGGAAAGCCTCTCATTAAGCCAATACCTAGATCATGATTGTGTCTTAGACATCCCTGGTGCATTAGTAAGGAAGACATAGGAAGGAAGCGATGGACCAAAGACATTTTCTTTAATCACAAGAAAAACAAAATAAAAGTAGTGATCTGCTAAAAATCACCCCAAACAGCTGCTCACTTAATCACAATACAGTTTCAGTGGCTCTGGGATCATGGTAGTGCTAAGTCTGTAACATCAGTAGTTGTAAGTAATAATTCCTTACCCTTATGTATTACATCAATGGACTTTCAGGGGCTTTCTAGAAGGAAGTCAAGACCATTAATTCTGTGGTAAGGAATAGAAAAGGAATATGTGGGTTTTAGTGAAAAACGAATAACTCTGAAGTTGTAAAATCACAAAGACCGTCACTGATATAATTAAGACAATTTTTGTCCTTAAGCTTTCAGATTTCCAATTTATTTCTAGTGAAATATAAACAAAATGTACACACACACCTGCGTGCGCATGCGTGTGCACACACACACACACTTTTAAAAAATTATTTAATAAACCATGGTGATCTCTTTCATGGGGATGCAAATCAGCCAGAGCTATGAGGTGGACCTGCCTAAACCCTCTGCTAGTGGTGGGAGCAAGGTCTCTCTATAAGACCAAGAAAGCTTTAAGTCCAAGTCAGATTTTATTACCCTATAAAACAGAATAGTTAACATTTAAAATAGAGAAAACTCAAAATGACTGAGCAAGTCAGGACAGAAAGGTAGGTTTGATAAACCCGTCTCCGCCTGCTGCTGTACCCTCAGAGGACGTGCCCGTGCTCTCGTGCTTGGTTTCGGCTAACTCAGGGTCTTCCTGGAAAGGGCCAGATTCTGGGCAACTCCCTTCGCTCTGCAGGGAGATGCTCCTCGTCTCAGGGTGTGACTGCACCCATTCCTCCTCTCCTCCTCTGCTGGGGCTCCTCAGTCCCTGCTCCTCGAGGAATTCTCCCCTTGAGCCTGCCTTACTCCGTCCCGGCCACCCGCTCTTCGGAGAACCCCCGGTTACTCCCAGGCAACGAGCAGTCTTCCTCTCCTTCCCCCGGAGCGTTGCCTGACCCAGTCCTTCTCTTCTTAGAAGAACATGACGTGTCAGCCTGAAGGTCAAACAAAGAAATAAAACACATGCCTTCCATTCTTACTTTAAATAGCATTTGGATAAAAGGGAAGTTAATCTAATAAAAGAAGGCACTCTCAGTCACAGCAAGAATACATGGGATAGTTATTTGGTGTCTGTGAATAACTTGATACATTTCATAAGAACAGCTTTTTCTTTATTTTTTTTTAACAACCGTGATTTTTATGAGGTTTTTGTTTGAATTGCTGGGTCATTCCCTTCATGGTGTTCTCATAATCTTTTATTTTAACTTTTTAGTTAAATTACTTGCAGGCTTTCAGCTTTCTGCAGCTGAGTTTGATATATAGAGCTAGATAAACGTATAGAGACCTACAGAGATAGATACGTAGCTTTTTCAGTTAAGATTTTACAGTTTAAAGAAAACTGGTTATATGAAATCACACAAACCACCAGCACTACAGATAAGGAGAAGACAGAAACACACAGCATTAAATATTTGTACCCAGAGGTAGAACAAGCTACTACTTCAGCACATCATGGTTATAGCCTTGATCCTTGCAGGCACACTAACTTTGGCATTAACATGAGAAGAATATCGGAAATTTGTCTGTTGGTTAACTGACTCTGTATAGAATTTATTATTCACCACTATCCTGCAGAGCCAAAGCCAGATTATAGCACAACATCAGCATGGCTGCAGTTAGGCCAAACATGATGTGATGTTTCTTTAAAGGTGGAGTCCTCTCAAAGTCGCACACACACTACTGTTTTACTTTAACACTTTTAGCCAGAGAGCAAACACCGATAAAACAGAGGGCAGGCAAAAGCTGTAATGTAAATCACGTTTCCTGAAGACTCACTAAGGGTGATTAAAGCAGTGCTCAGCTAGGCTGTTTTGTCAAGAGATACCCAATACATAGCCATAACACGTGAGCTATTTGCAATTATTTAGGTGCTTATACATTTTTGATAAAGGGCTAAGGGATACAGCAGGCTGGAGCAGTGACGGTGGGGAGAAATCCAGTGACTCCAGATGTTTGACTAGTGCAAGCAGGGAATAGAGATGGAGTGCATCCTATCAGGTTTAAAGAAGAGAACATATGTATTAAGCAGAGTGGGGAAACAGCTGGTATGCAATGTGGTGAGGAGCCGTCTGTCTGTCTCACATTCAAGCGGTGTTCATTGCACAGTCTGATTCAGCTGCCAAAATCTCACCCGGAGGTCCTGGCCACACCACACCTCTCTGAGGCTCCTGTGCTGCAGGTGAATAGGCCCAGATTTGGCACAGGGACTCTCTGACCCTTTCCGGCTGGTCCAGGCAACACTGTTCACTGAAATGAATATAAATACGTGCAGGAAATAAAAACCACGGAGCAAAGCACAGGAATTATGACCCTCTGTCGTGGTTTAACCCCAGCCAGCATCTCAGCCCCCACGCAGCCGCTCACTCACTTCAACCCTGAGTGGGATGGGGGAGAGAATTGGAAAAAAAAAGTAAAAGAAATATGAGAAGTAGCTGGCAAAGGCAAAGCCAACTTAGAAGAACTAGGATAACATGTTCTTATGAGACACTATGTGTCTTAAGCCTTGTGAGCCTGTGTAACCTACTACCTATGTATTAGGTTATGCTTAATCTTGTCTAAATACATGTAGATAGAAATATCCTTGAAACTGGCATTGATACAGAATATTGCCTAATGAGGGAGCAAACTGCAAGACACTAAACAGTCAGATTCCAGGATACACCAGCAGACAGTACCAAGAGAGCTATCAGTGGAGCCTGAATACTTACACATTAAAAAGCTTAATGCTGTAGATAACATAGGAGGAAATAAGACATGCTTATTCCACCCATTGTTTTAAGAGATAGTCAAACTCCTGCTCTTTCCTTATTCATCCAACTTTTCAACATTTTTATGGGTAAAAAGCTGAGTTCTCAATTACTTTACTTTGATTTTTATTTTCTGGTGTAAAGATTTTCTTGAATTTTCCATTGATTTGCAGCATCATTATGAGCCTTGCTCTTACACTCTCACTTGAAAGCAGAAGATAATAGAAATATAATTAGGTGCATTTTGAATGTTATCTCTGTTTTGCCACACAGGAGCAAGCACTCAATACAACTATGTGGGAAGTATTTGGATGTAACCCCAGGCAACATATCTGAAAATGTCAGATGAATACATCATGTTTCACAGCAATCTACTGCTGTGAAGGTTTCTTCATGTTTCATTTAAACAGACAGTTTTGTTGTCATATAAAACATTAGGAACATTCAGAGCCGGAGCTCTGCTTTGAACAGAGAATCTTTCTGAAGATTTGGGAATTGAAGATTGAAGATCTTATTGAAGATCATCACAGAGAAGCACACAAAAATCAGGTGACTTGGTACAGACAGATGTATGTATACATATTTACTGTAAACCACACCATACTTTTGAGCCTGATATACTGATTTGATAGAAGCTATAGCAGGAGCTTTCACTTGCCTTATCTTCCAGCCATAATGGGATAGATGCAACTCAGCTGTGTGTCCAAGTGCTGCTTTAAAATGGTTTTGTATGCAAATACATTGCAACATGTTGCTTATTAACCTGCAGCTGAGAGCAAAATGGGAAAAGCCCTCACTTAAAATGTCTTAGCAAAGCAGGTAAATTCATGCTTTCCTTAAAGCCTGGTAGTAATTTTATGTATTTTAATAATGTGCTGGGTTTTGCTGGGATAGAGTTAAATTTCTTCATAATAGCTGGTATGGGGCTGTGTTTTGGATTTGTGCTGGAAACAGTGTTGATGATAGTTCAGAGATGGTTTTGTTATTGCTGAGCAGCGCTCCCCCAGAGCCCAGGGCTGTTCTGCTTCTCCCCCCACCCCACCAGCGAGGAGGCTGGGGGGGCACAAGGAGTCGGGGGGGGACACAGCCGGGACAGCTGACCCCGACTGACCCCAGGGATATTCCAGACCGTAGGACGTCACGCTCAGCAGATAAAGCTGGGGAAGGAGAAGGAAGGGGGGGACGTTGGGAGTGATGGCGTTTGTCTCCCAAGCCACCGCTCCTCAGCGTGCTGGAGCCCGGCTTTCCTGGAGGTGGGTGAACACCTGCCTGCCGGTGGGGAGCGGGGAGTGGGGAATGGATTCCTGGGTTTGCTGTGCTTGTGTGCGCCGCTTTTCATTTCCCTGTTAAACTGTCTTTATCTCAGCCCATGGGTTTTCTTGCTTTTACCTTTCCCATTCTCTCCCCCATCCCACTGGCGGATAAAACATTAAGGGCTGCCATTTACCCCTTCTGCTACGCAATTTTCAAATCCTGCAGGAAGCCAAAGATTAATTATTGTTGTTTAAACAGAGGAAATGTGCTTCCTTAGTTTCTAAATTATGTAAAACAAACTAAGGTTTGGAGTGAGGTCCAGCTACATTAGTCAATCTGTGATTTCATATAGAAAGCTTTTAATGTTGACCCTTTCTTATTAAAATAGAACCCATGAGAGGAGATATGACTGTGTGCACATCTTCCTGAAACATAGAAAAGATTGCTATAATTTATGCAGCAAAATGAAATAATCAATCATTGTTGCAATTATTATGTTCCGTAATGTCTTGCTCTTTGACTAGTGCCAAATGAACACTAATGAGACGTATCAGAAACAAACTAGAAAGAAGAACAAAAGGCAGGAGGAATAAAGAAAGGAAATTCAAAAGGCTGCTTTTAGACTTCAGAACTCATTGGTTTTCTTAAGTACCTTTCAACCCTAAACACAAAATAAAACTCCTTGCTGGTCAGCTGTTCACTGGGAACAAAATGAGCATAAGAATCATTGATGTGAGGTCGCCTAATTCAAATATAGTTGAATTAGCATGTTTCTGGGCATTCTACGTTTCTGTGAGGAGTGAGCCGTTTTGATACATCTTTCACAAATAATGTATCTTGCCAGCACAAATTATTGCCATTTTAGTTGTGTTCGTTAGCAAAGTTGACTGAAAATTAAGGCTTTTGATCCAGAAAAGATTGTCTTTTTGTTTATTACCCAGGAAGCGGAAATTCCTCTATGTACAGTGAAACTGATATCTGTGAGGAAGCCCTGGAGTTTCTACACCAGGGTAGGATTCAATATTAAAATAAACAAAAAGTGGGGTTTGCCTGCAAAGCAAAGTCCTTAGTTTTAGATGAGTTTACCTGGCATACCAAGGGCTAGAAGACATGGGAGCACACATTTTCCACTGCACAACACTTCTTCTCTATTAGGCTTTTTTACTTGGACAGCTTGTTACGTGAGTCTAAGAAGCCACTCTCTCTTTCTACAGGGTGAACATAGCTGAGAAGAGATAAGAAAGGCAGCAAACATCCTAAATAGTGACATCAGTTCACTGTCTGTGAGATCCGAACTGTTTGGATCGTACTTGCCCTTAGTAGAGATCTTCTGCCACTTGGTTTCTGAACACTTTCACGAGAAGGTGATCTAGGATTTTTACAGGAAATAAACTTTATGGAGAAGTAATGAATGGATTGGTTGGGGTGCTGCTTTAGTTATAGTCAGGGACAAGGAAGAAATCTGCTGAAAGTTAGTGGAAAATGGTTTCAAAAGCCTAAAATGTCAAGCAGATTGATTATCAGGCCATATGGACTGAACAACGGGAGGAAGAAACTGTAAAGGCAAGGTAGCAGAAAGCTAAGGTAGATTGAGAAGCCCACAAGTCAGGGAGCAATAGCTTGAACTGCATTTTAAATGCAAGAGAAAACCATTGAGGTGGAAAGATGTGAAGAGAAACTGGCCATGATGACAGCAATTAGGTAATTTTTTTCAGTAGAGTTAGTCAAATGGGCACAATGTAATGGTGTACTTTTCTGCTGGGGAGGCAATTTGCTGCTTGCTGCACTAGATGGTGTCTGTTTGTGTTTTACTAGGTGTGGTTATTTTGCTGGAATTGTCCATTTGATTTGTCACGGCTGACCTGCACTTGATCTTATGAGCCCTTCCCAAGGCGGAGTGCTTGCACCTTCCCGGAGTATTCCGGGCTGAGCAATGCTCAGGTAGTGCAGGACGGGATGAACAATGGATGGGAAGGGACTCAGCAGAGACAACTCCTGTGAGGCATGAGGAGCGGTTCGACAGCTAGGACTAGGAAGGAAGGGCCTGAAAAACAATTCATAGGGACCTGTTAGATCTGTCCAGTTTGCTAGACCTCAGGAAGCTTCAGGAAATTACTGGACTTAGGGCAGGACTGAAGGACCGAGCAAGGATGCTTTAGACAGGCAGGAGTCTTGCTTACAAACCCTCTTATTTATCTCTCAGACAGCAAAGCTGTGTTTTCTCTGTTTAAGAATTTTGTTGTTCTGGTCTGGGTTGTTAAAAACCCTCATTTTGGCACCCAAAGCTGGATAGGGTCAAAGAGCACTGGCAAAATTCCCTCAGATCTCTGGCTGGCTTGAGGCCCTTTGACAGGGAAGAGTAAAAGGAAATCAGCAATACAGAGCCAAGGACAGATGATACCAAATAGCAAGAAATTAATGATTTTGCTATGTAAAATACCTAGCCAAAGGCCAAAGTTGTCGTGAGTTGCAAACAGCAAGAGGGTATCAACCTCTTACTGTTCATGGCTGTTGCGCATTCTATCTACAACAGTTCTAGGCAATACTTCAGCAAAATCTGAAAATAAATAGAGAGAAAAATGATCAAGATGTGAAGATGCTGAAGAAGCAGCCTGTGGGGAATGATAAAGTAAGTGAAAAGATGCAGTTCTGCTATGGAGGAGATACTAAATCAGTCACAACAATTTTGTGGAAGATTGGCATTATGGAGTGAGAAGGTTAAGTGAGGGTATGCCATGAGAATGCCATACAGGTGTGATGATATGCTAGCTTAAATTCCCACCAAACTTTCATGACTGGCAAGATGCAAGCTGGCTATGGAGTCCCCACACTTCTCACTGCCAGTAGATACAAATGTCAGGAAAATTGTTTCCCACAGAACAGTCCTGTGTTTGCAGACAACTGAGTAAGATTTTTATAAGGCTTTTCTACCCTCCCTTGTGGGTTAGAGAGCAAGCATATTCTGCCTCTAGAGTTATACTAAAATTAGAATAAGAATATATGAGTAACACTAGAATACAAGGCCTTTGTCAATTCAGCCACTCTTACATCACAGTTTCAACATCTTTGACACCGGTATGACACAGAGCAGGCAGCAATCAAATCGCACACCTCTCTGCTACCCTTTGAAAGGAAGCAGTTGTGCTTCGAAACAGAACTCTGTTGAGCAACAGAGAGTTTGCTGGTAAATACTCTTGTAAATATATAATTGAATTGCTTTAAGTGGTTGCTGAAAAAGCAATCTATGCCTCCAGCTCATGGAATAAAATGTTATTGCAAAATACTTTAATAAAATATGTTGCTTCACTGTGATAGTTCTAACTTCTGTATGTTCTACTGGGGTTATTTTTAAAGAATGAAACTTCTTTACATTTATTAGCTTTCCAGAAAAGTAGCAACAGTAATTGCAAAATCCTTCTGAAGTTCGCATGTTATTCTGATTATATGTGGTGAACCGGTTGAGAATACTTTTGCTTCTTCGGGCTTTCTTTCTGATTTTTTATCCTAATAAAAACCCAGGGTAAAATATCTACAGCTGAGCATAGTTAAACACTTCATACTGAGTTACGGAGAGCTTCTCAAAGTGTGCATTTTCTGAGAACTGATTGTGCAATGCTTTTGTTCTGTATACAAACTTTAGTACTAGACTTGTTGTATGTCTGCTTTGGAAATAAGGTTAAATCTTGACATTCTTTATGATTTTTCTCTAGATAGATAAGAAGAGCTAAAATAACGCCTAGGCGGCTAAAATGTAAAAAGGAAAGATTACTACATTAGGTCCTTTTGAAGGAATCTAAGTATTTGACCTTTTCATATATTTAATCTTATATTTTATTGACTAAACCATATGTAATCCTATAACATTCTATATCAAAACATTTTTATGTATCCTATGTTTCTGCTAGAAACTTAAAGCATTCACCTTGTACAATGTTTAATAACATTTTATTCTATTTTACTCAAGAGATCTGTAACAGCATCTGATATCTGGCTAGGACGACCCAGTTTTTGAATAGTTTCAAATAATTATTGTAATAAATCTTGGTATATGTGAAATTTGAAACACTGTGAGGATACTCCAGGGCAGTCTTTTATTGTGTACCAGAAAGTATTCACTGGTTACAGAAACTTCTGAAATTATTTAAGCCTTTATCAGAGATGTTATGCACTGTTTGGGGAATTGTATTAATTTGAAATAGTGATTGCATTGATATGTTGCATTTACACTATCCTTTTCACTGTCATGAAAGTATTCCACAGAGCAACTGCTCTTATATACATTAATTTACTAGAAGTGATATTAAGTGCCCTGATTAACTTCATTGACTTAATGTAATCCAATATCTGTCAGTGCTTATATTGCACTGCTAAAAAATGACCTTCCAGTCTAAATTCTTGGTACCATTAATCTACAACCCAAAGTCCATGGCATGTGAAGTTGGTGAGGCAAAGTCTGGAGGCCATTACACAGGAGGGTTGGAATGGGGCACATAATAAAATGAATAATTTTGAGAGTTAGATTTAAAGAATCCATGTGAAATTCAGTAGCACAATGATGAATCAGTTTATTTAGCACAGCACAATGAAGAATGCGTAAACACTTTTTTACTGAATAGATAGAGTCACCAATTATTAAAAACATTGAACAATGGAAATGAAGTAACTAGGAGCAAATGTAGTTTGGAAATTAGGTTATTTGGAGGCAATCTTATTACTTCCATGAAGAGGCATTTTTAATGTAGTTGCCTGTGACAAGAAAAGAAGCAACCCAGGAGGCCTCTTCCTGGCTATATTTATTTCTGAAAGAAACAAGCATTATGTACTTCAGAGACAAAAGACCCACAATTCTTCTTCTGTAAATACTGCTCTCAAGCATTCTATAATATGCTGTTTAAAATCTTCCAATTTTTTTCTTCTATGTGTACCAAGCAAAACTCTTGTCCTCCAGCCTACCTCGTCCCTGATCTCTGAACTCCAATATCTCTATATAACCTATATTTGATCTTTAGAGAATAATCATGAGCAGACTGACCGCTGGTAAAGAAAAAGTTAAAAAGTTCTTTTGAGGCCTCTTTTCCAGCAATATACAGTCACATGTGAAAAGTTCCACTCAACTGTGCCACAAATCAAAGTTTTACAACAAACAGAGGATGGTCAATAATCTATAACTGCAGGGAAAAAGACAAACGTTTTGATCAGAAATACTTGCTCTTCCTCAGAGAAAATGTAATTTTGCCTTGGATCATCCCATGGCCTCTACATACTTGCAAATGCATGCAGTAAATGACTACTAAAAAGAAAATGTTTTTCCTGTCCCTTTATGGCTTGTATGTGAGACAGAGGGAGAAAAAGATCGTATGCTTATGCAGGGCTGCTGTCATGTTGTTCAAAGGGAATTGCAATTATTTTGATTAAGTAAGGCTGGACCAAGAAGATTACTCCTGATATCACTGAATGAAAATCGTCATATATTAATGAATACCAAGACAAGTATCACAGAGATGATAATTAATAGTTTAATACATTTTTTATTAGGCCTCTTGTAACACATTAGAAGGAAAAACAAGGTAAGTTGATTGAAATTATTTCAGAAAGCTACTTAATTCCTGAGATTTCTGCTGTACTGATAGTCATGATGGTCTTTGAATACTGATATTTGAATACTGACCTTTCTTACTTGACTCATAACAGTGGACTTGAGGTCATGAAATGAAGTCTCATACCTAACCAGTGTTTCTGGGTTTGATAACTACAGCAACCTTCAAGCCAAATTTGAATTCTCACAGACCAGAAGCAAAAGGACTCCAAAGTCTGGATGGGACCTGACAGAGAAGACATACTGGTGGCATTTTTAAAAGGCTCTTGGCATCAACTGCTAAAGCAGAGAAATCAATCCTCTCAAACTAGCCTGAATCAAAGGTAGTGGCATCAAGATCCACTCTTGGAATCATAGAACAGTCTGGGTGGGAAGGGACCTTTAAAGGTCATGTAGTCCAACCCCCCTGCAATGAGCAGGGACACCTTCAACTAGATCAGGTTGCTCAGAGCCGCATCCAACCTGACCTGGAATGGTTCCAGGGATGGGGCATCTACCACCTCTCCGGGCAAACTGTTCCAGTGTTTCACCATCCTTATCGTAAAACATTTCTTCCTTATACCTAGTCTGAATCTACCCTCTTTTAGTTTAAAACCATTACCCCTGGTCCTGTTGCAACAGGTCCTACTAAAAAGTCTGTCCCCGTCTTTCTCATAATCCCCCTTTCGGTACTGGCAGGCTGCTCTAAGGTCTCCCCGGAGCCTTCTCTTCTCCAGGCTGAACAACCCCAACTCTCTCAGCCTTTCCTCGTAGGAGAGGTGCTCCAGCCCCTGATCATCTTTGTGTCCCTCCTCTGGACCTGCTCCAACAGGTCCATGTCCTTATGCTGAGGACCCCAGAGCTGGACGCAGAACTGCAGGTGGGTCTCACCAGAGTGGAGCAGAGGGGCACAATCCTATCCCTTGACCTGCTGCCCACGTGGCTTGGGATGCAGCCCAGGATAGGGTTGGCTTTCTGGGCTGCAAGTGCACATTGCCAGTTCATGTCCAGCTTTTCATCCACCAGTATGCCCAAGTCCTTCTGATGTAGTCACTCTGTCACAGAAGGCCACTACGTTGGTCAGGCAGGACTTGCCCTTGGTGAAACCATGCTGGCTGTCTCAAATCACCTCCCTGTCCTCCATGTGACTTAGCATAGCTTCTAGGAGGATCTGTTCCATGATACTCCCAGGCACAGAGAGGAGGCTGACAGGTCAGTAGTTCCCAAGGTCCTCTTCTTGGGATGTGGTGGGAATTACAGTAAATTAAATGAATTGTTAAAAAATGAGAAGTTCACGCAAAATAAAAGAAATTTTTTTTCTCTTCAAAGGAAAATAAGCAAGGTCATTGAACATAAATTTTCTAATGTGGTAAAGTTGTGGGAGCATCTAACACAAGAGGTAACTTGGACAAAGATTATTGCAATAAAAGTCAGGTCAATTAAGTGTTATTTGAGATTGCAAAGAGCAGTTAATAGGTTCAAGTCTAGTGCAAACTATTGCTGAATGAACATGTAGTAAACATGCAGATAAAAGATAACTTAATCCCATGAGATCTAAGCAAAACTCATGCAGGTGTGGATTTGATACATCATTTTCACATTGTAAATTGGTAACTCTTTTAACGTCCCATACTCTTGTTCTATTAATTGATTTTCATCACTATGTGCAATTCTACTTAGAATGTTTGCTATGGCTCTTAGAATTATGATGTGTGACATTACCAGTTTTGATAGGTTTAGTAATATAACTGACAGTTCATTTGCAGTTTCCAGATTACAGTGCTCTGGGTCAGTCCTTCAAAAAGAGAAATTTGTACAGATGTTAATAACTGCACACAGAGAGTGAGAATTTTGTGGCAATACCTACTTCACTCACTGCAAGGTAGAAAGTTTGTGGTCTCATAGTCATTAGACAATGAGCACTAAGGCTGCTTACTAGAGGTTAGGGAAAAAAGTGTTTGAAGACTTGTATCCTGGCCCGGATAATGCAGGTAGGGTGACATAACTGATGCAACTTTGACTGTAAGGAAAGTAGGGATTCCTGCTCTGTGGGAGCTTTTCTGTGAGCTGGAAGAGGGTTTAGGATGTCACCATTCAGAGCGCAGAGCCCCTGAAGTGTGCCCATGGTTGATGCAACCCGTCACCATTTTCATGACCTGGCTTCTTTGCCAACGTTGCTAGATAACGGAGGAGTGTGGAGAGTCATGTACTACGTATCTATGTACTGTACGGTTATGTTAGCTTGGGGACTGAGTGCACTCTTGACCCCAAATGCCTTAATTCTGCACACTGCGTGTGGGCTGGCAATTAGCAGGAGTTACAAGGCATCAGAACTCAGTGGGGACGGGGCCCTTGCACACTGTCATGATGCCAGTGAAGTCACTGATATTACAACAATTTGCACCAGCTGAGAAATTGCCCCGGTATGTGGAAGTCATGGCCCCTGCAGCGCTATGGATGAAGTGCCTCTAACAGCAACATGCTGTACAAATAATTCTAAGGTACTTGCTTACCTAAAAAAAAATGGAATTCAACATTCGTTCTTCTCTACTGGTGTTTTAATTGAAAGTGCTTACAAAATCAATTAAAACCTCCTTGTGAGGAGTTGTATTTCAAAAAGCTATTAACAGTTTCTGAAGCAATGGTGCAACCATTTTCAGGGCTGTTTATATCTTTTAGGATAACATCTGTACGTATTAGTTTTACAGAAATAATGGGTTTATTGCACTGATATTGTAATTACGTTTTATGCGACTCAGGTATGCTATAGCTGTTGAGTTTTTAGTGCCATGAAAGCAGATAAGCCTGATGCACCCCAAGAAGAATAGTTCAAGCTAAATATTTCTGAAGTGGATAAATCTTATTAATACCTCATTAACCTTCACTCTTCCATGCATGCTCATTAAATAAAAGAGCATGTTACCAAGATTACTCAAGATTAAGCAATAGCTACAAGAGCATAAATGAATGTTCGAATGCATAAATGAATTTGAAGTTAAACAAAAGTTCTTATTGGTTCTCATTGAGAAAAATTGTTATTCTCACTGGGAATTTATTTGTTATCTTCCATTGGTGGTTGTCTATCCTACTGCAGCCTGCTGTAACAGTAATTGCACATGATACAAGCTTAATAGCATATCTGTCTCTGGGGTAGATAAATGCTATTACAATCATTTTCATCTTTTATTAGGAATGATAATTTTTATAAGCATATCCTGTAGGTGAATGAAAGTTAAATAGGCTGTATATCAAGGGGGGTTTAGTCCACATGTCATTTTTACCCTCTATTTGCTGCAGTTGCCAACTGAAAACAGCTGTATGTTCCGTGTGTGTGTTGAGATGTACGGATATTGAGCTGCAGCTCTCGTTTTTTTCTTTTTTTTTTTTTTTTTCAGTTTTGCAGGGATTACTTCCTACAGCTTCATTAATAGAAGTCACAGAAATGGAGATCTGGAAGTGACCTCATCCAAGAGATCACCTAGTCTTAACCCCATGCACTGAGGAAGGAGACAAACCATCCTTGACAGACACTGGTCTATCCCAAACAGTGAAGAACACTTTCCCTGTTTTTTTCTAGGTTTTCTGTTTCACTCCTCTACCATCCTACAGTTTCAGTGTTTTTCCCGTCATCCTGCTATCAAGTTTTTTTTTTTTAGATTAAGCTCATTTTTCCTGTTACACCTCTCCGGTGGTCACAAAGAACAATTTATCTCTCTCTGCCTATAGCTTACCTTTTTTTTTAAAAGAAATCTTAATTCCTTCAACCTGCAGACTAGCCAGAGAAAGCTCACTAGAGTCTTTTGCAACCTACATTACCCAAAACTGGAGATAGAGCTACTCAAAATGGGACACAGCTTCAGCTGATGCCTTAGGAGGGAAGAGCAGAGTGAGGTCCCTACCACCCCAGAGAGGTGATGGGGAAAGATTTTTCTCAGGAATGAGTGGGCATGTGCAGAGTTTGCTCAACCCACTGAAGTCTGCTGGACTGGGGGAAAGGCCTTGTATTAAAAGGATTCACCAGTGGTGGGGCTGAGGACTGGTTTTCAATGAATTTTACTTAGTACTTCAGCCAGAAAGTAGAGTTTTGTTGCTCTCACTCCATACACTTATGAATGTGTTCTCTCATGCATTGCTGAAGTAATTAACGAAAATATTAAGTGGAACCAGGCTTACATTGAATCCTGAGGGATCTGACAGGCTGTCCCAGTCTGGAAGAAAACCACAAGGAACCAAAGCATCACGGTGCCTTACAATTAAAAATATGGTTTGTTAGAATGAGCTCATTCCATTTACCACTCAGGGGAATGTTAAAACACTTCCCTCGGTGACTGACATGAAACTAGGTGATAGAACATATAGCCACCTTCACAATTAAGTATTTGACAGATTGTTACAGGAGCTCTTGGGGAGAATTTTGGACAGTTCAGGAGATTTTCCCAGGAAGTTCCTGCTGAGCCTAGACCATTTTTTGTGCTTAGCTACTGATTAATGTCCCGGGTAGAAAATCTGGCTGGCCCGGATATTCCCATTCCTGTTACAAAAGTGACCACATCATGGTACATCAAGAAAATAGATGTAAGTAGTCAGTTAAAACTGTTTCTGCAGAGGTGGACAAGGGACACTTAAAAAAAAAAAAAAAGCCAAAACAAGGCAGGAGGGCACCCACCCAAGTATATGTACGCAAGTAAGGAAGTGCTGACAGGACAATATTTTGGGGAAAACTCTCACGCTTTTGCCAGGAAAACAGCACGACCAGGTGCTTATCTGAACCTTGAATGGGGAACAAATAAGAGAATTTAGAGACTTGAATACTACACAAACAATGCATTTGCACAAGTAGTTGAGGAAATGCCATAATCTCCACTCTGTGTAGCAGGGCAAGAAAGAATATGACCTCTAGTATTATGTAAGATTGACTGCCAGCATGGGCTGCATACATCCCAGGTTTTAAGAATATTTTAGCTTAGCAGGCAAAAAAGGATAACCTTGGCAGGATATAAGATTATTACAGCTCTTTTCTAGGCAATATCCATTGGCTTTAACCACTTTTTATGCTCCTGCAGTTCCTTTCTCATTTGTTATCAAACCTCTAGCTTCTGCAACAAAAGAAGCAAAGATTCTACTGATAGACACTTCCTTACTTCTTTTTAATAAAAAGACAAAGAATCAATACAGCAATGCTACTTTGTGTACTGAGTAAGACAGGGTCCTATGGAAAAAATACTATGTGATCGTGTAATCAGAGATCTTATTGTAAACCATACGTGGAAGAAAAGATAAGACAATATTAAATAAACATTCTTCTGGCATTTCTTAGCTTTGGCTTCACATTTTCTGTATCTTATTGGTAGTTTCTTATATTTAAAGAAAAAAATGGAAACAGTCACATCACTGGAGGTGCTGGGAAACTTCACTTGTAGGTAATGCTGTCAGATCCTTCTACCTGAGCAATAACAATGGAATCTTGGTGTTGCATAAATCAAGTCATGTATCTTTTGACCTATACTTCTGAATGTTCACAGCTCACTGCACTAAGCAGCAAACTCCCCAAAGCAAAGTTGTCCACATAAGCAAAGTCTCCACCTTGCCTGGGAGAAATGCAGTTGAACTGTGAGAAAGTGCTTTATGAACGTCTGTCAAGTTATAGGGTAATCCTGTTACATTCACAAACAAGCAAAAGCAAATCTAAAAAAAAAAAAAAAAAAGATAAAAAGGACATGAGAGTACTGCAAATTGGTAGTAATTTTTAAGTGGGATGCTATATCAAATTTGTGGGCATTTATTCTGTGTGAATGTTTGCTGAAAGTGAACATTGGAAAGTTTGGCTCTACAAATATTTTGTTAAAGAGATTGGGAAAGTTACATTTGCTGTGTCTCTCCAGTAAACACCTGGGAAAATGTCAGAGCTTAATGGTACTCCAGGTCAATTACATGAAAACATAGCAGTGATTCTTCAGCTTCCTGTTTGTTTTTCATGCTTCCTTTGCTCGATTCCTAGAGGGTTTCCAGGCAGAGGTTGATTTGGTGTGAAATAATTGCCCAAGTTTCCCTGAAGAACTAGTATGAAAATGTAAAGGATATAATGCTCTGTTAAGACATGGTTGGGAAGATGCTAATGCCATGAGGTCTAGCATAGGCACTGACAGTCATACCAAGATGCTCAATCTGTTCATCCGGGTGTTTTCCTGATAGATGGGTAAAGTTCCTGCCCCATTCCTCCTGACTGTGGAAGCATTTTTGACATGTATGGCATGGTCAGAACAATGGATTTGGTTTGTTATGCTGCTCTAGCTGCAGGATAGCAGTGGGGCTGCCCCACAGGTAACCCCAGACAGCACCAATAACATGATTTGATTTTTTTCAGTCCTTTTTCCATTTTTCTGACCGTCCTTTTCACTGCTCTTGTACCACCCTTTCTCCACTCCCACTTCCTCTCAAATAAACAACCCACTCCTAATTACTTCCTCCCCATTGATCCTGATTTTGCTACAATGAAATTTTGTATTTCTGATACTTTTACTTTCAACCCAGCCTTAAATTATATTACTGATATAGTTACACAGGTACTGTTTGCCTTGCAGGGAATGTAGTTAGGAGGTGGCTGTTACGCAGGGATGAAAGGAGGAAAGGGAAAGAAGGACATGGACTTGCAGCTGATGGTGAAGACTGTGGAAAAACACAACAGGTCAGGCCACATTGAACGGTAGAGCTTCCATCAACATGTAACAGTGTGAAAAGCACCGGCTTCATTTCTTTCCCTTCTTGAAATGCAGGTCACAGTTGGAGTGGTGAGTGGTGTCTTTTAGATCCTGTTAGGTCATAGGTGGGGGGAAAGGATGTTTAGGGCAATAAAGAAGTTGTTGGAGAGAATATGAAAGAAGCACTAATTTCAGTACAAAGGGCAAAGCTGGACTGAGGGCCAGAACCTTGCTCTAATCACTTTGCAGGAGTTGAGACAAGCTGCTAAATATGTTCTAGAGGTGTTTTCACATTCCTTACAATGGTGTCAAGGAGACCTGTCACTGCTTCAAATTTAAAATCAATGCTAGTTCTGGAAGAAAAGAACGTATAAAATGTTATTGCAGAAGGTGGCTTCAGGCAATTGCTAATTAAGCAGATGTAAACCTTTCCTGTGAGAACAGCATGTTAAAAACCCAATGAACTACATCAGTGCTAGATAAAATTAGGATGTTCTGCCAGCATTCACACCCTTGGGATGCAGCAATAAATGAACAGAATTGGCCCATGATTATGTTCTGTGTGATACTTCATATGACTTGGCAATAAACCTTGAGGCTCCAAGCACATGCTTACAACAACAAATCAGTATTGTGGCGGCTGCTAGATTCAAGTTCCTGAGATGATATTTCTTTGATAAGGTCATATCACAGGTTGCTTAATATTCTCTTCAATGTTTGGGTGGTTTAGTGCAACACTAGAAGGGGCACCAAAGTAGGAAACAGGCTGACCACAGGTGATCAAAAACATTGATGAATTTGCTATATGCTGGCAGAGTAGGGGACAGTTAAGTATGACAAATTTGTGACATTTTGAGCATTAACTGGGAAGCCAAGTGTATCACTGGAAGAGAAAAAGAGAAGGCCTGATGCAGAAGGTGACTTATGGTGGAAATCAACACCATCTGAAATCATCTACACTGTTATAAGACAAATTACAGGTATGTTTGAGATGAGAACTGGATATTGTGGTCTGTTCACTTAATTTCATGCCAGCGGCTTTACAATCTTCATTTGTGATCAGATTTGCTGCTTTGAAGGCAAACACTGTCAGAATCAAGAATTAGCTAGCCATGTCAAGAGAAGCAATGGTATTCTGCCTCCCTTTAAGGAGGAAGGCCATTAAGGAGCAACCAGCTGCTTCCCAATACAAAAACCTTTATCAAGTAGTTCCTTAAGTAGTTGTCTGTCTTTCTTTTGTACTCCTCTCTCATAACTCATTGGGACAACAAATGTTTCTTTCTTACATGTCTGTTTAGTGTCAGTTAGCCTTTGGATATGATTCTGCAATACAAATAAATACTTGGCAAGTCAGTCATATGTTCAGATGAAGATAAGGGAAACAGTCATCACCATGAAAATGGTTTAGCACTGGGAAAGATTACCTAGAGAAGCTGTGGAATCTCCATCCTTGGAGAGACGGAGACTCAAACTCTACTGGGCAAGGTCTTGAGCAACCAGACATAGCTTTGAATTTAGCCATTCATGAGTAGGAGGTTGAACTAGAGACCTCCAGAGTTACCTGCCAAAGTAAATCCTTCCATGATTCATTCCAGTTAAAAACATCGTAAGTGAAGGCTTAAGTTACTTTCAGCTGAGAAACAGTCTCAGCTGTGTAACATTGTCTCTTATTTTGGAAGTTTTCAAATAAATTATTTCAAGTCCAGTTTGCATATTTGAGTGCCCCTATATAAGAGTGGAAAAATAGGCTTCTGAAGAGATTTTTTTTTTCTGATACGTACAGAAAATGAAGCACTACAGCCACCAGCAAAGCCTGATTCTGCTGTAACAAGTGGTTAGCAAAGATTGCTGAGATTCGGTTTTCCATCCAAGACTGTAATTTCAACTTCTGAGATAGCAACTAAACTCTCCATCAGATTTCAAAACAATCAAAAGTTTGTCATCCTTCCGAGCATACTGATACATACAGTTTCACTACTGACAACATAACTGCCCTATAGTTCCAGGTCTGGCCAGTCTTACTGCTGCTATAATGTTCTTTGCACTAACAGAAAGGTAGCATTGTGACAAAATTAATTATATCACTGCATACAGGAAAGTGTTTTTAATTACTAAATAAATGGTCAAGAAAAGGCTATGAACTTGCTCAGAGTAATAAGCTAATCTATACAAAGTGTCCTCAGCTCTAGCAAGATGAGTTGTTAATCTGCCTACAGAGTGAGCTTGGACTGTCTCACTCAGCACATTCCATCACTGAAAACTAGTTAATGTAACAGACAAGGACACTTCTTCAGTGAGGAAATTTTCCATCATTCCTGATTAAAGCAGTACATTTTAAATCATAGTATTGAACACAAAAATATTCTGCTTGCTCTTGGTGTATTGAGATCTTTGGAAAGATGGTCTACAGGAGGGTGCTAAATAATCCGCACTGCTAACACATTTGGTAAGGTTAAAGTCTTTGCTCTGTCACCTACCAAGAAGAAAAGAACAATTAAAGATTGTGATGAGTTTGTTGTAGATCCCTGATCTCAATGCAAATTCAGGCAACCTGTGATAACCCTAATTGGCTGGAGTGGGCAATGATCTTGTTAGGAATTAAAAGCTATTAGCAAACAACCAGTCACCACTTCTCCCAACACTGAAAGCCTAGGGGGTGGGGAGAATTATTCATTAGCAGTCCACTTAATTTTATTTCTGGATACACTATGCTGAAGGATTTGTCAGGAGGGAAGGTGTATGCAGTGTTGTCTTCTTTGCAGAGGTAAGGCAGGTAAGTGCAATGCAACTTTGACTCAGTTATTAAGCAGTAATTAGTAGTATCCTGTCTCCAGTTTCCACCCAGTATCATTGATAGGTGAGAAAGAAGGACTGAAAAAAGAACTGATTGCCCCAGAAATAAAGTAATTCTGTTATTAGATTACGGCAAGAAAGCCTTCAGGTGTCAGGCTCACTCACCTTCACTGCCTGTGTCCCTAGTCAGAAAGTTAACCTCAAGAAGTCACCTAAAGAAGAAAACAACAACATTCAGAATGAGGTTTCTAAGCCCTGGACGAATTAGTGATGAATATAAAGTGCCATTCCAGTACATACAAATGGCAGCTAACAAAAGAAGAAGTATTCAGACACACTGGTGAAAAGTGTCCCAAAAGATAAATCATGGCAGACTGACCTGATCACCTTCTACAACAACATAACGTCTTCTGTGAACGTGGGGAGAACGGTGGATGTTACTTACCTGGACTTGAGCAAAGTGTTGGACACCATTTCCCACAGCCTTTTCCTGGCCAAACTGATGAGGTACAGATTGGGTGGGTGGTCTGTGAGATAGGAAGGAAATTAGCTAATGGGTCACACCCAGAGGGTGGTAATTAATGGATTTTGCTCAGGTGGGCAGCCTGTCGCGAGTGGGATCCCCAGGGCTCAATACTGGTCCCCACACTGTTCAGCACCTTCATAAATTACCTGGATGATGAGATTGAGAGCACCTTCACAAAGTTTTCTGACGACACCAAACTGCGTGGTGAGGTGATCACATCAGAAAGGTAAGCCATCTTACAGAGAGACCTGGACAGGCTGGAAAAGCGGGCTAGCAAGAGCAGTGTGAAGTTTAACAAAGATGAGTGCAAAGTCCTGCGTGTCAGTTGGAATAACCAAAGAGCCCACTACAGGTTGGGGGGGGTGGCTGGGGACCAGCCTTGCTGAAAGGGACCTGGAGTCCAGAGATAGAGACATGATCGTCCCACTCAGTGCTTGTCAGGCCACACCTGGAGTAATATGTCACTTCAGGCCCCCACAATTCAAGAAATATGTGGACAGACTGGAAAGGGTCCAAAGGAGGACCACGAAGGTGATCACAGGGCTGGACAACCTGCCCTATGAAGAAATTCTGAGTCCAAAAGGAAGTGCTGTGTAACAGAGATACTTGAATAACCTAATACCATGCTACATCAGATATATAAAACTAAGGGTCATTTTGCATTATGGCTTCCCAAATTAAGATCTCTAAAGATTTCTTGTTTCTTTCTGGGGTTTGAGACAGATTGGGGCGGAGTGTGGATGTTCAGTTTCAAATTTGGTTTCACATTGCAATGACAATATGACATCATTGGGCTCTTACTGCCTACTTTGCCCTAGTACTGCAAACCTGATGTTACATCTCTGGTTGCCAACCTTACGGGTGATTCTAGTTGTTTATCTGTTTGCTATTGTTCTAACTAGCCCATTCCTGAAGTCTTCCAAGGTGTAAAGTACAGAGCATTTTTTTTCACATAGAAGGAAACTCATAGTAATTGTTTGGTATGTTCATAAAGAATTTTAATTCTACTCATGAATGTCTCAGGTGTGGCTTTGCCAAGAACACTGAATGTCTGCAGTGCAAAGTTGCATGTAAAAGCCACTGCTTTCCAGCCGTGCTGGTCTGTGTGGCTGGCTGTGTGTGCGTTGTGTATGTATAGGTGTCTCTACTGGGAGTACGTGCTCAGCCTTACTCCTGGCTGGACCTGGGATCACACAACAGCAGCAGCCTCCCATCTGTGGGACTGGGACGGGAGGAGTCCTGTAGATCTCAGACTCCACCACGTCTTCCACCAGGCAGGGGCGCGAAGTCCACCATGATCAGCTGCATCTAGCAGACAGTTGGGTCTTAGGGCACGTGGGCGCAGCTGGTGCCTTGTATCTCTGTGGTACCCACAAACACTGGGTATATAAACCAGCTTACAAATAACAGCAAGGAGTACTGCCATTACATTAAGCTGAAGAGAAATCATTTCACAAAGGAATATCAACTGGCTTAGAGAGCATTTTTATTTCAAATACTCTCATGAGTTAGGTGGATATTTCTACATATTTCTTTATAAACATAGCCCTTTGCATTACTTCATTTCCCTATCAGAATTTAAAATATTGTTAGCAGTAGTCTGTACATGTAACAAGACAGTAAATTGATTGTTATATGTAACTTTTTTTTGAATATAGAATGAACTGCTTTGCATATTTGAATATGTGATTGGTATTTATAGAGCAATGCTTTGTGCCATCAGGAATTAAACAGTGTAAATGGCACAACATATGAGTGTACAGTGAAAAAGTACTGACAAATACTTTGTATAATATTTAATACTTTTCTTCTGCTTTACTAAGGGGACTTTGTAGTTTCTCAGCACATGTTTTTAGGAGTGTAGGACATTAAATTAAACAGCATTCTCAACCAAAATAAGGACATCATGAGAGACGTGTTTCCTGTGTAAATGAGTGGGGCAAAAGGTCACAATATGTAGGGTATCAAACATGAGGTTGTCTAATATTAAAAGTAACCGATAAGAAATAAATTGTCATATGCAAAAATGTAAGAATGCCTATAAAAGAGCAGAACATAGGCTCATCTAAGCTGGTAGTCTCCCTTGAGAGGTAGGTTGAAGCTGATACTCTAGATGAAAGTGAACTCTTGAGTAATACAACAACCTATTGTGAGATGATAGACTGTAGTAAAGAGAACTTCCTTCCTGACCTCTACAGACAATTAGCTTCCTCCCTCCAGCATGAAGTTTAATAACCCGTGTCATTATATTTCCTTGCATAGCCAGAATGCTAATGTTATTAATATTAGATTCAATCAGAGTGTTAAGTTGAAAAAGTGCTTTCCAGCATGTCATGATGTGTTCAGTTACAGAGATTATTCTGTCGTATCTTATTGGTAGGCTAATGGATAACACCTTCTGTCAACACATCTTGAGGAAAAAACATCAAAATAATTTCACAAGAAATTAAATGATCTGCAGTGACTAAATGGATGATAAGGTGAAGCTAGTGTTTAATCAGAGGAATAGTTACCTGTAAAACTGCTGAGAAGTATGTGGAAATTTCAGAAAAGTTCTCACTAAAGTAATTTAAAAAGTCTGAGGAAAAAAAAAAATCCATTTCTTTCATGGTGCATTTTCTTAGGAATTGGCAATACAATGTAATTCTCAATCTCAGTCTTCCCCTCACTGACTGCAGCATGTGTTCTTGCTCTTAAAAATAACAGAATTGTTCTGGGTGTGCTTTAACACAGTGACATATGCTTTGGTGGATATGTGATACAGCAACCAGAGCATTCTGATAGTTAAATCTGAAAACAGGCAGTTATTTTTTCCAGGCTAAGGCTTGAGGTAGGTTTTCTGACACTGCCTGCAACTTTTTTGTGGACCCAGGGCAAGACACAGGCAACCTCAACTGATCAGTGTTCTGCTCCCCACAATCAACGAGGGCTTGGAAGTGATCACTGAAGCACTTTCTGGTTTTGTCGTATGCTTCACTGCAGGTACAAACAGTTGAGGTGTTTTCTCAGAAAAATATTTTTTCCCTATAAAAATGTATTTAAGTTTTAATTCCTCCATCATCAGCACAGTGGAAATAAACCCAGATGGGGACATCTTTCTTTTTGCAAGTATCCTGCACAAAGTACTTCAGTCTTTTTGTTTCCTGTCTTCAGAGACGTAGACCCTCTTCATGAATTCCTCCTTGTTTTCTCTAGATTTTCTTAATTCTTCCATGGCCTTGCACAGACCTCTTGTGCTTATCTGAAATTTGGAATTCTCATAACCATGTAGCATCCAGCGGTGAATTTGAGCCATTAGTGAAGGCATATGCTCTATTGATCCCCTGAGCAGTTACTGTAATTTGTTCTTTCTTTCAATAGAAGCTTTTCCAATTTTCTTTTCTATTTCTTAAGAGCTTGTTTGGTTGGATGTTATTAACACAATGTGTGGCACCTTGCATTTAGTGGTATGTGCAGTAACAACATGAACCTCTCCAGTGGATGACAGAATCCTTTCTCCTGCTGTTTTTGATAGAATGCCTTCCAATAAATACCCTAGCACTTCATCTTGGCAATCTTTATTTAAAAAATGAGGGGAAGAGGATGCTGTTTCTATGCGGTTTATTATCGTTCTGAGTGTTGTGTGAGCCTGACAAATATTGACTGTAATTTCTATAAATCTTACTGAATCATTAACTACTCCCAGGGTCACACTGATGGTATAAAGCAGTGTTATGTATGGACACCATTCCATGTTAACTTCCTTGCTTTTCCAACAGCCAGACTTTGAAAGAAGCTTATACCAGCCTTACAAAATGTATCCCACATTCCCAGTGAGATTGCTTTGATAGCAGACCTTTGACGTGTGTCAAGGAAGCCACATTTTTGCCTTTGTTGCTGAGAGAGCTTGAGCTGGTGACTAGGTCTCAGTAAATGTGCCGAGGAGACGTGATGGGAACTGGTAGGTTTCCTCCAGAAATGCTTCCACCACACTTTCTTCTTATCTCACCTCTGAAGCAGATCTAAAACTTTGTTCAAAAAATATTAATTGAGGCCACCAGCAACCGTAACATGAGATTTCAACTTCTTCTTCTTTGAGAAGAAACTCATGGCGGTCACTAGCAATACAGTTATTAGCAGATGATATTTTGTGTATTTTCATCCCAGAGAAGTATAGCCAGGTTAGGTGAGAATGACTGGGTATGGAGATAAACTGTGGCTACAATAAAAGTATCTTATTGTAAGAAAAAGCAAAGCAGAGGTGAAGCATGACATTAGCTTACCTAAAATTAATACTTAAGCAACAACTGCAGAAATATTCCTTAGTTTTTAAAGGACTTTAACCTATAAATAAATTTAAGAAGCGCTTTCTTTGTTATTAAATGCTTTGACCATTTTATGAAGCTTAATTTATGTGAAGGTCTAGCTGTAAATCTGAAAAGCAAACCATACTGAAACATACAAATACCATTACAATTTGATATCGAAGACAGATTTTAATTCAAAACCACATACCTCTCAATTCTTGACTTTTCTGACAGGAACCAATGTCTGTTTTCTGAAGTACTTTCTCCTGAATTTTTTCTATATTTTTCAGAGTCTTCTTTTAATCAAGCTAAAACATTTAAATCAAACAATTCTATGTATAATAGCACTCATGAAACCTCGCTCACTGTTAAAGTCTCCTGTAGTTGGATTCACTGATGTCTGATATGAATGAGACAGCTTTTCTTGTGATGAGAACTCTCTGCTCCACCTATCTCCACAATATCTGTAAAAAGACTTTGGTTTTAGTATCTTAAATCAGTTCAAAAAGTACTGGGGACATATGTGCACTTGCAGTTGTAGACTATAATTGCTTGGGAAGTTAGGCTAATATCAGTAATTTAGGTGTCTTCCAACAGAAAAAGTTTTTTTTTTTTAGAAAGCTTTTTTTTTGCCGTTTTTGGGTCTTTTGTTTGTTTGATTGATTTTTTTTTTTTTTAATTGTTGCTCCTTTCATTCACTAGAATCTTGTTACATCATAATTAAAAGAAACTTTAAAAAAATTGCTAGGACAAAAAAGATCTTATGGTATGTGACTATTATAAACACTTCTCTGACATTGTGGTGTTACAGAAGAAGAGATGGAATATGTGACCTTTATAGCGTCAGTCATTTTTTAACTTAATTGGAAAAATCTCAGAATAGCTCCAGAGGAAAATTCTTTCAGAGCATTTTATGACTAGGCTTTTAGTATTAAGTCTAGGAAATTGATGTATTTGAAGAAAGAGGTCACAAGTGAAGGAGAACTTGCAGATCCGTATGACTGTAGGCAGCAGAGACATATTACGCGCTCACATTAATCTTTTCAAGTGACATGAAATTGTATGAAAACGGGTTTGTAATCATAGTAGTATAGTTCAATGATCAGTAAATACTCTGGGAAATGTTCCTTGTAATGCTGAGGTGTTGAATATGCTCTTGAAAGAATTTAAAAACAACTGTAAAAGGCAATGCAAACAAACAGAGATGAAGTCAGTGATGTACCAAAGGTATAAGACTGGAAATGTAAGTATAGCCTTGTTCCCCGTAAGGTAAATTATGAAGTTCTCATTGGATTTTTGATTACAGTGGACTTCTACAGATAAAATCTCTCAGTTAAAACACATGGCCAGTTATTATCTCAAGTCAGGGCACCACTATACTGTCTCTCACTCAGTGTGAGAGTAATATGAAATACAGTGAATGTTAGTTGAAAGTCATACTGTTCAGGTTTTCCATTATTATTAAATGAAGACACTGGAAATGAAAGCAGTTGAATGCTTAATTTCACTCTCTAATAGTTCTATGCTCTTCTTTCGTAAATATTTTTTTCAAAACCATATCATTTAATCCTCATTGTTAAAATGGCCAGTGGCCTCATTGAATATTCCCAGTCCTTTAAAGGTAAGAAAAGTCTTTCCATATTCTCACCTCTGAGACAGCAACAGGGTTACTAAGGTTGCTTTCAGCAGTAAAAATATTTTTTGGGGGAGGGGGGTAGAGCAGATTTTCTGAAGTATGATGATTTATCAGTAGAGTCTAGATCAGAGAAGGAAAGTGATTTCTTGATATTAAGAATCAGAAAAATCTGCAAAGTTTGTACTTAAGATGTTGGTAATTTAAATGGTACTGAATTGTACTGAAAGGAGGGGTAGGAAGTGTGCCATGGTTAGCACCCTGGCAGTCTTGCTTGGTTTTCTTCTGCACACTGCTATACATTTTCAATGTGGCCATGAGCAGATCATTTAGGGCTGGACTGTGGTATAGGCAAAGCGGGGACTTTACATAATACATGACTGGTGTTGCTTTGGGTACGGCTGAAAGACACCGACTATGTTTATATGGCTAAGTGTATCAAGGCTGAATGGTTAAGAGTAATTAGACCTATCAAGAAGTAGGAAAACATGGAAAGTCCTAAGAAATTCTTTCCCGTCCCTCTTCTCTGCACTGAACAAACCTGGTATCCTCAGCCACTCTTTGTAAGTCATGCCCTCTAGTCCTTTCACCATCCTTGTTGCCCTCCTTTGGACTCATTCTAATATTTTTATGTCCTTCTTACACTGGGGGACCTAAAACTGCACACAGCACTGGAGGTGAGGCTGTACCGGTCCTGAGTGTAGTGGGACAATCGCATCCTTCGACCGGTTAGCTGTACTGTGCTTAGTGCACCCCAGGATACAGCTGGCCCTTTGGCCGCTAGCGCACATTGTTGGCTCGTATTGAGCTTACCATCCACCAACCCCCAGATCCCTTTCTGCAGGGCTGCGCCAGCCCCTTGTCCCCCAGTCTATACGTACATCCAGGATTACGCTTTTGCAGGTGCAGAGTTCAGTGTTTGTCCTTGTTAAATTTCGTATGGTCGG
Organism: Buteo buteo; assembly: GCF_964188355.1. Lineage (NCBI taxonomy): Eukaryota > Metazoa > Chordata > Aves > Accipitriformes > Accipitridae > Buteo > Buteo buteo. The sequence goes on along the minus strand of NC_134190.1, from coordinate 27,793,246 downwards.
TGATTGCCCAGCACTCTAATCTATCAAGATCTCTCTGTAAGGCCTCTCTACCCTTGAGGGAATCAATGGCTCCTCCTAATTTAGTATTGTTGGCAAACTTATTTAGTGTGCACTCAATCCCCGTGTCCAGGTCACTGCTGAACTCCATTTTCACTCTGAGAATTCACTGTTTAAAAAATGCCCTAAGACAACTGAAAAACAAGGTAGAAGTTGTGCTAGCTTTATATGTACAGCCATATCGCTGTGTCTCATTATTATTACTGAGTCAGCAATGGACTGAGGCATAAGTCTGCAGATGCAGAAGGATTCATCGCAGTGTTTGCAGAAGCTGCAATGGCATCCTAAGCACCACAGTTTAGAGAGTTCATGCCCTTTGAGACCATAGCTTCAGGGAACATTGCTCTTTTCCTTTGATGTTCAGTAAATATTCACAGGAGACAGGACAAGGATCAGTGGAGAATACACCTTCTATTTGCACTTGAAATAAAAGCCATGAAAAGGAGCATCAGTAAATGGAATTGTCAATTGTGTGCTAAAAAATTCCCTACCTAAATATTATTGTTTGCACCTGGATTTTCTGTAGGGAAATCAGCAAGGTTGCACAGATAGGAAAAGATAAATATTGAGCTGTATTACCTACTACCAAAAAGCTGAACAGTTCTTCTCCCCATTGTTTATTTCCCTGTGCAGTTTGTGACAGACCAGAATGTCCCTTGTAGTTCTGTCTCATTTGAATTCAACTGTAGGATTAAAAATTCAGTGGATTTTTAAAATTTTTCTTTCAGGTATTACTAATTGCTAACTTACTACTAGCTGTGCCTAACCAGCTGAATATACATGTTCTCTGCAATGCACTACAAATTCTGAGAGGACCAAGATATGCACCCAACTTTGCTTTTCTCTGAGAGAAAGTCACTTAGAAATAGGCTGGGTATTGTTACCATGATCATTGTTAAACTCTGATCCTGCCTCTTTTACAATAAAATAAATATGCACATAAAAGGAGAAAACAGTGAACCCTAAATTAGGTATGCAAAGTGGTCCAACCTTCACCTACAACTTTTGTTGTGGAAACAAAGGTCTTCTGAGACCTGACAGATTTGTACAAATGGTGTGGATTTCAAGATCTTCTCTTTCTCTGTATGCCTCCATAAAACAACAGTGTAAGGAATAAAGTTTTTCACTATCTGAGCACAGTTTTTCGTAATAGAGTGCAAGAAGTGTGAGACTAAGAAAACTGAGAGCAATAAGGAGGGGAAGCAGAAGGACCTGCAAAGAGTGGAGTGTCAGCAGGAGCCACGGCTCACTTTGGGTGTGGAGTTGGGCAAAGGCAATGTAGTATGTACTGGGTTTTAGGTCCTTGTCTTTTTTTTCCTTCTGACTGGGACAGCCTAGAATTCAGGTAGTTGGCCTGGCAACTGTGAAACAAGACCTGTTTCTGTCAACTCAGTCAACATTGGCTGGAACTGATGTCAACCTGTGCTTTTTCCAGGCAACACAAACCCACTGTGAAGTCTTGCTTTTTAACAGCCCAAGTAGTGTAATGTGAGAAATTGTGTCACTAAGTTTTTTACTCATTCGACTATTTTTAGTCTGTTTCTATTTGACTCTAGGTTTTTATTTTACCATTGGTCCACTTGACACCTTTCAGGAATGTCACCAGTAGGGTTTTTTGTTTAATCTAATTCAGTCTGTCTTTATGTTTTTCAGTCTCAGTGAGCAGCCTTATATAACAGTGTTGTACAGACTTTTTCTAGGTTACAATGAAATTTATGATAGTTTACCACTACCCACAATGATTTCTCAGAGCCAATGTTTTCTGCCAGCTATGCATGGCCAACCTTCTTTTAAATAGGTCTGATTTTATATTTGGCCATATTAAAACTCAGAATGTTTTGTCTTACTGATTCCTTCTCTTCTTTATTTACTGTTCCCTCAGTTGTTGTATAATTTGCAAACTGTATCAGTGCTGAGTCACCCTGACAGTAAAGAAGTGTTTCCTCATGTTCAGAGGGAACCTCCTCTGTTTCGGTTTGTGCCTCTGGTCCTGTGACAGGGCACCACTGAAAAGAGCCTGGCTCCATCTTCTTCATTCCCTCCCATCAGGAATTTATACATGATGTTAAGATCTCCTCTGAGCCTTTCCCTCTGCAGGCTGAGCGGTCCAGCTCTCTCAGCCTCTCCTCACATGAGGGATACTCCAGTTGCTTAATCATCTCTGTGGCCCTTCGCTGGACTCTCTGCAGTACCTCCATGCCTCTCTGGTACTGGTGTGCCTAGAACTGGACCCAGTACTCCAGGCATGGCCTCACCAGTGCTAAATTAAGGGGAAGGATCATGTCCTTCCACCTGTCTGCAACGCTTTGCGTGAGGCAGCCCAGGATATCATCAGGCATCTTTGCGACAAGGGCACATCGCTGGCTCATGTTCAACTTGGTGTCCACCAGGACCCCCAGGTCCTTTTCTGCAAAGCTGCTTTCCAGCTGGATGTCTCCCAGCATGTACTGGTGCATGGGGGTGTTCCTCCCCAGGTGCAGGACTTTGCACTTTCCTGAACTGATTATGTTCCTGTCAGACCATTTCTCTAGCCTGTCTCTCTCTTTCAAAATATGGGCACAATGTTTGTTTTATTTCAGTCTTTTAGATCTTTACCAGTGTTCCAGGTACTATTGAAAATCAGCATCAATACTGCAGAGATGCTTACCCAGCATTTACAAACTCTTGCATTAAATCACCAAGTGCATATGATTGAAAAAATTCTCTCATGCAAATTTCGCTCCAAGAATTAGAAAGCTAACTTAAACTGTCCTCTTTTGGGGACTGACTTATCTTACCTCTGTGTTAAAAAGAATAGTCTTTTGCCATTCTGTTCAAATCCCAGAGACAGTAAGTAGTCCAGGCAACTCTGAAGGACCTGCTCACAATGGTGAGTTGGTAGAAGAGAGGTCTTCCAGCACTGTGTGCAAGTGCAAGAATCCTGAAGGGTTTTTCTAACAACTGATAGCATCAATCTCAGAACAAGATCAACCCTACCTGGAACAAGCCACACATTTTGTAGCTGTTAGGTTATGAATAGTCTCAGTGTTGTGTTCATTCATAGCGAGCAGTTTTTCTTGGTAAGGAAGAAATTTTTTAAAATCTAACCATTTGTTGTTGCTTGATTCTGCAATAAATAAAGTCACACTAATACAATGCTATCAGCAAGACTTGCATGCTCTAGATAAAAAGGGTCATATTGAAAGAACCCTCTGAACACAGCAACGTGGGCAGTCTCACCCCATTACCCTTAAGGCTGCTGTTTCACTGAGCTCTGTGTATTGAGAATGGAAAATCATTCCCACATTTAGCTTATTCCCATAACTAATTAGATCAGAATAGGAATTTCTGGTAGATGAGTACCCTGAAGGTATTAAAATATCACAAAATACCATACATGGTTTCTAAGACATTACTACACTGCATCTTCTGTACAAAACAGATAAAATACAGTAATTCAATAAAGAGGGTATTTAAGCTGTTAAATTATAGCTCATACATCTTGTATAGGCAGATCATTTTCAATGATATTGAAGTAAATCAGCTTCATCTATGCCTAGGTACTGATTGATCAGTACTTTCAGTGGCTTAGTGAAATCCACAATCTTAGGATTTCATTATTAGCTTTAATACTTAAATGTGCTAATGATATCCAAGAAAATGGAATAAAATCAGTGATGTGTCAGAAGAAAGTAATTCATATTACTTGGAAGACAGTGCTGGGAGGCTGAGTGCTGCTGCTTAACTAAATGTTTTAGTACCATAAAATTTCATAACCTTTCTACAAAGCGTAGTCAATACAAACTAGATGTTTATAACAGTAGATTCTAATCTTAGGTGTATCCTGCAGAATCAGAAGTACTGCAGAAATTATCAAATAAAGAGACAAGTAAAGCAAAAGGTCTTATGTGATATGCTGATGGACAATATACTGGAATTTTAAGAATAAAAATGGACATATAAGCAGCCAACTAGTCACAAGAATATGGTTATATAGGCTACACAGGAGCTGTACTTCCACTGGACTTTTGCTAGTCAGCTGCTGGGTCTTCAGAGCACATCCTTCTTTTCCTTTTGTCTTGGCTCAATACTATCTGAAAGAGGGGGGGCCAAGCATGACAAAAATGATGTCCTCAATGGGAAATCTGAGCATCATTCTCAGATGAAGTCACTATATGGAGCACATTACCAGTTCTTTGAATAGGGTTTGATGGTAATGATTCCCTTGATCCTACCTGTTTAATCATTAGTCTTTGAAGTCATGCTCACTGCTGTTCTCAATTCCTTTCTCTGGTCTACTGGCTTTTGAATAATTTAACAAAAATTATCAATTTCAGTGCTTTCACCCAGAATGGCCAACAGCCTACAACCTTCCAGGATATCCAAAGCGTGAATTTAAACTGTATCAAGTTTCAAGTGGAGCTGAATCTCAGTCTCCCATAACCTTGGATTGGTCAGGATTTTCCAAGTGCAAGTTACTGCAATAAGATGGATCACCTTTGTAGCTTTAAAACTCAGTCAGGCTTAGACACATGTTTTGTTTTGGCTTACATTCTGGATCTCTTTCTAAGAGCCTGCTTTGCTTAGGTAATAGTGGCAGCTTAATCGCTACAAGACTTGTACTAATGACAATATGAAAATATTTAGTTCTAAAACCAACATTTTCCACCATGTCACACCAGTCATTTACTCAGCCTGCCAGGAAACAGAGCATGTAGGTTAGCGGAGTTACATTGTTGAAGCTTTCAGCTGCATCTCTGTGTGTTTAAAGGACAAAACAAACAACATATAAATAATGCGCTTCTCAACTTTAACTTCTTTTTTTGCCTGGGATGTCCAAGCAGAGAGTATGTGCTCTTTTTTTCTGGGACAGAGTTCAATTTCTTCACAGTATCTGGTGTGGGGCTGTGTTTTGGATTTGTGCTGGAAACAGTGTTGATGATAGTTCAGAGATGGTTTTGTTATTGCTGAGCAGCGCTCCCCCAGAGCCCAGGGCTGTTCTGCTTCTCCCCCCACCCCGCCAGCGAGGAGGCTGGGGGGGCACAAGGAGTCGGGGGGGGACACAGCCGGGACAGCTGACCCCGACTGACCCCAGGGATATTCCAGACCGTAGGACGTCACGCTCAGCAGATAAAGCTGGGGAAGGAGAAGGAAGGGGGGGACGTTGGGAGTGATGGCGTTTGTCTCCCAAGCCACCGCTCCTCAGCGTGCTGGAGCCCGGCTTTCCTGGAGGTGGGTGAACACCTGCCTGCCGGTGGGGAGCGGGGAGTGGGGAATGGATTCCTGGGTTTGCCGTGCTTGTGTGCGCCGCTTTTCATTTCCCTGTTAAACTGTCTTTATCTCAACCCACGGGTTGTCTCGCTTTTACCCTTCTGATTCTCCCCCCCATCCCAATGTGGGGGGAGCAAGTGAGTGGCTGTGTGGGCCTGAGTGCCCAGCTGGGGTTAAACCACTACAGAATAATATCTTTGAAGTTAGTAAAGTTTAAATTTACACTTTTACTTTTAAAAAAGTATTTCTTGGTTAAGGTTTGACTGCAAACACTTTTCTACATGAATGTCGATAACCTTATACTAAAAATTCAAGATGCTGCCATGTGCTATAGCTGATCTAATAGGAAATTTGGAATAGTATTTATTCTACATGGGGAAGAAGTAAGCTATTCACTAGTCTCCCCACCAAAACTTCCATCAATTGTAGTTCTATGTCACTTTATGCATGATTCAGCTGTGCAAGTCTCAAACATTTTTCATTGTCTATATGAAACTGTATCAATTGGTTGTTTTTTACAATGAAGTACGCACTGGGTATAAACAAACATATTAATTGAAAATGAGTCCGTATTTTTTTTAACTTATTGATATGGCTATGCATAAATATATTCATTGCCAGTGAAGTATTAGAATGAGCTTTAGGGCAACACCTACTCCTTGCTGTGAATCATAAATAGTATGAGCTCTGCCATATAAACTTTGTTGTTCTGTGAATTGAAGTCGTGTCATCAGTTTCAAGTCAAATCACAAAACTAAAGTACTGTTCCCACTCCCCTGTCCTTATTTTAAGATGCAGCAATCAGATACTCTGGTATGATAGGTCACAGCCCTTTAAAAGCTGCTGTTTGTAAGACCCATTAGCATTCTCTAAGCTGTTTCTTCTGCCCTTCTGGCAGCCATCCTTCTAAAAGCACTCTTTGGCAATTACTGTATAAATTTGTAAAGAAGCAAGGCATAATTAGCTTGGTCAAACATGAGCAATCACAGGAACAAGATAACTGTGATTATCTTCAAATACTTTGATCTAGTATATTTTTAGTTACTGGTCTGATAAATTATGATGTAGAAAAGACTGTGACATAGTGAACAATGTGTTGACCTTTCAGTTCTGAACTAGAGCAAGAGAAGAGTGAAATAGCAAAAAAGAGAATGAATAAATCTTTTTATTACCAAGATTAGATTTAAAACTTTGCAGTTTGTATTTAACTTCTTCATTTCCTCCATTTTATTTCATGAGAAAGCATTCATTTTAACAGCACATGACTGTACACCTACATACACCTTCTCCCTCACATTTCTTTTAGCATGCATCAAAACATATTAGCTTACTAGTCGGAGAGGCATGCTAACAAGGTAATATTTCTCTTCTCTATTACACAGTTAAAAACCAGTAGATCTACATATTTGCCTGGAGAAACAAAGAACTTCAACAGCACAGGGAGTTTGAAAGAAAATTCTCTGTTTCTAAAATCTAGCCTTTCTTGGTCATGAATTATTAGGAATGAAAGCAAAACACTTTAACCAGTGCTATTCCTGCCAGTGCAAATGTCAGCTTTTTCTCACATGAATTGTTATGTACAGAGACATGTTTAATGACCCACGGTTCCTCTGAGATAGGAATATCCAGGTGAGTTCTATCTGGCTTTTAGGAAAGCTAACCAACAAAAAGAAAGTGATGAAACCTTTTTGATTACTCTGAGGCTGCTGATGGATGGTCTCAATATCTTAGGTTGCTAGGTATGTTGCATGCATCACCAGTAGAGAGGCTGATATTTATAGAAAGAAACCTTTGTATGCACTGTGGATTTAATATCCAAACCAGAGCTAGCTCCTGAGAATGGGAAATCTGTGCAATTTAGAATCATTACAAGCCTTTGATATTTTTCCTCTGATTTGAAAAGACTGCTAGCAAACTAGATGAACAACACCATCCAGGTGCAAGTGAAGTTGACATTCTGTGCCTCTGGTTTGGGTCAACAGACTGGTGTTCATCTTAGTTGTTTCCTCTCTTTTTTCCTAAGATTGTCTCAAGGTACTGGATAAGGTGGTAAGTAATAACAGCAATATACGTACACTTTTTTGTTCTGTTTTTTTTCACTACAGAACCGCTAAGGATGAATTGTCTTGATAAACTATAAATACTGCTTGTTTAGGATCCATTATAAAAACAATAGGCCAGGTTCACAGTCAGGGTAAACATTTGTAATTCCCTTTGATTTCAATAAGAGGCACTCATTTGCATTGTTTGAGATTCTCTGACATTTTTTCCTATTTTTCATTGCATTTATATTATCTGTTTGCAATCCTTTAAAGATTAGGACAAATGCAAAAAAACAATGAAGATAAGAAAAGATGAATTAAATCTTTCAAAACTTTAAGAACACTCTTGTCTTGGGTCATTTCTTGCTTTAGACAAGCCTCTTTAGACTTCCCTGTGGTAAAGTGAAACATTAAGCTGAATTTAAATGCAAATAGGCTCTTAGGATAATTCAATCTACTTTAGTAAATAACATGCACACGATGCATAGTATGTGCAAGAATTTATCAAGCTCCTAATTCAAAATTCTTAGCCTCCTAATTATGTATGTTTCTTATGTGTGATAGTTTCCTCTTTTGCTGCTTTTATATCCACGTAAGTTCAATCTACTTTTAATGAAAAATTAGATTACTTCTGAACTTTAAATGCAAGAGTGAAATAAAGTAATTTAAACACAATCTATAGGTAGCAAAAGATAGTTCAAAATTGTATCTGCATAAATTATTCAGGAACACAAAGGCAGTCTAGAAGCACAAGAGGAGCTTAGGCTCCTTGTCTGATGATCTTAGACTATCAACAGAATAAATTAATCCATATTTGTCTTCTGAAACTTTTGACTATCATAAAAGTGAATTATTTTCAAATTTAGGCCACTAAGGTAAGACTTCTGGCTTCGTTTTGAAAATAAAATTATGGTTTACTTTGTTTCCCTCTGAAAAGGAGAAATATATCTGTCATTCACTGTCTGGAGCAGCTGTTGACCAACAGTTAACAAGCATGGGAAACAGAGTGTTCCTGTGGGACACAGATTTTGGTCAGAAGGATTTGTACATCTTGGCTTATGAATGTTTTTTTTATAGTCCACTGAAATAAAATGGAGAAAAGATGAAAGGGAACTTTCAGCTTTATGAAATTGCCGTTCTGTTTCTACTTGAAATGCTAAACACGGAGAAGCAATGGAACATAATACATACAGAATTCTTCCCTGCTGGCTCACAGGTTTCTGAGAGGTATCTAAGACTTAACTTTGTTTAAAATACCTGTCTCTATTGCTGGATGACAGTGACATGAGATAAAAATATTAACGACATGATAGTGCCGCCAATCCTTTTTCTATCTGTCCTGCTAGCATAAAAGGGTAGCCCATAGGGTTGTGAGCTAACTTTGAAGTCCAGAAACCAGATTCTACTGTTGGTTCTACTTCTAACTTGCTGTAGGAACTTGGGAAAGTTCTTCTGCTCTGCATCTTGGCATACTTGGCAGAAGAATATTTTTTTAAAATGTTTATAATGCAGCATTAGAAAGAAACACTACCTTGTTACAGAAGTTGTAGACAGAAAATGCTATGCCTTGGCAAAAGAATTTGCCCTGAAGTTATAATCTACTTTTGAGATAGAGATTTTTACCTTTGATTTAAGACAGTGTTAAAACTCCTTGCATATTGTCAGTGTGTTCCTTTTTGTGTATGTATATTTTACATTCTTGATTTTCCTTAACTAATACTTCTATATGATAATGTGAGTCAGTTCTGCATTTAAAAAGGGGAAAAGACCAGTCCTCCTTCACATGGATGTTTCTTCTATGCCTGAGAATAGGAATTTCATCCAAGGTAGAATCTGGGAAACCTTTATCTTTCACCTGTCTTACAAATTATGTTTCTTCAACAGCCCATGGCAGTCTGTGGTTTCTTGAAAATCAAAGAAGTAGCATCGATATATCACTGTTCTTTCCCCTGTGTCATGACAAAAGACACACTGAAGTTATCTGTGTGTGTCTTGATATATATGAATTATTTCTATCCATGCATCTATGTAATGAGAAAAATAGTTCATTTTTCCCACTAGATTTAATCTTTTTTTCTTTTTTTAAGTTTTCATCTTTTTTTCTGAAAGGAAGAATTGAAATAGATTTGCTCATTCAAAGTGAAATTACTTCAAACCAAATAAGGCAAAATGAAACACTAACATACAGTTTCTATTACATTACAAAATTCTAAACTATGTCTTCATGTTACATTGCCTAATTTATAAATTGCTACAGGAAAAAGGATGCATATTTTTGTGAATATTTAGTTTTATCAAAAGTATTAGAGACAAATCAATTATCTTGTGTGGCTCCATGCTGAAAAACTGATGTAAAAACCAAAGTGCTTTTTGTAAACTAATATATTACATCAGAAAAATGCACTGCCTCTTTTACTGTCTCCAAGATGGACACCAGACACCCCAGAAGATGATATATTTTAGAGTCCCACTCAAGTAAAAAAAGTTAGCAAATTGTTATTATGTTTTAGTTCTGTGGACACACCTAGGCATTTCAGATACTTTAAGCATAGATCTCACTATGTACTGTACTTTCAAGGGTTTTTTTAATTTTCTTATACGCTTTTGAGTTTTCATAGTTTTGAACATGCATATCCTCCCATCAAGTTTGACCTCCTAAAAGTAACTCACAGTGCATGCTCTAGTCTTCCTATTCCTCGATTTGAAAGACTATTTCTGATAGGAATAGTACTTTTCACAGAATTCCTAATCCTTAATATTCCTAAAGTTTGAGTACCATTAATTAACAGTTGAACACTCTTATTAGGTAGCAATTATGCTTACAGCAAAGGGGCTTTACAGATGATCTATTTTGCACATTTTTCTCTTCACAAAAAACTCAGATATAAAATGATCACTTCACAGATTTCTGTTCCTATTACATTTTGGACAAAAGTATATGAAAACCATCAGTAAATAAGATGGTAGTGCATTTTCATACTGAATATTGAAGATTTACAGTCACATTATAATTTCATTTCAGTAAAGCTACAGTACATAAATTTTTTAGCCATGCAGTTCTCAGTGTAGTTCTTGATGGCAAAATGTAAGGGCTGTATTTACAGACTGAAGTAATAATTTGGCCAGATAAAACTGCTGAGTGTAAGAGAAGTTTATTACAGGTATAATGGGAATAGAAACATCATTTCAACAAACTAATCATTTTAAAATTTGTAGAGTTGGAAGTAATGTCATTTTAGCAAGGCTGCTTAAGACTGAGGATGAGTAAATAATTTACTCACTTAAATTAGCTTCTTCTGTTAACTGGGTGTATGTAAGCAGGATCATAATTCTTCTGTATTTATCTGCCATTCAGATTCACTCCAACCTGTAAGTTTTGTGCTGAGTTTTTTAAACAGTTCTGTGAACTCCTTGCAAACATACAAGTCTATGTCAAGGGATAAACGTCTAAGATGTTCAAGTCACTGCCTGCTTGTGACTGATTCACAAATTAGAAAGATGGTATCATTGGATAATGCTTTTGCACTTGCTAGACTTCCTAGATCTATTAATTACGGAAGAAATTACCTTCTATAAATATCCAAACTAGCAAGATAACATTAAAATGCATTTACTTTTTGAAGAAAGATTAATAAACTCCTCTCTTTGGATCAGGGTTTTTTATTCACTCTTCACTTTTCTTTTTGTATCTTCTGATTTTTTTATTTTCATATTTCTCATATTTTGTGAACTCATTTCGAATAGCTACATATAGTGGACAAAAATTTTACTTGCTTAATATAAAATAGCCAAGAGCTAGGCAATGTTTATAAATGTAAAGCAGGTAATCTTTTCTTTTTTCTAATGAATTTTTTGTCTATCTTTTATCTCTATTGCTTCATCAATCACTGAGAGGGTGACTGTCTCTTTCAAAGCAGCTTGAGCTAACTTCACAATTTCTGTGACTGCTATCTAATTCTGTCCTATTAAACCTGCCCTCATTTGTTCTTTCCAAATGAATGGTGTCTACAGATAGTGAGGGCTTTTAATTAGTAAATTAATTAAAATTAAAATTATTAAAGATTGTTTCCTTTAAAAATGTAACTCTTGGTTTGATATTTTCTACATGTAATGATATTCACTGGGAGAGTAATTGTATTCAATTACAGCAAAAAAAGACATGGAATGAAGAGTATTTTTACTCTTTTCACCACATTTTTCCCTCCTTGTAAAGATATGGTTGTCCATAAGTGCTATACCTGTAATTTAGGTTGCTGATGTTGGAGGAAGCAATGGTTTGTCTCTCTCCCTTTAACAGTGACGTGCTGCTTGAAGCAATGTAGCATCAATTTAAAAAATTTACTAGCTACGTGCATACACAAATATTCCTTCCTAGCTAGCAGTTATAGTGACAACTACTAGTTTCAAGGCTGTTGATATGCATAAGTCCTTTTCAGTTCCTGTGGTGGGTTAGCCTTGGCTAACTGCAAAATGCCCATCCAGATGCTTGCTGCATCCCTCTCTCAGTGACGCACCCCATGCAGTTCCATACAGTGATGCACTAAAGACTGACCTTGCCACTGGAACTAGGTATAACTCTGCCCTTTATTGTATGCCAGAAATTTAAATAAATTCTCTATACTCCCATTCTTTGTGATGTTCTTGCATAGTACCAAGAGAAAAATAATTTCCATTAATTATGGAAAAATAGAATAGGCAAATCTACTGTCTCTGACTGACTGGACTTTTACATAAAATTAGAAGAGGTCACTTCATGTACCTAAATATCCTGAAAGTAACTGATAGAACAGAGAAATCAGAAGATATTCATCAGATGCAAAAAACAGACCTATGATGTATCCTTTGTAAGGTATGGAAGGAGTTCCACGTGGAGGTGAATTCAGCCTTGCAGTATTAACAATATTTCAGCTATATTTACACTACAGGTGAAAGAATATGATCTACCATGTAGCGAAACAATCTCTTCATTCAGCCATATGGAAGAATAATTTCGTGTCAACATATGTTTAACGACAGAGAGGAAAGTATTAATGTTTGTTCTTCTCCCATGCTGCCAAAAGTTTTGAACATCTCTCATATAAAATGATCACATACACAACATGTCTTCCTAAGACTCAAGAACTAGCTGGAGAGAAAGGTCATGGGAAAAAACACCACTGGATGGTGTGCCTTCCAGTCACAAATCCCCCTCGAGAAAGGCGTATTTCAACACATAAAAAAGCAGCAATCAAGTATGGCAATGAAATAATGCATGAAAGAGCTTTATAATAAGAATCATTTATGTGAAGTTGAAGAGCTGATTCCTTCACTGCAGTCCAAGAGGTCATAACTCTGAACCTACCTACCCTGAAAAGTCTCAGCCAGGTTTTGGAATTTGTGGCTTTGCGCTAAATGGTTGAAGGCCTTGTAATTTATCTCTGTTCTTATTCCTACCACAGTATGAAAATGATTGTGAATCATATGTAAACAGAAAGTAAATGATTTGTTACACAAATGAAAAAAAAAAAAGCCAAACCAACATTAAATGTTGGTGAGAGCAATGGCTGTCTGATCTGGTTTGGTCCACATAGGTTCTGGGTACTGCAAAGACTCAAAGATAAGTTTCAGAGTCAGTGAAAACTGTTATCCTTAAACAAGAGTCTGAAAAAAAGACAATAGAATTAAAAATGCATACCAAGGCATAAACACAATGCTAGAGTAAATAAACACACAGTTGAAAGCTGTCTGGTTCAGACAATGCAGTACCACGTCTGTACTGAGGGCACACATTTTGTGAAACCCGTGTCTTCTCTGTGACAGCTGCAGAGAAACACAACACACAACACAGGGAACAGAAGATACATTCATGAAACCAGGAATGTAAGTTCCTTTTTTCTTGAGGGTATTGCTATCCATTTGCTGACAATAAAAGCCAGCAGCAATAAAGGGTGGATGGCTGACCCAAGAGATGACAACAGTATCAGCAGGTGTTCATTGCTCCATGAGTAAAAGAGTTCAGATGAAGTAAAGTGGCTTGAACGTTTGCCCAAACCCAGGTTTTTGGTATATCTTTGACTAGGATTAAGGTAAAAGGAACAGGAGGCAGGCTCTTCCACATTTGAAATCTTAAAAACATTCAGATGAGTCACTGCATAATGTTTCTCCATATAAAACCTGAAATTTGTCATTCCTAATTTCTTATTTTTGATGAAGAATCCTTTGCTTGCTTTCTTCTGTGTCATTTGGGAATACATTCTACTTAAGCAGATAAACTGTGAATATATAGTATATGTTGCTCTTGAAGGAAGTATTAGGTTTTTCTTTTATCTTAGGTTGCATGTGTCCTGTTTAACAGGTAGGAAAGGGCAAGAAAACTAGAGCTGCTAAAAAGTTAAAAGGAGATAACCTTTGAAGATTGTGGATTTCTTATTAATTATTATTAATACTAAAACCACTAAAAAGCACTTCTTTATTTCTTTCCAAGTCTCAATATAAAAATACGTACATATTCTGAACTGGTTTTCAATTCATTTTTAATTTAATAAAACATGTTCCTGGCTAGTGTATTACACAATTACCACCAACTCTCCAGTCTCAGATGCATAACAGCTCCTGCAATAATACCATAAATAAGGCTAATGATTTCAAAGCTGTCTAGGAATTTACAACTTTACTTATCTGATTGTAACATTTGTATGGTTAGCTAGTGGTTTATATATACAGGATCACTGAAAAGCTCTTGTAGGCATAAATTTGGGAATTGGCTGCAATATTAACAGATTATGAAGCTGGAAGTGAATTATTAAGAATGGAAGACAAATACCAGATCAAGTGAGTTATAAAGAGGTGTACATGCAATGTTAGTATTGCAAAATAAGAACAGATGCAGACCTCTGAAGTTGTAAATAATTCTTTCCATAGTTTCATGTTTCATTGCAGGCAACAGAGCAAAACTTAGTGCATTTTCCCAGGTGACCTAAAAGACTTGATTTATTTCAAAGTCCTTGTGAATTGATACTTCATAGATCACTGAAATTGCATTACTTGAATTATTCAAATATATACAAGAAATGCCAGGCTTTCCCTCTTTGACTTTACTTATTAACATGTATCTCTTCGACACAGCCACTCATCAACATATACCGGCAAAGAAAAGAGTTTCAGTGATTATACTGTAAGCTCATTGAGTCAGGCACTGGTTTTTTATTGTAGGTGGTAGAGCACACAGGGCTGTGGTTGGTTCTCTCTGGTGCTACCCCAACATAAACACAAAACAGAATAAATACAAAGGTGACATTCAGATCATATGTCAGCACAGAAATGATACTTACATCCTTTCCAAAATGTGATGTTCTGCAGGCAGTAGGGATTTTTCAAAAGAGGATTTGCAGGAGATGGATACAAAGGAAAATGAAGTTAGGGGATTCTGAAGATTTGATTACATAGAAAGACCCAAGACCAAATTTTCATAAAGAAGTCTGTTTACTTGCCCAAATTCAGAAAGCTGGCAGTGTAACCAAACATGATAATCTGAAAGGGGTACCGAATAGTGAAAGCTCATGTCCTGTTCCCATAGAGTTATACCGGTGCTGATTTAAAAGGACTCAGGTCAATTTATCAAGATGAGAAGTATCTGCCTAGCACTATGACTTCTGCAGTCATGTAATAACATCAAAATCTGTAATTACATTTGTACATAGAATCATAGAATATCTCAAGCTGGAAGGGACCCTTAAAGATCTTTGAGTCCAACTCCATCTATTTGTATATATTTTATTATATGTATTTGATATATTTATATTTGTATTTATTTATACTTATTGGACTTGATCTAAGGAACACCAGAGACTGTGGGAAGACTTGCACTGATTCACTGATTAAAAAGAATTAATGTAGATTAAAGCAAGGAGTCAGGCCCATTTTTTACTATAAGAGAATCTCAAAATTTTGGCTTCAAATAATTGAAAACTTGTGTAAACTGTGGCTTCTGGCCACTCTTTACCCCCTCTGCTACACTGAATAGAGAGTGAGTGTACGCCAAGACATTTTCTGCAGCGCTGACACCTTGACAGTCCTGATCAGGGACCTGCCCAGAGAGTTGTAAAGCACCTTTGTGTCACTCAGCTAGATTCCCTTCCCTCAAAAAAGACGACAAAAAAGAGAGGGTGTGGGGGGATATGCCCCTAATAGGTTTGGAGCACAGCCAGGATGCGTGTGCATGGCTATCAGTTTAGGCGCAGCCTACGTGTACCTCTAGTCACGAGCGTGAGTAACAGCTGCTCGCTGAGCACCGCTACAAAAGCAGCAGCTCTATGACCTGTCTCACCTTTTCTTGCCAGCACCCCTCTACTGCAAGGGTTCAGCTGGGACTTTGCAAAGTCCAACATCCCTGTTCTGTTGCTTTCCCTGTGTGTTGTGGATCTTGCTGTGGGGTGACGTGCTCCTAGGATTTTCCACAAGCTAGCTTCTTCCATCGGTAGATTAAAAATGCTGAAACACCTTTTAATCTCTTTGTCTCAAATCCATTCTTTATTCCTTAAATGCTTGGAAGGTTTTACCATGAATTAATATTTTCAGCTGAGAAAGAGGAGTAAAATGTTCCCTTTATAAACTAAAAATTTTCAGTTAGTAAACTAAGACCCTCTACAGTCTGTAAAAAAAGGGAAAACTACTTTATAATGGAAAGGACAATTTGAGTTTAAAGTCATTGTCTGTATTCTGTCAGTCATGTTATTTTAACTGTACATTTCAATAACATTTAGTAAGTTAATAATGCATTTTATATATATGAACCTTCAAAGGGAAATGCCCTAATGGCTTCCAAGGAATTTACAATGTTGAATCAGAACACTGCGGCAAAGGTTTTCATATGTAGTATTGCTTATTTTGCTCTAATAGAAATAATCATTTTATACAGTACACATTTCTTTTATATAACCAGCCTTCAGAACGGAACAAATTAATTTATGGGAACCACTGAAAAGTTCTAACTGAGCGATAGGGGAAGCTGACCCACTGTGCCTTAAATGCCTTTAAGCCACAGCCAGGTGAGAAGCAGCAAAGGGAGGAGAGAGGTGACTGAGTATCACGAGTGGAGAATATCTCCTGAAATCGTAAAAGACAAAAATGTACAGTTGTGGCTTTTAACATGTTGCCATGTATAGGCTTCCCTTTACTGGTGACATTTGCCATCAAGAACAGAGGAAAGTGCACTTTATGCCTGGAGCAGAAAAATGCTGCACCTTTTCTGCTTTGCAGGCTACTGCGAACTCACTGCATTTCCCCCCACCCTCGAGTTCGAGGTGTCACTTACAAGCCCCCCAGTGATCTAACCCAATATAAGGAGATGTCCCAAAGCTGTATGATAGCAGTCAGTAAGCTGTGTGGTAACGATAAGTCCCTTCGGGCACAACGGAACTGTTTGTAGCAATGATTGAAGTCACCTCTGAGGGAAGCAAAGCACTGCGAAGGGTTAGTCCCAGACTGTTGCAGAATTTTGGAGCTACCAAACTTGCCCAACCTCTGTTCCAAGTGTGGAGTGCTCTTCTTCACTTTTGCATCCTCTGAACTAAATGCATAGCAATACAAAACCACGTGAAGAATAAAACACATCACTCTCTGAGAAAGTGGTAAGGACAAGATTGACCCATACGAGACAGATCTAAGTCATGTCACTCATGGGGAATTGCTGGGTTACTGTCAGGTAGAAGGCAGCATAAGAAACTAGAAAAGAATGAAATAGTAGGGTGGCCTGGGCCTTGTTTTATAGTTTTAGCACCCATGCAACTGTAAAATCTGTCCTTAAAAAATTCAATACTCAGTTACAGTTAAATCCTATCTGTAAAAGCATGATGTGAATAAGAATACCTTTCTACAAAGATGTAGCCTGTCAAAATTAAAAAGTTCTAGATTTCCTTATCCAGAAAATGTCAAGAGTTCATATGAAAGGATTTGATTTGATTCACCTTTAGTGGTTGTCTCCATGCTGTCCTCCTACGTGATGGAAGTTTTGCCTTTCCCTGTCCCTTGGTGGAATTTTGCCAGTTCTCCTGTTCCTAGACTGGCTCCTGGACTATAGCAATAACAGTTGTCTCCTTGGAAGTCCAAATTGTGTTTCTTCTTGCGCTGTTATAAGTGAAATCTAAGGAGAAAACAGTCTTCTCAAAACAAAAATTATTTGGTTTTGCTCTTTATAGTGGCAAAATCATTAGAGAAAGGCGGGTGTTTTTTTTTAAAGTCCTCCATAGTGGTCTATTAAAAGAAAGGACATGTCAAAATTTCTTGAGGTACTTTTGAGAGGGCTCAGACTGAATTCTTGTTCCCTTGAAGAGCTGGTCTTATTTTACTGCCTAAATCTTCCCTCATAAACCAACCATAGTGCCTTTGATTTTTGTCATTCATCATGGGCTTCTTCCCTTCATGGTTTAAATACTGTTGTAGGCTGGCAGGAACAGAGGCCAAATATTCAAAGCAGGTGGCTTAACTGCTGCCAGGCAACTCCTGAGGAGTGACATAGCTTGAGCTAGTCCTTCCTTCCTGTTCCTTGCCCTGAACAGTCATTTGTTGACTTGAATAAGATATGTGAACTAGAATGATAAACTTCTCAACTAACCAGATTTAAATACAGAAGGAATTATAGGGCAGTTCCATGTTCATAATAGATGGAGCCACAAAGTATTTTATCTCAGTGAACGAAACACCTGAGAAGGGCAGAAGGAGGAACCACTGAATATGACCTTTGAGTGGATGCATAATTGTATACTAATTAATTCTTGTTATTAGCTGACACTTTAATTGACTTTAAATAGATTATAAAACCAAATTTTGTTACCACACCTTTTGCATGACAAATATTAATGCTAATTTCAATGGTGTCAGGTAATGAGTCATCAGTTACTGCCCATTATATGCAATAAAACTCTCAGGATTCATTTCTTATCTCAGATGCATCTGGGGCACAATAGAGCTGTTAAACATTTCATCCTACACAGTGTTCATCTTTCAAAAACATATGATACTGCTAATAGTTCTTCACAAAATTGACTGAGTTCTTCAAATAATAATTCTGGAAGTCACTATCATCTGTTTCAATATGTGTGTGGGGAGGATTTCCTTCTAAAAATGAAGGAATGATTTTCTAGACAGAATATGGAATAAGAACATACAGATTTACCACAACAATGTGACAATATACCTCTGTCTTCATTTTAACATCTCTCACTCCTGCTTCAGAGTGACCATTTTTAACTGTATTAATATTTTCATGGCAGAAAAGAGAGTGGATAACTCAAAAAATCCCTGTGTTTTTCCCCCAATTCATTCTTTAAAATTCAGTTGACATTTGCACTAAATGACTGATAGGCATTATGACTCGAAATTTTTTTTAGTGCTTCTCTAAAAGGGTTCAGTTGCAGCAAATGCATTCACATAAGGTGGATTTTATCCAAATCAGGAAAACTGCTCCTGAATTACATCCTTGTTAGAAGACTCAAAGAGAATGAAACAACGGGGGGGGGGGGGGGGGAAGGTCTTAAGTTACTGTCTTTTTGAGTGGCTTGGTTTCCAACATCAGGGTTAGAGTTCCTTGATAGGGTTAATGCTGAGAAGCTTATACTGCTGTATAAGCAGAACTGTACTGTATTATTGTACCCAAGCTGTTTCTGCTCGGTAAATGGGATAATAAATTGAAGCTTCACGATTTCAGACCATACATCCAATTGAAATATTAGGGGAGGGGGGTTGTTGACATTACTTAGTCTTAGCAGATCATTTCCGTGATAACCTTTATTATGGGTCAGTTCTATATATTCTATCAGTGTAGACGCTGGGAATGAAATTCTCTCTGCTGGTGTTCCGCCTAAGGCTGAAAAGAAGGCTTGCTTTTATTCTGGAAATGAATCAAGCAAGTAAGTCCTGACAATGAGATGATGAGAAACATGTGCAATATTAACTATACCAATGTTGTAACTAAATAATATACTAGTTGCTTTTTCTTTGCTCTCTTGGTGCTGCTTTGCTCTGATACTGGCACTTGAATTGTCCTAAAAGGTGACCGTTGTGGTGGATGTGCTTTTTGATGGCCCAGTGAAAAACTACCCAAGGTTAAGACCCGTATCCCAGTCTCTTAGCATCACAGAATCGTTGAGGTTGGAAGAGGACACTGAAGCTGTCTAGTCTAACCTTCACTATTCTTTGGCCTTGCACAGTCATGTTTTGAATGTCTCCAACAACCTCTCTGGGCAACAAGAGAGGTTTGACCACCCTGACAGTAAAAAAAAAATAAAATTCTGAGGTTTAAATGGAATTTGCTGTATTTTAAATTGTGCCCATTGTCTCTTGCCCTTTAACTGGAACCACTGAGAAGTCTCGCTCCATATTCTTTAGTCTCTCTCATCAGGTACTCACACACATTAGAAAGATTGCCCAAGCCTTTGCTTCTTAAATCTTGTGCTTTCTTGAAGTACATGACATTGTGATCTTTTAGATATAAAAATAATAGTTCTTCCCCCTATCTTGTTATGTACCAATTCTCTTTTATTCTAAAATTTCCAAGGAAAAACTGCCCTACAAAAAAAATCCTGGATGTTCTGTTATAGCCCAAACAGTTCAAACTTGAAAAAGACCAGTGAACACACACTGACAATGGGAACTGACAACGGGAACTAAGACATATTGCTACTGCTCGAATATTGTTGCAAAGTATCACCTTGATATTAACTACAGAACATGAATATACACAGAAAAATTTAGTTCCTCTAGTAAACAATGATTTGCAATAAGGCAGTGTTTGCTTGTGTTAGCTTTTCTGCATTTCCATTCACTTTCCCAGTTTTCTTCATATTTTCATTGCCTTTTTCCTGTGCTGCTTTTTGACCATTGCTACATTTTTGCTGTTTCTCCCTTTTTCCTGCTATTTTCCATATCCTTTCCTAAGTTTATACTTCCTTTTACCTCCTGCTTTTGTCTTTTTTTTTTTTTTTTTCTTTTGCAGGGATAACAGGGTCAGCATCAGGGTGCTAAAAGGCAGACATTTTGAAGTACCAATTTTAAACACGTCAGCTAAGGAGTTAGAAAATTGTGAATCACCTTTTGAAAGTGCAAAATGTGTAATTTGGGATCTACTGTAATTTAGCATGGTCCTTGCTTATATTTCTTCAGCACTGCCTGAGAGGGTTGTTGACCCTTTATAAAAAAGCTTTCTAATATGGCATAAAGTCCAATGATCTGACAGATGCCTACAGAAAAATGAGTAGCACATTTCTGAGTTCAGTCAGAGCTTTAGTATGAAGGACTAAAAATGACAGCTGAGGATAGGAAGCAATTAGGTGATATATTCTGAGGATTTGAGATGAAGAAAACTACTGTTTTAGGAAGTCTGTTCAGCTTCCGAATTCTACTTCTAACTAGATTCCTTTATGGGCTGATACCTCAGCCTGGAGACTCCATGTGGGATTATTTCACAGTTAAAGAAACTGAAGGGGGGTCTGGAGGTCATCTTGTACGGCCTCCATTCAGAGGGGGTCTGCCGCCTTCTCAGTTACTTTTTTAAATCCATGATGCAAAGGGATGCAGAAAGGTAGCAGTTCACAGTTCAGAGTTAATACAGAAGTATTTACCCTTTGCTTTTTCTCAGGAAAACTTTTGTCATGGGAAAGACAACTGCTTAATGAAGTCCCCTGGTAATGGCTTCTGCAGCTGGTCACCTCTTGGAGCTTGCCAGGAGGACATGTAACAAGGGATAAGGAAAGTTTCTAAATCGCTTTTCAATTACTTTTATTAGTTTAAGACAAGCGGAGCTGTTTTCCCAAAAGCAGGGTAAGCTGGAATAAAAGGTGTTGTGTGCAATGTATTGTAATATTGGAGGATGTATTCTCTGTAGTATGTTCTTGCCAAACTGTGATGGCCTCAGCAATCATTGGGAGAGGCCTTTGCATTGTAAATGAGAAGGAATGGTTTTAATTGACTGTGGGCATTTCCCCAAAATATAATGTCTCTAGAGCTAACCAGGGTTGACAGAGATCTGTGGGTATCTGTCTGGCTTTGTGCTAGAGAGCTATGACTTGTACAAGGGGCTTCCTAACTTGTCCTGCTGTGGCAGATTTTTTTTCTCTTGTGCTTTCAGAGTTTGCAAAGGGACCAGAACAGGTACTGATGTACAGCTGTCCTGCTGAACCATGAAAAATACTCTGTCCAAACACTGAAATACTACCTGAACGTTCAGCAAGAGTCTCTTACAAACAGATGTGTTCCTGTACATCAAAACCTAGCAAAATGAACCTGTGGCTCCAGACTCACTGCACAGGAACTGGATTGATGATCTTAGTGCATTACTTGTGTCCTCTTATAATTTCTTTACTTTAGAAGGCCCTCATAATACGGAATAGGTCAAAGGAAGCCATGTAGCCTGCTGTCTTCACCCACACCTCTTGTGTGACTGCAGAGACCAACTTATTACTTCTCTAGGATTCTCAGTGAGGACTGTGTCCTGTCTCCCCACATTATAGTCTTCACATAGCTCCTTGTTAACTTCTAAGATGACTTCTAGGATTTGGAAAAGAGAAAGAAAAAGGGATCTACTCCTGCTACAGAAGAAGGCAAAACTCCAGTGATAAGGTTGTCAACAGTAAGCCAGTGAAGAAATAAGAAGCTAAGAACATTAGAAAATGTTCTCAAAACCATGTTCCAGCCAGAGCAGTATTCTGTCTCAAGCAGTGGTAGTAGGAGATACAGTTTAAACATAAAATATTTTAAGCAGTGAAATTACATGGGGTTTATGGTAATTTTAGATAAATCTTGCTAAAGGAAGGCATGTTGTTATCCATTTCTAGCACGTAACCAGCTAAAATTAAAGCAGATCTGAGGGAGTGGGATTTGGTTCACTAGAAGCAGCAACAGAAAATGGGTGTTTGAAGGAGTCATGAATGAGATCATAGAGAAATGTAGGAAAAACTAATATTCTCGATGAAAACAACTATAACTTTGGACTAAATTATGCACTGTCATCTCATAAGGTACAAGCATGCAGTGATGTAATTTTTTTTTAAGATTTTTTATTAGCTGATATGTCTGTAAAGACATTGTTCCTACTTCATATTTATCACAGATTCACATGGAGAATTAACTATTTAGTACATCTGCAAAGTTTTGAAAATTACATATATTCAGGACAAGATAGCATGAAGTAGTTGCATAGAGCATAACCTGTTTTTTTCACATTACTTTAAAGATTGTCCATGGACATGTGTGGATATCCAATCTATTGCTTTTCTATTGGAAAGTGTAAAAGATGTTGATGGTTTTTTCCCAAGGTAGAAGAATATGAAGGCTCTGAAGTCTCATTCTCCAGAGCTGCTCTGTTTCTCCAAAGGGATGAGGTGACCAGATTACGGGTTATTTGATCTCTTGGGTCGCCTATTTCAGTGGCAGTGCAAAGTAATCAGAAATTCCTTGAAAACAACTTTCTTTAAGAATATCTACATATATCTTTTAAATATTCCTACTTCTAGGTCCTTGATGAAGAGAAGGCATGAGAGACAGGATAATAACAGGATCATTTTCCTCATTTGCACAACCTCTGGCTGATTTGGGTGTTCAGGGATGGCTCAGGCAGAGTGAAAATGACTCTCGGAAAACAGGGATGTGGAGTTCCCACCACTTCTTACTGCACAGCTGGAAGGGGATGTTATGGACAAGTTCCAGCCCGCCAAAGGAATGGAGATGCAGTGCCATAATGCACGCCACAAAAAAGGCTTTGTGTCACATCCCCTGTCCGGCCAACCCAAAGCCCAGCCATGTGCAGGTATAGGCTTAGCCTTCAAACGCACAGTTCATTACCTGAGGCCACAAGGTGAAGAGACAGTCAAGAGGAGCTCTTGGGAACTTTTAGGTAGAGCTTTAGTTAGAAGCTGCACCAACAGGCAGCGCTGCCTTTCCCCCTCGTATGCTTCATTTCCTCCCAGAAGCATTCAGTGTCAAAAATAGGCTTAAAATAATGTCCAGTGCCTCCATGCTTCATAATGAGATGTTAGCCACTAGATGTTGCTCACGCATAGTTACTCATTTGCAGCTTCCCACTTTCTTGCTTCGTTTTGCTCAGGATGACACTAACTTTTGTACAGTTCTCTATGTCTCAAGGCTTTGGATTCCTGAATATAAAGAAATATCAGCAAGAGAAGAAAGCTTGTATTAAAAAGTTCATCTGTCATAATAGATATGACTCAGTTATAACCCCTTCAAAAGTCCTGCGCACACAGGGAGCACTTGACCCTAGTGACTGGATTTATTTTACACTTGGACAGTCATGCTTAATTTGTCATTCTCATTAGCTAGATAAAATGTTTTTGGTCCCCTTTTGTGTTTGTCTTTCTTTTAAAAAAAATAAAAATGCTTATCAGCAACTGAAGAAACTAGTTAGATGAACATTTTGACTTCTGAAAGCGAATAAACAGCAAACAAGTTATATACAGGGTATTTAAAATAGTACCAGCACTCCCTTCTTTTTTTTTTTCCTCTTCTTTTTTTTTTTCAACTTTGCCTACTTCCTTCTTTTAACCCTCTATCACAAGTTATATATAACATCAATCCCTTTTCCCATGAAAATATAGCTATAAACATCTTCAAAATAATAGTCAGGAGTGCACGAAGGTTTGGCACTATGGATTTATTCATTCTCTTGCCATCTTTTGCTATATCTTGTCTCTGAAAATGCAGCACTTTAATATTTAGGAAAAAGAATTATAACAATTAAACGTAGACACTGTGCTTGTTTTCATTGTGCTTCCATTGTAACCAAATTTTTAGTGGAATACAATTTAGCAATCAATGTGCAGGGAATGTTACTGCATCATAAACACACAGTTTGTTTCTTCCAATTAATTCTGTTTTTTGAACTGATTGTGTTCAGTTACTCTCCTCATGATGCTGTTGCATTGATATAGATGTGAGTGATGCCTACCTAGCTAGTGTCGACTAGCTAATCAATGGCAGAATTTCAGTGAGTATGGTTAGTCTCTATTGTTATGTGAATATAAGTATCTGTTGTCAAACAATTGGAAAGGTGAGCAACATAAGCCAGTAGGGCAGAAGACTGTATTAGAGCTTCAAGTTATATAGGACTAATCATTTACTTAAAATTATACATATGTATATGCACACACACTTGTATTTATATATTCTTGTATATGTGTGTATGTAAATATGTAAAAGTATAATGCCTCATAGAATTAGGGATTTAGACAGTTGTCTACCTGGAAATTGTTTAACTATTTTCCCAGTAGTGTTAGTATTGATATGACAAAAAGCCTAGAGCCTGTACAAACAGAACAAGCAACTGTAAATGTTTTCCTGGTTGCACAAAGTGGTGGGTAAGAACAATTGTCTCAGTCTGAGTCTCTCAGACAAGGCTACGGTTAAAGTAATTGCATGGAGGGAAAAGAGCTTGGAGAGAATCATTATTGACTTAGCTAAATATTCTTTTTCTCCATTCTTTCAAGCTTGATTGTAGGGCAAAGCTTCTTCACATGCACTAAGACACAGAGAAAGCAGGAAAAAAGAGAAACTCAGACTGGTCTACTTAAATGAAGAACAAACAGTGACAACAGGATCAAACTCTCTTGTGTTAACTGTAATTGCCATCTCGCTGCACAGATCTGTATTTGAGAGGGACAACACTGGATGGGTCGTGGATTCCCAACAGGAATGTGTGACTTTGGATGAGACCGACCCCAGCCAACAAGTGCTGCTAAATGCGGTCCTGTTAGCTGACATTACATCAACTTTGCCTCTGTGTCTGTACTCGGAAGGTAACAGACCCCATGAATTTTAGTCATTCATGGCTGACAGAGGGAGAGACAAGGCGGATAAGTAAAGACAAGCGGAGTTATATGACTGAAGCAAGGAAAAATAATCCATCAGAAACAGGTGGGGGTCGTTCTCCTAGAGCAAGAGATGCGTATTACCAGTCAAAATAGGCAAGAGAAAGACATACCGAAGAAAAAACCCTCTATTTTTCTTACTGCAGAATATTTTACAGATCACAGAGGTAATACAAGGTGTATTTTATGTTCTGGTTAGTCTGGGTCATAAAATAAAGTCTGAACGTGACTGACCATTTGTAGAAAGTAAAGCCCAATTTAAGAAGTATATATACATGTCTGTGCAACCAGTGCCCACTGATACGACAGATTACCAGAAAAGGAAGCACTTAATATCATCTTGAAATATATATTTGCCTGATAAAAAGGGTAGATAACTCCAGAATTACAAATACTTAGAAATACATTTACAAAAGGAGATCACTGTACAGGAGCATGTACAAGAAAGGAAATGAGATTTCAGCTGGAGAAAGCCCTGATAAGACGATACTCACCAGTCTCTTCAGTGCAGCATCTGAACACATACAGTATTCTGGTAAACACAGCAAGCAATATCATGATAAAGCAGGAGGAAATGCCTTATTTGAGATTTTCTGATGCATATCACAATACCCTTATGAAATTATTTTCATTCACTGAAAAAAAAGATCTGGTGTCACTGAAGCATTTGATCACAAAAGTATAAGAGAGCATTTTAATATTATTTTTTAAAGCTGCATATAGTACAGCAGAAATCAAATGAAAATGTTACGTATGGAAGAACCACACTTTCTAAAAGCAATATCATTTCAAAAGCCAAAAAATGGGTTTATGTGGAGAGCTAGCTATAGTGCTATTTGGTGTATTTTTTTTTACAGTGAAAAAGCAAAGAGTGAAATTAGACTAGGATGAATTGGGAAGCTTCCCAGGGTAATGAAGAGCAGCACACCATCTGTTTGAATGGGAAAAATATTTGATCAGTGCGTGTTCCTCATCCTGCTGTGCAATACAGAGGTAAAGGTCCTGGTAGCAAAATGATGCTATGTAACATGAGTAATGGCAACTGAATAGAACGGGCAATAAATGCAAACCACCACTGACTCTTGGGACACCTAAAATGCAACTGAGGTCTGGGCCAGACTGCCATGTAACAGCTGTGAGAATTATCTTTCTGCAAGGACCAGAAATTTTCTAAAGTAAGTAACCTGATAAAACTTTCTTCTCTTTTAAGTATATGTCAGTGGGAAAAATTTGATTCTGGGGCTGGTACAGGACCTGGGCAAAAGGCAGACTTTAAAATAGAGTCTCTGGTATGTTTTGAAAAGAAAGCTGAAGTAAAGCACTGAGGGGCTAAAATGGACATGTGGATGTTTTGTTTCTGATTGGATACAATAATAACTACCAGGCATAATTATTTTTTTTATTTTTTATTTTTCCTCCCACGTTCCCTTGTTCACACGTATTCCAGTGTAATGGTGGTGAACAGTGTAATACTGCTTTTCATGTAGGTGGTCAACAGGTAAGTAGATAAGTGATCTTTCAAGTACATAAGGGCAGATTTATCATCTTTTTAAAGAAGTCCCACTGGAAGTTACACATGTATGGTCCTTGTGCACCAGAGTTTGTACTTCTTTCTGCAGAAAGAGGACAGCATGCTCCAGCTCATGGTATAATAGCAAAATCTCTGGAGTATTAGTGCTGGTTGAGGTTGAAAGCATCAGCTTTCTGTTTGCTCCCAGCACTGGCTGTCCTGGATGAGGAAGAAGCCTTGACTGAACAAAAGAAACTTCTGATTGTAGAGGAGAAGCCCTGGTGGAATGAAAATGGCTGTCTAACAGGGAAAACATAAGGGATTTTTGTGTCTCTGGCTGGAAGATGGGTGCTGGTTCTGCTGGGATTTGTAGTAGAAGTGACTTCATATCTCAGCCTTCTCCCCTTAATTTCTAAATAACTTCAGAGTCATTGAAGCCAGAAGAAGAAAGACACATGCTTCCACTTCCTCTGGGCACATTTTAAGTAAGTTCAGAGTGAAACAAAACCTTGGGGCTTTATGGGCAGTTCTCCCCCTCTCCTGTGCTCCCACCAACCCCCCAACTTTTGAGAAACATGAAAAAGCAAAAACTGGCTGGGAAAAATCAAACATGGGAAAACCAAGCATAGGAAAATCAGGCAAAATAGGGGTAACAGTAGACTCGGTGGTCTGCTTCCATGTTTGTAGGGAGCTGGATCATACCATACTGATAACAAAGAACCGGCCCGTGTTGCTCCTGGTCACTGACATCTGCTTGCCAAGTCGCGTTGAAAAATAGGTCTCCCCCTCGTATTCCAGATGCCATGCTGCTCCTGCAAGGCACCTCTGTGGGTCTGGGCAGACCGGCTCCTCGACAAGGGCCTCTTCGGGCAGAAGATGTGTCCATCTCCTGCGTCTGTGCGAGAGCCAGCGCTGCCTCCCCTCAGATGCTCCCAGCAGAACCCTTCCCGTCCCTCAGCGGAGAGGAGAGACCTCTGGTCTTTCTCAGGATGCAGAGCTGTAATTATAAAACTGTAAACTAGATGCGAGGCTTAATTATAATGTCAAATAGATTGGATTTTAATCAGCTCTCTGGATATACAGTTAGGAAGGATTTATCAGGGCAATGACCTGATTTTAAGAGTACGGATTTCAGCTGAATGGTTTGAAAACAGTTCAGTTCAGCGCCTGTAGAGGGGAGACAAACAAATGTAGACCATCGCTTTTCAATGAGTAATGTCTCAGTCATGGCACAGGCTTCAGGAAACAAATTAATCTCTGACGTAACGTCAAAGAGGATTGCTATGCGATGGTGGGCGATTCTGGTCACAGGCCTGTCACAGCAGCAGCACAGCAGAAGAAACGCTACAAGGAGAGCTGCCGCGGGACATTACAGCGTGCAGAAGTGTACGTGTGGGCAAAAGTCACTGCGGGCGCTCGGCGCGCGGGGCAGAAGGCTCGCGGGAGCCTGGCTCCAGCTCGGCGGCCGCTGGACTCCGTTAGCCGGGTTTCTGCGGGGGGCGGGAGCCAGAAGCGTCTGCCTTTCCCAGAGGGCTGAGACGGGGCCCCTCCGTGCCAAGGCCCCGCAGTTCCCGCTGGCGTGAGACGCCGGTGAGAGCTCTGAGCTCGGACCCGTCGCCCTGCTGAGGCGTTCCCAAGCCGATCGGCCCGGAGAACTGTCGGAGAAGGGGGCTGCGGGCGGGGGGTCCGCAGGGGACGGCTGCTCCAGGCCCAGGCGGTGGCCCGGGCCTCAGCGGGACCTTCCCCGCGTCGCGGGCCGGCAGCAGGCCGGGCTGGGTCCCTCCTCCTCCACGGCTGCTGAATTCCTCCTGTCGCGCTCGGTTCGGTATCCAGAGGGATCGGCCGCCTGGGAAGCCTTTGTCTGCCCAAAGCCGCTCGGCCACAGCGCTCCTGGTCCTCGTCAGGCCTCTCAGCCATTCCTTGAAGTATTCTGCATGGAGTGGGCACTCTCAAAAATGTCTATTTGTTTGTGCCCAGGATGTTTTAAAGCGGCGGCCCGGCTTACAGTAGCCTTCCACCATGCCTTTAGGAACCACCGCAAATGAGCGGATAGCACAGGCGGCAAAACCTGGCCCCCGAGTGGTTTCAAAGAACAGCAGTGCAGTAAAACCGAGGCTTCGACGTCAGAAATGCTGAGATGAAGGGCGCCTGCGCAACTATGTGCGAAAGCACACACCCGTGCAAGAAATCCAAAAAGGCACCGGATTAACACTGTGCTAATTGCAATTTGAAAGCACAACAAAGGCATTCCAGAGCAGTCTCATTACATGTTAATTCTGGGGATTAGTGTCAGGTTCAGCCACCAGGTCTGTGGCAGGACTGTTTTCTTTTCTTCTTTTTGATAGAGTTTTATGGAAGGCATTAGCACTGGGGTTTTGCAGGCTTTCTCTCCCCACTCCATCCAGCCCACACTCTCTTAGTTTCTAGTGGGGCAGAGAATGTTATTGCACATCTGTGCCAGGTTGTCAGATTGAACAGAGGGGTGAATGCTTCTCCTTGGATGACTGCTTTACATGAACTGGTGCGGTGCTCTCTTATTAGGGTTTATTTCTTTAAAATGGTTGACTGCGTTACAGATGTGAGATTTCTAACCAAAAAAAGAAAAAAGAAAAAAGTAAGGGAAAGGAAGGGAAAGGGAAGGGAAGGGAAGGGAAGGGAAGGGAAGGGAAGAGGTGGATAAGAGGCCCCCTCTAAGCATTTTATAATTTTTTTGCTATGGTAAAATATGGACGTTGGATTTTGAGGGAAGCAGTATCAAGGAGAAATATATTCGAAACAGAGAAACGCTGTGGAGGTCAGGACACTTTTTATGATGTTTATTTTGTACTTAAAAAGACTGTATGTTGAAGTAATCAAGCTAAATGGGATATTTAAGTAATAGATGTCCTACCAGTTTGCCAGTTTTTTATTTTAAATGTAAAAACATTGTTTAAAGCACATTTTTCTAATTAGTTTTCAAAGTATAAATGAGTTATAGCCTCTTCTATGAGATGCAGTCAAAATTGTTTCTTATGTGTAACTTTCTATGCTAAGATACATGCAAGGGATCAGAGCTATACTCCATACATTGTACATGAAAGCTTTTACCAATCCTAAACTCTCAGCTTGCAATAACAGAAAAATTTACAAGGATTTTATACAGTTAAATTAAACTACTGTCTTTTGAAAGTTTAAATTCATAGGAAAATGCAGAAAAACTATTTTTAAAAATTTGCAATTAAAAAGTGTGAACTATAAGGTAAACTATAACTATTGGTTTAGGAAGGCTAGTAAAAGAATATCAATCTTTGTGAATAAAGAACTAAGATTTGTTAGTTCAGGTTTGTTCTAAGATTATAGTGGATACCTATAGTTATTTTCAGCATTTGGATTTGAGCAGACACACTAAATTTTATATCATTCCTAGTAATATTGCAGTAGAACATAATATTCCTATTATGAATGTGGTATTCATTTGTTCATAATTCTTATGAAAATTCCCTTTAAATGATTTCCAGATGAGGTTCTTGAATCACATCTGCATGAGCCAAAATTGAACAAAAGTTCATTTTTATAATGTAAAAGTAAGCTTGACAAATACTCTTAAAAGTCATAGTACATTTTATATGATATAAGCCTTTTTATTAAGATCAATCACAGCATCTTTTTTTTTTTTTATGAACAAAAAGGTCTATTAATTTCTTCTAAAAAATAGTCCTGAACAGAAGAAAAAAAAAAATTACAAATGAAATGTGGAAATCAGTCTTGTACTTAAAATCTCATTAATTACATCCTCTGTGATTGCAAATTTTTAGATTTTACTATAGCACAGATAAAAATACAAATAGGATATTATTCTATTACATATATAAAGCTCATCTAAGTATAAATCTAATAAGCCAAAATTGGTTTTGGAAACTTTAGATGCTCTGGCAGAGCAAATGCTTAGCTTTTCAACAAGCAGAGGAGTGCAATTTTGATGTTTAAGATGTAACAAAACCTGTATCAATATAGCTGCTGTATATAATTTTTAGAAGAGTAGTTGACTATAAGCAAGACTGGTTTGCAAATACAATATGCAAAGGTTTAAAAAGAATTTGAGGTGCATATGTGCTTTGTACTGTTCTATTTATTGCTGAAAACTCGGCAACAAAACATTAGAAAACAAAACTCATGTTTTATCTCTGTGCTGCAGTAGGGAAAGTTCTGGAAACCCTAAATATCTTAATGTCATATCAATGACAATTACTCACTTCAGTAGCACTCAGATATAAAAAATGTGTGATTCCACTAAAATTCTCCTCTCGCAATTGGATTCTGCTCAAATTACACTGCAGGTAGCCCTGTATTTTAATTAAGAAGCATTACTGCCTTATGCTGCTATACTGATAGTCTGCTAGAAAATGAGTTAAGCTAAACTGTTTGGAAAAAGAGAAATGGGAAAGGTTTGCTAAAAAAATGGAACTGACCTCCATGCAAAAAGGCTATCGTGGACTGATCCAGCTTTGGGGCTGTGCTTGAACAGACTAATATGCCAGCACAAAGGTTAAAGGGAGAGGCTGCAATCTGAAGCAGAACACTTAGGAATCTCAATGCAAAACAGTAAAGAAAGGATTTTTTAAATTGCATTTTTATTGTACTCCAGAAAGATAAAAGGAAGAAGAGAAGTAATTATTGGATAGGGAAATTCTTTTGGATGGGGGATTGGCACTTTGAAATTAGTAGCTGAAAAATACAATATACACTGTATGTATTAGGGAAAAAATAATTAACCGTTACAGGAATTTGACATCTATGCCTAAAATGCCGGCAGGCAGGACCCACCCAGATGCTTGGTCACCTCCCTGCCCCCACACACCCAGTGGAATGGGAGAGAAAAGCGGAGGCAAAGGAGTAGGAAAACTCACAGGTCAAAATCAAGACAAGGAAAACACTCATCAGATGCTAGAAAAACAGACTTGACTTGGGGCTGCCCTTGCAAGACCCCCCCGCCCCCACCCCCCCCATCGCTACCAACACCTTGTCAGCTACACCTTAGACACTATCAAATGCCTTTCAATCGTAAGTCTGTAACACAATGAATAGATTTCTTAGGGTAGATTTCTGTGAAAGTTTGGAATTCTAAGCTATAAAATCACTTCACTTGGATTGAAATAATGTTTTTGTATAGCTAGAGGAATTGATGCAAAACCTGGGTTTCCCTTTTTTTAATTTCCTTGCGCCAGTACATAGGCTATCCTAGATTGTATGCATATGTATGCACAGATCCAATTGCTTTCTCATCACGACAAAAATTAAGACATTCTTTTTTCGTGCAAACAGACATGGAAAGGAAAGCCTGCTACATATAGTTACAAAAGCTTTAATACCACCATGGAAATAACATGGAAAATCTGGCACTGCTCCTGAACCCCGTGACATTTTTGCAACTCAAACACTTCCATGTGCTTGGTTATGGAAATTTCTTAGTTACCAAATTGTGAACATTTACTTCCTTAGATCCTTTTTTGTGTTAAGAACCTACTGTAGAAGGTTAAATTTGTGTTTTAAGATCAGGTGTTCTGGTTGCAATGTTGACATCTAAAGGAAAACAAGATACAAACCTAAAGCAGAGTGGACTCAGTTCTCCCCATGCACAAGCTGCAGCAGATAAGCAGCACAGCACAATATCCACCCAACCCCAAACTCTCTGGACACAAACGAGTGCCTTGCAGGTAGGTCGACAGGTTTCCTCAGAAGTTTGCGGCTGGAACTCTCTCCTCCAGCAGACTTGCAAAAAGGCTGAAAGCTGCTCATCTTTCATACTTTGCTGCCATATAACCAAACTGATCATGATCTAATAATAAACACCAGCAGATGGTTTCAACATCAGTGCTGTGAATTGCGAGCCATTATCTGTCATTCCTGTAATGCTTCCACCGTAGCACAGAGCATGATGGAACAAACACACGCACAACAAAACTGCGCTTACATGGCAGCAAAGGCTGAAGCTCCACAAGTCCATAGTCAAGCTCTGGAACGCTCCCAACACAGCTCTTCATGGGCAAACACTGTTTGGCCTTGTTAAAGACCCTTCGGGGACTGCTGAACACAATAACATCCAAACGGAGAGGAGCTGGCTTTAGAGACTCAAGTTAGATATGGTCTGCTACAAAAATACATTTGAGGCAGTGCAAGCCAAATGTGAAAGCAGCACTAACTTCTCCCATGGCAGTTCAATATGTTCCACTCTTACATGGTTTCTCTTCTATGCTGCGAAGAAAATCAGCTGATGCCAGCTTTATTTATCCTTAGAGGCTGTTTTTCTTTCACGTGCTATTGCAGAGATAAGGGTGTTATACATGTATCCCTTGCTATTCTAAAAAGGCCGTGAATTTAACATAAAAAATTATTGTAAAAGCCATTTGGTAGATCTAATCAGAATTTAAGCGCTCCATCAGCTTCAGAAATATAAAGAATCCTATCTTCAAGGGATCTTCTAGGAATAAGCTGTGTTCATTAGAATCTGGTACCTATGGTTTTGAATGATTCATTCAACCAAGACTCTTTGGTTTAACTAATGTGTGTTCTGTAACTGGTTCTCATCAATCACCACGGTATTGCACTTCCACAGTATACCTGTACTGAAGAAAAAAGATTGAAGAGAGGGATTCTTTTTGGCTATGCATTTATATCCAGTCTGAGAGGAATTGATTTTTTTTTTTTTTAGTCAACAGAGACAATAATTTTCAGAGGTAGGCCAGTTACCAACATGTCTCATTTAAGCAAATTCTACCATCTCACCATTTTGTATGTTTTTGGAAAAATGTCAGATGTCTCGGAGAGACAAAGGTCTGCCTCCATTAAACTTGCTGCACAAATATATTTGTAATACTTTGTTAACCTGCCATTAATACACTGCTGTGTTTTCAAAAATCCGTACGTCACATTTGCATTTAATAGCCAAGATAAATGGTAATAGCTTATTTTTCACGTTTAGTAAACGAGTTCTGAAATTCCTTCTTCTGGTAAGTACTTACTGCAGAAAAGAAGACTTAATTTCAGTCCATGTTTAATTTAAAGTGTTTTGTTGCAATAGTGTATCAGCCTATGAATTGATTCAAGGCAATGTTTCAGATCAAATAGGGAGCATCATGAGACAAACACAGGGTAAAATCTGAGGGCAGGAAAAGAATTAGTGCCTTTGTGATATAGATTACAGTTTATTACCAATTATTCACGTTACTGATTCTGCAGGAGAGACTGCCAGATCATTAAAGATGTTCATTATTTAAATTTTAAAGTGCTATTAAGTAGGGCATTAGAATTCCCAAATTGCTAAGCAAACTGTTGAAAAGTCTTATCAAACCTCACAGCTTTGGAAAATATGTTCAAAGGCTTATGAATAACAATGACTTTGAGGAAGAAGTGTGTGTTTTAGTATATTCACATCAAATGATGTGCACCATTGGACTGTGCAGGACTGAATGTAGGTTGTTTAAAAACACTGTATAAGGCTTTTTTTCTGAAAATAACGTAGTAAATACATTAATGTCAGTGCTATGTCTACATTAATGTGATTTCTGCATCATGATAGTCCTAGATTCAGCAAGGTCTATTGACATGTGCAACATTATAGCAGGAATAAATTTCTCTGTTGTGTAGTCAGAAAGTGGAATACATCTGTCAAATTCTCCATCTCCTGTAGAGTTTCCTTTTGTATGGCTCACAGAGCTATTGAGAACAGCATTCTCCTCCCACAGGCAAGAGCTGGGCAATATGAGCTGAAACAATTTAGCTCTTATTTCTCAATAAGATTTACCTACGTTGAACAGTGAAACCTTTTTCCCTTATTAGTTTGTTCAAGCTATACTATTCAGTTCAAACATCTAGTTCTTAATCAAATATGCTACTCCATCTCTTATTTTTGTTATGTCCAGAGTTACTCCTTGTAACTTTACATGCATATCACAACATGCATGATAGCTAATACTGTAGTCCTCCTTGTTTGATATTTTTCAGAATTACACTGAATTTAGGTGTGTATCCCAACTTTAATGCTTTGGCTTAAGACTTTGTACCTAAAAACATGCTTACTGAATTCATACTCCTTCTAATAAAAAGGCTATTTATTTTCTGTGGTTCATGCAAATATTGGTGATTTTCAAAGAGAGTGAAATTCTAGACTACCAAATATCATAGATAAACTTAAAAAAAAACCCAAACAAACTTTGTGTGATTTTATCACAACACTTATGTCCAAACAAAACAAGGGTATCAGTTCAAAAAAAAAAGGCAAATTATCTTCTCAACAAGGCTTTGCTTAGGTCACATAGTATATCTAATAGTTCTTCTAATAGCACGTGTAATTTAATGTTGTGTACTTGCAATGTACAAGATTTCTCCTCACACAGTTTGTACTGCATGGTCAGTGCATGTATACTCACTCTGTTTGTGAAAACAGGAACACTCATTTTCCACAGTATTAAAAGTCTAATCTTATATGCTGGTTTTAATCTATTTTAGGAATTAGTATAAAGTCTAATACATATTTCTAGGCCCAGTTTGCGTACATAATGAACAAGTAATTAAAAAACTAACTCTACTGTTTTATTGTTGTAACTGGGCTTGCATCTAGCTACTGACTCATTAAAAATAAGGGTTTGACTGCATTTCAAAAATTGTAATAAAAATAACTACACTGAACGAATAAAGTAAATCTATTTATACAGTAGGTATAAATTACATTGTAACTTAAAAATAAGGAACTGAGAGATGCTTTATATAATATATATTAACCATGCACCTAGAAATACCATGGATGGATATCTTGTGGTTTCATCGGTTTAAAATGCACTTATGCGTTGCTGAATGGAAAAAAAAAGCAATATAAGACTTCATCGTTTTTAATCCTTACCTGAGTTTGCAATTACTACACCAAAAGATCAGACTTCAGTATTCCATCTTTATCTTCAGATTAAGTTTAATTGAAACACTTTGTATGGATCCTTCAGATATCTCTGTGAAAGAATTATTGTGAAAGAAGAATAAAAATGTCTGAATTGAATTCATTGTTTGAAAGATTTCAAAGCAGTCATAGTGACTTAGTAGATTTTGATTAATTGAATGTAAAGTCCTGAATATCAACAGATTGAATGGAAATAGACTTTGTTACTCTAAATTCAACAGCTGAGAATTTGGCCAATGATACAATGATGACTGGCTGCATAAGAAAAAATATAGAAACTGCATCTCTCTTTGAAACAGTATCACATGGTGAAA
Source organism: Buteo buteo (assembly GCF_964188355.1). NCBI lineage: Eukaryota > Metazoa > Chordata > Aves > Accipitriformes > Accipitridae > Buteo > Buteo buteo. The sequence continues at coordinate 27,757,295 of NC_134190.1, read as the reverse complement.
CATTTGGAGTGAAGAAAAAAAACAGAAAAACACCAGTTCCCTGTTTTTGAAATTACATGAAGCCTCTGGCAACCATGGAGTAGTCAAGTAGTGCTGAGTGGCTGGGAGGGAGAGAAAAGGAAAAGGACAGACTGAGCTGAAAAGTCCAACTTGTTTCCCTTTAAAATAGCAGCAGAAAGGAGAATCTCTTAGACCACCCCATACTCAGCTACCTAGGAATTATTCCAGTAAGAGCTCAAAAATGACTTGCATATCTCTGCACTTGAAGGCAGAGGAGTGTCTGAGGAAGAAGGACTCTCTTTCTGCACAAACCTATCAAGGATGGGGGCTGACATTATTATGTACGTAAATCAATGTTTTTGGCATAGAACCTGCAAAGAAAAGAGACACTAAAGTTTCATTCAGCAGCTCCACCAGCTATGCAAGCAACACCCAAAGAATCTGGTTTTTATTTATGAGAATGCCACATCCTCAGAATCATAAACCTTGTTTCCTACAAAAAAACCACCAGACCCCAAACCCCCCGACTCTGAAATGCCAAACTAGACATGCAAAAAAGTTATAATATATTTCCTTAAGCTTGAAACTGCTTTATTTTAAGTAATGTTAGTTACCTAAAAGCAAAGAGTCCATGCTTGAATGCAACGTTATACTCCAGATATGAAATTCTGTCATGAAATATTGCTATCTTATTAGATTCTTAATAAGATTATTAGACAAAGTTTGAGAACTTTTATAGTTTGCATGGAGCTAGTATTTGAGATTTAATATATTATAATTTAATATGGAGAAAGATCAAATGAAAAAACTTACCATATTAATGTTAAAACCATTGACTTCTTACTGCATTTGTGCATATGCAATATTGTTTATTTATTCTGTATTCATACCAACAAATAATGCAGCTGAATGTCAAAGGGTATTCCACATTTCATTTCTCTACAGGAAAATGAGAATTTTTAACTCTATCACCCATTGTCTCCTTTTAGAAAAAGAAATTAACTGTTTCTGGAGCCTGTTATTTCAGTTCAACCCAAGTAACAAAGATGTCATTTCCAGGGAAGACTGAATATCGAATGTTGGTACAGCAAGGTGATACACATCAGTTGTTCCCTGTTATCTAAAATATATGACAATATTTGAACTTCCAGGTTAGACTGATCCAGAGATGATAATGTTCTATAATGTAGCAGAAAGGGGAGTCCTATTGCAGTGAGCAAAAGGAATTGGCTGCCTTTCCTGCATATTCAGAGTTACATATCTCTGGAATCTCATGTTTTGACTTTTTAAAACACTTTGGAGGTGCTTTTTGTATTGTCTTTCTAGATAGTGACAACAGTGTAATGCAAATGCTACAAGTTTCATAATTCTGTTGATATGAAACATCTCAGGACGGGAGATTGGCTCTTCATGTGGTAGGAAGTCTTTGCAAATTAAAACAGGGATGAAGGATTGTGGATTAAATCATTCTTCCTCTTCCTAATCGTTGTCCCTTCCTGAAAAATGACCGTAATGGCCAGGTTACACCACTCTGCAATACATGCTATCTGAACGGCAAAAGCTTACATAGCTTCCCAGTACAGTACAAGGCCTAATTTTTAGTCATCATTTTAATATAAACATACTGTAATAAGACAACAGAGTCCTCTGCACTTGAACATAATGCAACTTTTATCCTTTATTATGCTGTTGGTCATGTACATTTGCATATGTATTTATTTTACTGAAATCAGTATTTAATCTGTGTGCAGAATTAATTGATGGACTCACAACTGCTTCAATTTATTTGTCACACTAGAGCTAACGTGCTTTTTCAGACTTTGTCATAATACTTTTTCAGTATTGCAGATTTTAAAAAGAATTTCAATAATTCATGACAATCATTTAGATTGCTCATGTGTAAACACACAACCCAGAGCTGCCAGCAATGCAGTGTGACATATAATTACTATTGTTGATAGTGGTTGTTTATTTTGACAACTGGTTAGAAAAGATGCATTTTGCATACTTGAATACTTTATTTTATCACCTATTAATGTAATGTTGACCAGAGCAATCTGCATTAATGTCTTGATTAAAAAAAGTGAAAGTACAAGGATTTGTCATATTAACATATTTACTCCTTAAAGTGTAGAAGCCAGTCTGGAATTCGTTTAATTGGGTATATGAGAATTTATTCTAAAGGGTACAGTTGTGCTCCTCATTTTTGTGGCCGCTATACTGTGATGTGTTATTTGCCATCAGCAGAGCGGGATAGCTAGCTATCTCTAGCTATGTGTCTTCGAAAAGAAAGACAAATTACTTTTTATTGTTTTCTAGTCTGGTACAGATGAATATACATATACTTTTCTACCCTATCTATATTCTGCTCCCATTAGCTTACAAACTACAAATACAGCATTTTTATTCCCTACTTTTCCCACTCCAGCGAATTGGTGTTTGAAAAAAACTCCACTCTTCGAAAGAGCTTATATATAAAAACAATTCAGCTGGAAAAAAGAATAAACCTTTAATAGACAGTGATCTCTTCCAAGACTTTGCTGCGAGGACAGCGTGGGCATGTGGTAGCAGCTGTACTCGTGAGCTAAGGAAACCACACATGGAAAATGTGGAGGGGCAGGGGGAGCGAGGGGCTCACCATGTCCTGAGAAGGGACCCATGGGGCAGAGGCCTCACACAGCACCAACAAATTCCTGTGCTAGCTTCTCTTTGCTATTTGGCTGAACCTCAGCACGTATGGTGGCCCAGAGTGGCAAAGCGGGGTCTCAGCTGGCACTCAAACTGGCAAGAGATGTCAAGAATAACAAGTATTTTATAGGTATGTTCGTACAAGGAAGAGATAGGCTTGCCACTGAAAGAGGCTGGCAAATTAGTTACAAATGACACAGGAAAGTTTGGTTTACTCAGTGCCTCCTTTGCCTCAGCCTTCATGGGTAAATTTATCCCCCAGATCTCTATGCCAGCAAGAGTATAGCCACCAGATCAAGGGATGTGATTATTCAACTCCGCTCAGCCCTTGTTAGACCACACCTGGAATATCTTGTCCAGTTTGGTTTTCCCCGTTCAAAAGAGTCATTGAAACATCTCACTGAAGCCCACCAAAATGAGTAAAGTGTTGGAGAACATGACGATCAGAGAAAGGTTGGGGGTCCTGTGTTTGTTTAGCCTAGAAAAAAGAAGGCTCAGGGATCCGGTCTGCTGATACCTAAAAGTTAGTTATGGGGAAGATAGAGGTACTCTCTTCACAAGGAACCACAGTGACAACAGGCAATAGGCACAAGTTGCTTCAAGGGAAATTCCATCTGGACAAAAAAAAAAGATTATTTGCCATAAGAATAATCAAACGTCAGAATGGGTTGCCCAGAGAAGAGATGGAATCTCCCTTGCTGGAAATATAGAGGACTGCGCTTGTCAGGGCCCTGGGTCACTTAATCTAAGGTTGGATCAGATGATCTCCAGATGTCCCTTCCACCCTAGACTTTTCTATTATTCCGCATTTCAGTGATTCTGATTTTGCTTCTTAAAGAAGCAAAGGTGTTTCTTAAGATTTGGTTTTAATTCTCATTATCCTAGTCTGGTTTGATTGGTAACAAATTAAATTAATTTTCCCCACGTTGAGTCTGTTTTGCCCGTGACAGTAACTGGTGAGTGATCTCTCCCTGCCCTTATCTCGACCCACGAGCCTTTCATTCTATTTTCTCTCACCCCCAAGCCCAGCTGAGGAGGGCAGTGGGAGAGCGGCTTTGGGGGGACCCTGGCCTCCAGCCAGGGTCAGCCCACCACAATGGTAGACTGACTCAGTGTCTTAAAAAGTCTGCAAGACCTGCATATTAGGCTTTGTTTGCTTTGAATACCTGTTTGCAAATGTCTGTTTTGCAAAAATTACATAGAGGGTTTAGAATATTTTCACTTAACAGTGCCATAGTATATATTGTCATTTTGAATGAGTATTAGCTTACCAGTAATATGCTTTTGCTTCTCATACAAATCCTAGATGAAATCTTTTATATATTGGAATGAAATACACCTTATTCATTAGAAGACAACAAAATTGCTATGCTACCAATGGGGGGCTCTGGCCCAATTTTCTGATGGGGAAAGGGCAGCGCAAGCTCCTGTGTAATTCCAAAATATTGAACTTTATTAAATCTAACTAATTTCTTCTCTATTATTATCTATTTTTAAATGCTTATTTCTTAGCATCTCCAATGGCACCAAGATCTCCTCTGGGGAGGGAGGGAGTGTGTTAAATGACTATTTATTAAGCTATAATAGTGTTACTGCTAGAATATTATTTTTTTTATGGTGAGCATGTGATCAGTGGTGAAGATGGGAAGCAGGAGACAAAATAACAAAACTTCTGGACAAATCTGTCTGGAGGGTGGTACACATACAGAGCAGGAGGGAAGAATTGGAAAGAAGCATCAACAAACCACTGCACTGGCCCATGGCTGAAATGTCAGCTGTGCTTGAAACACCTCTTGACAAAGCTTAGGTTTGAAAACAGGATGCATCTCAATTTACTACCTTGAACGTAATGTTTGAAATGGGGTGTCAGCAGGCAATCTGTTGAGACCTTCAGAAAGGAACAGTGTTTTTAATGAGAAAACAAAGCAGCACACAGCAGCAGAATGAGGCTGCAAGACAGAGGGACAGGTGTTTCAACTGTAAAAACTTCAGTGAAAATAGAAAGGTAAAATCAAGAAGTGAATCTTAAACAACATATTCAGCTCTATCACAGGGAGAAAGAGAAACAATAGGGAGAAAAGGACAAGACCTGGGTGCAATTCTGCCACTGACAAGAACTCCCAAAGCACTCTGACAAAGAGAGGAAATTATTAACTTTTGTTACAGAACTGAGAACTTCAATATCTCTCTAACTTCAGATGCATTATATTTCTCTGATTTAAGGGAGCATTTGGAGGGAAAGGCATCAAATTCCATTACCATTGAATAGTAAATCTAAGAAAAGGATCATCCTTCCTCTATTTGTCTTTAGTCACAATGTTTTTGGCACATTTTCACAAAACTTTTCTTAACACTGCACAAAGCTCAGCTCTGCCTGGACAGGCAGGTCCTCCCTCTCTACCCCCTCTGCCCTCATTCATTACCTCTTTCCTGAAGTTTTTTTCTTCTCTACCTCCCTGCTTTGTAGCATATTCCTCATCAGTACACTGCCTGAGCATCACAGATTTTATACGCAGGGTGTATCAATACAGTATGTTGGGCAATCCGGGGTATCACTGCCCGGTACAAGTGTAAGAAGCTACACACACAGAGGACAGATAGGATGACGATATTTCATAGGCGCCTGCTTGTAGTTTGGAGGGAGAGAGATAATCAAAGTGTTTTGGTTTTGCTCTCCACATCTTAAGCGCAAAGTGATTTGTGGCCTTACAGTGTGACCAGTAAAGTAGCTGATTGTCTTACAGACTGCAAGATAGCAATAAGTGCTAGGACAAGGAGCTAATTGCTCTTATTTCTTCAGCGGTTTGGGGGAATAACAGATTGAGCTCCAAGCCTTTCCTCAAAAAATTAGACAGTAATATCTCCTTCTAAATTTTCCCTGACAGAATATTAGAGTCACTTTGTTTCTGTTAAAAAACCTTTCTCAGTCTTATACAGCATAATGCATCATCCCAGGCTGTCAGAGGCTTCTCAGATTATGTGAAACTTTCGCAACAGTACATTTTTTAACATATTATGTAAGCAATCTGTATCATAAACCTAGTTTTCTTATTACTTTTTGCTCTTTGTGGGTCTTCTTGGACTTCATATGTGTTTAGCACCTAATTATACAATATGAGTTAATTATGTAGTTTGAGTTGAAATTACTTGCATCATGGATTATTCTAGTTAGAAGAATTTGACTCTCCAGCTTTCTATATGCCAAGTTGGAGTAATTTCAACACTAGCAGGCTTAACACTTTATCACACACACTTCTTTTTGTGAAGTAAATTTTAAATTAAATACAGAAACCAGAATTTTATTCAGCACTGAATTTGTTTACCTTCAGCTTCCAGTGGTTAGATCTAGTCACAGCCTTGACTGCTACATTATCCTCTATTATCAATTTGTCATTTCCTACTAGGGTTCTTACAGTCCTTGATAAAATAACCCATTTTAACTTATCAAAGAGAAGTTTACTTGATCGTGTTTGCACCTTTCTAGCAGAGGTAATTAAGCTGCAACACACTGATTAGCATTAGGTCTTCAGGGTAATGAAGGTGGGAGAAGAAGCAAGTCAGGAGAAGGCACTGGTGCTGGTATCACTGGGTTTCAGAGGGTCACCACCTACCCAGCTCAGCAGGGAGCTCTGTTATGTCAAGAGTATCCTGCCCTTTCTCACCAGTCTTCCCTGATACAGGGCTCTCAAACACAAAATGATTTTCACGGGTGTTTCAGGAAAACTAGCCACTCCTGGTTTAAGGCCTGTCTTCTGGTGCTTGAATTATGGACAGCATAACTGGAAATCTATCCTAGTCAGAATAGAGCAAAATGAATCACAATCCTGTTTACTTTGAAGGATTATTCTTCTGCATGTGCATACAAGTGTTAGTTTAGCCTTTTCTGGCCAGAGAGCTACATGGGGAACTGATGTTATGATTCGTGACCAGAATTTGCCCTTTTCAAACTCCATGACTGCCAAGACAGGTTCCCTCCCCAGTAAACATGTATGGCATACACAACTCCTGTAGGACTTCACATTGGTTACTTTGATATGATTTTGACTTCACACACTTAGATGCTTATTTCCCGCTCATTAGAAGAAAACCAAAACACCTGATTAATCAAGTATAAATTATATTACTCATGGAAAAGAATGAGATGGGAATACCTCCAAGACATCATTACTTTAGGTTATTCTATACTAAAAGGGACCCTAAAACAATTTCCGCATACTCTTAAAAGAAAGTCAAGTTAATGATTTTTTCTAAAATTAAATGTTGGTAAGACAAATCCAAGAAGACTTAATAAATGTATACAGCTGTTGGATATATTGTTGTGGTTTAAGCCCAACTGGCAACTAAGCACCACGCGACCGCTCACTCCCTCCTCCCCCCTGCCCAGTGGGATGGGGAGGAGAATCAGAACAAAAAGGTAAAACCTTGTGGGTTCAGACAAGGACAGTTTACTAGGACAACACAAGGAGAGAAGTAATAATAACAATAATACTAATAAAAGAATGTATAAAACGAGTGATGCACATTGCTCACCACCCGGGACCCGATGCTCAGCCCATTCCTGAGCCACGATCCCTCCTCCCCCTGGCCAGCTCCCCCAGTTCTATACTGAGCATGATGTCATATGGTATCGAAGATAAAGATAAAGATAAAGGTGTATTTTCATATATGGGCATTTTGTGGTCCAAATGAAATAGGCAGCCAATCAGAGGGTGGTCTGTGATCATGTGCATAGGATGGGTTCAAGAAATGGCAACCAGCCAATGACAGAGCAGCGTGAAAACACGGTGTTGTCAAAGATGTCGGCCTCTGTAGGCAGTAGACAGAGGCTCCCTGTTGTGATGTACGTCTGGGTAGCCTGGTCCTGCCAGAGATCGCAGGGATGGCTCAGAACACGTGGGGTCTAACGGTTTCTAAAATGGTGATGCCCAGGCACAAAAAGGCGGAGTCATGTGACAGCTCTCAGGGGCCGGGCTTCCTCTGGAAGTCAGGGCTGTGGCTCCTGTCACTTCCTACCTGGGACAAAAGTGTCCCTTGCACCACTCCCAGTACTTCTTAATCATGCTATATGTCTTGGTTGGTTACTCTCTTCTATCAAAAAAGAGACAACTGTACACCCTATGGGGCACGAACATCCAAAGAATTCAAATCTACTAAAGCTGCTGCTGAAGCAAAACCAGACTGAAGACATAAATGTTCAGGCCCTCAGGCACTACCTTTTTTTCATTTTCCAAAGGGAAAATCTCTGAACAAATAAGGAGGTCCTGTTAAAAATCCTGCTGCTTACTCACTACAAACAAATATGCTCTCCATGATCCAAAACCCAAACAAAACTCTAAATGTAAATAGAAGTAATTTATATTCTTTCTGGTTGAGTGTTATGATAATACAGGATTGATCATTGAAAATTGTCGTGCAGCGTTTTATGTCAGCTGGAAGACTTTCGGCAGTTTTCTTAAACTGCCTTTTAAAAAACATTTCTTCCTTGAAAACATTTGAATTCTTTTGTCACCCCACAAAATACTTCTAACCCTCAAAAATTAGTTTGCTTTGTGGATATGAAATAAAAAAGATAAGGTGAAGAGAAGTCTTAGGTAACAGCAGATCACTCTATTCTGCTGTAAGAGTTCAAGTAGCAGTTCTCCATATTAAGGATTTGCTATACCTGTCCCTGCAGGAATTTGAGACATCACCTTGATTTTTTATGATGTATGTCAAAAAACGGAAATGACATGAAAACCCACAGTGCGCATATGAACTGGGGTGTCTGGCAGTTACTCCTAATTTCAGGGTGCACACCTCTGGGGAGCCGTAGAGGAGTTTGGAAAGATCTAAGCTAGATTTCGGGAAGAGCATACCTGCATTGGCCTCATTAGGGAGAAGGGATAAGAAAGGTAGAGCTCACACAGCAGGGGTATTTCAGAGAAAAGTATTTTGTGCTTTTGGATTTTATCCAGGTAGAAGAAAGTGCCATGATTTGGAGGGAAACAGACGTGAATTATAAGGACACAGTATTATTTCTTAGTACTGGGGTATTTAAAAAGTGATCTGTAAACTTAATCCTTTAAAGAAAATACTTATTTACCAGCCAAAAAAAAAAATCATAATTTGTGCATACAACTCCAGTTTCCCATTTTTCCTTATGCTGATCATTTAACATATTTTATGATTTTTTTTTGTAAAGCAAAATAATGCCTGATGAATCCCAGAAGAAAACATCATTACTGAGACTGGTTACCCTCTTCCCATATACTTATTTTTTCAGTTAAATTCTTGCCTGTCAAAAGTGCTGGGTAATTTGAGCCCTCAGCATGCTGCCAGGTCAGTTCTGATTCTCTCCCTCTATTCGTAATGAGAAATGTCTGTTGAAAAACATGTTCTTCTTCATGTTCTGTGCTGCCAGCTTGCAAGCCTAAGTTTTGTTCCCAGTTCTGGTGATATGCGTCCCCATTCTGTGGCTAAATGTCTACTTCTCATGAGGTGGTGAGAGACCTCCTGCGAGCTGAGGTTTGTCTTCTGTTCAGTTAAGTTAGAACAGTTTGGCAGTGGTGGTTAAAGATGAAGATTTCTGTTGGTGATCTGATCTGGAGGATGGCCTGACTGAATGACAAATCCAGTTTAGTAGTCTCATAGCATACCATGAGGCAGTCTGCTATCCTTTTTAATAATCCTTTTATGGAAATAATTGAAAGCCTGGGTCTTTTAAGATTGGATGGAAAGAGTCTGGGTCATCTCCTGGAGAGTCTGAACATGTGATTATAAAAGAGAGATCCTTAATAACCCTTAGTGCAAGAACAGCACATTCCAGCGAGAAAGGAGAGAGAAAAGTGCATAGTTACTTAATTAAGTTAGTTAAAGGAAAATTCAATTCAAACACAGTGGTAGGGAGAAATTCTAATGGTGTCCAAAGAGATAATCCATTCTTTGTAAGGAAAACTGTGGCTCCCTAAGTTGCCATACAGGCTGTCAAAATGCTTGTATTTCGCCTATCCTCCTCACACGACAGCAGGTAAGAAAACAACATCCATTGATTTGGGAAGAAGTGAATAACTTTATCTGAGCAATTGTTCAAGGAAAGGGACCCAAAAATAGATATAGAAATAACCTTACTTTCCATTAGGGCACGGGATCTTTTATTGGAGGAAGCATTTTTAACTAACCTCTGAGAAATCTGAAAACTTGTGAGATTAAAATAAAACACAGAATCTAGTCAACAGGAAAAGGAAAGAGTGGACAAAATAAGTAACAGAGGGTGCTTCAGTATCTGGATCTAATGGAGCTATGGTCCAGGTACTTTGAGTTCAAACAAGTATTTCAAAGAAGTTGGAACTAAGAGTTTCGAAGTGAAAATAGGTCAACAGACAGAGCATATTGAAGACAGTCAATTTAGCCAAGTGAGTATACAGAACAGACTCTTTGTGAGGTCATCTTTTAATGGAAAACAAAGAAAAAAAATTGGCTGAGAAAGAATAATCTTCTAACTTCTGTATAGTGAATTGGAGAGCTTGGGGCCTGGGATAAACCAGGTGGTCTGACTTCCGTATCAACTACTGTAGGAGAAACGATAGGGCTTTCAGAGACCTAAAAAAGGAGATGTACAAGTACTGGTACTAAATTTGTTTTGGTTTGCTGGAACAGTGAAGATTATGTGGCCTTTTTTCTATTTTACCTTGGTAGGACCATTGGTAACACTAGAATCTGAAGAAAGACAGCAAGCCTGCCAATGCAGCAAAAAGTACCAGAGGAGACCTAGGTACTGACTTACTGGCACTTTCTATTGAAATGGAAAGCCAATCTTTTATGTCAGGTTTTCTCCAAAACTGAGAGATCATCGTAAGGATTGTATTTGGAAATCGGTCAAACTGTACTGACGTTGATCTCATTTGTGCTCTAGAAAGAAAACATCATCTGAGTTTGCTTACTAGTGAATGGGTATCATGGGTAAGAGAACGATGCAGATAAATGGATTTGTTTTTCTGTATAGCAGTCCCATCCAGCAAACATGTCTTGGCAGAAGATAGGAACTTTGCTCATCCCCACTTGCTGATATAGCATATGATGTCAATACTGGCATATGCACACCCTGGATAAAGAACTGGCATAGTCTCCTCACATGTCAAACAGCCCTGAGGTACAGCAGATTAAGCAGCTTTTTTTCCTCCTAAGACTACTGTCCTGGAATCCACACCCCTCTTCATTTGAGAGGATACAGTGGTATCAGGATTTGCACGCTTGCGCTTTGTCTGTGAGTTATGGCTGTATTTGTCAATTCTGCATTTTAAGACCTTTTTGATTTCTACACTTAGAAGAAAGATAGATTGTGCACCAGGAACTTGTTCCTTTGAAGCTGACAGTGCACATTGCATGTGAGTTCAAGGAGACAGTTTTGTCCTCAAGTTGCTCAAGGGCCAAAAAGTCTACTGAGGTGCAATACGAACTCTTCACCAGGGCAAAATGAACACGGAAAACTTGCCTTGCAGCTGAAGAAACTCATGGGAGTTGAGCACTTTGTCTTGATAAGGCAGTCAAGAGGATATGAAATGGTACTGGGTAAATTTTATTGTGGCTTCTGTAGTTACTGGAGGAAAATGTTTCCTATCTTCACTGGCAAGGCACATATATGATTATAGATGGAAAGCAAACATGGACTAAACATCTGTCGTGGTTTAACCCCATCTGGTAGCTCAGCCACATTGGGATGGGGGAGAGACAATGGGAAAGGTAAAAGTGAGAAAACTCCTGGGCTGAGATAAAGACAGTTTAACAGGGAAATGAAAAGCGGCGCACACAAGCACAGCAAACCCAGGAATCCATTCCCCACTCCCCGCTCCCCACCGGCAGGCAGGTGTTCACCCACCTCCAGGAAAGCCGGGCTCCAGCACGCTGAGGAGCGGTGGCTTGGGAGACAAACGCCATCACTCCCAACGTCCCCCCCTTCCTTCTCCTTCCCCAGCTTTATCTGCTGAGCGTGACGTCCTACGGTCTGGAATATCCCTGGGGTCAGTCGGGGTCAGCTGTCCCGGCTGTGTCCCCCCCCGACTCCTTGTGCCCCCCCAGCCTCCTCGCTGGCGGGGTGGGGGGAGAAGCAGAACAGCCCTGGGCTCTGGGGGAGCGCTGCTCAGCAATAACAAAACCATCTCTGAACTATCATCAACACTGTTTCCAGCACAAATCCAAAACACAGCCCCACACCAGATACTGTGAAGAAATTTAACTCTATCCAAGCCAAAACCAGCAAAGCATCTTAAAAAGCTCCTGATAAAAGCAATTACCTCTTTTTTTTGGAATCCTGTAAAATCAAAATGATCCTGAAAATGCTTCCAAGCCACCTCACCCAATAATCTTATTCTTTATTGAAATTAAGTTTTTCATGACAGGAAAAATAGCTGTTAAACATATGACTGCACTACACAACAGTCCTTATGAAAGTGAGGGTAGAATGTATATGTCAGTAAAAGCGCAGAGAGGCTGTATTGTCTGGGTTGGAGGTTTGTCAGCAGAAGACTAACATTCTGTTATTGCGAAGTGTGTTATCAGGGTGTTATCATAATTGTGAAAATCCCCTATGAAATATTTCAGTCATAATCTTGAGAGAGAGCTGAGTGTGTATTTTCCTTTAAGGGCAAATCTAAGTCTATACATTTCAAACCCTCAAAGTATTGATGTTTTAGTTGGCAGCAAAAATCCTGGGTAAGACCCAAATGTGAAACTTTTATGCATGTTAGCCTTCCCTAGGCCTAGGGAAATTGGTATTATTTTAAAGCATATGAGTTCATGCATTTTTATTAGCATGTGCTTAGAATACTGTTTAACACTTAGCAGCTACCATAGACCTATTAAATTTGCTTTAGGAATGTGCTGTCTAGTCATGATCAATGCTAAGGATGATGTCTACACTGCTTGCAGCTTGACACTTGCAAGTAAGCTATTAATTCAGATGTGCTTGCTAACTTGCTGTGCAATGTCTGAATTCATCCAGGCAGTAGCACTGAAAGTGATTTCTGTATGGAGAAGGACAGAATTAAAGAGATTCATCACATGAATAAGTACTACAGAAGATGGCCCTTGACATAGTCTGGCATCGGTGCTTCCAAAGTTAACTGGTGCTTGTTTTAATTCCCCATTCACCGTTCAAGCCCTGCAGTGACCACTGACAGAAAAAAAATTTCTGCCTATTACCCATCTTCTGTACGCAATATTCCACCTTTAATAGGACAACTAAGATTGCCTCTTTGAGATGTGGGTCTCACTTTTTCTCATATTTTCTTTTTTCTCTTCCACTACCTTTCAGAAACATGGGACTGTAAAAAGGATAATGCCAAAAGTACATTGAAATAAATTATTCCCTTCTCTTATTTTGTAAATAATCCGAGTAGGGCTTTGTTCACTTCCAACAACAGTACCAGAAAAAACAACAATAAAAAAGTCATTATTCTTGATTGAAAAACAAGCAAATATGTACTGAAACTGTTGCTTGCCATATCAGTAGTATAGCAGTGCTTGTACCACTGCTGATCCAAATGCCTGACCTACCTGACTGAAAAGAGATGAAAAGAGAATTTAGTAGAGAAAAAGAAAGTCAAAACTGATTTGAAAACATTTTTCACTTCTGTAGTCCTGCAGTTGCATGTCTTTCTTACACATAACATGGCAAATTATTTCCTCTCTCCTCCATTTTAGGTGACAGTGGGTTAACAATTAGGTTATTGTAAATTTAGCCTTAGAAAAACACTTTTTGGACTACTCCTTTAAAAAAAAAATGACAGAGGTAACTGGCAGGAGGCAAGCAGACAATGTGCTGGCTACTCTTTGAAGTCATCTGTCTAGGTCTTCTGGCCCCAAAACCTGCTGCTATGTGTGAGATGATAGCCTAGTATCCTCTCAGCATTTCACAAGGATGTGGTACTGCTCTGGAACTGGTTGTGGTCCAGAAAGGGAGCAGCATCTCTAGCCTCAGGGATTTATAAGACAGCCAGACAAAGCCATGGCAAACCTGACTGTGTTGGTGATTGTCTGCTTTCTAGTGGGATATTGGACTGCATGACCCCAGAGGAAGAAATAAATTATCTTCTTTTACATCTATTTCCATATTTAAGCTTAGAGATGTCTATTGAAATCTGCCCATAGGGCATAGTTAGAAACAGAATAACACTGTGAAATGAAAACACATTGTTAAATGAAGAGCAAAACCCAATAATGAATACTTTCTAAAGACAAACAATGCCTGTTACTTTGCATTTTTCAATTTGTGATGGCAAGCTGTGCCCAGGAAAGATGCTGAGATAAGAATTGCTGGTCTCTGTACTGAATGTAACCTGACAGCTGAGCAGCAAAACGATGTCAAAATGCTTTTCTGGAGCTAGTGATTATGTGTACTTAAGATCTGAACTGGGAAGAAAAGAAAAAAACACCATACAATTTTAGAAACTTTTCTCCTGGAACTCCACATGCTGCAGCTACATCTTATTCATGAGTCTGCAAGTCTGACAATCTGAAAATCTGAGTCAAAATGCCAAAGACATTAAAATAAGTGAGTCACAGGCTGGTGTTCATGGTGCTGAAGACATGGCTTCGCTTGGAGAAAGAAAATGAGAGCCAAGATGAGTGGTTGTGAGGGACAACATTTATACTGAATTTCACTGGCTCTCCAGACAAGTTTTGTCCAACATCTGTACTCTCTTAGGAGGTATCTGAAAATACAGGATCCTTAAGCCACCACATGTGCAATGACATTTGGAATGCAGGCCTAGGTGAGATTTATTCTTTTTCTTTAAGAAAACAAATTAAAGTCAGAGTCAAAGAGACGAATGGAGAGAAATACTTCACTCTGAATTCATCATGAAAGCTTTCACACTGCAGAGGGCTGGAAATCTTGTCACACTAGGAAAAGGGTTTCACTTCCAGCAGCAAACCAAAATGATGACTCCAGTGATGGTTTATCATCTCCCCAAGCACTTGCATCAGTATCTTTATTGGACAGTGAAGAATCAAGAATCTTTCAGTTGAATTTGAAAAGGCAGCTCCTTTCTGCAATTCAAAACAACTATTTATTTCCAGTTGAGGTTAGTGTATAAGAAAAGTATTATTATGTGACAATAACATTAGACATGCTGAAGTTGTTACTGCGTAAATCCTCACGCCAAATGTGGCATTAATATAGATCTTCACATTTAAATAGGGAGTGGAAATGGCGTTTCACAAAAGCATCAGACTCAACTGTGCTGTAAAGTTTCATGAGCTGCTTTAGACAGCAGAAATTAAATATAACAGCAAAAAGTTCCTGGATGATGCAAATCTAATTAACTTCTATTTTTTCTCTTCCCTTCCACACAATTAAATATTTATTACCATGACAGTAGAAGAATTAGCTGAAATATTAAAAACTACAAGGGTGATCATCACAATGTGTTTTACTCCGCTGTTAACAGAGATACCTTTTTTTGTGTTGTAGGCATTTTCCATAGACTATAATATTCTTTGGCATGAAGAAAAACAGTTCTAGCTTAATACTTATTCCAATGGATTTTGAATGCATTTTTACTTTAATTTTCATGGTAAGTTACTTATGTTTTTTCATGCTTATCTGAACAGACATTTGAGTAGTTATTGTAATTCAGTTCTTGTTATTCAAACTGATATTTTTATTGTCAAGGCAATTAGCAATTAATGAAGTGGGAACTGGATCCACTAAAGACCAGAGCTGATTTCTTTTTAACTAATTTATGAGGCTTTAGACGTTTAGCTCACTGGCCTTTTTATTGATAAACATCTTGCTGTTTCCTAGTAATACTGAACAAACGACAAATCACGAATCGCTCATTGCTACATGTTCCTGAGCCATTCAACTGATCAAGTACTGAAATGCACCCATGCTGACATAAAGACTCCTATTACCTGCAAATAATATAATATTAATCCCCAGTTCTGAAAGTTAGTTTTGGAAAGGGAGGAATGATAAAAGCTTCATTGTTATCTTAAATAGTGACTGGTACTTGCACATAAATATCTCGGGTTTATTGGTCTGCACTATTCTAGGTAGTGTAGAAACATGTAATATATGAGAACCTTCTATACAAAAGCAGCTTACGATATTAAAGAGTGGTTATAGTTGACAAATGAGAAGACAAGTCAGGATGAGTGGAGCGAAACAGAAGACATCATGTGAAAACAAATAAGAAAGATCAGATATTAATTTTGCCAGGTAGTCAAACTAATGCTGCCGTATTTCTGCTTTGGGTTTTCTAAGCGGAAAAATATGTAATTTCTTCCTGAAGAGCATGCATAATAATATGTTTGAGATCCGTTTCTACTGTGCATGTCCTATACAATTGATCTATGCGGATACTGTCAGTGCAATGTATCCGT
The DNA here is from genome assembly GCF_964188355.1 of Buteo buteo. Lineage (NCBI taxonomy): Eukaryota > Metazoa > Chordata > Aves > Accipitriformes > Accipitridae > Buteo > Buteo buteo. The sequence goes on along the minus strand of NC_134190.1, from coordinate 27,741,245 downwards.
AACACTTACTGCAGAATTGTAAACTAGTTACACATCATGGCAGCAGGTCTAATGCAAAATTCTGGATTTTCTATGTCAGTGCTGCACAGTTCATGTGTACATTTGCAGGAACTGTGACTTCCAGGCAAAATGAATTTTGGTCAAATGGCCACACTAACAAGACTCCCTCTGAAATAAAACATGGGGTTGGAAAAGAGTATGTGCACATAAAAATTTTGATAAACAATTTCTCCAAAGATGAGAGACAAAACTTGTCCTCAGATTTTCAGTTTGTTGTCTATTGTATCACTGTGCTACGTGGGATCTCTAAACTGGGTCTCCATTCTGCTGTGTGCATATAAAAGGCCTGCGTCTCTTCTGAGAGCAGGTTATTCTTTCAAAAAGACTAACATTTTTATGTCATATCTTTTAGGTTAATGGTATCTTTTCTCATGAGCTTTCATAGAAAATGTTTATAATTAAAATAAATTTCAGTGGAAATTTCCCACACACAGGAACTGTGCCATAAGAATCATATGTAGCTTGTAGAAAATATCTTACTGTTGGGTTCTTAGAATTCAAATTTGGTAGAGGATGACATAGAAAAGGACTTGGAACACAACTTGTAAAGAGAAAATGACAGGATCAGTTAGACTTTTTTTCGGTACATCAATAGACATCTGCAACTGCTCATAAGAGGAGCACTACTCAGAAGAAATAATCAATTACTCTCAGCAGTAGAAATCAGTATTGTTTAGCACTGTGACACCTTTCTGAAAACACACTGCTCTGTTTACTTAGCTACTGTAAGACAGTAAAGAGAAATCCTGCATTTTAATACTCTCACTCCTACTCCAGCCTTTTCTCAGGAGGTGAAATGCTGCAATAAGGATGTTCTTGTGGGAATTCTTCCAGGACTGGCAGTCCAACAGATAAGTGCAAGACTGTGCTTTACCAACAAGTTAGAAAGGACAGAGCAGGGCCTCCTTACCTCAGAGCTAATAGGGCATCAGAACAAAGATTTTGGGCTGAGATGTACCTAGAAGATGTGTCTCCTAGAGCCATCCAGGAGTGTAAAACTCAGAAAGGTACCATAAAGCCATGTAAATTCTCTTACATATGTTGCACAGAATTTCCTTGTTCACAGCTTCTGTGTAAAGTGTTTATGGCTCTGCTTTATCTTTCAATTTGTTTCATCTCTACCTTAGACAAATAGAAAATATGATTTGCCTTTATCTTTTTCTAAGACATGGTTAAGTAGCTTTCTATTTTGCTTATCTGAATGTTTGCTTTACAAATCAATGCAAGGCTCATTTTCTGTGTCTGATGAAGGTTTTGGATGAGCAACAACAGCAGCATTGTTGGGACCAGCTGAAATATTCCTTGTTCCAAAAAGCCTTCTGAAGAGGCATGATATCAAATACTATGGTTTAGCAGAACTTGCATGCACGTTCTGGTTTGGATTAGCAGGTATGCCACACTGAATTTACTATAGTCATTTGCACAGTGGTGGGTGTTATCAACCAGTACTTTCACAAGCACATGGAGTCTTGAACAGCTGTTGAAAGTGGATTTTATTTTTCTGTATCCAGAAAAGAAAAGGTAAGAAGATACTTTATGGCTCTTATGTAGTATGAAAGAAACAGAGAAGACCTTAACCAGCAGATAGATGAGCTGCTGGCCATGTCGATGATTGGAAAGGGAAGCCTGCAAATGATTCTATCACCAAACAGAGATCATGAAAGGTAGTGCCTCCTTCGCATAACGTTGCACACTTGAATTCAATATGTCAGACAGAGAAAAGTCTGCTGCACTAGTCGTACAATTGTATTGTTCTCCACATACAGTTATATCATTCTCCACATATAAAAATAAAACACTTGTTCCTCTGAAATTTATTGCCCCTTATAATACATAGAGTGTAAATCTGCCATGTAACATAAACTACCTCACAGTATTTTTCCATGAAAGGAACTGAAAATGTTCAAAATCTAATGTATTTGTATATATTGATAGCAAGCTTAATGCAAACCTGTCTCGCTATTCTGTCAGCTACTACTTACTTCTTGTTACCATGACAATTCAGCAACTTAATATCCTCACCAAAATCTACTGCAGGAAATAAATCCATTCCATGGGCTAGTTAAAAAAAAGGACAACTCATCATTCCACATATAAAAGGAGAAAGTCACAGTTTAAGACCAGAAGAAGCCTGATGAATCAATAAAATAGCAAGGTGTATTAAAATCTCAGGCATAGTTTGAATTGTTGAAGAGAAGCTCTTCACACAGATTTAATCTTTAGACATTTGCCTTCAAATGCAAATATTGACAAAATTTTTTTTTTCAGTAGCAGGTCAGCCACAGATTCCTCTATTTGTCTAACTGCAATTTATCCAGCATATTTTCAGCTGTCATTTTCTACCAACTAAAGCCAATCAAAGTTTCAGATACATTATTTCTGAAGGGCATTCTTCAGAAAAGCATCTGCATTAGGAGACAGTAAGAGATAACATTTCAAACGATAAAACAGCATGACCAAGATGGCTTTGGAAATTCATGTAGTTCCACCACTACGGCAGAGATGAATGGTAAAGACGGTTTTACATCCATTGTCAGCCCATTGCCAGATTTTATTTGTTCATTGTTTCCTGATTCTCATTATGGCTGTACATTGCTTACTGCCTTGTGCCAAAAAGAAAGAAGTGGCAAACCAAAACTGGCTTACTTAAACTTGTGTTGGGCTACTTTCAGTGCACAACCAACCAGACCTGCCAAACAGCTGTTAATGATTTAACATTTTTACACTACGTTGTCTGAAGTCCTACCTTACTCGAAAACTATTCTCTGCTATTGCAGTTAGCAGAATATATGAGTTGAAACAGATTCACTCAATCTGAAGTCCTTTCCATCTTTTCTTTGAATGTGTTTTGGAATAACTATGAACTTCCAGCCCTTCTGAAACAACCATTAGCAATGTCTTTTCACAGTCTAGGACCCGAATATCTGACCATTAAGCCAGCACCACCCAGATTAGATAAATTTTTAGAATAAGAAATGAATAAGATCTAGATCACAGTCCTAGACTGAAAGGAGTAGCTAACATTTCATTCAAAGCATTCATATTTACAAGACAAATAGGCATTGCTTAAGGAATTTCTAGAACCACTGGGGTGTTTCCAAATGTGTTGGAAGAAATCTTGTGTGTCATAGGATGAAATTGAATACACATACCAAGGTGCTGCTCACACAGGGAATTGAATAGGTTGGAGAGCATGAAAACATATGGTAAAAACCATAATGCATTCCAAAAGTGGTCAATAAGGATAAGAGGTAGAAAACAGAAAAAACATCTATGCAGTTTACAGCTCATTCAGTTTCCCTGCAGGCACCATTTAATTTCAAATGCAATACAGACAACCATGTGAAAACTTTGCATTCTGAAAATTCTTCTGCCTATAACAAATCTTGCAGATTACTCGTATTTGGAGGTTCCAGGCCAGATTTGCATTTGGAAATACCAGAAAATGTCAATGGGAATTTAACTGAGCAGCTACAAGGTAAGTGAAGCCCTTAAGCTGATAAAGATTAACTACCAGTCAGAGAGAAAAAAGCTGTCTAGTCAATACCAGCCAGTTAGAATAACACCTCCAGAGAAAGATGTGAAGAGATGTGTCCTACTGAGTATGCATGATGCAAAGCCCAAGTCTGGATTGAAGGCTAGAAGAGATGACTGGATACGAGTTGCTTGTTATAGCATGTCAAAGGCTTTACCTTGACCATAAAAATAAGCACCATTTTAATATACCAGCCAAGCTAGAAAAGGCAACGTACCAACTTGGAGAGGCTTGCAAATGTTGCAGAAGCAGGTGCTGCTGCTGCAGGGTGATATTAGATTTTATTCTAGAGGAAGGGGAGTAGAACTTGTGAACCACTGTTCTCAGTCAGATGCATAGAAGTTGTTCTTCCCCTTGCGCTGCTACCTGTGAAAAGGGGATCACACCTTTGGGACAGGGAGGATGCAGTGTTTCCTGTGTGGCTGCGGGAACACAACGATAAACTTCTCTAGATCGGTGCACTGATAGTAAAGCTGACTGCAGAAGCAGCTTTAGAAGTCAAGGCTAAAGAGGAAAAGGCTGTTCATGTGAAATGCAAGCCTGTGACGGGTATTTTATTTCAGCCCATAGAATATACTCATGTTGGCAATATGCAAACTAGAATTTTTGCTTTGGAAAGTCTTTTCAGGTTTGACCACAAACCCCTGCAGTACATTTGAACAGTATGATTTGATGCCAGCAGTGAAGAAAGGGAATGATCTTAACTGTAAAGTTGCCACTGATGGAAGGAAAATAATCTAATATCCCCTAAAATAGTCTCTACTAAGACAGAGTAGAGAGTTGAGATTCATACTTATTTGATACCCACCATTTCCATCCCAGTTATTCTGTTACTCAAAAACATGGTCTTATTCTTTCCTCTGTCATGTTTCTTTCTGAACATCTAAATTGCTTCTTCCAAGAATGTAGATGATCTTGGGAGCACAAGTGCAACTCATTGTAATAGTGTTTCCAGCACTGTGCCATTTCATAAAGGCTGAAGTCCTTGGGACGTATATAGACCTGCCCAATAAAGACCGCTCTCTCTTCCAGACTTTGAGTTCCTCCTGTTCTGTTAAAAGGCACTCTTAGTGGAAAACATGCTTGTCATTCAGTCTTTTTCTTTTCCAGTGACATAGTTTCCATTTCCAGCTATGCCTGCTAGTTGGTCAGCTCCCAGTGAGCTTGGCCAGTTTTACTGTGGTCTCATCAGTTGACATCAGAGCTGTAAAGCTTGGTCAGGTTAATTGCATGCTTGCAAATAACATCTGTCTGAGGTACAGCTGATGTATTTCTGAGATGTGAATCCTAACTGAAAAAAAATCATAGGGCTTGGTATTTAAAGTGTGGTTATGACTCATACAGATTTTAGCGGGGCTTTTGCTTTTCCTACTCCAGACAGGGTGCTTATAGACCTTGCTGGATTTTAGTACAGTCTAGGAGTGCATTGAGGAACACAACTTGTAATTGCAATCCACTTATTCTTTGAGGTTTGTCACTGAGACTGATCAACAAGGGCAATTATTCACCAGTTCCTTAATTCTTCACCCAGCATATGAAAAAAAAATATATTCTCTTGGAGCTGGGAATTTGCTAGAGTCCATAAATCTTTCTAGTCTAACCTAGTTCATAGGTCTTTCTGGTGAGTCTGGAGAATTCCCGTCATTATAGTGAAAAGTTTATGTGACTTATCTAAACCAGTTTGTCTTTCAGCTAGTTAATTTGTGAGTTGTGTTCTGAAAAGGTAATGTTATAGGAGACAGTGCTGAATAGCTCTAAGCTTAGCTCCATAGGAATAATAATGTAGTGATCAAAGGAAGAGACTTGCACTCAAGTATGTGGATTATCCTGATGTTTCCAGCCACCTAATGGCAAATTTTGACTTCACAGAAACTGAGAGACAAAAACAGATCCTGGAAGACAAACATCCAGAATAAGTACTGAACTGTATGTCATGCTCTAGGCAGTGCTACGCCATGACCTTTCCCTGTACTTCAGTTCTCGTCAGGAAATACAGCAAGGTCTGTCACAGTGTCATGGAGATGGCTATGTTGACACTCTCACTTTGGACATGTTTGATACAAATCAACCTTCATTTTAGTTTAGGAAGCATGGAGAAAAAATATACACAGTATATTGTGTAAACAGTAGTTCAGGCAGTGAAAGAAATTGGATACTATAGATTTCTATTTTACACTTCTGCACTAAATGACCAGACTAGGTAACCTGCCCTTGCAAGTTCTCTAGTCTTCTGCATGCTCCCAGGAGTACAGAGCAGTGGGAGGAACACAGGTTCTGACCCCACTTCTCCACCCAGCACACCAGAGCTAAAATGGGTGGGACGTTCATCTATAGCCTGTCTGGACAAGTTTGTTACAGTTTCCATACTGGAGAAGAGAGCTGGGCAGGGAAGAAATGGAGAACAACATGCTTTACTCGAATTACTGGTCCCTAAGTCAAATTTAGAATAAAATAGCTCAGTAAAGAAAATCTCTGGGGAAAGAAGTTTAGTATAAAACTTCCCAAGCTAAAAAGACAGTAGAATGAACTATCCATTGTGCTGGTACACTTTGATTAGTCACATCATTATGACTATATGGTAAGCTTTTTTTCAAACCAGCCAAACAAAATGGAGTCAAGTAACCTTCTCAGTGGATAATGGGCTTTCATTGGGAAAAGAGTACTTAGAGAGACAGCTCAGCTGAAAGAAAGACAATGAAAACATATTTGACAGTCAGAATGTCTTGACTGAACCATGTTATGTAAATTGGTTTATTAAACAGAAATTACAACCTAGAGTATCTCGTCATGTTTGATATAATGATACTAGATTACTATTGTAGAGAATAATCTTTTTTTTTTCATTTTTAGAAGTCAGACTAGTAAACTTCTGCATTCTGACAGGGAGAGAAGCAATGGGTTTCCCAAGACTTTAATAGGTTTACCTGATGTAAGATTCATGTTTTCGTTTTTTTTTTAAAAAGGAATTATAAGAATTGGTTGCCTCCATCTAGACTGTGGTAGATTTTGAGAGAAGATGTAATAGGAATACTTATTATGTCTTATATTTCAAAAAAGACCATCTAATAGAAAAGACACCCTTTTGCTAGGCAACAAAAAGATAGAAATGGAATTAGGATAATTCAGCACATCCACACAAACCTTTCTTGGCTGTGTTAAGAATCTTTGCAAATCCTGCTTAGTATGTGCATGAGTTCTCTGCGACGCCTTTTCAGCTACAGCATCCTCTGAGGCACAACTGTGGCGATGGGGAGGGTTGTCTGTACGACTCCCGGGCAGGCTGCCACGGGAGGCCGTTCCTCAGCTCTCCACAGAGGACAACACTTCATTCCCTTGAGGAACACTGGCAGTAGCAAAACCTAAGGTGGGAATTTTGGTCATCAATTCTGGCAACTGTTTGTTTCAAGTGCAGCACCACAGTAGTGCAGCAGTATTGCTCCAGTTCCCAGCCTCGCCCAGGGAACTCTGCACAAATCCCAGTCTCACAGCATTGCCATTCCCTATGGATGGCTATTAGACTATCATCAACCTCATTTTCATTTAAGCAGCTTTTCTCCTGAAAAACTAATGGAATGAAATATCTCATATGACCAATATTTTAAAATAAATGTTGCTGTTCTTCACATACAAGGTTAACAGAACTACCACTAAAAACAGTGAAACAACATTTCAGTGACTGAAGTTATATAAAAGTATTTCCATATTTCATTTTGGTTTTCATTTGCTAAGAGTGAAGCACTGAACTCCCATACTCTTTAAATATCCTCATTTGATGATCAAAAATCATTTAACAGATCAGAGACATTTAAATTAATATAAACTCTTACTCTGTGTTTATCTGCAATAATTTTTACTGCCATTTTTTCTATGCAAGTACTACTTTGACCTAAGACACTCCTAGAGATCCAAGCTACTCATGGAATTAATATTATAATTAGTAAAATCAGAGATGAGGAACAGCATTACATTCACTTTTCTTTTACTTCTTGATTCCAAGAGTAAACAACAGTCATAACAGTTAGAGCTCTTGTCTATTTCAATCCTCATAAAAGTTATTTTTAAGACCTGAGGGACCTGCAACTCAAAATGAAAATCTTGTGAAATGTCCAGCCATCCACACCACACAGCAGTTGTTACCAAAACCGCAAGAATTCCCTGTTAATGAGCTTCAAGCAACTTTGAGAGGACTGGCAATCACACCTCCGCCGCCCACAAATCATTTGAATTGCAGGCCAGTTTTATTAAGTGTAAGTGATGGCTCATATGGCAGACAGCAAATCCTCCAACACCAACTCTACTGCCTCTCCTAGAGCTGTAGCACAACCTCTGTGCAGCAGTAGCTTCCAATCACCACTTGTGTACAGAAGTGATTAGTGACACGTCTCCAACTCACTCGAAGGCTCAGGGCACCCGTCTTTGTTAGCTACGAGAAGGGAACCTCTGTCCTTTCCCTCAGGTTAGCAGCTCACCGTATGCAATACCCTGCTCTGTCCTTTGGGTGCGTGTGCTAGGGGAAGAAGAATGCTCAGACAACATTTGTTGTTCTCTTGTGCATACACTTTAAGCTAGATCAGCTCCCTGGTGGTAGCCATATATTGGCCAAATATTGACCCCACAAATAGTCACGTTGGCCAAGAGAGCTGAGCACTGGGAGGCTGGAATACCCGGCATGGCTGCTGATCTTGTCCCACAGCCAAGACTTGCATTACCTTTACCATGGTTTCTGCCAGCATAATTCCGTATCCCAGATACTTGAAGAAGCCAAGCCTGTTGGTAACTGAACGATCAAGTGACATGACTGCTCCATGACCAGCTCTGTGGATTCTGTGGTTGAGAAGTTGTATTCTTGTCACATAGGTGGATGTCTGATGTCCAGAGGAAACTATGGAAAAATTCCATAGTTCAACTGACATGTTAAAATCAGAGGAAAAGAACATCTTTCCTGACTCCTGCAGAAGTTAGCTAGTGCAGTCCCTGAATCAGAAAGTAAGAAATTCCTTATTTCTTGCATATGAATACAAGGTCTGAGTTGTGATAGTAAAGAAGGGATTGTTTGGGGGTTTTTTTACATGAATAAAAGTGACCCATGTAGAAAAAGATGAGAACGTATAAGCTAGGAAAAAATTCTTTTCTCTTTCCTCAACCTGAACAATCCTCTGCTCTCTAAGCTGCCCTTGCATTCCCATGGCATGTGCTGTCTTGCAGAGAAATTAATCAACCTCTGAAGAATTTCAAAACCTTAAAATAAGTGATGGAATCTCTGCCTCTTCATATCTCAGCTGTATATCTCTATACTTGGCTTCGGGCTACTCCTATCCCTTCATCAAAGAGAGAGCAATTCTCTTTTTCTCTGGACAGTGCTTTTTGATGGGTATTTATTGATACTCATCTATTCCCATCTCATTTTGGCCCTAGCTACAAGGCAGCCCTGAGTCCTCCATGTCTTCTGTCTCTTATTGTTTTAAAGACGTTTCATTTCCACAGTTGTTGAAATTCACCAGTTAGAAATTGGCCCGATTCAAAAAATCACTCACTTCAGAGAGCCTAAATTTAAGCCAGAATCATGACTGGATTTTCAGAGCAGCTGCACCTTCCCACCTACACAGAGTCATAAATCAAAACAAAAACATGATCCAGGCACGTCTAAACTTCAGATAGTTTGAAAACTGAATGAAAATTAGCCCAGATTTTGAGATTCCCCTTCCCCTTTCCCTCACACAAATGTAGGCACATGTAGTTATATAGCAGGGAGAAATTTCAGGAGAACTAGAGGATGAATCTCTTCTTTCTAAATATATTGAAGAGATCTATTTGGTTTACATCTTGCCTTGTAAAGTGGTAGCAGAACTGGAAAAACACTGATAACTGTCCCTCTTGTATCACCATTTTGACAACGACAGGTTAAAATGAATCCTCGCTAAACCATCTGAAGAGGTGAGGTCATCAGCATTATGACGTTCCATTGATGACTCCACTCTTTCTGAGCAGCTACTGATCAATGAAACTGGCTTATCTCTGATAACCTCACAATTAAAACTCCAGGCCGGTCTGATTTGCAGCCACCTGATGCTCATGATATCAGGGCCACTCAGTCTTTCTCATTTCTTCTCTCTTCTGGAAGTGACTTTAGCGCTTGCCCTGGAGTAAGGTGCTGCAGTTTTCTTGCTTTCATCCTCCCACGACCAATATCTGATAATAAATCAGGTTCACTGCTGATTTGCTAATCAGATGGAAAAAATACCAGAGGTGGTTTATGTTTATCTTTAGAGTGAAATTTCTCTCACACGCTTTGGAGATGTTCTGATAAACATGTTCCCTTCCTCTGCTTATGCTGTCTGTAGTACAGCCAATCAAATTAAGCATTGATATTTTAAGTTTATCATTAGGAAATGACATGTTGAGCAGTAGATACCTGAATTCAGCTACATTTTAATAGGCTTCAGTGACAAAAGCATTGCATCCCAGGTGGCAAACTGCATTCCTTTGGTCCTGTAAGATTTCACTATTTAAAAAAACAAACAAACAAACCCAGACAAGGCTGAGAAAAATAAAACTGTGGCAAAAAGGAGACTTTAAAATTTTTACAGCTACTTGTAAATTACAGAAAAATGTTGGTAGCTAATATTTTTGAGTGCTACTGAAATACAGAAGGATTCCATGTTTTAGTATAGCTTATCTCTGAACTGTTCAGATCTGTACAGGCTCTTACATAGCATTTACCTGTCCTGAAAAGCAACAAACATACAACCCAGAACTAAAACAAGATGAGAAATAGCCCAGCTGTTACAAAAACAACAGCAAAAAATGTCAAGACAGTCTGTCACCTTGAACATACAGAATATAAAACATAAGCCAAAACATTGCATAGATAACGGAAGTTATTGTTCCGGAGGAACGGAATCAGTATTTCTGGTAACCATTCCTAAATGCTTTAACTGCTCAAAAACGCACATAGCCAAATGGAAGCTATTTCGAGTTGATGTGTTCTACATTATAACTAACCATGGTAAATTATAGTTGGAGCTCCTCATGTATATCACAGAACATGTAAACCAGATGACATACATATATCAAGGCTCACACCTAATCAGAAGTGTGAGTGTGAAACAAGCAAAAAAAAGAAAGGAAACAAATTGACATCTATTTCACTGGCAGAAGAACAAAAACAAGTAATATTTTGGATCACCATCTTTGACAGTGTCCTTGTATGTGATGTTGGAAAGAACTGCTCAATGAGTAATTAATGAGGCTGTCCCAGATGTCTTCTGCTATTTCCACTGAATCTATTTAGGTAGAATAGTCATTTTTAATCTCTGCATATTCTAAATCAACTAGATGGATTTTCAGGCCATAATGAGAAGCAAAATAGATATTTCACAGACAGTTTTGCTAGCATATTGTAATCTTATTTGTACTTATTCACTGTCTCTCTGAACTACAATGGTTGCTTTTATGTCACACTGGGATGTAAACCATGAACTGTTGAAGTATGATCCTTCAAGTTTTGTCAGAATTCTTTGTGTTCTGTGTTCTAATTTTTTTAAGCTTGTTTTAAAATATACTTTGTAAACTAATTTTTAATCTAGAAGGGTGGAGGCCTAGGATGTCAGATATTTGTCACCTGAGGTATTCCATTAGAGACAGACCCTAAAAAAGAATGACCTAAGAAAAGGTCTAATTTTCTAGTCATAGTCCTAAATCAAAGTTCTCTTCCTGTCTTCTTTACTGGTAAGTACCAGCTTGTTGCATAGTTTCTAAGTAATTGCATCTTGATCAGAAAATACCCAATATTTCAGTCCAAATAATATGTCAAATGTCAGGCTGCTTTCTGATGTACTGTCCTCAGGCACAGGCCATCAGAAGAACAAGTCAGCAATCCATGGAGAAGAGAGGCTTTTTACATTCAAACAGTTTACTACGCCAACTATTCATCACACCTGATATCACCGAATGGAAAACATTTTCATCTTGTTTAATATTAGTGACTAGCAGAGAATACTGAAACTCATCTAAAGGATATTACTTGCAATATTTTTATAGAATAGGCTTCTTTTTTTTTTTTTTTTTTTCCTTAGGGACTTTGGGAACAAAATGTCTCTATTTTAGATTTTATAATCATCAGTATTCATATCAAATTGGTTCTTTTTAAAAAGCAGCCTTTTATACAGTACTTTTCAGAGGGAGGAAACTGAATTAATAGAGTTATACATTTCCTGGAATAATACAAAAGTCATTAAAGGAAAATATCTGAGATTCAGTGGCAAAATGTCTAGCTTGGAGCATACACATAACAACTGTCATCATGTCATTACATTTTTGGATAATACTTATTAGGTACAAAGTATTTGTTTGAATGTACCAAACAAGCTCAATGTAAACAGTAGGGAAAGAAAGAACTTCTAACTAGAAGGTGCTTTTAGAAAGCAGAAGTTCTAATCTACTGAGAAGAATGTTGCCCAGATTGAGTACTTGGTCTTCAGAGAAGTGCTCCTCTTCACATTAATTACCTTAGTTTTTAACTGAGGGATTCAAGTCACACATACACACACCCACCCCAAATCCAAGATTCACAGCCTGTTAGAAGGCTGACAAAACTCAGGGAATAGATGTTCATTGAATCAGATAAGCTTCGAGTCAGGTGCTACTTCAAGGACATGTAAGCTCAGCATGACAATGTACTTCTTAGTGTTATTTATTGGTGATTCATAAATCTCCCAGCTCCTATGGATAAATGCATTCTAGTATGAATAACAGGATCATAGTAGGTCACTTGGTGAACTCAGCGGAGGTCCGTTGACTTTGTCTGGTATGCAGAAATGGTTATCAATTTGAAAAAATTATCATCATTCCCTCCATCACGACAGCTGAGTGTATGGGGGCCTCTTCCAGATGGACTGGACCTCCGAAGACAGATCTGTCACTGATGGGAAGACTTACTATTGTAACTGCCCCACTGTTTGTGTTTAGTGAGAATGGCAGACCAAGATCTACGTCACGCCTTCAACAATTGCCACAGGACTTTGCTAAGGGAAAAGTAGGAATAAGGCAACCATATGTGATACATTTAGCCCTAATATGTTCCTATCCTACAGATATTTTCAGATAAGGGATTTCAAGTGCCGGGTGAAACTTCTTTGGTTTTAACACCACCAAACAGACTTCTGTTCTGTGAACTTGTCAAGCCTCCCTTGGAATCCAAGGAAAACTCCAGCACCTACAACATCCTTTGACAATGAGTTCTACAGATCTATCTCTAGTTGTGGAAGAACTTTCTCCTTTTGTTTGTTATGAAACTTGGTCGTATTGAGCTCATATACACTGGATTTATTTGAAATTGCTCATACTGGTTTTATTTGATGCCTCTTAGTTCTTGGATTGGAACCCAACCTCCTTGCGACATTGCTGATTTTGTAGACTTCTATATCTGCCTTCAGTTACCTTCTTTCCAAATGGAGCATTTCTATTTTTGCTGAGCTGTTCTCCATTCCGTATCCGTGGTCATTCTGATTGCCCTTCTCTGAACTTTGTTGATAGCCTTTTGGTGATGAGAGAATCAGAAGTTTGCAGTTTTCAAACTGTAGGTGAACCACAGCTCCATTCAGACTTACAGGCACCATTCAAAAGGGTGTAGGAAGCAATATAGAAAAGACTCTATGGCCTGAATAAACATTTTAACCCAAGATTTTCTTCCTGACTGACAACAGTCATTCAAAGCTCGTCGTCATTTTATATAGGAGATTACACTTTTTTTTCTGTGTAACACTTTAAGTTCACCTACAGTGAAATTCATCTGGAATTTATTGTCATGTCATGTATTCTCTGAGGCTCTCTTTAAACTTGGGCTTCTTTTTTGTTACTCCAAATAATTTAGTATCATTAATGTGTTTTGCTACCTCTGATCTCGTATTATTTTTCAGATTGTTTACGAAAATGTGGAACAGGACAGATCCCGTAGTTACCCTTCACCCCTTCCTCGCAAGAACTGGCTGTTCCTTCATCTTGTCTGTGTCCTGACTTGCATGCAAACAGGGCCCTTCCCTCCTGGCTTGCGCAGCGTTGCAATGCTCAGCTTACTTTAAAACAACTGGCTTTTATCCATTTGCTTTTAATCCCTTCAGAGAACCCTAATGGGCTTATGAAGGAGGACTTTCCTTTACAGACATCCTGTTGACTCTTCCCCATTGGGAAGAGATCATATTCATCCATGTGTCTATTAATTCTGTTCTTTATTAATTTGCACTTACTCTAATTCTCACCAGAAACTTCTTTGTTTCAAAAGCCAGCTAGATTCTTGTTTTCAGGGCTACAGTCCGATTCTAAAGGGAGGGTTTAGGGAGGAAGCAAGTTACTTGGAGGCAGGAAGAAAGACAAGGACCTTCTCAGTTTTAGTACTGATGATGTAAACATATTTGGGAAAACAGCTGCTCTATCTTCTTATCATTTAACATCTAGCATTAGAAACTCAAACTAGTGATAAAGGTAGTTGCATAGGATGAAAGTTCCTTTTGAGAGACTCTTTTTCAAAACACATATTAATCTCATTACAATCAGCAACAACTCTGGCATCACCAAACATTGAAAATTATGATTAGAAAGTGGAAACAAAATCAGGAAGTTTTCATTCTTCCTGTATTGAAAATGTATTGTGAGCTATTGTGTGTATTTATCTGTGAATCTGACACCTGCAGAATGGCCTCACAGCCTGAATAAACAAATAGTAAGCCAAGACTTATGATCTAAAATCCTTCATGAGAACTTTCATTTTAGATACAGATTGGTATTGGACTCCTTATGTTTCGGTCTTTTATGACAGTTTATCTTTTCTTGCTGCATGGGTTCAGCCCTGCTAAAATGCAGAGGACATTGGTCATCTAAACTAAATGGAAGACAGAAAAGATGCTCCTAGAATGATGAAGACCTGGATAAAATGGCCAGAATATCTTTTACATGTGCAGTTAGGTGTAGTATAAATAAATAAAACCTCTGTACTGAAGGGCAAAATAAAAAGAAAAACAAAAAAGACTTTTCTCTGTTGAGATCTTTTACTTCTCTCTCCAAGGTAGGAGAGTGTTTTTCTTACTTTGTCACGGTGATTTATTTTGCAACACTAAGCTAAAATTTGCAGAATGTTTGAATGCAGTTTTTAATTTCATTGCCCCTAGGAGCGTGCTGGGGATGAGCTCTTCTTAACTTGTCAGACGTAGCTAATATTAAATTTATTAGCAGCATAATAACACAGGACCTGAGCTGTTTGTTTTCTTCAGTATAATGATGTTAGCAGACGTGTAGTGACTCATAACGCTAGTCCCAAACATGTCTTCTCTGCAAATCTATAGGGTCTCTTTCTGATTGTGGTGCTACAGCAATAGTTTATGGAGAATATCTGGGAGGACATCCATCAGTAGAACCTATTAGAAATCTAATGCACAGCGGCAGGTGGTGTAGCCTAAAAGTCCTGCTGTGGTGCTTTTAGCAGTCTCATAACAAGACACTTGAGAATCCAAGTATTTTATACCAAATCTGGAACGACCCAACGCCGTCAGAGAGGCAGATCTGCAGGCCTCCGATGAAACATTGGTAGTGGAGCGCCCTAGAAGGAGCAATACAAGCTGGGAAACACTGATGCTCAGACGTGGTTTATGCTCTGCGACACGTCAGCTAGCGTTATGCTGTGCATCTGGGGGATGTCTGACAGAAGACTTCGTGAACAGAAGAATATGTTTATACATTAATATTGCTCATACAAGAATTGTTGTGTCCGGACACGACCCAGAGCTCGTTGATGTCGCTGGGGACATTTCTTCTGCCTCCAGCGATTTCATCTCGGCCTGCATGTTTGTTTAGTGGGCATGCAGACTGGGTCTCAGATACTTAATGAGCGCTTGAATGTGATACAGTCTACAATTCAAAGTGAGCAGGAGGTGCATCGCGTGACTGTCTACAAGCTGTTTGCTCTGTAAATTCATGCTGTCTCTTCCACATAAATAATGCTGTAGTTCTGTAATCTTGCAAAACTGGCATTTTAATATTCCTTATTTTCAGCATCACTGCAATGATGAGCCTGATTTTTACCAGCAATGTAATAAACAGGTATTGATGTCTTTTAATTACTTCCAAGATAGTTTGGTAACATTTGTCTTTGCTGCATTCGTATTTGCTGAAGAAGGAAAAAAGCAATTAATAAAAAGTGACTTAACAGCTTAATTCAGATAATAACCCTTTTTCAGTGGGGTTTTATGTACCTAGAGAGATTTTTTTCCCAATACATGTTGTCAGCTTGCTTGTTTGTTTAACCACCTTGCTGATCGCTTTATATTTTCGTCTTTGGGATTTCGAAGTCTGTGGATGTATAAGAGTGTCTAGCACCCTAGCAATAACTGTGACTGATGGATGTCTATAATTTTAAGGGTGAAGTTAGAAACTAAAGAAGCAATAATTTCCAAGGGAAACCATAAAAAAAGTTTTCCTTCTTCCCCTTCTCTCCTGATTCCTCAAAAAAACACTGAGGTAGCATGTGGCCTGTATAATCTAAGTCAGCTGTAAAATTCCATCTGCACAGCTTAATTACTTACTATGGAGACTACAAGAATGTATAGAAACAAATTTGCCTCTGTTTATAGAAGTAAATAGTTATTTTACGTCTTTTGACAAAATGAGGTATCTTTCTGCTAAATGTCATTTTCAGTTAATAATGTTACGCTACTGCTTGCTCATCAGGTTTCTTTTTTATTGAGGGTGCTAAATTTCTCAGAAAATTTAGGCTATAACATTAAGTTACCAATACTTGGTAACTTAATTTACCTTTTTTTTTTTTTTTAAGTGATAAAGGAGCTTCTGAAATTCTATTTGATGTTCACATTATGATTGGTCAAATAGGTTTGATAATTGAAATAGCTATGTAAGACATTTAAGGACCACTACAGGAAAAACAAGGAACAAGTTCAAAGTCCTAAATAAAAATTCCAGTCCTGAACTTTAATTGTTAGGAAACTTAGCAAAAGGGAACTCCATCCAGTTGCCAGGTTAAATTTAATAACGGGCAGTTATCCATTTTTTTGTTCCAGTACTGTCATTTGACTTAAATCTGGCTTTCTTAGTCTAGAAAATCAGTTATTTTAAGATAAGAAGCTATTAGGTTATCTGGTATAGTGTACCTTTGGCAAAATTTCCATTGCATTATCTCCATTTTCTCTTTATCTTCATGAGTTCAATTATACTTTTCTTCAAAATTAGTTCTTACCCTTTTTCATCCTGTTGAGATTATACTTATGATCCCACAGTCATTTTAGCAATATTTTTCTTGGCTTCTTAAATATAAGTGCTGCATTTTCAACTGTCCAGGAGTATGGTACTGACCCCCATTTTGTTAGAAACCTTCATTCTGACACCACAACTTTCAGTGCTAATCATAGGATGCTGGGGTGATGGTATCTGACTCCTCAGGTAAATCTCACACATTCTTTCCTTCTGCACCCGTTGTTCCATACCTTCTTTACGACTTTCTGTCCCAACTTTGACCCACTGGCTGGCACAAGGGACAGCAGCTCTTAGTGGTGTTTCCCCTCTGGCTCTGGGTTGCATTTCTTTAAAGAGAGTGACTGGATGAGATGGATCCCTCTAGAGGCAGGGGGAGACGGTTATTTCTCAAGGGATGAAAAAGCTTTTTGAAGGGAAAGAAGCTTCCAGATGGAAGTAGTGAGTAAGAAGCTGGGAGTTCAAGGAGAGGATGTGGAGAGCTGGAAACTGATGATCAAGCCTCAGAGGAACAGAAAGAAAACTTCCCCAGGACCAGAAAGGATTGCGCATTCCAGTTTCTTAGACTTTTTAGTTCCTGCAACACAATTATTTAGTGTGCCTGGCCCGGTCAGAGTGCCAGTTCCATTTAGAAAGCATTTAGGAGCTGTCACGGATGGAGTGATGCACTTCGCTCATATGGGAGAAGTAGCAATATGTTTATTGATATAAAACAGTGGTTTAACAAAGTTTAATAGTAAATGCAACAGAGGTTTAGCAGGATTCAATGGGAAGGGTCACTTGATATTTACTGCATAGAGGACAGGGTCAGACAAAACTGTCAGGGAGACGCTCCCATTGAGTCATGAGTTTCAGAAAGGACCCCTTTGTGTTCTAACCTCCTTCTCAGGGAGCAGTTTAGGTGTGGCTGGATCCAGACTTAGTCCCAGACTTGGTCAACGCTTTATGTCTAAAGGATTATATGTGCACAATCAATCCTTGATATCAATTAGCTAAGATTTCAAAGTTTCAGTGCGCTTATTCCCAATTCACTTACCGAGTATCTAAAGCAATCAGGATTCTCTCAACCTCAAGAAATAACCTGGAGAGGCGTCCGTACTCAAGGGGAGATCCCGGTGTGCAGCCGCTGCCATGCAGGAGAGTCCCGGAGGCTGGAGTGGCATAGCGTCACCTTTCCCAAGCAGAGTTTATCCAAACCCTGCATCCCAAATATCCTTAGGGCATGCTAGCCTTTTTTAGGCCCGCTCGAGGCAGCATCCTTGAAACTCTTTCTAGCTTGACAGAAAAGCTGATCTACTGTGTGCTTTCAAACCAGTGTTTTAAAATACTTTCTTTTCATTCCATTGTCCATATTTTTATTGTTTTGACAGCAAAAAATGAATTTGTGGGAAGGAAGGCTAAAGGATCGTTACAGAGACTTTGAATATGCTAAGAATTAATGGAAAAACATGTTTTCTCTCAAAAATTGTTTCATATTTTAGTCTCTTCAACTCATCATCTGGGTTTGAAATTACTTTTTTATAGCAGTGGGTCTCCTAGTTTATAAGGGGTTTTTTAACATTTTAAGCATAAATTATGGTTTCTGCATATTAATACTTCTATTAAGTATATTCTGTTCCATAAGTCTTTATGTCATATTAATCTCATTAGAGCACTTCCTAAATAAAGTCTGAAGGAATGTAATTAACATGTGCCATATGTTTGTTTTCTCAACCTCTCTCCCATAGGGAAGAACGAGTGCAGTGGAATATTTTTCTTCTCATATAATATAATTAGACACAAACTATTCTGAACTTCTATAGGAGAAGGAAAGATATTACAAAAAATTGTCTTTCCCTGACACCAGAAGTTTTTAAAGTCTGTAAAAGTCTCTGGTTTACGTTATTCAGTCCCCAGGCAGTTCCTGTCTGAAGCCTATTTCCTACACAGGTGAGCTGCATTGCTTTTGCCAGACCAATAAGGCTGGTGAGCCCAGCTTACCTCAGAATTATGGGCAAACTTTTTTATATTAATACCACTCTGAGATACATATAGATAACTATTTGCATTTCTTCACAATAGATGGAATCACCCGCAAAGTTCCAAACATTGCTAATTGAAGATCATAGCCTCCTTGAACAGTGAGAATATAAACGGTCTGTCTTTGTAGCATTCAGTCTACACTTACATCTTTGACAAAAGTCCAGCCTAATCTCTACTTGGTTTAAGTGTTAAGTATTACATTATTCAGAAAAATATTCCCAAATGCAATAAGAAAATTTAAACACGCTGGCGTGTCGTGCTTTGCTTACCTGCTTTAGTTTAGAAGGTAAATGCTGCAATTTTTGTAATATAAAGAGTTTAAGACTCTACAGTTATTTTATTGAACCAGTTGGACAAACCCACACTTATACAACATTGAAGTGAACAGGAGAGCAGAAAGGTAAGAGTATTATACCCTAACCCTAAATGCAACACTGCTGGGGAGAAATTCAGCCATGATCTTATTTAAAGACTGTTACAGCTGCGACACTGTCACACGATGCAGGTAAGTAATTGTGCTCTGCTGTGTGCTGCTAACAAGGGTTAGCATGGGGCTGAGGTCTCGTAAGTTCTCTCTTCCCCCAGACAGACCAACGCCAGATACCTGAGTCTAATTTCATAAAATGGCAAATATCACCTAGTCCAAGTAACATTTTCTCAGTGTTTTTATATTGCTACTTTGTCTCTTCTTCACCAGCTTCAGCAAGTGATCCTCAAGCTAAATATTGAAAAGAAAACCCCATGTCTTTTAGGAAAGGTTGCAATGCAGGAAGTGTAAAGAAGGAAATACAGGAACTTAAGGGTTTGAAAATCCACCAGCTAGAATTACTCTATTTGTTCAAATGGTTTTTTTCTCTATCCCTGTGTTTAGATCCAGCCCACAGTGGAAATCAATGAATTCTCAGAGCTGACAGGTTTGCTTCCACTGTTGCCTGTAGACAGAAAATGGGTTGGAATTAGACGCGTCATTGAAACAGGCTAACATCCTCCCCTGGCTCATGTCCAAATGGGTTATTTGAACAAAGGCAGAGAATTGTGAAAACTATTACTGTAAGAACAGGCTTTATGACAATAGGCTTACTTGGATCTCCATCTTCCTCAGCATTTTTGTCTCATCTTGCTTTAATTCATTGCACATTTATTTCTTTAACACCAGGAACTGCTTTTTCTTTCTTTCTGTCAGCACTGCTGTCACTGTAATGGTTGTTCCCAAGCATCGCACATATTTTCATTTACAGCTAGGACCAAGGATTTTAGGACTGCAATTTTTGTTTTCCGGTCTTTCCTCAGAGAACAGTAATTTTTAATCTGATCTATAATGTTCTGGTACCTACAACAAATGAATATTAAATATTTATAGACTTAAATTTATTGCAGATCAGCACCTCCACTGAGAGAATTTCAGGTAGTGCAGAAAAATGGTTTTTAAAACCATGGCTTTAGTGACTTTGCTATCCACATTTATTCAGTTGTCTACCTTACTAATCCTGTTTACTCAGTTTGCATAGTCATCCCTCTCCCTATTATGCTACTTTACCTGATCCAGTTTAGTACAACTAGGCTTTATCAGTTTACCATTATTACTCTCATTTTCCATCTGCTTTCCTTTGCCACCAAAGAACATCTCATTATATCCATTGCAATTAAGCAATTGCTATTTCATTTCAACTGCTTGTCTTTTCTAAGCAATTGATTGACATTATTAGATACCAGCAATTAGCTCCTACTTTGTTTTTAACGATTATCCTCTGTTCCTGCCATGTTCTGATTGTCATCTAACTGCTGCTAATTATTTACTATGAATCACTTATAACTACCATTCTTTCCCAATACCTATCTTTTGCCACTCAACTTTCAACATTTTACTTCTTTGGAATTTGCATTGAACTTTTTTCAATAGCTACTCCCAATCTTTCACTGCTGTCAGCTCCATGGATCCTTACCTGAAAACCCTTTGCATTGCCATCTTAAATGAATGCAGAATGGAGTTTACTTTATTTGCTGCATATAAGTACAGGATAAGTGATACAGTGAGTGTTATCTGGCATCAGGGTATTATTTATATAAATGTATATAAATACCTGAAGGGAGGGTGCAAAGAAGAGGGAGCCAGGCTTTTTTCAGTGGTGCCTAGTGACAGGACCAGAGGCAATGGGCACAGACTGAAACACAGGAGGTTCCCTCTGAACATCGGGAAACACTTTGTTATTGGGGGAGTGACCGAGCATGGCACAGGTTGCCCAGAGAGGTCTGGGAGTCTCCGTCCTTGGAGATAATCCAAAGCTGCCTGGACCTAGTCCTGGGCAACCGGCTCTGGGTGGCCCAGCTGGAGCAGGGGGCAGGACCAGGTGATCTCCAGACGTCCCTGCCAACCTCAGACCTTCTGTGATCTTGTAATCAGCAGATATTAATTAATCCTGTAGACCATCTCCAAAACCAGCACTTTTATCAGCAAACTTTCTCCCTTCCCTAAAATTTTCACTCTTCCTTATGAAAAATAAAGCACCCTAATTGCATCTCATTTCCAATACCTTCTTCACCTTATGTTTCTTTTTCTGACTCATTTAAAATACTTCAGAAATATTCATCATCTCAAAATATTGTTTTGTTCCCTTTTTGCAGGGTGAAACTCAGGGAGCTGGAAGTCGAGTGGAAAGTAGTTAATGTGGCAAGAGTTTTCCACCTATTTCACGCCCAGTCAACGTTTCAGATATCAAAGTATGTTCCTTTTCTACTTATTTCTTATTCCCCTTTGGCACATTGGACTTGGTTGCTTGGAGGTCTGTGCTTTAACGGTCTTCTTTCCTGACAATTATATAATACAGATTGCATTGGGTATTATAAAATGTGGTACCTGGCAAACTGTGGTTTAATAGTTTGGGGTAAAGTCATGTAATTTCTTAGCTTTCTGATTCTGTCAAGACAAAAGGAAGGATGAGTGGAATCAAACCGTAGCAATAGTTAGGTTAGAAAGCTACCTTTGGCATCAAATATGCTTTCAGAAGGTTTTCTTTTTGATGCTCAACTCCATGGTGCATATAGAATATATGACTGAAGACAGGAACTTTTTTTTTTCCTATGAGTGTGTCTGATGGTCAAGAACAGTCTTGATAAATTCCAAAGAACATTCCTGTAGAAAGTGCTGATAACCAATTTTCTCATTTGCAATAATGCTGCATTACCTTTGACACTTTCAGACTGAGCTTTGTCAGTGGTTATTTATTAATGGCAGGAAACTGAAGTCACAAGGTTTGGTTAAGACAGTAACACAGAGAGGAAATATGGCTAAAAACTGAAATGACAGGACAGAATTGCTAATTGTCACAGAACTGTAATGTAAAGTGAGCACAACAATGTTTTTTTCATTGTATTACTCAATATCTAACTGTAACAGTCACACAGTGAAATTCTGCTCATTTTTTGTTTGCATGCAGAGCTCTAACATAGCACTGAGATATATCACAAAATAAAATTACCAAAGCATATTAATGTTTCCTCCTACTCTTAATGTTTTTAATTTGAAATTGATTTCCCTCTGAATACAAATATGTAAACTTCAGTCCCTGCCTGTGATTAATTTCAAATGCTTTTTTAATTGACAAAGTACAATGCAGTAAAGCAAATTTTTGTGATGCGTGGTAGTGGCAAAACATTACACTATTAGTAATTTAATATGACTGACATATTTTCATTCAACCTTAGAAAAAATAAGTAAGGGGGCTCTGTGGTTCTGCAGAAATTATGACTCTGTGCCCTGGCAGAGCTCTCAACCTGAAAGAATACTTCAGAGTGATACAGAAGCAGAAAGAGGAAAAAGAACATAGAGCTGGAGACTTGGGTGGAAGATGCCCCCCCTTCTGTTTTTATCTTTAAAGAAGGTGTTTAGAAACTTTCTGCAAAGCCTCGCTTTCTGAACACTGTATTCTCTGTCTGCCAACTGACCCAGAGGTACATCATGAACAGCAGCCTTATGTCTGGGAGAACGAGGGAAGGATCTGGGAAACAAGCAAGAGCTTCAAGGAAAGACACTGTAATCTCAAGGATGACACATTTAAAATAAAAGGTATTTCCTTTCAAAAAAAAAGGCATCTCTAACTAGAGTGTGTGACAAAACACAGGAACAAGGTGAGGTACCCTGCTTAAACTCTGCTCGTCCTCACTGGATTTCTACATCCACGTGTTTCAGATGAGACCAAAGATCCATACAGTCCAGTATCTTGACACCAGTTAACAGCACATAGGAAAGAAAACATAGCAGAAAAGAATAAAGATGGAGTGCTCTTCCACCAGAATAAACTCACAGTTTGGAAATCAGGAACATTCAGAGCCAGAGGCGATGTCCCGTATCTTGCTCTGAGTGGAGTTTTCTTCCAAGGGTTTCTACAGTTGCTCTCTAAACTCACATGTTACCATCCACAGCATCCTGCGGCAAGAAGTTCCACAGTAGAGCAACCTTTGCTATGAAGAACCACTTACTTTTCTCTTGTTCTTGCCACATCTTCAAAAATTTAATATCCTCTTCTCCACTGGAAGAGGCAGGGAATGGTTGTTCCATGTTTACCTTTTCAAAGCTGCTCGTGATTCTATAGACCTCCGTCATGTAGCACTTCAGTTGATTGCCAGGGTAAAGTTCATGTGTTGATTGCATTTGTTATGAAATAAGATAAGAAATGGGAACACTGTGAGAAAAAGGCATAGGAAATGC
Organism: Buteo buteo; assembly: GCF_964188355.1. Lineage (NCBI taxonomy): Eukaryota > Metazoa > Chordata > Aves > Accipitriformes > Accipitridae > Buteo > Buteo buteo. Next base: position 27,717,669 of record NC_134190.1, on the reverse strand, counting down.
TTTTCTGCCTTCCAGTCAGTATGCTTATAACATCAATTGATATTAAAGCTGAGGTCCAGATAAACTTATGTCAAGGCCAGAGTGATGTTCCAAGCGTGTAACATGAAAACTGCAGAAAAGACTCTTTCTCACACTGATTCCAGCTATGAGCACTAACTGTACTCTTACGGAAGACAGTTTGTGACAAATTTCTTGAAGTTGTCCACCATGCAGGAAGTTCTTCGGCTTCTTCCTTCCCATCCCACTTTTTTACAGAAAACTTATTGCTGATTCTTCTAGGAAAAAAAAAACACTGCCTTTTATTACTTTCTTTCTGCACAAAGAACAAGCAGAGTTAATTGCAAGAATAAAAAGTATAAATCTCTTTTTTATTTTTGCATGAGACAGCAAATGACTCCCATTTGCTGAAAAAATGACAATGCTGTGGGCCAAATGGACTCCAACACAATATTGATTAGGACTATTATAGCCCATCAAGGACTAAATGGGACAGCAATTTCAAAAACGCTCTTGTATTTTGTGTGATAGAAAGAGAAAGACAAATGATTTGGCACAGAAACAGCCAAAGTAACTGGCATCGCAGATGAAAATTACAGACATTAATATGGATATGATATGGCCAAGGAAACTATGAAGAAGAGATTTACAAATAATTTTATTTAGTTAATTTATTCTTATATAAGTATTTGCATGAGAATTAATTAATACATTGGAAAACACTTTTAAAGAAAGCTGAATGAACATTCAGAGGTTCTGTCCAACCTGCTGGAATACTCCCAGCTCCTCAGAGCTGCACGAAGCCTTCTGCCTTCTCTTTTCATGCGCACATCACCCTGCAGGGACCACAACATCCATCAGAAATGCTACAATGCTTCCAGAATGGCCTCGGCTTCTCCTCCGCTAACAAGTTTCACGATTGCTGTGCAGCGAGCCGGGGCTTCCACCGCACCGCTCCTCCTCCTGCCCCTTCCCGACTCTCCCCCCAGGCCGGCGGGTGCCCTCAGCCTTGACTCCAGCCACGGGCATGAGGTGCTGGTGGGCTGGAAGGACCCACCGCCTCTGTCTGGAGCCCAAAGCTCCCAGGGGTCGCTGGTACGAGCAGTGGCTGAGGCCTTTTCCCAGCAGTAGATGACCCTTCCCGCTCGGAAGGCGATGCTGCCTTAAGTTGGTTCACATTAAATCGGGTGACAGACAACAGCCTTCTTCACAACGTGAGGCGGGATATTTCTTGCAACAGGCACCACTAGTGCCATCTAGCCCGCTCCCTCAAACTCTCACCTTATTTGCGTCAGCATTGTGGGGACTGTTGCCTGTTAGAGGCTTTTTGATTTCTACTTAGTACAACTGCAGTCACACATGTCGTAAATTACTTTTCTGTACTCGCTGGCGGTTCTGAACTGCTCTGCTTTGGATATCAATGCACACCGCAGCTGTGTCACTCATTTGCGCTCTGCCTCCACCATTCCCTGCGAGGAGGTAGCACTGCCACTACAAAGTACTTCTTTGCACCCTCTGAGATCAGCAGCTGTGCTTATTATTGCAGAAAAAAAGAAATCTTTGTTCATCTGTATTACAGTCTGATAAGATTTGCACAAAACATCTAAAAAGCTGTTCCAGTTTAACAAAAGCCTCGATCTCATTTATTTCTCTCTAATTATTATTTTATCCCTTTTCAGCACACTACTAATTCTCTGAAGTAGCATGGCAGTTTGCATATAACAAAGTATTATATTTATTATGGGCATAGTAGGTTCTGTCCATTAAGAGTATACTAGCTCTGTGTAACTGTCAGCCTTGCCCTGTTCCACAACAGCAGTCTTAAGTGTAAATTATTGGAGATGATTGGAGTATGAACTATTGCTGTCCATCTTCTCACAGAACACAGTTTGACTCTGTGTTTTCACCAAGACCGCTGTGGCAAATAAATAATGATATTAGTTTTCAGATCACAGATTTTCTTTCCACGAAAGGGAGTAGAAGTTCAAGATAAATACTTCTCTTGATCTAAAAACAAGTGCTGCTGTTAGCTACTTTCCCTTCAAATCAATATGACTGATACCATATAACCAGCTAAGAGCTGAAGATACAACCCAAGAGGTGCCGGGCTTTATACCTTTTTTAGATATCGGTTAAAAATCAATAACATTTGGAATTATATTACTTAGGAAAGGACAGCCAGTAAAGAACAAAGACAGGGTCTGCGTAACAGCCATAGCAAAGATTTGCTGGATCTCCTTAGAATAGCTGAGACAACACTGCTGCTAAGCTCTGATTTCATGAATACCCAGGGAGAGCCGACACGTTGTTTAGATTACAACTTACAGACACATATGTACACAGGTTTTTGGACACTTTCAAAGATAACCACCTTCTTACAGTGTTACTTGAAAATTATAAAGGAAGCTAAAAGCTGGCTCAGTAATTTCAGTTAGGAGGTACAATTCATAAGGAGATAGAAACCATTCACACAACATAGGAAATAAATAGCACAGAAAGATTTTAGAGCAATGCCATGAGATATATGGAAAAAGAGTTAACAATTGGCAATAGGACTGAGACACAAAATCCGTATCTGCTCCACAGATAGGCACAGAAGATCAAAGAGGTAGTCAGTGCTCTTTGCCAAAATTAAATCGCTGATAAATTCTATGGAAGAAGCAAGCTACTTCTAGACTAATCTTACCATCTTACTAGTAAGACCTGACCATCTTAGCACAGAAAGGCATTTCAGTGTCTCTAGAAGACAAACACATGGAGTGCTATGAGCGTGGGAATCGCCTCTCCCTGGAGAGCGACGGCGCCTGGGCTGCCGTACCTGACCGGAGCAGTTTAGAGGAAAGCGAGGGGATTTCCAGGTCACGGTTCCCCTTAAAGCAGCTGGGCCACATGGTATTGCTCTACTGTGTCCTCCGCCGAGATGGAGGCAATTCCCCCTTAAATCCCGTATGACAGAGAATTACCCCCAGCAGACTTTTGGCGGTTGTCTTCAGCAAAAGGCTTGTGCCACAGTGGTCTTCTGTAACTTTGTTGTACCCGAAGGATAGAGTTAGAAGCAATACTTCTGAATTCTGCCTAAAGAGAGGAGTTGGGAAAAGAGACTTTAAATCTGTGTTAACGTTTCTCCCATGAATTAATGACGGATGTTGTGCTTTCTGGAACGAGTAACCCAGAGCTGGAATCGCCAGCTTTAAAGCTACTCAAAACCTGCACGGCTAAGGCTCCAAGCAACCTAAGCGGAATTTAAGTTTGGACTAAACTTCAAAGCTAGCCCTACTTTGAGTGGAGGTTGGATCAGATGGCCTCCAGAGGTCCCTTCCAAACTGAATTATTCGTGATTCTGAATGTAATTTCTGGGTGGTAAAAAGGTTATATTCTTTTAACATACACTTTATATATCTTTAGTGTCAAGCTTAGTAATTCCTGGCTCAGTTAGAAAAGTCTCTGTGGTTAATTAAGAACTGGCTGGGGAGCTATCTCAGGCCTTCCCTAAACAGACCGGACAGTTTGAGCCTTTTACAGAGATTTTTTTTTTTTTCTTCTCACAGCTGCTATTCCAGGCATTAGAATTGAATTGTAACTCACAAAAGAGGTAAAAAAATAGAAAACAGAATTTTTAAATAATGGGTTTTTTTCTAGTCACTAGTATATTATATACTAGTTGCTAGTTTAATAATTGCTTCTCCCTCGAGGAAACAGCTGCATTACAGCTCATGTCATAAATTTACCAGTTTTCCAGTTGCTCATGAAGTGTTCAGAGGGAACAGGAGAGGGAAAAAAAAGAATATTTTGGAGAATATCCTTACAGAATGTGTCAAATCTTTCTTATAGTTTCACCATACAAAATATAAGGGCACAAAAACTTTCCCCTCTTTCTTCTTTTTAGCACCTGATTGTCTTAAAGAAACAACTCATTTATCAATTCCCCCCTTCAACCAAAGATGCCTTTTCTCTAATTTTGTACTTTTTTTTTTAAAGCATGGACTTTGCTCTTTATCTCAAATGTAGACTGACAACCTTTTGGGTTAGTGAGTTTAATTAAAGACCGACTGAATTTCTCCTTGCTTCCTTACTAAATGACTATTGAATGGCTTTGTCTGGGTGTGAACCTTATCTGCTCCTTTCCTTTCTCATGTTTAATCAATCATTGCCTGAGTGTAAATGCTGAGAATGGCACGTGTATCCATCATTCTGCTAGTGCTTAACTACATGGGCTCTGAAATGCTGGAGGGAGAAAACAAGTGACATCCAAGTAATATATATTATACAGTCTCTCTCTTTGACAGATATTAATTACCTGTACAACAGTTTGCTCTCTAGTTGATGGTGTCTCCAACCTGGGGTGAGATCTTTTCCTCTGTTAGAGTGAAGCAGGGTGAAATTCCACTCAACTTTCAACAAGATTAAATGAGATGAGTGCTCAGGGGAGAGGTGGGATGCAAGAAGTGATTATGAATTGCAATATTTTACCGATCAAGTTAAAACCATAAGCAGTGCTCTCAACTCTGCATGATGTGGCTGCTCTGCTCTTAGCAAACCAGACAAATGAAATGGTGCACCCCATGAAAAACCATGCAGAAATCCCTCCTCTTCCTCACGTCTGCTTCCTTGCCCTGCCACCTTCCAGTAGCATTGCACTCTCTCGATAGAGGGTGTGTGTGTTGGATTTTGCAGTTAGTTTTCCTTCCTATTAACATTTTAACTCCTTTTCTCTCACCTGGTAATAAAAAGCACATTCATAATCCCAGTTAATCTAGACTGCAGAGTCAGTTCTTTCACAGATGTAATTTGCATGCTTAAACTAGTGGTTGAGTTTTGCACGGAATACGTTCACAAGCACTGGCTCTCCATATGTCCTACATTTGCAATCACAACTTCTTAGTTAAAGAAATGGTTACATTTGTAAACAATTCTAGCAAGTGGTGCAACGTGGAATATCTGATGAATGCCTTGATTTCATTTGTAATTGTCATGCATCCTGTTCGGAGAACTAATGTTTGTTTTTGTTGAGTATCATCCTAATTATTTGATTCACTTCTACCTTTCCAAACATTTGTAATCATTTCAGCTTTGGAAAGTCTCCTAATAATTATCCCTTGAGGTCACTGTAGACTGTAATGTGGAAAACTCTGAATAGTACTAGACCCAGAATGACTTTTAAGGAACCTCCACAAATATCAGTTTGGTCTTTGGGTCTCTAAGTGCTTTCTTTAACCAATTTCGTATTCTTCTGATCTGTGAACCTTTAATTTTCATATGTTGTACCCTGCAAAACTGCAGAAACTGTCTCGTTAACATTAATAATCCATAGTTGTGTTATTATTATAACATGAATTATAATTATAAAGTTTCGTATCACACTTATTTTTTATTACTCACCAAGGCCATTACAAGTCTCCTTGTAAGTGAAGTATTTTATCCTGAAGACCAGACATTGACTTGAGCAATCACTCACTCCGTCGAAGACCCTCTCTGTTCAGGGGATGTCCTTAGGCACTGTAGATTGCCTGCTTTAAAAAATAGATTTAGACTGAACCAGTCATTCATACACTTTGTTTCAGAGACTGACTGAAAAACTTAGCTGTTTATTGGATGTGATTTGTGAAATACATCAGGTGATATTAGACCTGCCGAACTGGACAAGCCTTTAGGTTTTTCTGGCATGCATACCTGACAAAGGTATTAAGCATTTGATTTTTCGGAATACTGTATTTAGTGACTATAACGCAAAGCTCCTTTCCCTCTTGTAGTCATATACTCACTGTTTCTCCTCTTCCTTTTTGTTTTTTTGGTTGTTTGGGGATTTTTGGCCTGTTCTAAATCCATCAGATATTTCTTTTTGTCATTCACCTGTGCTACTTCTTTCCATTTGCTATTCATATAGTTCATTAGGATATCTTCTTGCCACTTTTTTTTGCACATCGTACTGATTCAGCACGAAAACACTTTTTCTCCATCCACATTATACATTGGTAGAAGTTTTCCCATCAGCCTTCCCAGCAGATGGCTGTTCATCTGCAGCATTTCCTTATGATTTCTTTGGACACCAAGGTTTGCTAAATCTCTTGGCAGCCTTCCTTTGACTGGACTATGGCAATTATTGGTGGTCGTCATATTCCTTCCTCCATCCTTCTCCCTTCACTTTGTTCAAATGAAAGCAATGATTATGGTCTAGCTGAATCTTGTAGCTGCAGACTGAAAATGAGCTGTCTAGCACAACTGGGAGAAACGCTGTCCCCCTCCCACAAACAAATACTGGCTCATTTCAAGTTTTGCTCGGTACTGGAATAAAATGAACAAAGAGTATTCCCATAAAACTTAGGAAAGTGTTTGTATTTTTATTTCCTTAGAGCCTCTTCTGAGTCTGCTTATTTGTTCCCTCTAACATGACATGGTTCTGTCCATGTATTTCTTTTCTCATGTCCTTGCTTTTATCTTTGCCAACATGGAGGATTTATTAGTTTGACTAAAAATAACAAATACAAGCTTTTAGCTCAGCATGAAATGTTTTCCTCTCCCTTGAGAAAAAGTACAGCTCGCTCAGCCTTTTCCCACAAAATGAATTCCCCTCTGGGACTGCATTCTGGCCAGTGATGTGTAGATTTACAGTATGCCATGTATGAAACTATCAGCAGCCTGTATTTGGAAGAAAGGACGTTATCTTAGGAGGAAGGAAGCTCTGTCCTGTTTCTGTTCCAGTGATGGGAGAGAAGGGGCACGGCAGCCCTCGCCGTGCCGGGAAGGGCTGTGCCCATGCTGCGGATCGCGGACTCACAGGACATCCCCCTCCACACCGGCGTAACGGCCCTCTTACAGCCCTCCCCTCGTTTCCTGGTGAACGTATATACCGTGGCACCGAGAAGTGGAAATGAGATGGAAAGCAGAGCACGTAAGAGCCAGGCCTACAAAAAACCTCTGTGTTAGGAAGTGGAGGAGACTCAAAGATTAAGTGATGTTTGTTCGCTACTACTTATATGAAGTGAAAGAAATTAATTGAGCAGAAATCATTGCTCATCTGAGACCTTCATAAGGCTTAAATCCTTGGAAAACCCATTAAGTGTTACTGTTTAGGAATGTTGTACTATCCTCACGTCACAAATGGGGACCCAGGGTCTGGTCAGCCTGTATACCGAGGGTTTCTCCCCCTGGAAGTGAAAGCAGGGGAGGGGAAGCTAGGGAAAAAAAAAAGTCCATACCTAAATCTCACCCTGACATGAAATCAGGATGCAACTAGGTTGGACAAGAGGGTCTGGGAGCTGGGAAGTGTTCCCATGTCCTGCAGTTTGGGTATAGCCTAAGAGTAAAATCTATAGCTTCCAAGGACCTCTCTCTGCCTTACTCGCTGACTCCAGAGGCCCTTTCCAACCCAGCAATCCTCTCATTCTGTGAAGATGCATAACCCAGCCAGATGGAAAGTACACGGAGAAAAATGGGGCTTTTGTTTCAATTCTCTTGCCTGCCGATGGGCTTAGAGAGTCAGCATCTTGATTTCTTTCTTCATTCTTAGACAAAATGAATGTTTTAATTATTTAGAAAATAAAAAAAGCCCAAACAGAATAGCTTCCAAAAGTGACTTTGAGCAACACACTGCGGCACCGAACAGCCTGGTATCTGTCTCTCAGTATGTGGGAGATATGGGTCAACTTTTTACTTTTAATGAGGCACAATGGTGATCTAAGCCCAGAATGATACTCTAGACATCGGTTTATTGCACAAAAAAAAGCACACAGCCATCCCGGCGAGTCTTGTTCTGCAGCTGTTCATTTCTGTAAGGTAGGTTTCTTGGTGTGCTTTCAACACACCAATCTTGGTTTGAGAATATCACCTATGCACAGAGAAAAGTTAGCAGTGCCATGTCTCCCTGTGCTTACAACTCTGCAAGGATTTATGAATGTTAGTGATGCCTCGGTGTTGCATTTTGACATTATTTTCTTTTCAAGTCTGGTCTGGATGCCGTATGTAAACTCATGCAATAAATCTGCAACAGGGTAAGGAACATGTCCCACATGTCAGATCCTAAGTGAACACCCTTGTCTCTGAGACATCCTCCCGGTTTGGAAAGAGGAGAATTTGCCCACCACAAACCTTGAGAAGGAAACAAGGGCACAGCATACCAGCCACAAGGAAATACACCACATTTCTTAGTTCTCCTTTGAAACACCTAACACTGAACAAAGTCATATTGTTCTGAGAAGCAACTGCCTAGATTAAAGAGCATTTTCTTCCACACTTCATAACCATGCCTTTTTCCCACTGTGAAAATAAACCAAATTTTCCTGCTTGTCTCATGAGATCTTTGGATGATGACAACAGGCTGCTCTGTAAACAGCTGTTCCGGTGCCTGGTGAATCAGAAGAATTTGGAGGTACTTCAGTGACAATATCTACATTCAGAATAAGAAAATCACAACTGTATTCTTTAAGGTAAAACTGACAGTGAAAAAGCAATTCAGCTCCAAGAATGGAAGTAAATTAGTTTCTGTGGTAGCTGCACTACAGCTGTTGTAGATGCAACACAATTAAAGTCTGAATTAGAATTTTCCATACTTGTACTTTGTTTTCATTAGGATTTATGTTTGCTCTGCTGAGTTTGTTTTAAGTAGGTGCACACGTATGGAATAAAAATAATCTGTTCAGTTGATTTGCCTAACAGGTTTAGTCAGTCTGTCAAAGGATGTCCAGTAGCCTTTCTGAAGGTAAAAGGAGGAAAGTAAATATTAACAAAGGACATTTTTTTCCCCAACTTTTTTCCTAAAACAACTTCAATAATAATCATCTATTTTAAAGCATTTCTTTGTCACTTATTGCATTGTTTTGTTTCCCTGATGGTTTGTACATCTCGAGTCTCTATCCTTTGTGAGTTCTTCTGAATAGTGGTGTTGGTCTGATTTTGCTTCCACAATCTTTTCATTAAAAAGAACAAAGCAGAGACTCTTTCTCGGCTCCTAACACTGTTATTGCTTCATTATCTACAGAGATTGGGGGAAACAAGAGCTCTCCATTGCTTACAACATGGGAAACCTCCATTCTTCAGCCATCTCACTGAGTATAACTACATCTGCAGCTGCATTCCCCTGAAGAAAACTGGAAATACTATCTGAAATGAAGAAAACAGACTTGTTTCTTGTTTGTGTCCCCACAGCATACGCCTCATGCTGTACATAGCATGCAACTAGGAGATCTGGCAGCAAAAGAGCTAATTCCTAAGAGAAGCTTTGTGCCATTACGTCACTGAAAGGCTGGACAGTCAGTGGGACAGCGCTGACGTTTCTGGCCGCTGTTCTTGGCTATCACGTAACTACTCCATCTCTTCTCCAGTACGAAGCAGTCCAAGCTGGCTTAGTTACAAGTGGAACATTTTCCATGCAAAGACTTTCCTTGCACCCGTGCCCCAATTTGCCCTCAAGCCAAGTGTGACTATCAGCAGTGGTGCCCCACTCCACCTCCAGCAACTACCAGCTCTTAGCTCAAGCATAGAAAGGCTCAACTCTATCTTTCAGTAGGTGCTCTGGTGGCATGTAAATGAGTCCCCCCATCTACTCTTAGTTTTGCTTCCTACTTCTACTATCTCCCTTGACATTGCAAATCTGCCAGAAGACACAGATTTAATCCCAGAACTCTCTTCCTCTTCCCATTCTCTGTATAACCTCTCATCTCCAGGTGTTTCAAAGTCTTGTATTTGTTCATCAGCAAGAATTAGCAGTCTCTTTGTCTTGGCATTGACCCAGGGAAACCAGTCTTTACACTGATTAATATAAGACATCTTTGGAGGCCAGTCCTGCTGGGACGCCTGCATATAGCACGTAATATGACAGGCCAAAAGGCAAACAAGTGGAGGAACCTGGTAAAGGTGTCCTGAACAGCCACAGTGGTACCTACCAGCTCTCCATAGGCTCTAGGCCTGGGCAGATGAGCCTCTGAATTAGTACTGTTACATCAGCTCCTTAAATGGTCTCTCGTGTTCATCAGGAGTAACACCTCTCACATGTATTGCCAAGCTGTTGTCCGGCCCTTTAATTATCACTGTGGCATTGAGTAAAGCTGTAGGCCATTACTCCCCTGGCAGGTTTAGGTGAGCTGAGCTCAACCTGGAAAATCCCACCTTTAAAACGCCAACAAGGTTTTAGCATAAATAATAAACCTGTACTTTCCTCTTACAAATTATCAGCTTTTCTTTTTTTTTCTTTTTTTTTTTTTAATTTATTAGCAAAAGTCAAGCTGTGCAACAAAAGTGAGTTCTGAGGTACTCTCTATATTGAGAAAAAGCATTTTAAATCAGCCTGATGCTTCCTGCTTACACAGACAACATTGTGCCCAGCTGGTATGCGTGGGAAAGTACCTTCAGAGGAGCTAATTAGAGGGCTATCTGTGCCTAGACTACATGGCACTCCGGAGCACTCTCCCGGACAAACCTACAGGGAGGATGGTTGAATTCCAATGTCCTCCAAAGTGCCAAAAACCAATTAGTGCTGAACATCGGCATAAGCAACTGTGAAACACTTGCCAGAATGCAATGGGATTTTTACCGCAGAACCAAGCAGTGCTAAATCCGCTATAATGTTAATCATGTAAAGTAAAAAGTAAGCTGGCCTGTTCTGAGTCCTCCTCTTAGCCCCAGTGTGTGTTACACGTGGGCAATTTCACATTAAAAGAGCCTGGCAGAGCAGAAAGGGTAGTTTTAATCTAGTGCCATACCAAGAAATTGCCTCACCGTACTGTTTAGAGAAAATGTCAGGCATGACCTTAAGGACTACTTTCCTCAAAAGCCACTCAGTAGTGGGAGTCACTCTTTTAGTTACCTTACTTCTTTGCCATGTTTGGAGGGACACCATAAGCGAAAACCAATCAGATGTACCAACTACAGTTCTTTTATCATAAGAAAAGGGACAAAACCTCTGCTGCTGGCTTCCTTTACACACTAAAAGTCACAATTTGGAGAATGATGGGCTCTCTGAGAGGGGAGCTGCTTCTCCACCTAAGTCAATGTTGAAGGACATTTTATTCAAATTAAGACCTGGCTTCTGGTTTGTGGTGCAACGGCGCAGTTTGTAGTGAGTCAATAGAAGTCCATTTTGTGTTTGTCAGTTCCTCTCAGCTATTATGTATAAAACCCAAGTGAAAGGATCATAAGTAAGACTGATAAAGTCAAAAGCAGTATTTAAATTTGGTTAATCAGTTGTCTGAGGAACTGCCTTGAGTCAGCAAACTGAATCTACTGTAACCCTCTACCGAAGGTTACAGTCTGAGTTATTTTGCTGTTCAGCAGGAGACTGTGCTGCTATTTAAAACAAAATGACATTTTAGTATTTCCTCAGATCATGAGAAGAAACAGGTGTAATCAGTGGGTTTATGCAGGTTTTCTCTGGCTCTTTACACCCTGGTGATGGTATTAAGGTGATGTCTTTACATTGCAGAAGTAACAGTGAACCAGCCCGTAACATTTCACGATGCTGCCAGGCGGGTTCCTTCTTCATCTTCTTTGTTTACTTGAAAAAGGCAGAGGATAGAAAAGCAGCTGAAGGTGAAATACAAGAAGGGCACTTTGCTTCGCTTGCTTCATGCAAAGACAATTTACCTTCCTCCTTCCAGGGTTTCACAGGAGAGAGAAGACCTCTCCAGGGCTCGCCGCGGGTTGCGTGTTAGCGGCGGCTCCTTCGGTTCGTGTGCGTGCAGGGGTACACGCGCCTGCGGCAGGAACCCTGGAAAACCCTTCCCATTTCAGGTCTGTCCTGTACTCTCTCCTTTTCCTCGGATATTTATTTAGCTGAATTAGCTTTTAACAGAAGTTCAGATTCTGTTTCAAGTTAGTCCAAACATGCCTGTTTTTATAAATAAGTCATTCCAAATGCAGCGTCTGAATTTTCAGTGTTCTCGAAGCAATTCTTTAGCATAAACAGTCCCCACAGACATACAAACAGTTCTTAACAATTCAGAAGAGAGCGTTGTCTGTCTTTTTTTGAAGGTCTGTTGCATAAACAATGCCTTATAGCCAGCTGATCCTCAAGTGAATATAAATATTCTGCATTCAAGCAGGTTTTCCTTTAATAATTATTGAGAACGTTAACATTGTATTAATTATATTAGTAACAATGACAAACATAATATTAATTAAGTTTTTATAGTTCTAAAAAAATATTTTTGGAAGATGGATATATCTTCTCCTAAAAGTTTCCTAAACCTTCATTGTGTTTGTAAAAACAATTATTTTCCAACAAGAGTATTAAATCCTTGGTAAGGCTCAGACTGAATTTTTTTGTTGTTATGGAAAGAGGGATGGGAAAGTAGAAAAGAAAGACCTCTCTCTCTCCTAGGTTTGGATGGCATTGAAAATCTGAGTGCTGGCCCCTTTGAGATTCCCTGAAAATGATTTCTTTGTGTTCATTAAGAAGGGAGAGAGGCTTTTTGCAACAGTATCTTTCTTTTCATTAGCATTTCTTGCATGTTCTCAACAGTTCTTTAGCAGCTACACTCACAGTTTACAACTTAAAAGCCTGGTGAAACATTCTTTACGGGGATTTGTAACAGCTAGCATTCAGTGCTTTCTTTCCAATATGATATAAAAATATTTGGACTATTATAGCATATCAGAAATTCCGTAACTGCATTCCAGAGCCTACAGCTGGACCTAGAATTAATAAATAAGGATTTGCAGACAGGAAAGCTGCTGGCACTGGAAACATTAGGAGAGCGCATATTTTGTACAGGTTTCATTAATTAGCTTGAACAATTTGCTTTGAAAAGCAAGCAAACTATAAATAAATATAGGCTGTTTGATCCCAATAGCATTTATACAGATCTATTCCTTCAAATTTACTAAAAGCGTAGGAGAGTCTGTAGCCACCTGAACTTAATTGAAATAATTTTTGTAACTACTCTTCTGGCAGCAATATGAAGCTTTATAATTTGCAATCCCTTCTAATTTGCAAACTCTCACAGAGCGAAGAGACCACAATTTGGTTCCTTGTAAAATCCCAATTCAGTTCCTTGGTGTTAATGTTTACGATACTCTTTTAGTGCATGATCATATACTGCTTTGTCCGTGCCATTTCAGCTGCATAAGGGCACAGAATAGCTGATGCTTAATTACTGATGAGCTACTTGGCTCTTTTCATTTTGCAGAGTATGGCCCCAGGCCTTATTTACTGCACAACATTCAAATCCTGCTAAAGGATAAAAATATTAACTTCTTCATAGGCTCTTCCATTACAGTTGTTACTGTTGTCTCTGAATATTCCCACAAAACTCCTGAGAGTTTATTATCCTCACTTTTTTGGCTGGAGAACCAAGGCATGGATGCATTAAGGTGAAAAATAACCATTAATTTAAAGTGGCCAGTTTGAGACTCCAGGAGCCTAACTTTTCAGAACATCACCACTATAAAGCAACGTGTGTTCAAGACCCCAAACCACTGACTTGTCACTGTGAATATTTCTGGTGATGGAAACAAAAATGAAATCCTACCTCCTAGTACAGACACTTCTCTTGAAACTGCACCTTTTGCAAACGTAGTTCTATTTCAGTACCCACTGCAATTTCATCTTGAGAGGAGGACTGAATTTTGAGACTATGAAATGCCTATTTGAGGTTTGATTTTTTTTTTATGGTGCTTCAAATGTTTAAAAAGGTGATAGACTTCTTGTATGACAATGCAATCCAAAAATTAACTGCTCTGTTTAAATAATCTGAAATCACTTGTTTAATAAAAATTGGCCAATCAGAAAATATCTAATCTGAGGAATAGACATTGATTTTGAACAAATCTGTATTTCAAAATCTTCAAATCCTTTAAATAATAGAACTTCTCGCAGTCTGAGTTGTGAGTACTTGGCACTTCTGCAGACGAAACAGCACGAGCCCAGCTGTACTAATGCCTATCAGTAGATAATAAACACAACCAGGGAACACCTGTGAGAAGTCTGGGTGAACGACCTGCCCAGAATCACACTGAGAACTTTTTGGCAGATGTACATTTAGAATCCAGTCTCTTGGGTGGGTTTCAACATCCTCAGCCAGGAGACCATTATTCATTCTTTTCCCCCAATCCTTTTCCATTCTCTCCACACCTTTCAGCTTTTGCTACAAATGAAGCAGGGACCCTTCAAAAAATATGCCTATTTCATCACCCCTGCCCCCCAGTTCATCCCAAAAGTAGAATTTGGTGTGCAAAGAGAGCGTGGAATCCATTGGAAAAGAGAAAAACGTAATCTCACCATTCAAATTCTTTTCATGTTGCTCACGTACAGGGTTGATATCCTCAGTGAGCCAGGGAAACATGGTTTAGATAAAACTATTGAAAAGCAGATGGAAAGCTTATTAGAAAACTGGGTCCATCATCTGGGCTTTAAAGAAGGGTGCAGTTTGGTGTGGACGAGTGCCAACTGAAGTAGGATCAATCAGCTATAAAAACATAAACCGAGGAATGTTCCAGACCCAAGTCCTTGAGAGCTCACCCCAGTTCAGTGCCAACCTGCGCTCCTCAGACTTCCCATCCTGACTCCAGTTTGATGGCCTAACTGGTCCCACTTCACCCGTACCCAGGGTCCCCATCACAGGCCTGGCACACGCTGCCGGCAGCAGGGACGTTGATCCGCCACTGCCTTTTCCACAATACTGGCCCAGTATTTTGTCCTTCCCTGAGTGCTCTCAGCTCCCCCCAGCACAGGTTGGGTGTTGTCAGATTTGTTGGGCAAGCAAATGAGACCCCTCATGAAAATGCTGTTGCTCTTCCCAAACCATATTTCAAGCCCTTACTCCAAAACTTGAAATGAGTGGAATATTACAAGCCAACATATTGATTATTCCTAAGGGGAAAAAAATATGAATTTTTCTCTGGCCTCAGTTCCAAATGTCCCAAGGTTGTTTTGTCTGAAGCAGATCCTGGATGGACGTTTCAGCTTATCTGTAACCAAAGGTATGACCAACAGAATTGGAAGGTAACCTCAGAGCTATCCTGTGCTCCTAGCAAAACTTTATCATGCTCTCTGTTCCCCACTCTCAGAGCTTCTTAAAGAGGTATTTCTACCTTCGCATATTGTAAGTAATTTAACTGAAGTGGGAGAGGTGTGTTCATAAGCAATTAGAAAATGTGGGTTGTAAACAGTGTGACACTGATGGACATGCTGGAGACAGAAACTGGAAATAGATCATATTATTTAATGGTGACTCCTCTTATCTTGCTCTCTCCTCCTCATGGTAGAATGCAAAATGGCATTTTTCCCCCTGCCCTGCTTTCAGCTGGGATAGAGTTAATTTTCTTTCTAGTAGCTGGCATGGTGCTGCATTTTGGATTTAGGATGAGAAGAATGTTGATAACACACTGATGGTTTAGTTGTTGCTGAGCAGCGCGTGGGCTAAGCCAAGGGCTTTTCAGCTTCTCAAACTGCCCAGCCAGCGAGAAGGCTGGAGGGGCACAAGGAGCTGCGAGGGGACACAGCCAGGGCAGTGACCCCAACTGGCCAAGGGGACATTCCATACCGTGGGATGTCATGCCCAGTACATAAACTGGGGGGACTTGGCCGGGGTGAGCAATTGCATTGTGCACCTTCCTTTTCTGTCCTGTTAAACTGTCTTTATCTCAACCCACGAGTTTTGCTTTTTTTCCCCCGATTTTCTCCCCCATCCCACTGGCAGGGGGCGGGGAGTGAGCGAGTGGCTGCGTGGTGCTTAATTGCCAGCTGGGGTTAAATCGTTACTCCCCCCTGCCCCCCTTATTCATTCCTGCAAGCCTTTCCTAAGCTGATATCCCTCTGTATGTGTGCAGCAGGAATGAAAAGAGCTAATATTCACATCGGAAAGAATCAGCAGGACCCAGCTGAACTCTGCAGCCCCTTTAATTGACTTACGTTGTAAGATGACTAATTCTTGGACTTAATGTCTTGTTGAATACACAAGTCTGTTTAGTGGATTCCTTTTCTTTCTTGTAACTGTT
This sequence comes from Buteo buteo, assembly GCF_964188355.1. NCBI lineage: Eukaryota > Metazoa > Chordata > Aves > Accipitriformes > Accipitridae > Buteo > Buteo buteo. The sequence continues at coordinate 27,701,745 of NC_134190.1, read as the reverse complement.
GTGTCACAGAGAACATACTTTGGTTTCCACTTAATTTACAGACTGGACACCAACTGAATGTTAATATATCGCTGCAGTTCACCACCCATAGTTCAGCTCCTTCAAAGGCACGCCTTTCCAAAAAAAAAGGTAGCTTCTCATATATCTTGTTTGCAGTTTTATGGTATATCCCAAGGCTTTCTGAAATAATGGTAGTATGTTATTCTTCAGCCATCTTCTTACCCTTGACGGTTTCCCATGAACTGAATAAATGTTTGCATAAGCAATAAATTTGCTTATTTTTTCCCATGCGTTTCTGAGTACTTCTGCCTGCTCTGTATACTTTCTGGATGAAGTGACCCATCAATTTAAATGGCTTCTAATCTCTATCATTCACTCACTTTACAGTTAACTTATATCATATTCTTCATATACCGTCCTTGGAAGTCTAGTCACTGATTTATGAAACTTTAGCCTTTATCTTTTGCTGGAAAAAATATAAAATAAATGTTTACTATTTCTAAATCCTTGGCAACATCATAACAGTGATAAAGACAATGTTTTTGCCAGCCTCTGTCTCCCATACACGCACTTCACCAAAGTAATGTGTGCTTTCCAGTCCCTTAATACAATAGCAATTTTGTCTTTGGGAAAATATCATTGGGTTTTCATCATGCGGATTCAGTTCCGTCATCTAGTTAATCTATTACTCTTACAGAGCTATATGTCTAGATAGCATAATGAATACATATATCTATCAAAAAAGAACCTGGTGTAGGATTTGATTTTTTTTGTGCTGTTTAATGACTTAAACCAGCATATAAAGGACTTGTGATACTAAAAGTACATGGCATCATTCGTTACCAGAAAAGGTTTTGTACTCACTCCAAAGGAAACTGATTCTCTCATTCAGAAAATCTGCATGCTCAGGTGGATAATTAAAACTGGGAAAGGTGCAACATTGGACATTTGTTTTATAGCTAATCTGATAGGACCATGTGTACTTAATATTTGAAAGGAATATTCTGTTGTGTCTCTTTCATCACCTTCAAACTACCCCAAGGCTGCTGTAATCGTCTTCTAAGAGACAGTTACTGGAGTAGATCAAAGTCCCTGTAACCAGCAAAACTAGAAATTATATCAAGACATAATATTTTTAGAAGAAACTCAAACAGTATAGACAAGGTTCCATTTGTTTTTACTTCCTAGCCTATTAAAACATTTTTTATAATTTTAATATTATTCTTCCCTTCTTCTTTCCACCCACCCATAAATACATCAGGATTGACAATGGAAAAATATTTCGTAATTTGCATGAGTACAGGGCAAAGATTTCCCTCTTCAGACAGGTACAGTTTTCTGTGAACTGATTAATCATTCTTTGCAGACAAGATAAAAACTCAATATAAATGAACAAGTCCTAGCTGATATTACATCAGGAGAGACTGTTCAGTGCTCTGAGGTTTAAACTTTAATGGGAGTATTGGCTGTGATGCCAAACCCTGGCGAACACAGTAGCGGTTGGAGCACACGGGGATCAGGCAGCGAGAAGGAGAAGTCCTCTGTAGAGTCAGCAGACTTGAAGTTTGACCAGGACACGCACGCGTACCGGAGCAGGCGGAAAGTAAGGCGGCAGCAGCTGGTCTCCATGATTTATTTTGATTCACCGGGAAAGACAACAATATATTTTTAACTTTCTAACTAGCTGCCACCCACCAAACCCTGGCGGGGACAGGAGGCGGCCCTGTGGCTGGCAGGCTGCCGCTGACCCTGGCCCGGCGTGGTGTGCCTCCGGCCGGGGTATTTAGGACTTGTCAGTGGCTCAGTGCCGTGTCCATTCAATGCCCGTTTAAGAGAAGCAAATGAAACATATTCCAGTGAAAACCAATGCGAATATTTCTTTCTAGCTTAATCATATTTCATATCTTAATCTACTCTTCCTTGGTATATTTGTCTGACTACATTACAGAGCAGGACTATAGACTCTTCTGCGGTAATTGTCTGGGTTAGATTTTTTCAAAGTCCTACTCAATTCTGGGCAGTTTCAACCTCATAGACTGACTGAATTGCTTTCCTCAGCTTGATTCTCCTCAGGACGTTTACCTCCTTGGAGTAGTTATAAACCAAAGTTATTTTAAGGGGAAAAAGGCCAAGAAACAGAGAAAACAGCCAAGAAATTAAAGGAGAAGATGCATCACTTCACTTTAAGCGAGTACCTGGGTATACTTCTATCCAAGATAACTGGGCTGAAATATCACTCATCTAATACATAGCTAATGTTTTGAAATGCCTTGCTACAGGGGTTTGTGAATGCATGGGTTGAAAAAGCAACGGGGCAAAGCTGTGAGAGAAGAATCCTACCAAGACTTTTCAATCCAAAGACAGCTCTATCCCAGGAATTCCCTGGCAAGTCACTTGCTGGAGGCTGAGAGAGTGCGATGGGCACGTACCGTTTTGTGTTGGCCTTGCCCTTGTGCCCCAACCAAGGCGTCTGCTCTTGGGCGCTGCTGGAGGAGCACTGCAGGAGCACCAGGGTAGCTGGGCCTCTGGGCAGGGTCACTACAGCTGGTGTCATGGATTCAGGCAAACAAACATGCACACATTCGGAGAGAGAGAATATCGGTTTGATTCAAAATTAAACCAAGAATTAAAAAAAACCACACCATAGTCTTCACTTTCAAGGTCTCTGGTGACTGGCCAAAAGATAAGCATAGGAATGAATCATTGGTGGAAGCAGGAAGACTTAAAAAGAATCAACGTCTTCAGCCAAAGTTGATTCTTTTATTTTATTTTTTTTTAAGAAAATTGGTAGCAAACCTGGAAGGGTCTATGAAAACTGTTTGGGTTTGTTATCATTTAAATCATGTCTGAAAATTAATTCATATCCACTCTGTGTAAGATCACTGGCGTATAACTGAAAAGTCTTTATGCAAAAGGACTTGACAGGAAGGAACATAATGCAGGGGGGAAACATGCGTTGGGAATATGGCGAGTTAGCCTTAGTGATTTAGGGAATAGAACAAATAAAAACCTTAATGAAATTCACTCAAAACAAACGGACAGAAATTGCAAATACCTCTGAGAGCAGAGGAATAATACAGAGGGAACCAGAGATATCCAAGATGTATGAAGATAAAAGAAGATCCAAACAGAAAAACTGTGAGTTAAGACAATGAGAAATTAGCTGAAACTCAGCTATTCAGTCAAAGAAGAGAGAAATCTGGAGAGAAGTGTAGCATACTGTAGAGGAAAAAAGAGGTACTGAACCGAACACCCACTAACTAAAAAACCAGTCTGTTAGTTTTTCTCAGTCTGACTCTAAATTTTCATTTTGAAGTTTAGGTGGATGTTTTCTTGAACTAAAACTGAACTAAATGAAATATTTCTTCCCACCTTTCAAAATGCTTCAACTATAAACTGACATGGAACAGTGAACGTTTTAACCTTTGAAACAGGTTTACAGTAAGCTGAACATGAGCTATTTCCCTCAAGCACAATATTTCTTTTTCACGGTAGCGGTCAAGTCATGTCTGTGGAACCGTATCTGTTGATGAAGGGAAGACCTTGGCTTTAAGTAATCAACCTGGATGCTTTCTTGTTTATTGCAGAATCAGCACATGACTAGCAGGAGGAACACAGGAATCAAGACAAAATAAAACAAAGCAAAAAAAGTACAAAGACTTGCAGCTTCAGAAAACTCTGCCTTTAGTTGCCCAGCTTATGTGGGGCCCTTCGTGGCAGGACCCACTGAAGCTGACTGAACAGCACCACGTCCAGGGCAGAACTGGTGTCACCCTCGGCGTCAGCGACAAGTGCTATTTTGAAAATTTGTATTTTCCTAGTTCACTGCGGAGTTTAGTTGCGTTCGTTGCAGGTGGGTTTTCCCACACTCCAGACCCGATCGTTGCCAAGCAGGGAATGGCAGCCGAGCCAACCGGGGAATGTGCAGGGCCTGAAGACTCCGGGAAGGAGGAGCAGATCCTCGGGCAGGAGCTCGGGGTGAGTTCAGGGATCAGAGGAGGGGAGGAGAGTGGGGGAAAGCTTTGTCTCATGTGGACAAGAGGGCTGTATCACAGAGGAGCCCCCATCCAGCCACCTTTCAAGATATCCCCCATTATGACCTGATGACGCTTGAGGCCGGATTCCAAATTCCAGCAAGATCAGAGTGGCAGGAGAACACGGTTTGTCAGTAAAGATGGAGACCAACACCACCACCTCCAGCCCTCGGGAACTGCTGCATCCTAAAGTTGTTCAGCACTTGGATGATCTGTGGTTGCTGTTAATTCAACCGAGGTCATGCTCAAAACAACGGAGATGGCAGCTGAAACAAAAATTTGCATTTCTTAATCTCCTCCCCTGCACTTCCACGGTTCCTCAGGATTTGCATAATCTAGAAAGCTCAAAACAAATTATTTGCTACATAATTCAAAGCAAAAGGAGTGAAATACTTGCACCAATTTTTTCTCCAAGTTCTCAGCTGGAGAAGTACAAAGTGGAGAAACCTACACTTTTCACAAATGTTAATTACAGCATTGTCCTCTGAGCACCCTCACAAATCTTTTCATTTTCATTTTCATTTTTCTACAAAGTAAAAGTACCTTTGGGAAGTTAGGTAACTGACTTCCAGTGTGAATTAGTTCACATTCACTGGAAAGGACCGGGTCAATTATCAGCCTATAACTGGCTTTTATGAGAAATAAATGAATCAGAGCTCAACTCAAACTGCTTCTAAACCAAAAAGTTTATCAATTCAGTTCCATGATTTAGGAATCTGATTCATCAAAGAAATGGGCGTGCACACGACAGATAATTCAGTAAAGACCCAGCAAATAGCGAACGTTTCCCATTCTCAGCTAAACTACCTTTCAGACACTTTCCTAGAGCGGAGCAGAATGCCCTTACATGACTGAGGATGTATATGAAGGTACTTAGAATAAAAAGAAGACTACACGCTTACCTTCCAGTGGCTGAGAACATTACTGGCTTCAAGGACTCCTTGTAGGACTCTGTTCTTCACCACAGCATCTCCCTCCCAAACTGCCTCCCTCTGAGTGCTGTGCGCTGTCTCCAGCCCCCGTCCCTGAGGCCGTACCTGGAATTTTGTGTGGCCGCCTGCGCCTCCTCTCGCTGCAGCCTCCTCTGCGCAGCTCCGAGCAGAGGCTGGTTGCGCTGTTCCCACCTCTCACTCGCTCGCTGCCCAGATGTTCCTCTATTTTTGCAGCTGGCTATGTCACACTGCCGCTTTTTCATTTTCTCTTTCCTAACCATGTTGTAAACTCTGCCCATCTTTTCTGCCTTTTCCTATTTTATTCCTTTCAAAAATTCTATGTACGCCCCATTCTCATGTGTCCCCCCCCAAAGATCCTGTTCCTCTCCTACTTTAATACAGGTGGGGTTTAGGCCACCAAGTGCTCCATCTACCCCGTGGTCCTGCCTCTCCTCTTTTTCCATACACTTTTCCCTGTTACGTCTCCCGCTGCCTGGGAGAGAGTCCTTCTCAGTAGAGCATATTGATCATTTGGGAGAGATGAGCAGAACTGAAAGCCGAACACGTTTATTGCAAGAAGTGCCAGCTGCTGCCAACCATCACATCAGTTCTTTGTCTCGCTGACAGCCCAAGCGGGGACTAAAGCCACGGCTCTACTAAACCCTGGCAGAGGGACACCTCCTCCCTCCTCGTCCGCTCTCCTCAGTACTCCGACTGACAACGCACCCAGCAGGTTTCCTCTGAAAATGCAGTACGGTCTGAAGTGTGGAAATCAATATAAGGCAGTGATAAAGAATTGTCATCACATATATTCTAAGAAAGAAATGCCACCAAGGTTAACGTGAGGCCTCACAAACTTGGCCAAATACGTCCAGGCTGGTTTGAGGGAGTCTAAGCAGAGCTGCAGAACCGAGACTCGACGTGCTCCTGCACGGGGGTGACGGCCACGGCTCAGGCTGTCTCATCTCCAGAAATGTGCTATCAGTGTTGGGAGCATGGAAAAGAATAACGGAAGGGGTTAGCAAGCTTTGACGTGCTGATTTGTGAAAAAATGAAGGGTCAGACAGGCTGCACAGCAATTAGAAAGGGAGTATCTAATGATCTAAAAGTAGCAACATAAAGAACAAGCATTTAGGATAACTGCTGATGAGTATAACGTGCTAAATAAAGCAGCTCTTTAGACTGCCTATGCAAGGTGAGACCTACTTACATACAGAATAAACAGTGTCACTAGCATGTCTAAATTTAAAGTCATCTGTGGATGTCAAAGTGATGGCTCTTTGATAGATAAGGTAAGATAAAATACTGATATTTCCACTGTGGAAATAATTTTACAAGGCCACAATTATCCTAGCAGGTACTCTTCTAGCCTAAGGTCCCTATAGCCATGTGAACTAAACGTCAGAAAATTATTCAAAGAAGATTTATGAGACTAACATATGACCATTTTGATTCTGTAAAAACTTGAATTTCTATTACAATTATTTAGGCCAAAATTTTTCAGTTAAGAAGTCACTGATTTCTCTGATTTTATACAGATTACATTACTTAAATTGATGAGGATGCATTCTTCTATTCAAACATGAAACATAGGACGTTAGAGGGTGTCTTTTTTTTTTTCACAGTACTAAACCAGTTATTCCTAAGGGATTTACTGAGGTCATTTTGAAACTGTATCATAATTTGCAGGAACCACTTAAATGAAAATCAGGCAGAACAAAACACCTAGGGGTGCATTACTCTGGGACAATGTACAAGAGAAATAATAGACATAGTATCAGCCATTGCTGTTAGAGAGACGTGAGCAATTCACTCTTCATTCATTGTAATAAAAAGGTCCCCTAATACCCACCCCTGATGATTCTATTTTACCTAATTACTTTGTTTTATCAGCTAAGGAAAAATATATATTCTGCATTACTGATCCCATTAGTGCTTTCAGAGGAAATGTCAGGATAATTAAATTTCTCAATGCTCAGTATTCTGTCTTTCTTTTGTCAGGTCTTTCATGTACTTAACGCTATCATGCACTGCCATGCTCTTGCAATTTTAAAGCAAGGTCAGCCCCTAAGATGAAATTTTGATTTGTCTGAAGCTTTGCTTAGCAGTGACTTTGAGGCCTCTAGAAAATACGTGCATTTAATAGAACCAATAACACAGTGTTTCTTCAGATGAATAAATGCACTTTAGCAAAAATCTTTGATAACGATAACACCATCAGGAGAAACAAAATATTACCAGGTTCCAGATTTATCACACCAGTCTGACTTGTACACATGGACACTTCCCTGGACAAGTTCTGCGTAGCCACTGAAAGCTGCAGACCTCAGGTGGGCTGAGCCATGCTCTGCACTGGCCGTGTCTTAGAGAAGTGGCTGACATTAGACGGGATGAATTCAACTGAAGGTGCTCAGTCACAAATTCCAAATAGCAAACTCCAAAACTTAACCAAACCTTTCCATTTCCTAAACAAAACCGTCCGCGACTGAGAGCAGGCAAACATAGCTCAAATATGCTTGTGAAAGCTTTCTAACAAACAATTTGAGATGGCGAATAGATAAATAGAACAGACTATTTGGGAAAAATCACAAGGCATGGTAAAATATTTTTCATTTTACTAGACAGATTATGATGGATAAATACTGTTGTTCCCTTAGATCAAGTCTGGGTATCCTTCAGGTGCCCAGTAGCACCTGCATCTTCATACCTGAAGTCCTCTCTAGAACTGCTCCTGCTTAAAGCTCTGCTCTCCGTAGTGCCAGTGTAAGAATCTGGCCCTTTGTTGAGATTTATGAGGTTATTTATTTCAGCCAATTTGACATTGCCTCTATCACATACACTAAGAAACTTCATTTTCTGGGTTGGAAGAGCTTGATTCTACTGTGCTGGCAGTATCTAAGCTCAGAGTGAGAAACTAATGGATTTCTTATCCTTGTCTCTAGCCAAGATCCTGAGTGTATTTGCAACTGATTATAAAGAGTCCAGTTTTTCTGAAAATTAATTCTATGTTCCCAGTCATATCAGAGTGGGAAAATATGGAGTAAAAGACAAAAAAGCCATGAGACTCTAAGCATGCTGGCCTTCTGCCAGGAGGATGAAATTCAGCCTTGCAAGAAGGGAAAAGCTAAAGTACTTTTGGCTCATGCTTTCGCTCTAATTTCAGTAGTTCTTTATCTTTGTTTTTCCATAGTAACCCCCAACAGAAATCTATGCGCTGAAATGGAGCCTATTGAAACCATGCCAAAATGGAGAAGACAGATGTATTGATATCACTACTTAATTCAGCCAAACGATTTTGGTTGACTGCAGGGTACAGGTGTGAGAATGAAGACACTGCATATCTGCCAGTCTGCCGGCTCCCTATGATTAATGGCCTTGCACTTTCTGCTGCTTCTCGCAACTCCTAGTGTAGAACTCCTGAGGGAAGGCAAGTAGGGGCTTGATCTGGGACTCTCATCAGACTGTATGAACTCACTGACCTGCTGTTCTGGTATTAATAAGAAGTTAAAATATGCACACGCATCCATATGTACAGCTCAGTAGAGACATATTACTTGGCAAAAATGCAACAAGTATGGTCATGTAAAAAAAAAATAATAATGCTTGCAGCAATTTCTAGCAAGAAAGGCAAAATTAGCTCTTTGCAGCTACTGGCTTTTAGTGACTGAAGTATATTGAGATGGTAGTTAATTATCACTCCCATGAAGGACCACAAAGTGGAACGCGCTAACTACACTTTTCTCTTTCTCTTAAAGGTTTCAAAGAAAGCAGACCCTACAGATTCAACGCTGAAAACAGTACCCCAAATCCTACAAGAGCTCATTGGAGATGGGAGTGGGGAAGAAGGAAGAGAAGGAGGAAGCCCTTCTGCCTTAATCAATGGTCTTGTTCTTACCAATGGGGATGAAGACCAACAACAACAAAAAGGGAGGGGGAAGAGTCTGTGCATCCCGCAGGTTGAAGAGTACTACTAAAGGATTTAACGACACGGCCACCGTAGCAGGAACCAGAGTACAGCATTAGATACCTTTTTTAAATTTACACCTCACCTCCACTCAGGGCTGAATCCTTACGTGGGTAGATTTTGTTTCAAAAAGCCAGTCTGGCTCACTCCTCTCCTTCAGCACACAGGTTGGAAGAGCGCTTACAGCATCCCAGCCCCAGGCAACCTGGTAAATAGGGCACGCAGAGAAAGTAGGATGGCCCAGGACTTTAACTGGGGCGAGGACAAATGCTACTGTCCTCCTTTGAGCCCCGAGCTGCCTTGCACAAGGCGAGCGGAGCGTCTGCGCTGCGCGCTGGGTGCCCTGGGGACTCCCAGGGAGAGCGTCACAGGACAGAGCCCCCCGTGATCGGAGCCGTGAGTGGGCTGTCGCCCACGCTATCGCCGGTCTTACGATCTTCCCACCACATGCCATCCGCTGCGTCACGCCTCGTTTGCTGGTGAGCGGTTACACACTTCTGCGTGAAGTATAAGGTTCTTGTAGTTCGATGCGACACTACTTTATGCTTACAGTACACATGAAAGTGAAACTGTGTATACTCAAATCAGCAAAAAGTTAAATGCACTCTCCCTGTTTACTGACACTTTGAGCCCTTAGGCCTGCAATATGTAACTTTCCGATTGCCTTAGAGGTTTCTTTCTGAAAGCAAAAGACTGAGGACTATTTCTGTTGCTCGAGTATCAATAATGCCTTCAAGCTCTTCTATATCACATGACCTAGAGGAGAGATTCAAGTATGTTGCTAAATATTTGTACTGATAAGAATGGACTGATATGAGTCAGACACAATGAACAATTAAACTGTCCCATAAGAGCCAGAGAACAAAAACAACTTGAGGAACAGGGGCACACACACATACCCCTCACCTGATGTTAGCTTGGAAAAACTGCCATGGTTAGTTTGTTTTGGTTTTTATATTAAAAGAGGAAGCTGGTTTTGTGGAAATCCATAGTAGCTTACCTCCAGTGCAGGCCACAGCGTACTGGTGTGGCCATGGTAGGTGAAGTTTGGGGTGAGCCTAGTTCATTTATTTTCTAAATGATTAAGCTTATGTTGACACTGCATGTAGCTAAGTGATAAATCATCCTGGGTTTCCTAGGTCATGTACAGAACTTCAGAGCAGTCATTAGTTCTAATTTGTTTTGCACATTCAAGCATAAGTTTCAAAAGTAAGATTGTCCTGCACACTGAATTATCTGTATTATTGGTCACTATCATTGTGCAGTTATTTAGAACCACTGAATTGAAGAGTTGGACTGTTCATTCATGGATTCATTAAGAGCTTTTGGCAATTTTTCATTTCAGTAGGTTTTGATCATGCAGGTATGTCCTTGAAATGACATCATGGCAGAGCTGAAGATAGTAATTAAATTTCAGTCTTTTTCTGATAGCTTCAGGCTACCATCTCAGGTGGCTTTCCAGTACAGGCTACTTTAATTAGAAACCCAAAATACATTCTGAGATACCCCTTTGAAGTAAAGAGAGCAAAACCTAGTTCTTTACATTAGCCATTTCTGTTCTTTGGGCCGCTATAAATTTCTCCTCTTTATTCTGGGGCAATATGATATAAATTCCCCACTAGTGTTTCAATAGCAGGCAACAACCATGGACAACTAGACCATATCTCCAGAACTCATCTGATGAAGGACTGGCAGAAATCCCTGCACTTTTAAAGACGCAGATAACTTCTATTACTGGGCTAATTTAAAGATGTAATTTAAAGCCCTTTGAAATCACTGGAGAAAGCTCCCACTGACTTCGAAGACTGGTAGAATAGGCACCAAAAGTCTGTGTGCCATTCCTGAACGCTTACCGAAACAGCCGCTACACGTGGGTTCACGTGTAAAGAATGCAAACCCTGACCCCCCTGGGAAGAGAAACCTGCTGCTGTCCTGTTTCCTCCCTCCTCGTCCCTCCTGTCACCAGCAGCAAGTATGGGAGTGCCTCTCAGGAGACGTAAGCACGCTCCCAAAAATGTTTGGAAGGGCAGACTGTGAGGTTCTGAGATGGATTTCTAACAGGCTACAGGCATGAGTCCTGGGATTTTGACTAGGCCAGTTTGTAAAATGTGATTTCAAGCTTTATTGCCCTCTCTCAGAAAGTCCTCAGCTGTAAAAGTGTGTGTTGCTATGGAGTAGAATGCTTACAATAATGATTTATTAATAATGCATCTACTTTTTTCTTTATAAGATTTGGAACCCAAGAGGCCATTTTCAGATCCATTCCAAATCCCACTATTTCAATGGTAATTACTAAAAGTGCAGGAGCAATGCACCCGCTCTGCTTGGACCATCTGCCAGATTTCTGAGCTTTGCAGTTTGTTGGTCTTCAGAGTCACTGTGCAAGATGATATAGAAAAAAAAAAAAATTCTGAACTCTCCAGCAGTTACATAATTAGTTAAGATGTTAAAAAAATAGAATGATAGAAATGCAGAGGTTCTACTAACAAAGTTGGAGGCTTCACATTAGTGGCAAAATAATTATGAAGTCCAGAGAATGGAAGGACTATTTAATAGAAATAAACATTCTTTTTCTACAACATTTGACTGGGGTTTCCACTTCTGATGTTTTTCTGAGGTGAACCTCCGGAAAACAGTTAAATGCAATTGGTCAGCTACCCTTTGATGTCTGACAGAAGCATTGTAAGGTAACAAATTAGGCTCTTACAGTGCACTGCAAACAAGAAAACGGGCACTGCTGGTGAAATTGTATCATCAGACTTGCTTCTTGAAAGTAAGACAAGCTGTACTGAAACTTCACTGAGAAGAGATTTCCGCCAGGCTAATAGCTAATTAGCCAGAATGGTTGTGCCTTGGACATGACACCGTTAGATGGTCCCCCTGACAACTGTGGCTAAGGACAGAAATAGCTGTGGATGTGGTCTTTAAATCCTCACTGACGTTTGAGTCGATGTTCAGTGAAGCAAGCACCCGTTGGTTTTATGCGGAAAGACATACACAGCTAAACAGGGCATACTCCAGTCACTAATGCATTTGCCTCTGGAATGCCAAAAGTGTGAGAGATATATATATAGACACACACACATACATAAGGTAATTACTTGCAAGATCAAGCTGCTGCTGAATAGTTGTTTATTCACTTACAAGAAATCATGAGAACAGCTTGTTAATCAAATCTGGTCCCCTGTTATTACAACCAATACGCTGCCCTTCATAGACTTCTGGAGTCGCCTAAGACCCTAAGTCACGTTTACTTCTTTAAGTAAAAGTTTAAAACTGTCATGAGCATGCTGCACGCGAGTTAGGCACCCAGCCAACAAAGCCCCTTGCTGGTGTGCCCAAAAGATCTCAGCCACATCTCTGTGTTGAGCTGGGGGCAGCCAACGACTCCACGCCTGGTATACCTGCTGACACCTGGTACCTACGAGTTCTTAAATCTTGTGGTTTTCCCACTTCCAATCCCTAAATTCATGAGAGTTTATTAATTAAATATGTAATGCATATTAATTAAATAGAATTTATTTGTTTGTGTTTGCACTTCCATTTTTCAAAACTGCTCCCCAGTCTGAGATTGTTGTATTCGTATACGCACACTGTAACAATGCACAATCTAATAAGGTAAAAACTCATCAAAATAATTTCCATACAAAACGAATCAATATGCAAATAACATGTCCCACTCCATCCATTTAGCCAATACCTTGAGTAATCTAAACAGCAGAGCTGCATGCCCTTTGAATACAAATGAAAGGAAACAGCTGGTGATACACACTAGCGCATGGGCAAACTTTTTCCACAATGGATTTTCTTTCATCATCAAATTGCTCAGAAAGTACTTTTTAATTTGGTTATGCTCAAGTCATTCAAACTTTCATAGCAGAGAGAAATTACCTGTAGTATTGATTACCACAGACACGAACCACCAGTGCTCTCTGATCGGCTGCATTGATACTGATCTTGGGAGGAAAAAGCGTTGGGTTTGACATCCAGTAATCATAGCGGGAGCTTGTAGCCAGGTAAAAGCACGAACTTCCCCGAAGACCACATTCTTTGAATGCAAATCTCTGCCAAAGCATTGCTCCGGGCGAGTGCGAGGACACGCTAGCTGGGACCTGCATTCACCCTTTGAGCTGGCCCAGTGGCGTCTGCCTCCACACATCTCCTCTACCACAGCCTCAGATGATGACTGTCAAGAAGACCAATTAACCCCTGGGCCCAGTCCTCACATACCAAAAAGCAAGATTTATAGGTACCAGAAGGGGAGCTAGCCTGCCAACACTTTCGTGGTATGGTATCAACCTACAAATGTGATATAGATATGCAGAGCCTCTGAGGTACACTCAGACTTCGATACCCTTGGGTTCAAATCTTTCTGCAGCCATTTGGGAAAAAAAAAAATCCTGAATTTACCTTTTCCTCCAGTGATCCGAAAGACATCTAAATAATCCAGGAGATGAGAACTCCAATTTTGGCACCCTGAAAAATTTATTACTGCTCTAATACTTAGTACTTTTGATCTCTGGTACTATCAAAAGCATATGATGTTGGGTTTGGGGTTGGGGTTTTTTTTGCATTTCTTTTACCAGACATCCACTATGTTTCCACACATATGTGGAAAATGACTTACAATGTGGAGAGTCACGCAGCAAAGAAATGTCTAGTTACCGCCTTTGGGAGATGCTATGGGAGCAGTTACAGAATCTGGGATATTGAGATATCATCCAGTCCATTCTCCTGCTCTGAGAGAGGTTCAAGGATATTTTGCAGGTTCTTCCCAGATGTATCTCCAGTTTCCTTTTATGGTCCCTGAAAGACAGATCTCTCAATGTTTCTTGCTAACCAGTGAGACAGCCAAAAAGCTTTTTCTGCTAGCCAGTCTTTGTTTTTCCCCAGGGTTGGTTAAGCCTTACTACCTCTTGTCTTACTCTGCATGGACATACAGTACAGCTGAGCCTACCCTCTTCATAGGAGTCTTTTATATATTTGAATATTGTGAAACATAGTCCTATTCATAATTTTTTTTCCTTTTTTTAATGCTTAAGGAAACTCATTCCTTCAAGTTTCCATATAGGTCATGCTTTATTCTTAATGCTTTAAAACAGTTAAAACCCAGATAATTTCTCAACTTTTTAAACAAAGATTTTGTTCGTTGTCTTTTTTTAAACATCTTATTCTTTGTCAGTTTGTCTGGCTTTTCTCTTAGCAGCGGACGTCAGTACCCCAGCTGAGAAATCACTAATGCTAAGAATATCAAATGGCTTTCCAATTTTTGCATATGTGTTGTGTTATTCAGCTCACATTTAGTCTCTAGTCCACAATAAACACTCATCCTTTCCACGTTGCCTGCAGCTTAACCAGTTTTTCCTCAATTTTTGCCTCTGTCATTCTTCTTAAATGCAGTACTTTGTACTCAGCTTTAATGAATTATCACCTCAGTGTTTTGGGGCTATTTCTCCAAGTTATCAAGATCACTTTGAACTGGACCCCCTTTTTAAAGTATTTGCAGTTGCTTTCCCCGTCGGTGTCATCTGTGGATTTTGGAAGAAAATTATTGTCCATCATCCTAACAGTTACTGCTGGTACTGCGTAGTAGTGAGCGCAGAAGAAAGCCTCCGGGGCCCCTCCTTGCTATGCCCTCTAGTTTGACAGAATCCCGTAATCACTCCTTGACTGCAGTTCTGAGCAGCGATGCACTCACCCCATAATAATTTTATAGATTATGATCCGTGTATAGCTGTGATTAAGGCATTGCTCATGGTCTTAAATTAGACCTTTAAAGTCTTGAGATTGGCATTTGCATTCTTCCTCCCCCCACTCGTGATGGTGGTATAAGCCAGAATAAAGGTTGTGTGGGGGCTATTCATCTTAACATAAGCAGATTTGCTTTCAGTAAAACCTAAATTCAGATTTCCCAGGATTTACAATGCTGATTTTAAGAAAATTCTAACATCTATACACTTGCAGATGCCCGCAGAGCGCTTGCTCCATTTTATCTGACTGCTTTTTTGTAGTATTTCTTCATCAGAGGAAAAATGTAAAATACATTATTCCTTAATACTAAAAAAGAAATCCGGATGCTACTGCACACTATTTCTGAGTCTGACAATGGAAGAATGATGATAAGGTACCACATTGAGTTTAAATCCCTTTGGCTGTTCAAACACCCAAGATTTTCCACAGCAGCAAAGCTCTGCAGAGCCTTCAAGAATGTGACGACTTTGGCAGAACCGGGAGGGAGCGGAGGACCGGGTCCTGGGAGAGGCGGATTTCCCGCACCCCGACAGCAGCCGTTCCCACTCCTCTCTCCCCTCTCCTGCCGGGACGGTGTCGGCGTGCCGGCTTCGCCTCGCCGCGACAGGGACAGGCGCAGAAGAAAAGTCCTCTGCAAAGTCACCTTGGCCGAGCGGCGCAAAGCAGGCGGCCAGGCTCAGCCCCACGCTTGCCTTTCACTTCCAGGCTCGGATTGCTGCGGAAGGAGCGGCGAAGAGTCGGATGCGGGCTTTAAATAGTTGGGATTACTGGAGCCAGTCATTGCCCAGAACTCCTGGTGCGTGGGGCCGACTTTTACCATCTGACGACCGCAGCGCAGCTGAGAGCGCGTCATCGCAGATTAGCTGTGGAGGTAACTGCCTGCCTCGATGAAGGTGGCACAAAAGTCCCGTTTAAAACATACCTGACTTTTGCTCTGGCCCTGCCTGTGGCTCAGTACCCGTGGTTTTCAAATCGTGGTCTGTGGACCACCGGAGTTTGTGGCCTTTCTTACCAGGACGCTGCAAACGATAGCTGAACATCCTTCCCAGCGCAAGCCCTCCCTGCACGGTTCCTGGTACCTTCAGATATGTCGTGTCAGAACTAAACCTAAATGTGTCGCCAAAATGTTGGGGAAAATTTTTAAGGAGCCCACAATTGAGAAAAGTTTAACACCTATTGCCTGTTTACCATTGTAGCACCCAGGTATAATTTAAATTTTCCTTAGTTACAATCTTTTAGCACATATTCTTGGTATTGATTATTTTAAGTGTCTTTCTTATTCTATTAAGATCATTCAGGGCAAAAAAACCCACTGACAAAGGTAAATTTTAAAAGGTGTTTTAAGTTACGTGTAATTAACCAATGAGTTTATTTGCATTTTCTCAGAAAGTTACTTGTATGTTCAAAATAAATGCTATTTTTTTTAAAGGGATTGGATAGAATGTTTCCATTTAAAAAAAAAAAAAGCAAGCATCAAAACTTCCAGGGCCCTTTATTCTAAGCAATTTCTTACTATTCATAAGTTTCCATGTTCACACACTGTTAAAATATTGGCTATCTCATTGTTTCATCTCAATTTCAAAAAATTTTTAAATGTTATCATCAAGTGTATGCTTGAAATTTATTAAGAAGAAAAGAATGGCAAAAGGTCTTTAAACTAAAAGAAGCTATACTAAACTAAAACAAAATTATTTTTTTCACCGTGAAGTCACAACACAGCTGCATTTACAAATTATGGAAGGAAACAGAAAATCAAAGGGAAACCATAATGAAGTACATATTGTTATAGAAACTCTAAGCAGAGCCCTGGAACATGGAGATCCAGCTAAGAAAACAAGGATGAAATATGACAAATCTATCAAGACAACAGGCTGCAAAAAAAAAAAAAAAAAAAGAAAGTATCATATTGCAGAAAAGTTTAGGGACATATTCTGCTACTCTTACTGAAAGGTTATAGGATGCTACTCAGAGAGGGCATTACCTTGTGAGTAACCTCTTCCACTTCAGTTTACTCCTTGCATCCTGATGGAATATGTTAGCAAACCGATGAGCATCAGAACACCAGGAAGCATTGATGGTGTTTGTTCAGATTGTCTGAAAGCACACAAGAACTCTGTTGACTCTTTTGCTAATAAAAATATGTAGTTGTTCAGTGATACTAGCTCCTGCCCTGCAAAAATGAAGCAGTGAGTGTTGTTCCACTACATGCCATTGTTTGGCCCTGACTCCAGAACATACAAATGAACTAAATTCATTAAAAACAGAATGACAAAACCTTAAAGTGAGCATGCTATGCAGCTAGAATGGTCAGGATTTCTTTAAAGAAAAATAATCGCTTGTGTGTTGATTTGAATTCTTTCATTGTGTGAAAAAAACCAGAAGGAAATTCAAAGGCATCTTCTAAATGAGGATTTCCAAAGGAATAAATAGTTTTTTATACTTACATGTATATATGTATTTTTTTCTTTGAGCAGAATGTAATTGTTCTACTACTAACTGGGTCACACTAAATATCTAAGCAGGGGCAATAAACCTCATTACTGCTTAAAGTAATTCCTAAAATAACTCTTAAGTCATCTTTCTGGGAATACAGACATCACGAGCAGAGCACACGATGCAATTCAGTTAGAGAGACCTCACCGAAGTTCAGTTAAGATGATTCACAGATCTCACGCACAGGTTTTTAGTGATGATACGGTGCTGTTTGGACTAGGCTGACACTAGTAAAAAGCCCTCATGTTCTCTCACCACATGCATGGTTCTCTCACATAGGTCCCTCTGAATTTGGTGCAGCACCATGTATGTATTGGTCAGAAGCCGGATGACAAAATGAAACAATAACCTGCTTATACTATTTCTTACTGGTACATGCCCATGTGTCTCATCCTCCCTTTACTGCCCACTCATGCCTCCTGGCATCAGCTTCAAGGAGGAAATCTTATGATGCCCCAGTTAATTAAAAGCATTCCAGAGGAAAAAAGCAGTGTATAATAACATGCAAAAGGCACTGAAAGGTTTTGAGGGGAGAAAAAAATAACAAGAAGGATTAAAGTGACAAGGCTAGAGATAATCCTGAGCAGCTAAGCTGGTTCAAAGGTATATGCTACATGAACAAGTGCAAAAGTTTCAAACTTAGCCTTAGTTAACAGAATCTCCTAGGGCAGAGTGCCATCTTTTTTTTTTTTTTTCAAATTAGTCTTTCATTTTAGTAGTAATCCGGTCTGAGGAGGAAATTGGTTGAAAAGAATAGACAAGTTCTCAGTGAGTAAGTGGGAGAAGGGATTATGGGAAAACAGCCAGATATACAAACAAGGAATTTGGGATGGGATCCAGGCAGCACAAAAGTAGATTATTGGAGGTGGGAGAAAGTGGGGGGGAGAAAGAAGGGGGTGGACAGAAAAAGAGAAGAGAAATAGCAGCATGTTCTTCATTATCTTCCTAAACCCCTTTACATCATGAAGATAAGTGTCAACCTTAGACCTCCATTAGCTTATCGTTGCTTTTATACTTTCTAACTTTATCAAGATGAGCCTGAAAATAGCAAAAAAAAAATTGTACAGGTTGATTTTGAAATTTTCTTTGCGTATTTCTGTATGTATAATATCTCACCCTCTTAGACTCAAGAAAACTGTGTTAGCATGAGTAAAATGGATGTTACTTGTTCTTTGTCTGGTTTAGAATGTGTTTGTCTTTCCAGAAATACAAGGATTTGGCTGTTTTAAACTGTTACTTTTTTTTTTTTTTTCTTAAAGCTTTTTATAGAGCATGCTGATTCTGGTTTTAGCTATCTTACCCAATTATGATGATATTGTATCAAACTGCAATTTAAGGATTTTGTTCCTTCTGCTGTCTTGTGTGGGTGTGAAAAGGCTAGATGTAGACCAGCATGAAGGAAAGAAAACAGATTTGTTTTTATTCAGATTGAAATACTGAGAAATAAGGAGCATACAGTTTCCAGGCCAATCGCTACCACCTGCCTACAGATATGGCTGGTAAAGAAAAACTTCCTAAAATTGCTCAGCTGCAGTTCTTCATACACAGGGGCATATTCAGCAAGTGAACTCTCAGACAGCTGAAATACTGAAGCGGTTGTATGGAGATGCAGTGCCTAGTTTTGCCAAAGAAAAAGAAAACACATTTTTACTTTTATCAAGGTACACTGTCAATGTCATGCTGGTCAAAGCTGCTTCACCCTCTGTGCTGTTCATTGATTTCTTCACCATTTATCCTCTCAGAGAGGTTGAAAACTGCTTCAATTAGGTAAAAGGCCCCTTTGGGCTTCTGTCAGTCTTAAAGCAGCTTGTTGTTTTCCTATTCAGCCTCTTCATAACTACCAGCAACAGGGCTTATTCAGTCAAAAAGCCTGGATGTATTTGCGCTCAGTCTTTCCCTTTTCTTTCCTTTACTCCAATTTCTCATTCCACAGCCCGCCCCCACCAATGCACCCCTCAGTAGCTGTCAACAATTTCTTTCTGTCCAGGGGAGTAGAAAAAGGAATAAATCTTCACAGTCAGACCAAATGTCTTGTCCAGCCGCCTTCAAAAGGCAGAATTTACAGAACACATTCTGCCACATTGCTTTGTAAGTGCTGCACTTTATCAAGAGCAATATATCGACAGATTCCCATCAGGTGTGCCAGGGTTCACAGAGGCTGTAGAAATTCTTCGTGTTGCTTAGGGGAAGATTACCCTTTTTTTGAGTGCAAGAGATCAGTAACTGATGCTTCCCTTTTGTTCTCACTTCATTTCCTATCATAACCAAATCAATTTTGTTATCCAGTGCATGATGAATAATCTCAGATACTTGTAAACTAGTGGGAAAAAAGCAATAAATGGCCAAAATTAATGTGGCCTTCAAATAATTTCTGGGTGGAAACATTTTCCCTTTGAGAAGAACTAACTTTCTTCATTATCTGCATTTCCCCTCTGAGGAGAACTACCGTCCCCTCATTATCTGCAGAATCAAAGGCTAGTCATTCCCCATTTGTGTCCTTGCCCAGTGTTAAGTCTGCGACTGAAAGCAAAAAGTGCTGTGTCTTTTGACTTCTGTAATAGCTGGTGGCATTGATCTATTATTTAAGCAGAAGACATCAATTGTAAACAAGGTAATGGGGACCTGAAAGATCTTTTCCTTCCATCTACCCAAAGGTTTCTGAGAAGAGGAAACAGAAAAACAAGTGAGTCACTTTGTTGACACGTGATGGAAAACACAAGAGAAGAATGGAAAGCAACTAACGGCTGGGCCTGGTACAGGTTTTTCTTATCTGCTTGAGGGAATTGCTTGTGATCTGCAGCAGGGTAGGAAGCCTGGCCCCGCCAGCTGTGCCCAGGTGTGGCGGGAAGCGCAGCCAGCCGCACCTTCCCACACGGTTCTTCTATGAAAAGGGAACAAGGAACGGAGAATTTGCCCGGGACTCACCGGGAAGGCGGGAAGCACAGGGATCCGCTTACGAGTTTTCTGCAGGGACGAGCGCGACGTCAGCCGTCAGTGCCGTCTCTCCGCTGTCGATGGTGGCCAGCCAAAACAGCCAGGAGACACGGCGATGCCCCCGCTCGCGGCCGGCGGGGGCAAGGAGGAGCGGTGGGCTGGGACTGGGCACCAGCTCCCACACCCCGGCAGCCCCAGCTGAAGCCCAGCCTGCTGCC
Source organism: Buteo buteo (assembly GCF_964188355.1). Classification (NCBI taxonomy): domain Eukaryota; kingdom Metazoa; phylum Chordata; class Aves; order Accipitriformes; family Accipitridae; genus Buteo; species Buteo buteo. Next base: position 27,681,419 of record NC_134190.1, on the reverse strand, counting down.
CTGCAGCTCCAGGACGCGGAGGTCCGCTCCCCTCCTCACGGGGGGTGGGAAAGCGGCCAGCTGGTCTGCGAGGTGCTACGCGGAGGAAAAGCAGGTGCTGAGCGTTCCTCTACCTTGGTTCCTTCCTTTCTCCCTTTAATAACACGTCATTCATTAAGCCAAAAAGATTGCTGGTTGCAACTGAGGACTTTTAAACTCATGTCGCATCAGAACGTTGAATTGAAATTTTAGGGATCGGACAAGACCTGGTGTTTTATCAGCAACCTTTCTGAATTTTGCAGAAGCTGTTATTGCCACCAACACACGCCGGTAGCAAAATTGCTACAGACGTTCAGAAAGGGGTGAAACAAGAGAATCTGTAATTATTTTTTGAAATTGAATTCCAGAAGCTAATGTTTTAATAGTCTCTCGTGTTTTACTTTAATGTAAGATTAATATTTTAGCTGTTTTCAGGTAGTCCTATTTTGACAGACAGCATCAAAACTAAAAGCAATGTGCACTCTGGTCTTGCCAGGAGACAAATGAACCTGTCTAGCCAAGCTCACGTCCTGCTCTGAGACAGCCAACTATGCAATTCAACTTCTAAAATGTACAATCATTCATATTTAACTAAGACAGTAATTCTTATACAAGCTTTTCATCTGTAGATTTAGGAGGGCGTCCACAGGGAAATCTGAGCGATTGCATCTGATTTACAGGTAAAATTCCAGACTCGGGAGGCTTGTTGTTGTTGTTGTTATAATTATTATTTATCCTGCATTATTAGTTGCAAATATTTTCCAAAACAGAATTTGCATCAATAAAAATTATTTTGGAGAAACAAACAAAGTTTAATGATTTGGATGAACACATTATAGAGAAGGAACAAGCTAAGTACAAAACTCTCTTTCACAAACCAAACAGCCGGTTTTAAAAGATGGGAAGCTTGTATTAGGCACCTTAATCCATATTCAAATACCTAAACAAATCTTGTTTTCAAAAGTATTGAGCATGCAGCATTTCCCACTAATTTCTCTAAGCACTGCCACACTAAGAATTCTGCTTCAAATAGATACGTTTTTCTGGGAGTTTATCTATTGACACGGGGAACTGTCTTTGGAGCTTAAAATGAAATACGATTCATATTCAAAAGCAGAGGGTACAAAAATAAATGCAAGTATTTCTAGGTAGAGATACACTTAAAATTAGACCAAAACACAAATGCCCAAAACATAGCATTTGGCAAAAACAACTGCTATTTACTCCAGCAGCCTACAGTGAGTGGATTTCAGCCCTGTAACAAAGATACCTAAATCCTCAATGGATTTAAATGCCAAACTTTATATGATTTTACTCTATGACAGGCTGTGGAAAATCCAATGCTTTCAGATCACAGTTCTTAACGCTCTTTTTTCTCCTATTTTTGCGTAGATCTGGCCTCCAGCTTATTTGAAGTTTTCCTCCAGAACTGTTTATAGCAGAAAGTTGGGGTTTGCTGTCATAACGGCCTGCTTTTCAGCAAGAGATTAAATATTTCTTTTGTCAGAAAACGTGAATACCTGAATACTAAAAAAATGTCTTCTCAGAACTGCTGCCAAGTATCTCTCAGGAATTAGAGTTCAGATGCCTCAGGTGTCCATCAGTAGTAGCACCACAAAGCACTGGGAAGGGGGAAGGCTATGGGATATCCCTGGACACTTAGTATAACTCTGCGTAACTACACCAACAGAGGAGAATGAGGGCACAAAGCACCAGATGCACAATTTTCACAAAATAGTAGCCATTTTTGTCAGACAAAAGTTTCCAATATAAGTACTTCTGTTGTTGAAATGTTTTGTTGTTTGATTGGTTGGGGGGGGGGGGGGGGGCACAGGGAGCAGAGTGCTGGCAAAGAAATAGCTGAAATTTCGTTCAAAAGTCCTTTTAACTTTTTTCCCAAAGTAAAACCAGCTTTTCAGCAGCCATAGTAACTATTCTCAGACTCCTATTCTGAATAAACCCTAAAATGAAACTTAATTCAAGCTGGTAAGTTTTGCTTGACTCCAGCTGATCCCTAGCTGGCTCCATATGTCTAGGGAGGGCTGTTGTCATCACATAGTCTTTGCTTAAACCCAGCCCAGGTTTCAGTTTTCTTTTAAGAAGTCCCAGGCGGCCTTACTCAATAGTCCACTGTCTGATGTACAGAGCAAGCCTGGGCAGACCCCGGTGTTAGAAACTTACTTGAACCTCTGCTTCAACTCACATCCAAACCACGTCACATTTTATGAAAGGCAAATATACACTCAGTTTGCTTTGGCAAGTATTTTCCATTTTCTGGACTCGTCATTCTCAAAAAAGGAGAGGAAAAAACTGGATGGAGGCTTACACAGAAGCTTTTTGCGGGAAGACAATTACATTTGAAGCTATTATTTTTACTGCTGTGTCAATGCCAGGCAGGTTGATTGAGCAGGGGATGTTGATGTCACCCCCCAACCTCATTTCTGCACCTGTGAAGAAACGCTGGTCACTAACAAAAGTTCCCTATTGCCCTTGGCCAAAAAACACTGCAGGTTTTTTTTCTCTTTAGGTCTACAGTGAACAGTCACCTGGGGCATCCCACCAGGAAAGGACTAAGCAATTTAGCTCAGACCACATACCGTCAAAAAAATTGTTGGAGGGTTTTTTTCATCTTCCATGCTCAAATATGAATAGTGAACAGCATGAATGCTCTGAGACTGCAGCAAAACAGAGTATGTAGCCCTTCTGCTGAGCTAAAAGAAGTGGGTAGCGAAACTATCATTAAAAATGAATGAGCAGCATGCAGCATACTGAGCTTTAATTGATTATTTTCGTTTTCATGACAAAGATTCAAGCTGTGATCAAACAAGCAGTGATTTGTAGCATTTCTTGATCAGAAGGACAAAAGCCGCACTGTCTGCAGGGAACGAGGATGACCGACGACCAAAAGGCACCGGTGATGCCTCAACTACTCGTCTTCATTTCAAATCATCGATATTTGAAGCCAAGATACTCCAGCTGCTTAATTCCCTCTTTAATTGTCGGAGGTGGTAGGATTGCGGCCAGGCAGGGCTGGCAGCGAATGCCTTGCCCGTTCACGGAAAGCAGTGAGGCAACGGTGGGCTCCCTGCAGAAGCATCTCCCACCCACCAGCCGGCGCGTCCACCCGACCCACTCCCACCACAGCCCCCGGGCTGCTCTGTCCCGCTGGTGGCCAGCCAAGCCCCTGGCGTCCTCGACTTTGCTGCGGCAGGGACACGGCCCCTTCTGCGAGGAGCGGGGAGCCTCTCGCAGGACCGCGGAGGAGCGAGGTCGCTGCGGGACGGCGGCCGCGCAGGCGGCGTGCCACGAGAGGGTGGACTTGTGCGCATCGGTCGGTGTTCCCCACTGGATGACCCTCGGTGCCTGGGACAAGAGGCGTCCCGGTGGGACGTGGCAGGCGTGCAGAAGTCGGCGCGACGCGGGGGCCGTCGCCGCTCGGTGCGGAAGCGAGCGGCGCTGTGGTACCGGTTGCTTGTGAGCGAGGGTTGGGTACAAGGCAGGCGACAGCGTTACGAACCCAACTCTCGCCCAAACAGCTAGGAAGCGTTCGGAAGGGGTGATGTTAAACGTGATCAAAGTGTTAACTAAGACATCTCGCAGGAAGAAAGAGGCCGAGGTTTGATTTTCTGGCTGCTGCTATTTCCACCCCCTTCGCCTTGCAGTCCCAGCAATGGTGCCTTTCACTCACCCAAGCCTGGCACCTATTCCAGGGTCTCGCTCCCCAGCCTTTTCCTGACGGCAGCACGAGCGCTCCTCACACCTTCCTGGAAAAATAGGTCTGGCTAGAGAATGGCATTTCAGTACCTGTTGATGCCATGAATAAAATAGTGTATGTTTCAAATGTGTTGGACAAGGGAATGTTGGTTCAGGAACACTGGTAAATGACGGTAACTTATAAAATTAAATTATTAATTTTTATATAATTTTATATTCATACATTATGAAGTTGTAATATGTTGTATCGCAGATATATACATAATGAGCAATTATATACCAGATAACATACAATGTAACGTGCAGTATGGTATTGTAAAACATACTACGTAACTTACAGTTTTATAAGGTAATAATGTGTTTGTATTATAAAAGTATAGTTGAGTTAAATTAAAGTCATTAATTTAATTAACATTATTCAGTGTTACTGAAAGGAATGATTTTGACTAAGTGTGGGAGATCTGAGTGGCCATTGTTTGTTGCCTGGTTGCTTCGCACAGTTTAGGATGCCAGCACATACAGCAGAGAACTAGAGCAGCGGTACCGCAGCCCTACATCACTCCCCCTGAGAATGCAGACTGTGCATCTACTCCAACTATTGGCCCTTCTCTCCTGAAACATTTCCCAGACCAAGTGCGGGTGGGGGACAGAATGCTCCTTGGCATCATCTTAAACCCAGGCTTGTGGGAGTCATCTATGTGCTACTTTTTGTGTATCTTTTGTTTCTCTCTTTTTTTTTCTTTCCTTTTTTTTTTTTTTAAGCTAAACAGATGTCTGAGTGGAAAAAGGAAGGAGCATGCATTTAATTCACTGACACCTCTCAAAAACATGTTTTAAAGTGGTTGGGTTTTTTTGGCTTTGCATTATGACTGATAACTGCATCTTTCACTGAATATCCTAAACTGAAGTAGAGAAATATTTTAGAAGTAGCTGTGACAGATAGTCTTTAGGCTGGTCCCTAACACTTACTAGAAATCTGTTACTGTCTACTCTTTTTACTATCAGCCTTTGACTATGCCACAGGAAAACATTCCAGGAATGCCGACTGCCGTTTTCTGCTGTGATTCCCCTCCACTCCCTCAATGCTGAGTGTCCACACTTGCTCTTCCACATGGTGGCAATGTCTTGGCTCTGGGCTAGGCACTTGCACGGTTAAAAGTGTATTACTTATCTGCAGGGTAAGGGCTCTACCACCACATCTCACCTGCACGTTGTCACAAACTTGGCTCGTAACATGCTCTCAGCAACCAACACAAAAAAAGAAAGGTCAAGACCCTTCAGCTATGTCTTTTTCTTATTCTTTCCTGAAAAATTTACATGGAAGAATATTGTTTCTGAGCAGCCTCGTGTTGCGATCTTCCCAGTTAATACAGCACTTCAGCAGTACTCATTGTCAGGTGAAATAAATGCCGTATTAAATTTTTGCCTACGAAATGAGATAACTCTTAATACTTGAATTTCATCCCACATCCCTTCAGGGAAGGAGGATAGAGTTTATATTATAAAATAAATGAGTATTCACTATTTCACATCGGCATCCAACATCTGAGAGTCAGCCACAGAAACTGGCGAGCCCAGCTCCTTTTGCCACACGTTCAGATCCAGTGATGCCCATTACTGGTTTCAGAGTGACCCTAGCCTGAGTGACAGCTGCCACCCCACCGCAGCGGCCTCTTCTGCAAAATGAGCAGATCTGAAAACTGCATGCTCCTTGGAATGGAAGCACAGGGCAAACCCCCAAAAGATTGACCAGTCATGCTGAAACAAAACTATTTCTATGCAAGCTTAAATGCAGCTGACTAAAGAGCAATTAAATGAGGAAAGAAAGCAGAAATGAAATCAGAGCTGAAATAATTTGAGAAAACAGAAATAGAAACAAAACCCGCCTAAGTCAATGCAGAATTGTTGCTCTACTTCAAAAGTTCTGTGTCAAATCACTTCTCAAAACTGACATCTTCCCACAAAAGATTCTGATTTTTCTGCTCCCTCAGAAACAGGCATCTGCTTCGCCTTCAGCCTGCTGCAGCAGCTCCCAGGGAAAACCTACTGCAGTGCCGCCGCTGTAGGAGCTGCAGTGCACTGCTCCACGCTTTCCTTTACTGATACACGTCTGGAAGAAGGTTCCCCACCTGCCTGTCTGGATGCCTGTTCCCCTGGAATCTCACCTGTGAGCCTACAGCTCCGGCTGTGCCCAGCAATCCCCAGCGCGGGTTTGGTCTGACACTGCTGGGACGAGGCCACGTCTGACCAAGTCATTGGGCTCCCACCTAAACGTCCCGTATTGCATTCGCTTCTCTTTTCAGTCGAGCCCCAAAGCGTGGAGAGCTGGGTGCCCCCCCCGTCCCTCCTCCCTGCTGCTTTGTGTGCAGGGAAGCACGTTCTCCCCCATCCCCAACACAGCTGTGGAGGAATATTCTGGATTTCCATGCCTCTGAAGCTGACAACCCAATCCCTAGTTGTCCTTGGCCTTGGTTTTTCAGCGGTGATCCGGCACCGATGACTCCTCATCTCCTAAGCCGTAAGGGCAGCAATATTCTCGTGCAACTACCAGTCACGGGCCACCCCCCCCCCCAGCCCCCCGTTGCCCCACAGAGCCACTTGCAGACGAAGGGGTTGTCCTGGCTCCTTACATGCTGCTGGCTCTCGCTGGCAGTGTGGCTGGGAATCGGAAGATTGCATCGGACAGACTGGGATAGGGGAAGAAGGCTCTCTTATCTTTTACATTCATGATATGAATAGGATAATTTTTTCTAGGGGTTCTTTGGGTTTGGGGTGGGGGAGAAGGGAAATTTCAGCAGCATGGAATGCAAAGGTCAATAATTCAGCCTTTGCCCAGCTGAAAGTCTACTGGCTTTTGCAAAAGAACAGCAGAAGCAGCTGTTATATTTATTTTAACCTTGGGGTTTTGTGATTAGCGGCTTTCCAGAACAAAGCAAGAATGATACAGAGACCGAAGTTGAGCAGAAACAATCATTTTTGGCAAATGAGACTGTATCCTACTCATTCAGGCTGAGAAAAAAATAATCTTTTCTGAAGGATGTGCCATCGTACCCCATTGTTCAGCAGTCCAGGCATTTCCAAGAAGCCTTACGGCTTTTATCTCAGAACTGCTTGCATAGTTTTGATTAGTAAAAATAAATTATGTCATGTTAACCTGACACATGTGTGTCTGTCCGTCTAAGTAGTAACATGGGAGCTGCTGGAAACAGAATAAACGATTAGTCCAGTTCTTGTCATCACAGGCTGTAACATACAAAAGTAACGTGAAAACTGTCAATCATCGGATAGGTCATTGTAACGTACACGGTCAGCCTGGCCCACGTTTGGTGACCTGGTCACCCATCACGTTCTTGAGACAAAGGGTGAAGAAGAAAGCCAGCCCGTACTGCATCTCACAGTCTTCACTCTTACCTCGTCTGAGGCGGAGAGAGATTTCTTTCTGGCTTGCCCGCGGCTGACGGCCAGCATCACTTCTGCGGCTGAGGCCGGTAACCTCTGCCGCCATCTGCTCTCGGGGCAGGACCGGCGCGTCCAGCCGCAGCGCTGACCTGGACCTTCGTTCTTCCAGACGTGGCCGTTCCTCACCGCGCTCTCGTGCTTTTGAGAGCTTCAGCCGATCCAGGAGCCGCCTCTCATTTCCATTTTGAAGTCTGGTTCTGCCCGTAGAGACCATTGCTGCCGGTCGTTCCCAGCACCGCCGCCTTCCACCGTTCCTTCCCACCGAGAGCTGCACGGAGCGGCTGCCATGCTCCAGGTCGGATTTTCCAGCAGCGTTTTACACCCACTTTGGGAAAATCCGCCCACCAACAGCCTTCAGGGGCTTGGAGAGGCCTCTGGGGTGGCTCCCGCCTGAGGGAGGAAAATCCTGGGCACCCATCCTGTGCACATCCCCGCGCTTTACGTTTGGAGGTGTCTGGGCACCTCAGCCCCGGGAGGACGCCGGAGGGCTGCACGTCTCGGGGGGACTCCAGCTGGGAACCGCGCTGCTTGGGGCATCCCCGGTCACTCACGGCCTTTTCAGAGCTCTTGGGTGACCACTCTTCTGCCCCGAACTTGATCTGTGATCCCTTGATTCTGTTTACACTCAAGGCATATTGATTTCCACAGTTTTTCTGTACAGTAGACAAATCTCAATTCACATCCTTGGCTGTCATTCCCACAATCTCTAACATTATTATTAAAGTTCTCATGTAGATCTTTTTATGGTTCATTCACTAAAGACCACCTGCATTCCAAACTGACATCTTGGCACTACAGATACCCCAAAACTAGTGTGTTTTACAGTCTTGCTTTTAACGCTCATTGCCTCCGCAATAAAGAATGCTACTGGGAAAAAAAAAAATAAAAAATGCTTGCCTCTGAATTCCTTATTCAAGGATATCAGCTTCACATTTCAGAGAGGCAAATTAAGGACATACTCCATACCATTAGAAAACATCCACTAAATAAAGGTAAAATTGAAGCTGAAGTTATATTCTTTTAGTGACTGCATTTTATGTGGCGGCATCACCCCTCGGCGAGCTCTCAGAATGAGCTGCCCGTTAGAAATCTGAATGATGCCTCGGCTTCATCTTTAAACCTCCAATGTTATCTGCCTAACGAAGCAAATTAATCTCTGTGATTTATGTAATTGTTATTACAAAAAAAAAAAAAAGAAAAAAAGAAAAAGAAAAGAAGGCTCAAGAGGAACATGATCAGAGTTTATAAAGAGCTCCAAGGTTACAATATTCTTTATGGAATAAATGATCCATCCATTCAGCTGGGAACAGGGTAATGGCAGGGGACAACATAGCTAAAACTTCAAGAAAGCATTTCTAAAAATATTTTTGGATGCTTCTGCTCTACCAGAGCCCTGAAGAACCCTACAGACAAACATATTCCTTTCCCCCTTATGCCCCCATTCCCTTCTTTGAGACTGATCGTCCCCTTCTGTGGCCCAGCCAGACACACCGCAGGCCAGAGGTGGGCACTGGAGTTGAGAAAGCGCATGGAGACTGCCCGGAGCTTTCCAAGGACCTCTGCCTTCACACCGAGGTACCATCAGCGCAGTCACCAAGTTCTACCTTCGGGGGGAAAGCACAGGTCCAAGAAAGGAAACACGAGCCTCTGCAAACAGCTTGCAGAGTTTTCTGTGCTTTCTGAGCGGGCTTTCTTTCAAACACAAAATCAATTTCAAAGTTTTCCAGTCTTTGCTGGTGTCTCCAAGAAGTTTGGGAACCACTGGTGTAGGGAACTGGTTTTAAATCACCACCACTTTCCACACCGCCCTGTAAATTACTATCTAGAATAAAGATCCCCAGACTAAAGAGGATAATCCCAGTTTGCATTGTGGCTGTCCAAATCAAAGCCAAGAGAACTTCAGTGATATCTACTCTTTGTGTCAGGCCTCAGGGAGCACACAACATAATCTGGTCTGAAAAAAAGAGGCCACGCTTGTAAAAATGTTGCAAACTTGCATAAAAAATTCCGACAACTCATTTCTTTGGTAATGTCTTTGTAGGTGCTAGGTGCTGCTGGTGTGCCTGGCTGTTCTGTGCTACTGCACGTCTGGGTAGTGCAGACTGTCCAGCTTCAGTCATTTGCACCGAGAGGATCAACAGGTGGTAAGTAATTGAAGCATAAAAAGATTAACCTTATTGATAATACATGCACAGTTTTTGGATGACAAAATCTCCAATGATGAGTTTTACCATCAAAAGAGAATTCAGGAACAGAGTACAGTTTAACGATAATTAATGTACACAGCCATAAGACGGGCAAATATCAATATTTAATTACAGGTGAAAAACTGAGATGCTGGAGAATTTAAACAGGCTTCTTAAAGATGTCAGCATGAGGTCCCATATTTGTTGTATCTTTACTTTTTTTTATCAGATACATGTGTTCCACACTAAGCACTGTTTCCAATGGCTCATAAACTTGCGTTAGGATGTGGCAGGAAAGTCAGGGCTCTTGATATAACCTGTCTCATCAGGAGCAGAAGAAAGGCCTGAGCTACGCTCCTTTTCTTTGGTGGATTTATAAATAAGAATATATAGGACTGCCTTGAATGTGTTCCACCTGAATTAGGAAAAAAAACCCCAAACTTCCAATAATATCTGAAAGCTTTACATTTCTTGGGAAAAAGCATATCCCTTCAGAAGTTAATCTAATGATTTATTACCTTAGCTGTTCTAAATATGCAAGTTATCTACATATTATAAATAATATTCATATAACTATGTTCAAAATATGCAACATATTCTATCAAAACATCCCTAACTTTAATTTGCAGCCATTTTACTAGGTTGGACGAAAACTCCTGATCCTGTCATACTTCCACCTATACCCGTGGTGACGGTCATCTAACTATCGACCACAGCCCTGAGTTGTGTTTTATTCACTGCTTCTCAGAATGTACTCCCCTAAACAGTGCATGTGGCTTAGTGGCTTTATTCCTAACATACTTAGGAACTTGCATTAGGTTCTGTGAAAACATGGTTTATTTGCTTGCACAGCATGCTGGTTTTGTAGCTTTTCCTTGTCTTTACTTATTAATTCTGTATTTTTGCATCAGCAACTTCAGCATTGGGTTTTTTTTCTTCCCGACCCTCACAAAAAGCACTAAACACCACAGAGGTGAAAATAGGTTTCTATTAAAAAGACTTTCTCCGTCCAGAGGAGAATTCTTTGCTAGTGACCTATCAATTAGCCAGTGTTAATATGTTTCATACCAGTGGTATTGTTTTAGCTTTGCAGTGAAATTGCTAAGCAATAGCACATGGAACGTGAGAGGGGAATAACAGGGCACTAAACAGCGTGTCCAGGTTCATACAGGTTAATGGTTATTCCTTTCTCAAGGATCACAGCAATAGTTCAGCTTACTTTAGGAGAATTTTCCTAACTATGTGCAGATTTATAGCATCCCAGTTCTGCAGGTAAGTTCTTGAAGGCTTGAGGGAGATGATGGACTGTTCATATTTGCTCACATATTCTCACATTTCCTGCTGCTGAGGTGGGCAATGCCAGAGCAGATTTCTGCACTACAATATGGAAAAAAGGCTTGAAAAGTCTGTGGGCTTTGCCAAAACTGTTAATGAGTTATGACATGACAAAAAATTAGAGAATACTTCAAAATGTGGCATGCTTTCAGCCAGACATCAGAGTTTGCATGAATCTGCTTCAGATTTTCCTCTGGTGACAGACCATGCAGGTAGAACTGAGACCCCACCTGCTTTCTAGGGATGTTATAGGTGAGCTGGGGAGCCTAGTGATGTTTTTAACTCAGGGAAAAAAAAAAAAAAAAAAAAAATGATCTTTTTGGATAAACCTCTAGGTTAGATGTTAGGGTTTGATGCTTTCTTTTGCAAGAGAATTTTTGCATCTCAGGGAAGTTATCTCGGTCTAGATTTATAAATAAATTTGGAGGTGTCACTCCCTTCAGTGAGAGGACCTCATCTACATACCTTGATAAAACTGCTCCTTCATCCTGCCATGCCGCTGTCCCTCCCATCAGGAACAAGGGACTGTACCAACTCTTCTTGTCCATCCCGCCCCCGATGCTCAGAGCCCCTCTCCCGTCACATTCCGCTGTTCTGCACGGTGCTGGGCGCCGAGGGTCAGCGGGGGGGGGGCGACCAGGAGGTGAGCACATCCACCGGTGCCTCAGCGTGGGCGACCAGTGCCACCCAGCAAAGACAAATTAGAACCATAGAATCGTTTAGGTTGGAAAACACCTTTAAGACCATCAAGTCCAACCGTCAAGGCAACACCACCGTGCCCACTAAACCCTGTCCTGAAGTGCCACGTCTACGCGTTTTTTGAACACCTCCAGGGATGGTGACTCCACCACATCCCAGGGCAGCCTGTTCCAGTGCCTGATAACCCTTTCGGTAAAGAAATTTTTTCTAATATCCAACCTAAACCTCCCCTGGCGCAACTTGAGCCCATTTGCTCTCATCCTACTAACAGAAAGCCAGCTCAGGAACCAGTTTATCCCAGCTGTCAGACCCACCGGCAGCCCCCAGCGGCTGGCACCTCCGTTAACCAGCAGCACGGGTGGGCTTACGGCTGCGCGACAGAGCTGGAGCAGGGTAAGGGCATCCCCAGCGCACGAGGGATGTAACCCGCAACGTACCGCCGCGTTTGCTGTAAAATTAAGGTGCCACCTTTAATCCATTCGTGCGAAGGAAATGCTTCTTGCTTTGCCAGCTGCCTAGGGCCTCTCTTGAACAAAGACTGTCCCTCACAACAATCTGTGGACTAGATTTATGATCTGGATGTGATTCAGACTTACAAATAATTTCGAGCCATCTGGTTGTAAAAGGGTAAAAGGTGACTTACTCATCTCACCTACTACAACTGGTGAGAAAGAGCCCCAAGTATTCCTGCGTGTGACATGACATTTGTTTCCTGATGACCTATGTAAAAATTCACCATCTTTTTGTTTGGTTGGTTTTTTTCTCACCCTAGGTCTTCTAATCATATTTACCACCAGGACAGAGCTGCAGCAAAAGGAATTGCTGCATAAACAATGGTGCATTTCAATATTTACTTTAAACTCTGCTTCAGTCCTCTTGGACTGAAACTATTTTTGCAACTGCATTCATTGTATTTAAACAGGTTTTCACAATTTAACACTTGCTTAGAGTTAGGTAAATTAAATTCTATTTCACATATTTGCATAAAGATAAAATTTCTTGGCAATAGCCTGTTTTGTTTGTTGATTTGGCTGAAGCAGATAGCATGACAAAAATACTGAACAAGAACATTTTAACTTTGATACTCGTAGTGGATAGAAACCAGGCAATGAAATAATATTTCTCTTTATTGTTTAGTACTCCAGGTTTTTGGTGAGGAAAAGGTCATTATTGGTTGGTTACAGCACTATTGCTGAAGTTAATTCAAATTAATAACTGGTTAAAGTGGCTAATGTTCTTGTTGAAATTTTACCTAGTGCAGAAAGGAACCCAAGAGTTTATTATCCTACGGACAAAGCAGACCAAAGCCGGCCATCTGGACCATCACTCCAACAGACAGCACCTCCAAGGGCAGTTGCCATTTCTGATAGGGACTGAGTCCGCTATTAGAGGGAAACTGTGGTGGTGATGCTGGTGGTAATCTTGGAGGTTGGCTCACTTACGTGTAAGGCCTCACACGAGGTCCCCCACTGCTGGCAATTGCCCACTTTTTACCTATAGCTCTGAGTTCACTACCTCAGGTCCGTTTTATTAAACTTGTAAGACTCCTGGCCTAGAGCTCACACCAGAGGTGCCTTCATATTGCTGGCCAGCATTTGTTTTTCCTTATGAAACACTAGTTCAACTTCGATTCAGCGTCATTCTTAGGAAAAACAGGTTTATCTGAGAGCAGAAAAATTGTCTTTTGTTCTTACTGTCCTCAAAAGACAGTGGTTCAAAAGAACTGGAGAGTGGTTGATACCACAGCCACAGGAAAGGGAAAACCTAGACATCCAGAAAGAAAGAAAAAAAAAAAAAAAAAAGAAGAAACCCATCATTCCCAGGATTTGTTTTGGAGATTTGCTTTCAGTCCTCACACACAACCCAGAGATAAGCTGTTTACACTACACAAAGCGTAAGCACAAAATGACTCCGGCGCAGGAGGGGATCTGGTGGAGTTCCCCCAGGGAAGCTGGTGCTCGAGGCTGCTCATCTCCTGGGAGCTGCCTGTGAGTCGGCACGCGTTAGGAGGCAAAGTTCTGAGCACGGGGCTTTAGGTTTTGGTAGTGACTCTTTTGGCTCTCATTGAAAGTTCACAGAGCACAGTTTTGGAGCAGAAATGGCAGACCGGCTTGCTAGCAATCTAGTGGTACCCCTGTTAATGATCACTAATTGGCCCCTGCAAACCTGCTGATGTTGAACTGCTGGAAACCAAGAGGATGTTGAACTCAATTTGTATCAGCTGGCTGAGTAACCCTTCAGATGCTTTTCTTCAGAGATAATAACACAATATTTAAACCAAAGGCTGTCAGCACCTACTGCTCAAATATTGAGGCAACTCACATTAACAACTCCTACACAGAAACCCGATTTTCTGTTTTGTGTTTACATACCAGCTCTCAGTCAGCGTGTGAGCTCTCAAGCATCAGTAAGAAACATAATCACAGGGAACACGCAGAAAAATATATCATTACACACAAAGAAGCTAAACCACGCTCTGACAGTGACTTCAGCAACCTTTGTCCCAGCCTCCCTTTGTCACGCTGGACACGTATGTGCTTGTGTGCACACATGCATGGGAGAGAGCATGTGAGTCCAGGCAGGCAAGAACACATCCATTTTTTCACAAACAGGCTACGCACAGCAGGTTAAAAGCCATAAGGCAACTGCGCAGTACTTTGTCTTTTGAGCAGGGACTTTTTATCCACAGACGTCAGAGAGCAGAGATAGGCACACGAGAGAGTTACGCTAAAAATCCAGCCTTGAATCCCACCTGCTATCGGTTGCAGAAAATGTGCAGGTGAAATATGTCAAATCCTGAGCTGCTCAGCAGCAGAAGTCTTTCTGCTTTTGCAGGAAAGCTTCGAGGAAGGTTCCTTGTGTTGGCTAAAACAGCCACCTAGGCTTAAATGTTATTACCTGTAAATTTTCCAGGTTGATAACTGGCTGATGTCATCGCACAGCTCTTGCAACACAACAGCGGTGCAGCTCCTCTGAATATTGGGACACTTTTTGCTTCTTCACTTACTTACCTGGGGCTTGTGAGCATTTAAAAACTGTCTTTGATTTTTTAATAGATGCTGAACTCTAGATCAAGTGGATGTGCTGGAGAGGTATGGTGGATGAACTTTCCTTTCTAGAGATTTCTTTGGTTTGTTATGGGTTGAGGTGTTTTTTGGTTTTGTTTTTAATCAAGCTCTCCTATGAATTTCAATCACAAGGGCTGTGTAAGATTGTGGGATCTAAACCAGTTTTCCATGGCATAAATGGATGTTAACATGGAGGGTTGCACTCACTTTTGTCTACCTACCATGTTTTTTCTCTGAGAAGTGGTTCTATCTTAATCTTAAAAACTACCGACACCCCAATAGCGTCGTCTGTCCCTAAGTACCCACCTGAGCCTTCTGAAATGAAATGTTTGTTGCGGAAACGAGATGCCTTGTCAGGTGGAGCCTGAAGCAACCCGGTCCCAGCCAACAAAAGAGTACAGAAGTATCAGATTTAAAATTCATAACCAGAAACCAGCTTCTGACTGGAAACAGAGAAGATGGGGGCAACCACCCAAGTGTCTGGAAACTTGTGCTGGAATAAGGGTTGCAAGATAGCACCAACTTACTGCTCTAGCCCAGGGCAATGGGTGGAGGGGCTCTGCAGTTAGGAGGCGGGGGGCAGCGGGAGGATTGCTATGCAGGAATCAATCCCATCATGACTCGGAGAGTCTTAATTCCTGTGAGGAAAAAATAAAAATAAAAACCGAAGAAACATTTGATTGCATAGCAAGGAAAGGCTATCCTTTAAAAGGATTACAGCAAAATACGGAACAACTGAAGCACAAATATAGTTGCTCTCAGTTACTGCCAGGAGAGAGGCTTAAAGATGCTTTAAGAGCATGAGGACTCTTATTACAGTACATTAATTACTGTAATCTATGTGAGGAATTTATATTCTAAAACAACTCCCAGCGAACCAAGCTAGCTAACTTTCCTCTATTTTCATTTTCTACATAATTGCCACCACTGGGAAGACGAAGAGAATGGCCTCTTCAACCTGTGCCTTTCTGCAGCAAGGTGTATGTTAACAGCAACATCTTTATTACTAAAAAATGTCTTCTGCTCTAATCTGTACCTCAGGAGAAATGCTAGCTCAGGTTTCGTGGGAAATCATAGGCAAAGGTGGGCTTATTATGGCCATGGATAAATAACTGATAAGGTTTCAAAAGAACCACCCCTACAAGGAATGGTCTTGGGAAGTTGTGAATATTTCTAACAAATCTAGGGAATGAATGGCTCTAATCCATATTAGGGGCCAAATCCTGAGATTTGAAAATATTTCTACCCAACTCTGTGGTGTGGGTTGATGGCAAGTTTTATGTCTGTTTTAATATCAAACACATTTAATGTTTCATGGGATCAGGAAATCCCATAAACACGGCTTTAACTGTAAGCATTGACTTGGAGAGCACTCTTAGAGAGAAATATACTCACACACTATGGTCCCTGAATAGCACCAGGCAGGAAGCTTCAAAGGGAATATAAAAAGGTAAACAAGTTGATTTTTCTTCTCTTCCGTAAAGAGTCCAGATTTATCACTGCAGAACTTGGTATTCCCTTGTGGGTTAGTACTGTTTTCACTAGTACAAAAAACAAGCAAACAAAAAGTATGGCTTAGAATCATAGAATGGGTTGGAAGGCACCTTACAGATCATCTCGTTCCAACCCCCCTGCCATGGGCAGGGACACCTTCCACCAGACCAGGTTGCTCCGAGCCCCATCCAACCTGGCCTTGAACACTGCCAGGGATGGGGCAGCCACAGCCTCTCTGGGCAACCTGGGCCAGTGCCTCACCACCCTCACAGTAAAGAACTTCTTCCTTACATCTACTCTAAATCTGCCCTCTTTCAGTTTAAAGCCATTACCCCTTGTACAAAGGTCCCACTCCAGCTTTCCCCTTTCGGTACTGGAAGGCTGCTAGAAGACCACAGATGCGTGACTGAGATTTGAGTATGCATGTTAAGGATAAGTGTTCTGATTCGGGGAAAACTGTTAAAGGAGCACAAAAGGATAACGTTCAGGTCATGCTGACATTAAAGAGCCGAGAAAGGCAGTAAAATCCTTATTATCGAAGCTTGGAAAAGACATTAAGTCAAGAAGAAATTGTGAAGACTATTCAAGGCAGTTCAATAATATCAATATGAGTAATGGAGACTAGAAAAGTGGTACCTCCCCAACCTAGAATCCAATCTGATAAAAGCCAATTCATCATATTAAATCATTTAAAATATCCAAAATATCACTGGAGAGGGAAACATAGGGTGCAGACATATGATGGAAAAACACTGTTGCCACCCATCAATTGAGCTGCTTCTCTGTGTTCCAGATGATCAGTAAAGCATTATGTTAAATTACCTCTGTGGAGTACTAAATAAGTCAACGGATAGCCATTAGGATACAAATTCAGTGAGCTGTCCGAATAGGTGTAAATCCAAAGTGAGCTCCGTGTCGGTGGAACGAGACTGCGGTTGTAACTGGCTTAGATCCCCGCACCCGTGCTTCTGTGCTCAAGGCACCGCACCAATGTTTCTTCTTAAATGTGAGTATCTTCAGCAGCTCTCCTGAGAAGCTTTGCTAAGGAAGCTGTTTTTGAAGGAGTTAATGGCAAGGGAAAATTATTCCCTGTAAAGTTCTGTACAAGGATCATTTACTCCCATTATGGCAATAAGCAATGGCATTCTCCTGATACCAAACCAAAAGTGTTTACTATTGCTAAAAATCTCTGAGCTCTATTTCAATTATTTTATCTTGGGTACCTCACTATTAAAAACATTTTTTCCACTGTACAAGACATATCATAGGGCCATGAATAGAGAAAGCACTTTAGGGCACACAGATATAAAAGCAATTTCTTCTGCAGCTATACTGGCTTCAAAGCTTTATGTTGGGACTTTAAATGTCCCATTTATTTGAATTCTGATATTTATTTCACTTTCAGTCAATGCCTACTGCTGCAGCTAACAAAAGGGAGAATTAATTCAAAACCATGGGCTTAGTGACTAGCAAATATGGTTGCTGAATCCTGGAACGTATACTGTGTTACTGTTAATTACCTTCCATGATATTTTAAAATCCAAAGCTATTGTTGGATGAGGTTTGTGGATAAATCCTTTTGAGGAAAAAAAAAAAAGCACAAATAACAGCTTCTTTCTGCATTCTCAGCCTCTAGGATTGGATTGTGAGAATGCTGGAAGTTACACTGATTGAATTTTTTTTCTGAAATGATGTTATGGAACTACCATCTCTGCTCAGATGTTCATTTCAGTTGAGGAATTGCTATAGTACATGCAGTTTAAGGACAATTAAAGTAAGACAGGCTCAGTATCAACGTAACAGGTTTTGCACAGCCCTCGATGTCAGTTTTACAATACAAATTTTTAGCAGACTTCTGTACTGGTATAAAATCATTCCTTCAAACTGATATATCCTCAGCTAGGTAGAGCTGTGATCGGTTTCCTACAAGCAGAAAAGGCAAGAGCAGAAGTATGCGAGAAAGTGCCCAACCTGGATCCAAAGAGCCGGCTGGAAACAAAAGGTTTCCCCGTTCCCGGTACACCTCTCGCCGTGCTTTCGCTCACACCACAGAGCAGTCTCGGCGTGTGCCGGCTGGTGGGGGGTTGGTTGGGTTTTTAACAAACGAGGGAAACTGAAGGGGTACGCTCTTAACCAGGGGTGGGTGTTCAGCCTGGGGGACTCGCCTGGCGCTGGTCCGAAAGCCCCGACCGAGCTCAGCACCAGCCGTTTTGCTCTCCAGATCGGCTCCCGGTGCCCTCTCCCTCCTCCCAGCGCGGAGGTTGCCAAAACGCCACCGGTACCGTGGCACTTACCGCTCGTGAAAGCGCTTCGGTCCCTTCTGGTTCAGGTGGTGCTGAGAGCGTCTCCAGTTCATTTCTCCCCGATTCTGAGTAGCGGTCACGACTTCACGCGAGCACCTGCTGCAGTCAGACGGCTTTTTGCTTGAGCAACTAGTTGGCTTGACTCTTTGGGAGGTTGCAGTCCCAACAGCCTCACCCTTGGCAGTTCCCCAAAAGCCTCTAAGTTTCTGTGGAAGTTGACCGACCAGCATGCCAAGCCTTCAGTCACATTCCTCTGGTTTTGTTTCCACTTCTGCCTACCCTTGCTGCTGCTGGGGTTGAAATCTTTGCCAAACCTCCCAGGTTAGCACATTTCCCTCTTTGTACCATCCCATTTAGAAAATGTTGTCGCATGGCAACACAATGCAAAGCATTCAGTTCGTTACACTGAGCAGCCTCGCTAAAGGCCATTTCAGCCACACACAGATTCATTTTTGTGGAGGAGAGAAGAGAGAAAGAAAGGGAAAACATTCACAGATCCCAGAACCCTTCTTTATTTGGAAGAATGGCTTTTAAATGAAGTCAAGCAGTATCTTGTTTTATCATTCATTTATTTAGCAAAGAAAGGAATGAATTCAAATACCCCACACAATGAACACATATCTATTCCCTGATATCAAGATGCAGATTTGCTTGTGAACAATTTTAAATGAATCGGTTTTCTTACTATTGAAGTCATCTTGTACTGTGCATGGATTTGTGCAGAAGCAATATATCTTGGGCTCAATCCTGTAAACACATTAAAGTAAGTAACTCGTTACATCCATACCACTGAACTCGGTGTGGTTACTTAGGTGATGAGTACATTCATGCTCAAGAGCCTAGCTTTTGCCAATCTCAATTTAGGCATCCAAACAACAGTGAAAATCGGACGTGCCTCTCTCCAGGCTCACTGTAGTGTCGGTGGAGAGACACGAGCCCTCACCAGGACGTGACTCTGCCCACCTAAGGACGTTCTCCCAGACGAGACGTAGAGGCTGCTGGTGGCAGCTACAGTCAGAAATTGGTCAGACGCCTCAAGCAGAGCAAGATAAGCTTGGACCAAACTGTTTACAGAATTGATCTCATACAGCAAAGCCATTATGCATACAATTAACTTCAGGAATGTGCTTATGTTGCGCTGATTTTAATAGAACTGGTCCCACATTTAAAGAAGTGACTATATTCATTCTATAATTATGAGGAAAAAAATATTGAAGCATTTACTCCTATTAACATTTTTGCTGCATCTGGGACCTCTTACTTTCCTTTCTGGTTTGAACAGCCATATGGTCTGATGCTCTGAGAACTTTCTTCACTTAACATAAGTGCTTTGGTAGCTCTTGATTTGTACACTGACGTGGTATTTTCCCAGAGGTTACTGTGGAGCTCCGGTAGAGCTAACGAAATGCACAGTGTCCTACACCCATCTGAGACTTTAATCAGTACTGCTTAATAGCCTGGAAATCAAAGCCATTTAAGCCCCATTCTTTCTCCCACTCTCTTATGAAAATCCTAATCCTAGGCAAAAATCTCCTGATTAGTTTTAGCCAAACCACACTGCTCCAACAGCAGGTGACTGCAAACGGCTGGAAAAGCTTCCACGTAAAGTAACTTTAAATGACCATAGAGGTTATCAGACTCAAATCAAAGTACAAGATAAATCTGCAAGCACAGGAGTCCATTTTCTAAGCAACTGAGGGACGTATGCTATGTATCAGACACAAAAATAAGCCCAAAATGTGTACTCAAGCGCAATTCTGCTGGAGTTATCCAATGAAAGCGTGTACTGGACAGGATCCGACTGGCAATGCTGCTTCCTCCTCACTCCGTGTAGCAGGACTACACAGATACAGCTTTACACAGAGAATTTTGATCTATCTGCCAAAATACTGGCACTCAAAATAGAGAAACAGTTTTAAATTTATGCAATCAGTGTAAAAGTGGTTTAGTAATATTAACTATTGGCATCAGAGGTAATACAATTATTTATCCAGAAAAGATCACTTTATCCAAGTGAAAGGATAAGGGGTATTTAATGGCATTTAATGGGCACGGGAGTTGATTTTCCCTTTCCAAGAACAGAACAATGCTGTAAGAACCAAATTTTACCCTTGCGCATTTTTGAGAGCTCTATCAGCTTAAACAAGATTCGCAGGCAAATGCCCACTTTGCTACATTTTTGGCAAAAGAAAAATAAGAGCTTTCATGGAGAAATCTGCTTTTCACCAAAACGTGTGTAGCATTTAGCATTAGGAAAAATGCTAAATAAAGTGAAAATTAATAAAGACTGCACTTTGCTTTGCTCCACTTACTAGGAAAGACTGTATTAAACTACCTGGGCAGCTGTGTAGAACTCAGAAGGTGAAAATACTGATATAGGCAGTGCATCTGGGATGCTCTAAAATTTCCTAGGACACAAATAGCTGATGGCTTTAAAACCTGTCGTCTCAGAATCTAGCTTGACAAGGAGATCTTGCCATCAATTTTTTCTCATTGAAGTGCTGTGAAATTTCCACGTTTACCGTAATGCTTCAGATAGAGCTTTGAATATACCTCTGCCTGCAATTTAGAACAATGTAATTTAGGAAGCTAAACAGCAAAAAAAAAAAATAAATTTAAAGTGTTTAAATGACATCACACAGGAGTCGCTCGAAGATGTGGAACACCTGAAATACTCCTTTGGGAGATGGAAGCGTGAGCAGACTGAGCATCTGCTAAATGCACTTCTGCCTATGATCATGCAGACTTAACCTAGGGTATTATTACTGCATATATAACACGTATCTAACATGGGTATCTACCCATGAGAAGAACGGAAAATAGATCACTGCAAAGACAGGCGTGCCTCAAACTACTGAATAGGTAAAAAGAAAAGCTAATTTCAGATAATTTTAATTAAAGAAGGTTAAAATAAAAATACATAGTTCAAATATTTTTAAGATATTGGTGTCATAACTAATAGTCTAAATATAAAATCCATAAGCCAGACTAATGTGCTCTTAGTACAGGGGCAGAGAGGAACAGTCTTGTGCATATGTGTGTGTGTGCATGTGCTGCTTTTTCTTGGCACTGGTAGCAATATAGATTTTATTTTGTCTTATTTAAATGTAAAATTTTATCTTTTGGCATGGACAGAGTGATTCAGGTACTGGACTGGTTATGATTTGGAGAGCTTTTTCCCCCTCTATCTGTTTCACTGAATTTTCTTGCAGAGAAAACTTCCTCTCACCCAGGGCAACCCGCTAATTTCTTCCTGGAAAACCAAATCTAACGTACAGTAAAAAAAGAGACCCATTATTATTATACTTTCTGGAGATGAACTGGTGTGAGGGTGGGGTGCTTTCTTTTGACTGAGTTAGTAACAGGGAGAACTATTCAGCTGGAAAAAATAGGGGCTGATCTTAATTATTTTCATAGATGGTAAATGTGCGTTCATTCTACTGCACAGCTTTTCAAAGACCACTTGCTTTGCATTTTTTTTTTTTATTTTACTGCAGAACAGAGATAGGAAGCATAGTGCTACATTCAGATCTATCCCCATGCAAAAACGTTGCTGCTCATTGCCATCATTAGATATGGGGTTTCCCCTTGCTATGTAAGTGGCTGGACCACCAAAGTGGTGCTCAAACGCAGTCTCATGTGATCAACGGTTCCTGGTACTTTTTGCTTTTTTTGTAGATAGTTGTGAATCATTACAACCTGTACATGTTTTTTCTCTATTTGCCTATCATAGCGTAACCTAACGATCATGGGCTCTGAACACAGAATGGAAACATTTCCACTCTGCTTCTCCTTGCATACCTTCCTGGTATTCTGCTGCGATGATCTTTGCATCTAGCATGCTCAAAAAAATGAAAGGCCAATTCTTTAATCCTTAATATTCACTTTTAATTTCTTTTCACAAGCTTCTGAGAATAGCAAATGCTGCCTTACTACTAAGTACTCTGGAAAATCTGGCGCAAATCCCTGCCCTTTTCTTTTGAGTTATCTATCTGGAATTTCAGATACAAAAATAACAATGTCAAGAATGTGGGTGAATACAGACAGAACAAAGAAAAACGGTTTAAAAATTCTTTGTGTTTCCTCACCTGCCACTACAAAAGGAATTAAAACTGATAACTTAAAACTCAAACAGTTTCTTAAATATTTACATCAATGAAGTCCAACGAGATAATCACTTAAAACACCATAAGAATGTTCCTCCAGGGGCTGATAGCGTGGGTCGGACACGGCAGCAAGATGAGACAAGGCTTTGCAAACACATCTGCGTTTTCTGAGCCGCCTCTCTTTGTCGGACGCGCGCACGTGAAGCAAAAGCCGGAAAGAGAAAAGCACATCTGCGATTGCGCCCACGTACCCCCGCCAGCCCGCGGCGGCACGCAGAGCAGGCGCAGCCACAGCTTTCGGTGGCCAGCGCCGCGGGGAGCCCAGCGGGTTCCCCGAGGGATGCGCCAGGGAGAGGGATCCCGAGGGATGCGCCAGGGAGAGGGATCCCGAGGGATGCCTCCACTCCTGTGAACCCGCAGGCTGCAGCGAGGCCGGTTTACTAACAACACGCAGAAAAACCTTCCAGCGCCCCTCTCTGATCTGCCCTCCCTGCCAGACCTGCCCTTCCATACCGTCCCCAAAATTCAGCCGAACTAGGGGAAGGGAGGCTTTGTGTGACTGGGCTTGGCTCGCAACTGGAAACCACCGACCCTGCAGCTTTCTGGCTTAATCACGAGATCGCGTCCCTTGGTGCGGCCGTGGGCTCCGCGCTCCGAACGGCCGAACTGCAGCCGGAGTGATTTCCAGCCCGGGAAGGTCAGCCCTCCGGAGCCCGGAGCCGCCGCAGAGCATCGCCAAACCATCGCGGTTCTTCTCACCATCGTCCCCAGCACCCTGCCACCTCTTTTCGGTGGTGTGAGCTTCTGGAGACTGCACAGGGGGCTCCGTGGCCAACGGCACAGCTCAAACCTCACGGAAATAAAAGACAATGCCTAAAAGGAAAATTAGATTTGTACTCCTGGCACAGCTTTAAGGGGCAACGTTTTTTTTTGTTGTTTTTTTTTTTTTTTTTACAAAGCTCAGGAATTGTTAGAGAACTCTGACTGGAGGCTTATGAAACTGAGCGAAGCGATGCAGTCCTCAGGAGTGGTCCACTGACACCGAGGGGCCGCAGCTGCCCCCGACACTGAAGGCCAACCTTGCACTTGGCAAAGAAAACGTCATGTCACAAAGAGGTGTTTGGGGCTTTGGGCAGCAATGGGACATTGATGGCTTGGATTGTGCTTGAAATGTCTCTGAACTTCATCTCTGAAGCCTCAATCACATGAGCAGTCAAGTAGCACAGGCCTTGGGGACTGGGGAGTTACAGAAGGCCAGAAAATACACAAGCCCGTTAGTACTCATCATAATTATTGAAATCTGTAAAATAGGTATTAGAATAAGTCTTTGCAGTAAGATGCGGATTGAAGTATTTGTTTCTCTCCTCCAGAATCAGGTTGTTTTTGTTAAATGCCTGGGAAAATAAAAAAAAAAAGGAAGAGATAAGAAAATGGGAAGGACAGAAGAAAGGTAGCCACTAAGTGCTCTTTTACCAAGGCAATTTTTCGTGGCAAATATCTGTGTACTGTAAGTCAAAAATGCACTGAGAAATACTTGCACATTTACAAAAACCTGCATTTGCACGTATCTGCTTATATAATAGCATTCCTACAAAAAGCAATGCTACTGAATAAAGTAAACCCAGGCACTTTCCCCCCAATATTATAAAACTCATTTTATGATTAAAAATATTTTTTAATCATACATATTCAGTCTTTCCTATTAGAATGATTCACTCATTATCTTTTTACTGAATAAGAATTCTTTTCCCTTTACTGCATTAATTCCTTGATTTTCAAATGCAGTATGTAGGAGAAATGTCTGAAGGTCCTAAGAGTGTAAATCCCATTTCTTTAAAAGTGATATGGGTATTTAGAGTATGAATTTTCACAGGGTTTTTTTTGTTTCTGTAGCTATCCAGAGAGATGATTAATGGAATTTGGAAAAGCTTTAAATTAGGTACATATTCCACCACTGGTTACAAAATCCAGACTTTTCTTGCTGTTTTGAATGAAATTCTTTAAAACGTCTTTAATTAGAAAGAAAAATGCAGAAATTAAAAACTGGATTATCCAGGTAGGATTTAAGAAAAATCCTCATTTACAAAAAGCTTTGCAGCTGCATGAATAAACTGTGTAATCTGAAGATCCTGAACTAGGTATTTTCAGCATGCTCATCCTTCCTTAATTCAGTGGATCTGAAAAGCGGAGCTATTCTAAAAGGTCATAAAGAGAAAATAGCTGTTTGGGAACAATGATCATATGATATAGATATATGCCAGACTCTCAGCTGATGTAAATCTGTACTGCTCATTTACCGAATATTTTGGGTATGAACACTAGCTGTGAGTCTGACCCAGAATATATTCACCAGGTACATCTCCTGTATAAAGACCCAGTGCAGGGAGATGAACAGTGACCGCCCTTGGCACCATAGCACTGGAGCCAAAGGATTATCTTCAATATATGTCACGATGACTGTTAATGGCCCTATTCACTTCTTGAACAAGCCACTAGGGAACACAACTAGGAAAAAAAACCCCACAAAACAAAACTTGAGTGGTCTGTTTTTTCCAGAAAAGGCTGCTGCTGTATGAATTCTACACATACACAAAATCCAACTTCCTGCGCAATGGGGATCGACAAAGAAAAGGACCCATAATTACAATACCTCAAGTGAAATCTATTTTTGTCATTAACAATCAGCATAATTGGAGTCCAATGCCACTGCAGAAAACTAGCAAGTAGAATTCTTTCAATACAGCAGAACTGTTGTCTAGGTCCATATATGTTGTGCATTATAGAGCTCCCAACCCACTTCTCACCTTGATGGCTTCTACCGAATCATATTTGTCCAGTTTGTTGATATGGTTGGTAATGCTGGTATTTAGAGGAGCTGGTGACACCGGATGGATGACAGTTGCGTCATGGGACTGTTGCTGATATCGTTGGCAGTAAGTGTAAACAAGCAGGGTAAGAAGGCAACCAAGTATTGAGCTACTTAATCCCACTGCGATCATGTGAAACATGTTGAACTCTGCAGAGCGGAGAGCAGAAGACAATCTTAATTTTAAGGAGGCAGCAGTACAAGCTTAAGCTTGGGTAAAAATGTAGACAAGTCCTCGATTCAAATAAGGATAAGGGAAATTTCATGTGTTTCCCAGAAACATCTCAATTGCAATGGTTTAGCCCTACAGTAGCAAATGCATTGTACTTCCCTGAAGGGATCGTTATAGGAATCTCAGATACCCATACATCTCTGTAAGTATTAAGGCTGAGACTTTTGAAAGATGCTTAAACAAGTTCAGAACCCAAATAACAGATGAATTAATTGCATTTGGTATGTTTGAATAGTTCAGCAAAATTTTTCTACGGATTGTATAACAAAGTCTTGTTATATACAAATTATGTATAGAATGTACATACATAGCTTTTTTTCAGTGGACTACAGTATCACCTCCTCTGCTGTTCTTCTCGTTCTTTCTCTTATACCTAGTGACTCGTGGCAGAACTAACAAAATCCTAATATCTTTGAATCACAATCCTGCTTTCCCTAAAGTGTCTTCCATATCGCCTTTATTTGGTGCATGTCCCAGGAGCAATGCCGTACCTTTTTTCCATCCCCTGCTTTGATTCTTGCTGGGCCTCACCGTTTCTGTATCTTTGATATATGGCCAATTTGTTCCCTTCTCCAGCCTTCAGAATTTTTTCTTTATGTAAGCGGGGGGTGAAGAAGAAATGGTAGCGGTTTAGGTGAAAATGGGAACCAGGGGGCGGGGGGAGAGACTCCTTAAAGCTCTGTGTGCTTTTAACCATAGCAGCCAGAGAGTGCAAAGTCAACAACTCAGAACCCAGCACTCTCCTGTCTACTCTGCCCCTCAAAGACACCACGGGATCAGGCGGTGGGAAACCCTCTCCACCTCCGCAAGGATTGAAACGGAGAGGAAGCTCGCTGCTGCATGAAACTGTAGAAGGGAATCTAAAGCACAATCATCCCCCGATGTTACTGCAGAGATACAGAGATACTGGGTCAGATGTGGTACCAGTAGGATTAGCTGGAAATAAACAAATTACACCGCTTTTCATTGCTATTTCAAACTGGAGCTGTGCTTTCTGATTAGGAAAGAAGTATCAGTGAGAAGCTCATGTTGGAAATTTCATCTTAGCATTACTCAAAATTTGCTTGTCGTTGCCTAAATGCACAAATGAAAGATTTTAAACTGAAAGACTGGCACTGGCCTGAAAAACACGCTAGACCTTTTTCACTGTAATACAGAACAATGGGCCAGCACATGGGTCCCATTTTTTGCAAACACCTAAGGTAGGACCTTTAAATGCTTACTGGGTATTTAGAAACACAAACTAATATTTAGGTGACTAGGTTGACTGCCCCAATATATAAATTATCACTGAAATATCCTTCTACACTTTTATGAGAGTTTCCCACTGTTGCAGAACTTGGCAAAATGTTTTGAGAGTACCACTGCTAATTAGAAAAAAATCAAATCACATTATCCCGGCTCCCATAACAAGTTACCATGCACACTAGTACCCTTGTATAACCCCTGTGTTTTCATTGTCCCTTATTAGGTTAAAAATGCAGCTTATCTGTGCATGGAAGAATACTAGAACTGGCCAGAGCTATTACCATGACAACACAGACTAAGCGTGATAGCTCAGCACAAAAAAAATGGTCATTTTTCCTCTTTCTTCTTCTTCTTATTGTTTGGGGTTTTTTAAACAGTTTTCCCTTTCAGGATTTGTTTTGCTAGCATCAGGACTCTCTGGAATGGAACTTTTTTTTTTTGTTTGTTTTTTAGTTTTGTCTTTGGCAGCGAAGCTGAAAATGAGTCCCAGATACAGTCTCAGCTATTAAATGGGTTAGCAAGCTGGCTTTCTGCTATTTATTTGGGGTCCCAAAGAGGTCTGTGAAATTATTATCCTGAAAAAGGTGGAGTAACTTTACAAATTCTGACCTACTGATAACTAGTTTATAAAAGGAATTTCGTTTTGAGACAAGGGTGGCTGCTGTACTGAAAAAAAAGAAAACACAAACAAAGGTCAGCAATGGCAGATGGGTATTTAATGAGAAATCCTGTAGTAACTACACTTCTTTTTCTGTACAAGTGTAAATAATGAGAATGCAGCATTTAGAATAAAACTAAGAGCATGCAAAAAGCGAAACAAAAGCACAAAATGGGGAACCAACATTTCAGCATTTAATATACATCTAGAGCTGAAAAGCTTACCGCCACATCGTTTTTCTTCTATGCTGCTGGATCGTGCCACTGATATTTCTGGAAAAATAAACAAACCACTTATGCCAAGGAGAAAAAAATATTACAGAGAACTACTAGTTTGATTAACACAGTAAGGATTTAAAAATTCATTCTACTACATTCACTCCAAATCCAAAGTAAAAAAGATTTTGACTATGGGGTAGAATTAACAAAAAGGTCCCATTACACCTTCAGGTTCATTAGATTCCCAAGCAAAAGCAGCAACATATTTTTAATTCTTGCCTCAAAACACCTCTGGAATGAAAAAGATGAAGTGCACATGAAAACATTCTTTGTGGAGTTTAAGCATGTTGAGTGACATTAAAGAGAGTTTAATTATCTTGTGTTCAAATGGGCTCATTACTTCTAGAAGTCACGTCTAGCACTAATGTGAAAAGAGGGAATTTACAAATCTTTGAAGAAGATGACTGCCAATTTCATGGGTCTCCGTTGTAAACTAATAAAATGTAATTCCAGCCTGTATCCTCACCATTTTGACTTTGGAAATATTCTCAACAAATATGGAATAAAATCTGTTGGCAATCAAGTGTTCCTGCTCTTTACTTCAGGACCGTGGCTTCTGTGAAGGGCAGTCCTGCCTTACAGATCTCTTGGACCTCTCCGAAAGGGTCACCGAGCATGCGGATTATGGGGGAGGGAACTGACACGGTCTACCTGGGTTTCAAAAAAACTTTCAAGTTCTTTGTCGACGGCTTTCCAAGCAACAAATGAGATGAAGGAAAAAACAGAAAACAGGGTAGTACTATGTGCCCGGTTCTTACAATGGAGGAAGGTTACCACTTCTGGAGGGACCTAGGCTTTCCAGCGAAGAGCTAGAAACGTGGGAGGCAAATGTGGTTTTGAAGTTTGCTGATGATACAAAGTTAAGGTAGCGTGGACAAGGGCATGCTGTGAAGAGCTGCAGAAGGGCCTTATAAAACTAGGCAATGAAATAACAAATGAAACCGAATGTAGATCAGTGTAAAGCGATACATACAGTGGAAAGCAATCCTAGCTTCACATATAAAATGATGGGCTGTGAGGCGACTATGACTACTGAAGAGGGACACCAGGGGGTTATGACAAATTGTTCCATGAAAATATCGGCTTAGTGTTCAGAAGCAATCAAAAAGGCAAGGCAAACCAAACGCTAGGTACTACCAAGAAAGCAATAGTGAGTAGGACAGGGTAATCAGCATTATGGCACTTTACAAATCTATGCGTTGTCCACAGCATGAACACTGCGTGCAGCATTTCTTTTCCCATCTAAGGATGTCTCTAGTAGAACTAAAAATCAGACCAGAGAAGGGCAGCAATGATGCCCGCAGGTATGCCATAGCTTCTGCGTGAGGAATTAACAGAGCAGGCTCTCCACTGACCCACCAAAAGATGATCCAAATGCAGCTACTGCTAAAGGGATCACAATTTTTTACTTTTCTTCACATGCTAAATCAATAACAACTATTATCTAAGTGAGAAAGTATCAGACCTGGCAGAAAAACACTCTCACAGAGAGTTAAAAGCTGAGAGCATACTTTGGTTGAGACCGTTAATTCACAATCCAAGCAAAAATCAGAAAAAAACGTACCAGAAACCCACAAAGCTCTGCAAGGTAATGCCGGTAAGGACTACGGAAACGCAGGAGCAGCAAAGACAAGGAGGAGTCGCTTCTGCGCTCTGCCAGAACCACTCCGTGCAGTGAGTTCTGGAGAGGAACGGCGCTAAGGTAAGCGGGAGGAGAAGACGCCACGCGGGCGGCCGTGCCGGCACGCGGGCTGAGGACAGGGGGGCGGTGAAGGAGACAGAGGGGGCAGGAGGGACCGAGGGGGAGAACCGCGACTCGGGGGACCCGGAGGAGGGAAAGCGAGCCGAGCCCAAGAGAGCAAGGTAGTTTGCCGACGGTGCGCGTAACGGGCATGACCTTATCTGCTGGGATAGGGGTGGTTTGAGGAGGAGTGGCAAACCAACCAGAAGGGCGAGAGAAGAGGTGGCTCGTTTCAGATTCTGAAAGTGCCTACTTTCCAAAACAAGATGTAGAGCTTCTATTGCATTAAGCATGGGATTCACAGAATGTGAATATTAATGGAACTGCTTCGAAAGCCTGAGAAAAAGAGGAAAATACAATGTGGGAGTTTTTGCTTTCAGACTGACATTTTTCGCATTGGTTTTGGAGGAAAAAATAGTATTTGGGAGTTAAAGCATTATGCACCATCCACAAAAGTGTTTACATTTGTTGATTTCTTTGTTATATTGTACTATATTGTACCGCATAGTCACGGAAAAAAAAAATGTTGCTGCACTGAGTAAACACAATTACATTTCAAATGACACATTAAAATGTACATTTCTCTGTCTGTGAATAGACTGCTAGCTTTTTTTAATGTACACAGGCGGAAAGATAACTGTTAACAGCAATGCAATGTGGCCACCCATACTGTTGTGTGGATTTAAATGACTGCTGTGTTTTAAAAAAGGAAATAATAATAAAAAAGAGTACAGTCATGAGTTTCGACAAATGCTATAGAATAATACATGGCATGACTATCCACCAGGTACTTGGTGGTCATGGGGGACACAAGGACCTGAGGCATAGTATGTACCTTTCTAAGCAGTTATTAATTTAAGGGACTCTGTGAAATCATTTCCAGATTAACTACCACAGCACCCTCTTTTGTATATGCAAACCACAAAACCTAGAGGAATGTTTCTCTAATAACCCCAAAGTCTCAAAGACACTTACATTAAAGTAAAAATCAAACTATTTCTCCTAGCTGGCTGTAGTCATCCCTGCACCCTGCCACACGTAGGACGGGAGGGACCTGCAGAACACTGGGACGGCGACTGACCAAAGTCCCGGGTGGTGACAGGAGGGGCAGCTCCACAGCGCTCCGCGCCTGAGGCAGTTTTTCATGGAGACACCAGATCACGGAATCGTAGAATCGTTTAGGTTGGAAAAGACCTTTAAGGTCATCGAGTCCAACCGTCAACCCAACACCACCATGCCCACTACACCCTGTCCTGAAGTGCCACGTCTACGCGTTCTTTGAACACCTCCAGGGATGGTGACTCCACCACATCCCTGGGCAGCCTGTTCCAGTGCCTGATAACCCTTTTGGTGAAGGAATTTTTCCTAATATCCAATCTAAACCTCCCCTGCCGCAACCTGAGGCTATTTCCCCTCATCCTATCACTAGTTACTTGACAGAAGATTGAGCAACATCAGCCCTACGCAGCAGACCAACGCGCTTTGGCTGCCAAGGGCAAGCTCCGTTCCAGCCCTCGGTGCTGCACAGCGCAGCCCGGGACGGTACCGCGCCTCGCTCCCGAAACATTGGGAGGTTTCGCCGATCCTTCAAGGAGCAGGCTGAGCTCACCTGGTATAAAGTTGGAGTCCAAAGCACAGGCTCGGCTCTCCGTGGTGTTGCCCGTGCACTGGCTGCCCACGGGGAACAAAATGATGCACTGACGGACGCGGAACTGGAAGCCGGACGAGTCGCAGTCGGACCACTCGGACCACTCGGACCAGCTGTCTGCAACGGGCAGAGAGGGACACACACGCAGATGCTGCCGTTAAATGCTTCAGGTACACCGAGCGCGAGAGAAATAGTCTGCATTTCTGAACTAGGACAGGAGGACTCATCCCCAGCTAGCAGAGGACAGCTCTTTCGTTACGATAAAACAAAGGCAGTTCGGCTTTGGCAAAAGTCTCTGGAATGCGGAGTGTGACGGTAAATTTGTTGCAGACATATCATGGCTTGGGCTTCTGCCACGGCCTGCGAGTGGGGAAGTGAGAGGCCAGAGGGCTTCTGTGGTGGTGACTGAACGAGCGATTGCTGTGGAGTTAATTCCAGTCTAGGTCGTTAGGGTGGACAATCACACTGGGTTTTTTTACGTACCTGACAAGCAGCAGTAAGAGCTGCAAGAGTATGTATTCCAGGTCTGAAACAGGATGTTTATTTAACCACAAAAATAGTTGTATCTTGAAGATACTTTTTTTTATTATTTTTTTTTTAGCTTTTGTCCATTTCTTTGCTGTGGATAGAAGCGACCTCATCAAATATTCTCACCTTCTCTTCTCCATTCAGTTCATTATCAGCTTCTATTGTTTCTTTATATTTCTTTCTCTGCCTATGTAGTTTTGATTAAGACATTTTTATTTCATGCCTGTGTGATCTCAGAATACTTCCCTTAAATGAAGTGAATTGATCTCATTCCCATGAGGTCCTGTGAGTTTACTGAGCTCAGCTTTCTTAAAATTCTGCCTTCATAGGGGTGTCCTGAGTTTGGCAAGTATACTAAAGACAGAGCTCAGTTAAACTTTCTTCTTTCTCCTGTCAGCTTTCCCACTGAGATAGGTTTTATGGCTTTGATATGGAACAAACAGTCCTACTGTCCCAAACCAAGTTTGTTTCTACTTCAAAATTTTAATTGATTTTATACCAATATGAACCCAATTTAGAAATTCCATTTTGCTTCAAATAAAAAAGTATACATTAACCTGATTTTGTTTCAAGTTAGATTGAAGAACATTAAAATTTGTGAATAATTTGGAAAATTAATGAAGCTTTTGTACACTTTTTGTGAATCAGGTGGAAAGTCAGCAAAGTCTTACACTGTTTTGGGCCCTTTTCAATACATTGTATCAATCCAGCATACCGGGCTCACATTTACTCATTCCTTTCCCCTTGGCCATAGAGGAAAATATTAAAACTCTCAGCCATCTAAAATTTAACAGATTCTGGCAGGAATACTTGAGATTGCAGTCTTGAAAAAAGTCAAGCCATAGATGCTTTCCATGGTGGTGTTGGACATGCACTTCCTAACCAGTAGCACGGTAAAAAGAGATGGACGGAGGAGATTGACGTAACTTTAGCATAACAGAAGATCTCAAGCAGTGGTCCTGGGACCGTTTCGAGACAGCAGGAGAGAGCTGGTTAGAGGCAGCAGCCATCAGTCCTGGCGGTCTGTGGTCCGGATGCACACCGTCACTTGTGGAGCTGTTCGTAAAATAGATTTACTCAGCAGCTCAGGTAAGAACCTGGATATTGATATTTATGAACGATTAGCACGTGTCTGGATGGGGCCTCCTTTGAACACCAGGGCAGATACCTCGACGCAAGCAGCTGATGTCAAACAGTAGGATCTCGCCATCGTGAGGAGCAAGAATCCCCAGCTTTGTCCATCGGCTCTCCTGTTTCCTAGGAGAGGTCCTGGGAGTCCCTCACTCCCAGAGTGGGTGGTAGGAGCATGGAGGCAGATGACATAAAGTAGTTGGATCCTAATTCAGGGGGCAGGAGAGCTGAGGTGGGTGTCAAGCAAACGGAGAGCCGTCTTCCTGCTCGTACAGCGTGGGACGTCCTGGAGCTGCCGCTGTCACCGCCAGTGTCAGCTGCTGGACCCAGGTGAACTAAGGACACGGATCCTCACCTGAAGTATTCAGTAACAATAAGGCCCTGCTCATTCAGGTTTAAAGGAATGCTGCTCGTTACAAATCCTGGCCCAGTTCTCATCGGTGGCAGAGAACATGCTTAAGCCAGAGCCAGTCCTCTCCCCCGATGCTGGTATAATCGGGATATATGCAGCAGCAGCCAAACCGCTCGCGAGCGCCCCAAATGCAGCTTGTTGGCTGGTGCGCTCTGCAGCCCCGTCTCGTCCGCTGTGCTTTTGGGCCACCAGGTTCCTTGCTGAAGGGGCTACATCCCGTGGTAAAATAGGAACCTCAGAGCACGCACGGATCATGCTAGGTCACACACTGGTGACTGGGCAAGGCTACCGTTTCAGCCTGCCCTTTTGGGGTCCTATAAAAGGCACTGTGTGTGTTGGGAGCTTCCCACGTACGGAACACAGGGCATCTCCCACCCGTCTGGGGTCCCTGTACAGCCCGGGCAGTCAGTGGGTCTGGTGCCGTGCTGATCCGCTCCAACTGGCACACAGAGCCACAGGAGAGGAGAGAGAGGACATCACTGCAAGGGTGAGCGGGATGGACGTCCCTGCAACGGTGGATCCTGGTACCAAACCTGTGTTTTGGGGAGTGCCACTGCTGGGAGCTCCGAGAGTTAGGCAGACGCAAGGCACCACCAGACCAGCCGGCAGTCCTGCCCTTTGTGGAGCCGCTGTCTCCGCCATCACAGAGAACCTGAACCCATGGCTTTTGCATGCACTTCCACGGACTCGGTCATCCTGCCTCACCCCTTTGATTTCTTTATCTTCAAAGCACCTGAGGCTCTCTTGCACCTCAGGCAGGCTCCTCTCAACTTGCTCCTCAGTTCTCTGCAAAAGTCAGGAGAATGGAGAAGAGAGGGTGGTCTGGAGAGGTGTTTAATCCGGAACTGCTTTTCTCCTCTAACACGGCAAGGCTTACTCAAATGTCATGTCTTCTTCCTACAGAGTCTTGGCTGGCCTTTGAAGCCAGGTTAAGTCCAAGCCGTTTCTGAAAGATCCCTTGGTGAAGAAGGCACCTCAGAAAGATCAGGCCACCAGTCTGTAGGATTATAAATTTCTTTCATGCAGAACTACACCATCATTTCTAAATGCTCAACTGCTTTATCCATTATTTGCATGTGTGAGTTAGCAATTCAAGGACAGAATATATTTTCCCCTCTTACAGCAGCAGTAAATACTTTAGGTATAAAATACCGGTTTATTCAGTACATTACAGACACCGTTGCAACAGATTACACTTACTGATAAGCAGCCTATAAACCACTACTGATCAATAGTGCAGCACTTCCATTCACGTTAATGCAGTTGCATTTGGATAAATTAAAAGAAAAACCACAAACACAGTGATATAGCTGTTAAAATGAAAGATGAGAAAAACTGATGTATTTTGCAGACACAAGTCTGTTACTTTAAGTGCATACTTGCATACTTTCAGTTGGATTTGCCACTAACCCTCCATATCCTCAAGAAATCCTTAGTATCAGGATTTCAGAAATTTTAGTTTCCTGCTGGTTTTGTTTGGCCAAAAAAAAAAGCACTATTCCAAATGCCAAGAAATCTTTGCTCTTTTCACAACTTAAGAAACATTATAAATAGTTTCCATTTTTGTACACATATTTCTGTGTTGGCTGGTTGTTCTTACATTCCAAGTGTCACTCCTGTTCTCTTCCTATATTAAACATGTCACTGAAGCAGCGAATGTCACCAGTGGTACTTCCAGATCCGCACAAGGAAGAACCACTGGCCACATGATCCTCACCACAAGAAAATGCCTCTGCAGGGCTGCAGGATTCTGTCCAAGCTTAACATGTGTAGCACTGCAGATATTTTTGTCTCAGCCCAATGTGAAGTAAGAGCAGTAAAGAAAAGTTTTGAAATCTGCATCTTACAGCTAGTTGATGATGGTGTTGTCTGAAAAACCTATGGCAAATTTTCAGCGAGATTGAAATACTAATAAAACATCACAGAATGTGAGGAATACACTTCACCCTCTGAAATTTTATTGCTTTATAAAGGTTTTCACTTTCTTGAACCACAATGAAACTGACCTCCTCCTCCACTCCCCATCTACTCCAAAATTTGGGTAACAAGGAGGTTAAAATAAGATGAAGAGATTATTTAGAAATGTTTGCAAACTGGCATTTCTAGAAAAATGGTGGTAGAAAATAAATGTGCAACAAGAGAAATAGCTACAATACTAGCACAATGAACACGCCAGTTCTGACCTTTTAAAGATGCCTTAAGGATCCCAAGGCAGCTATGTAACTTCTACGTACAAATGTACACTATTTGTCTTGAAAAATCAAATCATCAACTGCTTTCTATGTTTGTTTTTTTTTTAAAAACACAATCCAGAGTGTTGCATCTGCTTTAATTTTGACAAAGGAGGTACTTCTATTCTGCTGCAAGACATACAGTGCTTAGAAAAGGAAATTAACTTAAATTGTAGTTCAGCACAGGTAATAGGATCCATAAATTCAAACTCATGGGGCTTGTGCTTTCACATGCACAGCCTCATCATATGAGCAGAAAACTTTTGCTATGAAGTCTAGGAGCTCTAAGTGAAGCAAGTAATACAGTGTGGCATCAGTGCTGCTTATTTCCTTTTGCTGCTGCCTGTAATCCATTAATCAGCAGTATAAGAAAACAAATCCTCCGACTGGCTTTTCACTAATGATTTTA
Organism: Buteo buteo; assembly: GCF_964188355.1. Classification (NCBI taxonomy): domain Eukaryota; kingdom Metazoa; phylum Chordata; class Aves; order Accipitriformes; family Accipitridae; genus Buteo; species Buteo buteo. The sequence continues at coordinate 27,645,655 of NC_134190.1, read as the reverse complement.
TCTGGTTTTATGTGGTTTTACTCTCTACTTCTCACCTAAATTTCATGAAGAAAATGAGTTTTCCTTTAATGTGGGTCAAATGGCAGAGTCAAAGTTACAGAAAAAGTCATGATCCCTAATATACAGCTAGGAAGAGTGCTGAGACATTTCATTTACTAAGTACTCCACAGTCATTCAAAAAGATGAAGTCTCTGCTCCTTAACATCCAAAGTTGAAGAAGGTATTTTACAAAGAGCATTAAAGTTTGCTCCGTGTTTTATATGAAAACAGGGCAAACATTATCTACTTGAAGGACCTTGTGATAATACACATTGAATATTAACCTCAGCAATTTGCCTGCTGTGAATGTTTAGCGTTATAACAAATGTACTTCTTTGTGATACTGTTATTAAAAGTCTTCCAGGCAGTTTGCATGCTCCACTTCAAATATTGTACAATTTTAGTTTATCCAGACCCAGAACCTGGTAACTTAAATTTTAATTTTTAAAGGGGGAGGGAGGACGTGGTGTCCTGTAGGCTATATCCTGCTATTACTTGATTTACTGTGATTGTAGCCTGTAAGAGCTGAGTATGCACTTAATAAGGGAGAGAAGTTATTTGCTCCTACCTAACAGATCAAGGAGCATTACGCTGCCTGACTGCGAGCGCCTTGCTCTGTGGCACGTAAACAACAAAGCCGCGTGGGCCGATGGGCCGTACCTGGACAGGGCTGTGTGTTGCAGAGCGCTTCTTCAGTGTGCAGTCCGAGGCAGATATCTCCTCCGTAGGCTGGCGCTGGGTTTGTGCAGGAGCGGGTTCTCATGTAATGCCCTCCTCCACAAGTGGCCGAGCACTTTGACCAAGACGACCAACAAGACCAGCCTCCGTCCACTGAAAAGACACAAAACGTCATATTGTTCCAAGTTAATGTGTTACGAGACATAATCCAACCCATCTTTCTCATATTCTGTGGATCTAATTCAGGGCCCACTGAAATTATTGGACCTTTTTAGGTGCCACTGAACATAGGCCCACAAATTTAATCTTACCACAACGCAATCTAATTTGCATATTTTAAAAGCCCTTGGTGTACTGGGAAGCCTAACAAAGTTACTCATCCATATAAGACACTTTCAGTGGGTACCATAATGTCTTTAAGGCCAAAACTCTTTTCTTTTTCTTTTCTCACCTGTGAGGAAATAAAATACCAAAGTTTGTTTAGCAGAAGTATTGTATGCTCAAAGCAATTTTTTATTCATAAAATAAAACTTAGTCCAATAATATCAACAGAGAGACGGAGGAATCCACATTTTGTTTCGCAACCCAGGTAAGATTGCCTTAACTCTACAACCCATTTCAGTTGATCTAACGCAGTTGTAGGGTTTGATGGGCCAATATAATGTTACAACCTTCATGCAGCTCTAGCACAGATGCCAACAGCAGAACAACGGCAGTAGTTCAAAAAAGCAACAGACGAATGACCAAAAGCAGTTGCCACTTAAAGTTTCAAACACAGGTTGTTGAAGAATAAATTTAATTTTTTTTTCCCCCCATTAGTATTTACTAATTCAAGTATGCCAACCTGTTCTCCAGTCCAAGTTTTCACAAGGTTCCTCCGACAGGTAGGCTGGATTTCACAGGAGACCCATTTGTCAGATGGTTTTTGACACATGGCCACTAGAGAGGCGTCTAATGAAAGTTCACCTCACTGCCTGCACCGGACTGGCTCCTTTGCAGCCTCCGTTCTTACAGCTCCTGCTCCAGGATGTATTTCTGGCATTTATGGCCATATTGCAGCCCATCTGCCAAAGGCTTCCTATCTGCAGCCACATGACAAAGTCAGATGTACATCTCCCAGGGACAGCATTCCCTCTGCAAAGAATCTCAGTGTTTTGTTCATTTCTCTTCCAGGTTTTTTTTTGGGAAAAAAAGCAACAAACCCCTAAACTTTCAAAATTCTCATATCCTACAAAAAATTAATTTCTTTTCAAACCTCTATTTAAAGTGTTATCACTTGCTTTCTTAATACTTAAGCAAGGAAATGATTTACCATGTCTGCAACTGATTAAAAGAAGTAGTGTGTAATTCAACTGACTCTAATAGATGAGACCCTAAGTATAATAAAGACAACGTGCCAGTAAAGTTTTGGTTTACGACAGGGCCCTAAACTGAGCAGAAGTTTTGCCTATTTTTTCTCCCATCACTCACAGCAGCAGTGAGCATTTTACCACACAAGATAGAAACTCATTATTGTCTACTTTTAAAATACTGGGTAAGCACACATTTTCTCTACACAATTTTAACAATGTGCTCATTTAAGACATTTCTTGTAAGATGTTACTTCATGGTTTATTGAAACAATTGATTGTCACTGAAGTCTCCAAAACATTTATCTAGCATTTCACAATGAGTCCTTTTGATCCTTTCTGTTCAATTAATCAAACAGCCTTTCAAAGAGTAAACGAGTTTCCACTGGTTTATTGAAATGCTATTCCATAATTATCTCCTACCAAAAAAGAAGAGATTCCAAATCTGAAAAAAATTAACTTACATTGAAAATATCTGCAGTATTTGCATTTTAATTCTCTCTTAGATGGAGATGTAAAACACTAAAAAAATCCCTCTTTTTGTTTTGGTAGCATTGTATACCACAAATGCACTTGGTGAGTCGAGTAGAATGATTTCTATGTAAAAGCTGCAACAGTGAGAAAATGAGCTAGAAGGATGTGGTTATTTTGACGTTAAAACCTATACGTGCATTTTTGAATGTAATTTCAGATACAGCATTCCCTCAGGTTCTCAGCTGCTAATCAAACAGGTAATTCACTAGTGCATACCTAAGGCTATTACACTAATCCTGTAAGTGAAGTTGTGGAATATCTAACATTTTATTCTCTGTATCGTTCGCAACATTACGCTATGAATCAGGAAAGCATGGAGTTGGCACTTCCTTGCTAAGAACAATAGTTGTAAAAACTTTTGCAAGTAATGTATCTGGCCTCTGAACACCCTGATTGGACAGGCAGGATTCGTGGAATCTGGGACTGTATTCCTAGTATGTCATTTAAATAAATTATTAGCTTTATTAAGGAATTCAATGATCGCTACATTTTTTCCAGGATATATTTATCAGCCAAATCATCTAGCTATACAGATGTATGAGAGAGTTTTATACCACCTATCATAAATAAATACTGCATCTCAGTAGAGTGCTTGGCTTGTTCTCTTATTCATATAGTCACTGGAAAACAAATATGTCTTTTTGCCTGAGATGACTCTTTTAATGTAGTATTATGCAAGCTCATAGCTAAGAAAGCCACACGTCATTTGTCTTCAGTGCAGGTGGAACATACTATGCAATTTTATAACAATTTCAGGACATGGTATCTTTTATTCAAAACTTGCCTTTTTAAAAAAAAAATAAAAAATATGTCAAATAAAAGCAGAAGCTGTTACCTAAGCTATTTATTTCATGTGATATTAAGGCTTTACCTTTCCAGATATTCCCTTTTTTTCTTTTTTTTTCTTTTAATTTAAAACCATCCTTGTCTAGCTCAAATGAATAATCAGAGGCATTCCTGCTGCAGTGTTGCAAACCTCCATGAAACAGAATGACAGCCTGAGATTGCCTAGACAAGAGATAAATTGTCTGCAAACGTTACCCGGGGCTTGTTCACTGGAATGGAGACAGTGACCCCCAACACTTTCTACTTATTTTTCAACGGACCAGAATGAGAATTACAAATGCGCATGCATTTGAAACTGCCATCTGCCATCTATCTATAGGTGGCTGAGAACGCAGAGACCGATGTGACATCCAGGAACGTCACCGTGTGCCACAACTGCAGTGATCACGGCTGGACTATAGGGCTTCGGATGTAAAGGGAGAAGTGGGTCTGAGGACGATGGGAAAGGACAGACGTAATACAACAGACAATGTTAGATTCGATCATGGCTGAGCTGGACAGTGTAATTATAACTTTTTCTTAGCGACTATTTACTGACAGGCTGCCATGCTAAATCTCTAGGCCTTTCAAGGACTATCATAACTGCCTCTTTTCTTTGTCCCCAGAACTCTTCCTTCTCAGCAACAGAGGATGATAAAGCATCATCATGGTTAAATAAGATCAAAGGAGTGGGTATTTACTGCTTGAGTTTTTACAAGACCTAAAGAGAGCTCTGTGGTTTCTTTCATCTTTCTTTAAAGTTGCTTAGCCACACAGCATCATCTGGTTTTTTTTTTTTTTCTTTCCTTTTGTCATGGAGTCCTTTATGTTATTTCTGCTTCTTATAGGAGGAAGAATACACAGCTGCAAGGAAAGTTCCAGTCACTACAGTTTCTTTACATAACGGTTTTGTAGAGCTGTTGGACAAAAGGAAGTCGTTAAAGCAGTTCCACAGTGAAAGCTATGAAGAGTCTTTACGTTTTCTGACAATTACTGAGGTTGGTCCCTTTTGGAAGAAGGCATCCTTCAGCTAGCAGGGTGCTCTCAAACAATGCACTTTCCTTCATAGCAAAGCAAACAACTTTTTGCCTACTGGCTGTTGTGGTTAATAAATATTTCTTCACTATAATGATAAAAAAAAAGCCATAGGAAGAGGATGTACTAGGGAGAAACAGTGTACAGAAACAGGATCTCCTGGGGACATGACAAAACATCCACACTGCTGGAGACTTTCCGAGAGACAATTAAGTAAACTGGATACCCTGCTATGCACTTTGGGTTTTACAAGGAAGTGGAAGGAAGCGTGGGCAGACACGCTGACCTCACCTGCTTTCGTGAGAACTCAGATGGGATTGCAGGCTCTTTCACATACTGTCTGGTCTCATTTCAAATTTAAACAACAACAAAATCTTTGGGTTTTTTGGTATATGCCTTTAGGTTTATAACTTTTCATGTTCATCTTTTTGAAAGTGTAGCAAAAGAGAATAAAAATGCTGAGAGGTCAGTCTTTTGTACGTGCAAGAAAGAGTGCAAAGAGAGGGGCAGCAGTCCCTTCCACCCGCGGAAACGCCGGCGGTGTGGTTCCCAGTAAAAGTTAAACCCGAGGCACTGGGTGCTGGGCAGCCTACAGCCCCAGGAGAGTACTGCTCCCTTCCAGGCACCTGGGGATCATCCCACTCCACATCACTCAGTCTGCTGCTTTTTCCTAATCCTGTGGGGTATTGCTGCATGTTCCAGTGCGGGTAAGAGCAATTTTTACACCATAGTTTGCAAAGGGAAACTCTTGTTGCTGTGATGCTACAGATACCTTTTACTGATAAAAGCAATGCTGGATGAAACAGTCAACATAGTGCAGTGCAGAAACGCAGAAGGCAAACGCATGCTTCTAAGGAAAGTACAACAACAAAATCTAAGGATCGACCTTGGGTTTAAGCCTGTAACTGAGACTCTTAAGTTAGAAAAGCAACAGTTGCTTCCAAAGGGCAGTTCAGCCCTCTCCTCGCTGGCTACAGAAGCAGCCTAGTGAGATCAGTGCATGCGGAGAGATGGGCTTCGGCAGCCTCGGAGACAAGCCTGCCTGGATCGGAGTAAGTTTTTCCCCCTGATTAGGAAGTTACTGCAGGATAAATTTTCTCTGTTCTTTTAAATGTATCCCTGTTTCCTTGTGGCCAAGTATGACTGCAAGGAAAAAAAAAATAGGAGAAAAAAAAAAGCAATAATGAAGAAAAAACCAACAAGCAATAACTGGCTTTAGAGGATGCATAAATAACTTAAACAGTCTTTCAGGGAGTTTTGTATATCTGAAACTCTTTATTGTTATTAGCACATTTATAGCAATATATGAATTTATTCAGTTCTTCTTGGCTAAAATGTTGTAATGAAACCAAACTAAACTACTATAATACAAATTTGAAATCAGTAAAATCCCAAAATATTGTCATGAAGTATCAGGATTTCAAATCTAAGAGACGGCAGCTGTCCTTTCCCTCTGACCCACCACTATCCATGGAGGAGAAGAGGGAACAGGAACTCCTGTAGCTCGTGCTACGCAATGGTGCTCATGTAGCCTTGCTTTAAACTCCTAATTAAGGCACATCAGCCAAGTGTCCCTCTGTGCAAAAGAATAAAAGAGAAGGCAAAAAGAAACAAAACAAGACAAAAATGAAGAAAAAGTTGTGTTTTCCTACAGTAATAAGAGCTGTGTCGTATTGTGAACTAGGACAGAATTCCTTACGTTTGGTTATTATTATTTTCAGGCAAACAAATCGTTTAGTAAATTCCTGTAATTTTTGTAAATTTGCAGAATTTACCATTCAAACAATGCTTCCCTTCACCATCCATTTCTCTTTGCAATCTAAATATCTCACAAGCCCCCAAGGAAAACAAAACCCTAATATGTCTGATTACAGATTCCTTTCTTTTCATATTGACCCCATATTAGTAACTCAAAGAAAACAGAAATGTCCGTGAGCATCCACAGATCCTTTCCATAGTTATTGAAGCTGCTCAGTGCTTGCAGCTCAACTCTATTCACCGCACCTCTGAGCCATACAAAGGAGCCGAGGCAGGGGCCAAAGCATCATTTGCTAGCGCAAGACAACAGTGCAAATCCTCCTGCCCCTCAAAGCCATTTGGCCACAGGGAAACTGAGGACTGGGAACAGGCCTTACCCTACACTGGCTCCCAAACTACTTCTGCAGATTATTTGGGAGAGTGCTAGTTAGTCGAAGGCAAAATTGTACGAGGGATCAGTCCAAAGGTTGTACAATACAGACAAATCATATTCCCGGGCCTGGGTGCAATTTCTGGCAATTTTCTGGCACTGTTCAATTTACCATTATATATTCAGCCTTCAAATCCTGTGAACAAAAAGTAATCTGTCCAGTGACTGCTATCAATCCGCACGTCAGTGGACCATTTACTTTGCTACAAGCTGTGGGAAAAATGTCACTGTTTCTCTCTCCTCTGAAGGCTCAAGAAAGATTTAATGGCAGCTGCTGAAGGCACGTTCTAGATGGGTTCAGTATTTTTTTAAAGTTCTGGGATCCTGCAGCACATTTAACCATAACTTACTAGCTATTAATATATTGATAAGTATATTTAACGGGATGCTGCAAGACACTTAACCAGACAAGAGAGCCTTGCACACTCGGTGATTGCTCCATAGGCTTTTTCACTGTGTCAGTCCTTCAGAGCAATTAGTATCTTGCAGGATGACACCGAGCCCAGATTAACTGATTTAGAAGCAAAAAGTCCTATTGACTTTCAGCATGACTTAAGCACGCTCAGTATATCTCTCTATCGCTAATCCTTCTCAGCAGTTTACATCGTAAGGGGTTGATCTCACCCGCAATTAGCAGAACAGGGAGCAAAGCAGAACTGGAGTCTGCACTAGCAGGAAGGTTTACGGCTGTCATCTCACCCCTTCCTCCTCCTCCGAATATTTCTGAAAGGCTGATGACTGGACTGGACCGTAACTAAACGGCTCGGTGTCAGCGGTGAGCAGGTGAAGCTGTCCTCCCCCCGAGGGAGCTCAGGTAAATCTTAGAAAGCACCAGATGCTTCTCTGATGCATTTTTATTTCTGGTACTATGGCCATTACTTTCGGGTCGAGGTCAGAACAAAATCTCACGTTCCTTAGCGTTTCTGTCTGCACCTCACTTATTTACCTGGGCAAGAATGAACTATGCAGAGGGTAAGAATGAGTTTATATAGCTGTCCTAAAGATAAGCACCCAGGAAATGAAATCCAGTCCCTCACAGAGTGGTTAACAAGGAGGCTGAAAATTGCTCCAACCATTTTATTACTGGCTGCTCTCCTCTGCGCCCCTGCTGTGGGGTCTGCCAGGTTTGTAAGCATGGGCCTGGAGCTAAGGCTCTTCACCCGTGTATTATTTATGTCTCCCCTTTCCTGATGAGGTCTCATGAATGTCAACCTAATAGATGTTTGTGTTTACCCACCAATTTAACTTTCTGCGACTTTCATTAGTATGCTTCCCTAATAAAAGTTTATTCCCTTTCCACAAATTTATAATCAGGTCTAATTTATGGATAAGCCTTATTCTGCAATCATTTTTTACTCTCCCATGTCTTAAAGAAAAAAAAATAATCAATTACATCTACTGCTTGCAATGTTTTCCCTTCAGATTTATCTGGGAACTGACTTAGCCCCTTACATTTCTTCTTAATTACTGGCAAACAGTAGTTCTGTAGCTGAGGAACTTTGTGATTCCTTGCAGGCTATCATACATCTAAATATGTCATTCAAGCTCTACATCTTTATTCAAATTTGCTTTGCACTAAAGAGAGAAATGAAACTTAGATACATTAGGACACCCCTTCTTGCTTCAGAAAGGCCCACCACACTTTAAACCAAGTGATCTTTAAAAATATCTTCAAATTCAGAGACAGCAGAAGAGGGAATAATTTTTATATAAAGCACAATTTCAAGTTCTGCCTTACAACTCCATGTATTTTAGTTCGGGGTATTGGCTATCTCATAAACAACAAGGGCCTCTGCATCAAACTTACATCTGCATAACTACGTGTTTTACTGGTTTTAAGGACTTCCTTCAAAAAAACCATAACAGCGTACGAGCTGCAGAGCTAATTAAAAATACCACTTCCAAAAACCTTTAACTTATTTTAACTTTGAAAAACTCCAACAAAATTCAAGACAGCACTTAATTTAAGAATCAACAGCAAGGGATGAACAGCAAACCTGGCCCCGTTTTGTAGATCTTCTGGGCCCATTTAAGGAAGGTACTTCCGTTACTACACTGCGGTAACACAATCGGATATCTGAAAGCTTGTGAGCAGAGCTGTTAGCTCGTACCACACCGCTCACCTGCTTCAAAGAAGCCGAGGCAGTGTCTCCTGGAGGGAGGGATGCCCTTTGCAAGGGAAGAAGGACCTGAAGAGGTGCTGCTGCATTCTAGCTCGCTTCACCTACTGCGTGCATCCCGGGGGAGGCTGGCACATGTTAGTACAATGGTCTCCTAAATCTTTGACCTAATGCATTAATATACACAGTTTTAACTTGGA